>NW_024466218.1:5625000-6250000 GCF_017591425.1 Ochotona curzoniae
GAATCATGCCATCTTTTAGTAACATTAGAATGAACTAACACAAACCAACAACGGTGTGATAGCTATAGAAATACATACAGATGCAAAAAAATTTAATAGAATCTAGAAACTGCTGAATGCAAAATTTTTGATGGTGCGTCTCTAGGATTACTGAATCAAGAGAAATGTACAGGCACCATGCAATTAGATGTAAATTATGCTGCATTAATCCAGAAGCACTAATTGCTTAAACGATAAAAGTAATCTGTGCATGGACCATAGAGGTGTTTACTAGAAGAATTAGGATTTATCCAATAATATACATCTTAAGTCAAACAGGGGAAATTTGTAAACAAATAATTTAGAACTAATGCATAAATTGAATGGTTGCTTTGTGTCTTGTGATGGTGTTACTTGGTAGGTAAAATAAACTCTTACTGTATTTGGTGGGGGAAAAAAAATCTGTTGTTTAGAGATGAGCTGCCTCTTCTAGATATAGAATGATTCTTTTTTAAGTGTTGGTATTGAAATCTAACACAAAAATCGTCCAGTTCATTATCTGTTTGTGTAAGTTCAGGTAGAGTTCATTTCAATTTGATTTATTTTCTTCTGTCTAGATAAGAAGCTGTTCTGAGGCTTAGAGGATATTGTTGAAAAACGTGAACCCTGAATAATTCAAGGTAGAGTTTGCTTATTAGTTTCCTTTTTTATTCCTTTTATTCTGTACAATTAGGGCAGGAGCAGTATTATTTTTTCGGTGCAGTCTCATCCCTGGCACTTCAGTTAATTGCCTAGACTTGTAGAAATGATTCCGACAATTGTCACTCGCATTGTATTTCCACCTGAATTGGCTACTCACCTCTGAGTTTCTTTGCCGTCCTTGGGGGAATAGAAAGTGCTTCAGTAACTGGGTGTTTTTGCTCACCTTTTTGTTCAATGCTCATCTCAGAGTGAGTTCCTTCTGTGTTTACAGCTCTGCATAAATAAAGAGGTGTTCCAATCAGGGAGATATTGTATTTCAATAGGCATGTTATATTCATTTATGTTGAGGAGTTCCACTCACATCACCAGGAGGACAGATTCTTTGTTGACAGTCATTTTGCTGGATTGCAAGCATTTCTGTTTCATAGTTTGAAACCATCCATATTTTTAATGTTGTTTTCTTTGAATGCTTGATTTCCAAGAAAAGGGTGCCTCTTGGCAGTTACTTTATATTCTAACAATGTTGATCCCATTGGAAATAGCACTAGATTGTTTTTATTACTAGAAAGAATTCATATAGATAGTGTCAAAGATCTTTCCTTGGATATTCAGCTGCTATGAGCTAGTAGCTCTTTCTAATAAAATGTTGAAATTCTTCCAAGCTTATTGTTAAATATTTGCTCTCCTTAGACTCACAAATACCCCTTCCTTGTTCCACAGTCTCCTGAAGACCCTAGCAGCTATTCCCAATCTGCCAACAACGTTAATACCTCACAAAAGGGGATTTGGTCTGGATTTATGGCTATGCCCATTATTATTGCAACGATTGGAAAAATCCTGACATGCTGATTGTTGAGCAGTTTTGAATATCACCCCAGTAGGTGTCTCTTGCTTTATCACTTGCGGTTCAAGCCCTCATAATAAGTCTGGGGAGTGCTCAAATCTTCAAGAAACAATGTGTTATTCGCGAAACTAACATTGATCGTTATATTTATAGCAATGCATATAATGTCCAAGGCTTGCAAAAATGCATTTTAGTTCATTTACAGTACACAATAACTATCTTGTCTTCCACATTATTCATACTTCAGCTATAGTGTAGGTTACCCAAAAGGTTGACACTGAGACAAAAAAGTCCCAGAGTGAGTCAGTGGGCATGGCTCTGTGGTGTAGTGTGTAAAGCTGACGCCCGTGCTGCCAGCATCCCATATTTGTGGCAATTTGAATCCTGGCTGCTCCACTTCCAATATGATTCCCTGCTAGTGTGCCTGGAAAATAGTGAAGGCCCAAGCGCACATGTGGAAGGCTCAGAAGAAGCTTCCTGCTCCTCGCTTTGGACTGGCCCAGCTCTGGCCACCAGAGCCATTTAACGAGTGAACCTGCGAAAGGACAATCCCTCTGTCTTTCTGTCTCTCCATCTCTCTGACTCTGTCTTTCAAATAAATAAGTAAATCTAAAAGAAAAAAATGTGCTATTTATTTGGAAGACGTAAAGAATACTACTAAAGAAATAGGAAGTCGTATAGAAAGTAGAAGCTCTCCATAAAGTGACTGACCCAAATGTGAATATGAAGCTTAATCCAATATAAGAACTCTTGGAATTGTTGAGCTGTGTGCTTCAAAATTATCCCACTAGAGGATCAAAGGGGTTGAGACGTTTATACACCCACCACCCAAGTCCTCGTATCCAGGAGTGCCTCTGCCAGAATCTGTCTCTGACACAAGAATTTAATGATGAGAGCTTGGCACCATTGTTCTTGCAACCACTGGAAATCCATATGGGTGTCGGTTGTGTCCTGGCCACTCCACTTCCCATCCAGCTCCCTGCTTGTGGCCTGGGAAAGCAGTGGAGAATGGCTCAAAGCCTTTGGACCCTCCACCCACGTGGGAGGGCTGAAGGAAGTTTCTGGTTCCTTGCTCAGATTGGCTCACCCCTGGCCGATGCAGCCAATTGAAGAGTGAACCAGTCAATGGAGGATTTTTCTCTTTTCTTCTTTCTCTCCGTAAATTTGCCTTTACAGTAAAATACAATAAATCTTTAAAAAAAAAAAAAGAAGTTTGATGATGAGATAGGTAAAAGAGAGCAGAGGAACATGTGTTATTTGCATGCCAAGTGAAAGTGCACACGCAAGAATTAGGGACATGCTCAGGAGAGGTACATTACTGAGAGTTGGATCCATTGCTTTGTAGGAAATGGAGGTATAAGGATGTTGTCTAGGGTAGGGTTTGATGGAATATTCCAAAAGGGCACAGTTTGAAGCACAGCTTGAGTAATGTCTGCTTCCTCGTGCTTTTGTGGAAATCTGAGAAATGTGATAGCATTAGGTACATGATGGAAGTGTAATGTCAGCAACAATAATCTGAAGATAATCACAGGATTATAGCTGGCACTTATGTTTGTTGTTCCTGGATGGTAGGAGTTCTAAGATGTCTCGCGGAAGCTGTGGTTTTCTACTGCACAGACAAGGAGAGGGTCACAGCGTTGCAGGCAGAGCTTCAGGAAAAGAATGGCAACCACAGCTCCATGCTACTTATCTCCTTACCTACATCAATTGGTGATTGATCAGTTTTACCATTGCCTGCTCCTAGAGAAAGTGAATTTCTCAGCACTTCTGATGTGTGACTCCTAAGACATTTTAGGAGAAGCCTTCTGGGATGGAGCAGTTAAGGCTGGCACACAGAGGTTCTGCCTTCATAATTGATAGCGATACAAGATACAGGTTGGGTACTGTTGTGCTTGCAGGTGCTGTAATTACTTCTTTTTTTTTTAAAGATTTATTTATTTATTGGAAAGTCAGATATACAAAAAGGAGGAGAGACAGAGAGGAAGATCTTTCGTCTGACGAATCACTCCCCAAGTGAGCACAACGGCCGATGCTATGCCTATCCGAAGCCAGGATCCAGGAACTTCTTCCGGGTGTCCTTCTTCCAGGATCCCAAAGCTTTGGGCCGTCCTCAACTGCTTTCCCAGGCCACAAGCAGGGAGCTGGATGGGAAGTGGAGCTGCCGGGATTAGAACCGGCAGCCCATATGGAATCCTGGCACGTTCAAGGTGAGGACTTCAGCCGCTAGGCCATGCTGCTGGGCCCTGTAATTACTTCTTATTGTCAGTGCTGGGCTCCATGTTTTGCAGCTCTTGAATTGTTCTTATAATCTATCTTCATCAAAAGAACTACATATGTTAGCCCTTTGGAGAAATATGGGATGGAAAATATTTCATTTTAGAAAGGTCATGTTCGTTAAAATAACAAAAAAGGCAGTAATTTTGAAGTGGTTAAGGATTTAACTTTCCTTCCCATTTGGAGATTGCTTTCTATGTTCATACAAAGCGGCATTTATTCTCACGTGTGCAATTATTGATGGACTCAACTGGTCAAAGTTTACCTTTATTTTCCCGAGCATTTAACAAGTGAAAAACAGTGTTTTATCCAATATGTACTTCTAATATAGATACTGGCATGCTATGTGGACATTTTACTGATATTACATCGTCTGATCTGGCAAATTCAAGCTCGCAGCCAGTACAGTACCATCCTAAAAGCTATTCTGCGTTAGCTAATTATATTGTACTCTATAAGACCAAATAAATGTGTTCAACGTGATGCTGAAAGAATTATAACAACTTCTGAAAACATGACTAATATAAAACATATAAAAAGAAATTTTAATATTCAGCAAGAATTATATACCCTGCTATTTTATAAATGTCTGTTTTACATCACAAAAGTATTGTGTGTAAGTATTGTTTTCATTCTATAGCTAAATGTTCTAGGAGCTTGTGGATCTTAAGCCTCAGAATCCCCCTTGAGATTTTTAGAACAGTTGACTGAATCTCCTCTCCAGATCCTTCATTCAACAGTTCTGGGTTAGAATATGAGAACTTGTGAGCTAGAGAATATAACAGTTCCCATGTGAGATCGGTGCTGCTTGTGTAAGGGCCAACGGATGGAATCTAGGTTATGTGATCACTGAATGAGTAATTGCGTTCTTTAAATGAACCACATATGGTAAGGTTTCACCACTGTTCAGATGCAGTCTTAGAGGCTAAAGCATGCTTGGACACAGGAGTTATCTATGCTTTCAAAATCTGACCCGCAGCAGCTTGCGTGTGTTTTTAACTTGATTAAAATCTTAGAAATTTTTCTTTTAAATACAAATAATACTGCAATTTCAAGTGACTCAATCATTTTTGTGTTCTCCGAAGTATTCCTGCTAGAGTTGTGTTTTAGCCAGGAAAAAAAAATGAAAGGTTCTCATTAACTTCCTTTCTTCATTCTTAAAGAAAAAAAAAATCATTATGCAAAAACCAGAACTCTTGTTTTATAGGGTAGTGGTAGAGAGAAACAGGATTATCATGGCTCCGCTACACACATTTTAAATAAATGGGGTTCTTACAAATCTTAAATGTAGTCCTTATTGTGAAGTAGACGTTAAAAACAACCTGCTTTTGTGTTTATCTTTAGATGTGTATCCAACACATGATGCACTATATTTAGCAAGGGTCCTCCAAACACACTTTAATTGATGTAGATTTATTTTTTCTTGGATTATTGTGCTTAAAAGTTAATACAAACTGAAAGATATTTTCAATATTTTCTGTGTCCAGAAATAATCTTTAATATCTTAATGAATTATTATATCACTCATGATTCACATCCAATAAAATCTTACAAAATTTTGCCAGCAGCCTACTATCTCCATTTAAAAGACCAACTCTGTATTTATTTATTTATTTATTTATTTATTTATTTATTTTTTATTGTTGCTTACATTATATTATGTAGTACAGTTTTATAGGCGCTGGGGATCCCCCCCACCCCTCCCATACCCCTCCCCCCATGGTGGATTCCTCCACCTTGTTGCATAACCATAGTTCAAGTTCAGTTGAGATTCATTGCTTGCAAACACATGCCTAGCATAAAGTTCCGTGTCCTATTGTCCAGATAAGTTCAGTGGCCTCTTGGGGAGACCTTCTATGGTCTGAAGATAGGTCTAACAGAGTAAAGATCCAGTCAGTTAAAAGCCCCAACAAGGCCTCAGTATCATTATACAACATTATGGAATTAATTGACATAGTATTGGGTAAACAATATGTTAAAAATAATGCAAGTTCCATTCTTCGAAACGTCTGGGTTGAGACAGTATCAATGACAGGTTCAGAAAATAACAAACCACCAAACAAAAAATTACAGGTTAAATCAAGGCAAACATGTGGTATCTAATCTTTTGGGATTCGCTCATTTCCCTTAGCATTATAGTTTCCAGTTGTGCCCATTTAGCCACAAAGAACTGCATTTTGTTTTTTTTAATAGCTGAGTAGTATTCCATGGAGTAGATGAACCAAAGCTTTGCGAGATAACTAATAGGAATAATTTGAAGATGAAGAAAAAGGACATGGGACCAGTGCTGTGGGGCTGGCATCCCACTAGGTACCAGATCCAGTCCAGCTGCTTCACTTCCTATGGAGCAACCTGCAAATGGTCCCAAGAAAGCAGTGGAAGATGGCACTTGGATGAAGTTTCTGGGTTCTGGCTTCAGCCCGACCCAGCCCGGTCATCATGGCTATTTGGGAAGCAAACTAGTAGACAGAAGATCTGCTCTCTCTTTAACTGTATTTTTTTTAAGGGGTGCATACATACATACATTAATATGTGCAATATGTTAGCTATTCATTTTTGCTTCTTTCTTTTTTCACTTGCCCTATGTGTCAAAAATATGATTTTTAGGTAACAAGGCAAACAGCAGGCATTAAGGGGTATAGATTTTGGGTTGTATTGGTATTTTGTTTTCCCTACTTAATATGTTCTTGTCTGTTCCTTCATTTCTCTCATGAGTTAATTTATAATTTATTATTTATTTATAATTCACTTAAAATTTATAATTAAAATCACAGCTGCTATAAGAATATCATAGGAATATATATATATATCTTATTTAGTAGAATTACATTCACTAATGAATGAAAGTGAAATCTGTTTGAAAAAACTTCCCAGACTTTGTGTCTGTCTCTTCAGTTTTCCAATTACTAGGGGTTTTAAACTTAAAAAAAAAAAAAGCTTAATTTCAATTTTGTTTCCTCAAAACTCTCTTGAAAAGAAAAAAAGGCAGCTATTTTCTGCACTATAATATTATTATGTAATGCAATAAAAAGTGAATGAAGAAACAGCAATGGGATGATAGAATTGAGAGCTACAAATTTGCTTTAGTAATGAGATTATTAATATATTTGTGGCATCTATAATTATATGCCCATATTACATATTATGTAACATATATAATATTATCTATATTCCGCTGTTAATCTAAAAGCACCAGTGAGCACTTCACAGCCAATTACTGGGCTTAAATGTCAATGAGAGGATGTGTTAATTTTTAAGCAGAACCAAAATGAATTTCCCATCTGAGCAGCCAATGAGATTCTGAGTCTGAGGGATTTTTCTGCCACAAATACCAAAGTGGATACTTTTGCATATGTTCTCCCTCGTGTATCAAGACATTGGCACTTGCACATGACTTTGAAACACATATTATATATGTTACAAAAATTTGCTTTTATCATCTGTGTATTTATATTTATAGATGACTATTTTAATTTTTCCGTTATGTGATTCCTATCAATAAGTAATAAAAATGGATTTCTGCAACCGTACAGGAAAGCATTTGTTACTAGTTTAACTTTCATCATGTACCTCATATCTAATCAGGCAATTATATCGACTTCATATAAACTTTTTTACGTAAATATTTTATATTTATTAACATCAATATTTAAAATAATATCACTTTGATATGAGGATAATGATATCAAGAAAAAGTAACAATAAGCCATGCAAGTTTATTTTGATGTATCTCAGGATTAATTTGAGTGAAACTATGTTTTAATTGTCCAGGATATAATTATATACATCAAATAAACATGAGGATAATTATGCAGAAGTGCTTAACAGTCCTTTGAAATTCTTCCCAACTTTTAAACCTGTTTTTTCTTTTTTTTTTGTGCACAGCTTCGGAGGTTGTCCCATGAACTACCAACCAGGATTCCAGGAATACATATATTTAATAAAATCAAAGTAGGTATGAATTATTAAGTGGATGGCTTTGCTAATGTTGGGCAACCAGAATATTTTCTCAAAGTAGTCATACTCTGAGAGAGAAAGAGAGAAATCTAAAAAAGTAAATTAGAAGAGAATAGGAATGGATATGGATTTTTTTTCTTGTTTTCCTGCAATTAATGTGTGTAAACACCAAGACATGGAATGAGTGATTAAGAATTTGATTTTATTTCATGCAGGATATTCCTAATTTCCTATAACAAGGTGGAATTTCCTAGAGAAGCTTCTCCTCGTGTGAATATTCATATTGGAAAAGTTTTTTTGTTTGTTTTTGGAATTTATATTTTGACAAAACGTGACAAAGCAAATTCAACTATGAAATAATTCTCTAATATCCCTTCTGTGCCAGAATTGTTAGGAATGAAAAGCAAACATAATACTACACTGGTTTTCCTTCATATTTTCCATTAATTGCTATGGCAGATGAAGACTTCATTGTTCAACTTCAATTAGCTTGAAATGGACGCTTCTTTACTTGATCAAGATTCACCTTTCTTAATTTCTGTTTTATTATGTGTTTGTGTTCAGTGTCCCCTTCCTGAAGGTGTAGTGACTCCTTGAATCTAACAGCACAGTTAATTTTTAGTTAGCAGCTTGCTGTATGCCGAGCATTTCATTCAAGAGGCCGTAAATATCATGGAAAGAAAGGAGTACTGGAACCTCTTCCCTAAGTGGTAATTGCACTGTTCTCCATAACATGGATTTGAAACAAACAAAATGAAAAGCAACAGATCTGAAAAAAAAAAGTGCATAAAATTCTCCAAAGTGTAGTCCTATTGGTATTGAAATATTGGATGGTGAAAGAAAACTATTGCTTTTTTTTGCTACAAGGTTGGTTTATTTAGATCGATAAAGCCACACATTTTTTGGAAACGATTCATCCAGCAAACACGAAAGACAGCTCCTTCAACAACATCTCTTGTGTTGATTGAGACTGGAACATCAAAATGTACTGTGTGACCACATAAGTCATTTCTACAATACTGCTGTTTAAAAAGGAGTAACAAAGCAATGCCCCAAGACAGGGTGTGTTTAACCTTGTCTGGAGTTCAGGGGCTCACTCAAAGGAGTCCTTGCATTTAGGAAGCTGCAGGTGAAGTGTGTGTTATGAGTAGAAAACTGCTTAAAAGAGAGGTTGTTTTTTCTCCAACCCAGGTACTTTTATGTCTTTGTTTTTAAGCAAGGTGTCTAGGGGCAGGGGATCTATTGCTTTTTAGTTAAAAACTCAAGCAAAGCATCAAGCATTTTATTCATTTTAGCCAGGATGATGTTTTGTGTCTCTCCACCCAAGGATTTTATAACATTTTATTAAGAACATGAGTGCCCTCCCTAGGTGAAAGTGAAAAAGTAGACTGGCCATGAATCCAACAAAGGACTCTGGTCATTGGGTCGTGAGTCTCATTCGGGGAGTATTATGGTCTCTTGTCCCAGACATATGGCAATTTAATGGTATCCTGGTCTCTTCTATCACTGTCTATTTCCTTGGAGACTACGTGGTCTCCGTTTTAAAGACTGTCCATGAAGCAGGACCAGTCTCTAGGGGCACACAATCTTTTGTCTCTCCATAGTCAGATTACCTTTCCTTGTTATTGTTACCGTTAGATACATTGTTAAAAGTGGCAAAGACCTTCATGAGCATTTTCTTTGATGATCGCACCAGACACCAGGCAAAGCCCCCTTGGTCGGCATTCAATACTGCAGCTCTGGCATCTCATCTCTCCTGCCTGAAGTTTCTTAGAGATGACATGACTCCAGAATTCTTCCCTCGTGTTAGCGCTTTGGCGGATGGGGGTGTGAAATCTGGCTTCCCTGAGGCTCTGGTGTGAGTGTTGGCTTCACAATCCATCACACAAAAGGGTGTTTGCACAGACTGTGCGGATGATGTGTCTAGCTTAGTGCAGCCAAACACTCTGAGGGTACTCTGCCACCAGGTTTTCTATTTCAGAATGGTTTTCATGCTTTGGCTGATTTAATTCTTTTTCCCGCAAAATATTTGGCTGTTTTGATAACTGGCCTGAAAAACTCTGTCTCCAGTGAGGTAGGCTCATTTGACCCTCTCCAGCTAGACAGTTCCAATTTCCAAGGAGCGAGTCACATACCCACGCGACAAGCATTCTAAAAAAGCAACGTGAATATTTGAAAATACATAGAATGTCTCCATTTAAAAAATCTTTGCTGGAATGTGAGTTTTCCATTTCTCATTTCCTATGAGCCTTGTGACTTCCCAGGGCTCATGTGTTTACTGGAAACTTGACTCCTTGGCACCACAGCAGAGAGGCCACTGTACACAAGCAATGCTGAACAGGCAAATTCCTGTCTTTCCTCATCTATAATTCTGGGGATTCCAGCCCCATAACTGCTTCTACTTTTCTTTTGGGCATTTTAGTAAGCATCTTAACAGTCTGATGAACTAGGAGCCTCATCGAGTTCCAACAGAAGACCCAAATAAGGGTTCTTGCCCAGTTATGATACAAATGGAAGGTACAGTTATTCTGACTCACTTTCTTATTTATTATTATTTATTCATTCATTTATTTTTTTTTTAGCAGTTTTAGGGATGTTTATGTTCTTAGATCTGATATTTAGTCTACCAGACTTAAAACATAACAGACAACAAGTCACAAGGAAAACAGCTCTCTCTTCCTGAGACTGAACCTTTCCTGTTCCTGCCTTGGAGTGTATTTCCTCCTGCAGGAATGAGCTCTGTCTCAGAAGTCGCCTGCTCCTTTGAAGGGAGGTCGGCAAGTCTGAAGAGCGATCATAGTGTCCTTGACACTGGTGATCCCTGCTCTCCCAGCATTACTTCAAGGTAACCTTTGAAAAATCCTTGTGACAATTGTCAGTAATATTGCTGAATTTACTTTATTTAAGCAGCTCTTGAACTCTGATCAGTTCTTGTATTCCAAAACACTGGTGTGCATTTTGTGATATTATTGTTAAACATGTTAGTTGCTAACTGCAATGGCTGAACCGAGTAAATACCTTGTCTTTGTAATAAATGGGGTTGTGAGAAAAGGTAAATTGAGAAACAAAAAGATGCATTTCAGCAGGAACCAAAGAACCATAAATTTGTAGATTCTTTAAATCATGGCACCATGAGAAGGAATTCAGCTAGAAATAGAAATTTCAGCTAAGGCCTAAAGTAAATTTGTTTATATTTTAGTCTTAGAGGAATAATAAATAGATATTTATACAGAAGAGATCTAACTTAATCAGATGCCCTCTTATTTATAAATATATAAAATATTTAAAGTAAATATGAGAATATAAATATCTGTACCATTATGACATAAGTTTTTTTTTAATACCAGTACACAATTTAATAAAAAAGCATTCCAATTCCAATTTTTTGGAAAGCATGTCTGTATTAGATTTTACTCATAAACAGTATATTACTATCCATTTTTTAGGATAAACCCTTAGGAGAAAATAGACTCTAAACTGTAATTTTCCGAGTAGATGTTACTTATTGACAAAGATCTGGTCTCACTTTATTCTAGAGCCTTGCAAATTCCACTGTCTATAACCAGTAATAGATATTTACCAGCTCTTCATCACTGCTACTTATGTCCAGGTACTGTAAATAAAATAATCTTTTGATATGCAAAAAGCAATCCTTAAGATAGAAAGTGGTTGATATTCATAACTTTAAATTTTTTGAAATTTTTATTGGAAAAGCAGATTTACAGAATGAAAGAAAAACAGAAAGATATTACATCCACTGGTTCACTTTGCAAGTGACCATAACAGATGGTGCTGAGGTGATCTGAAGTCAGGAGCTAGGAACTTTTTCTGGGTCACCCACATGGGTGAGGGGCCCAAAGATTTGGGCCACCATCCATTCTCTTTGCAGACAACAAGCAGGGAGCTGGATGGGAAGTGGAACAGCTGGGACACGAACATCCCATATGGGATGCCAGCACTTGTAGGGAGAGGATTAATTAACCTATTGAGCCATTGTGCCAGGCCCTATTCATAAAATTTTTAAAACTCCTGCAAACTTAACAACAACCTTCTACCAACAAAATTAAAACTGGGCAATAACTTGAATAGACATTTCCCTAAAGAAGACAGATTGATGATCAATAAGTACACAAAAAGATACTCAACATCACTCAGAATCTGGAAAATGTACATCAAAACCAAAGTGAGATAATACTTCATGCTCATTAGACTGCTGTCACACACACACACACACACACACACACACACACACACAGAGTAACATGTAACATGTTTTAATGAAGAAAAGAAGACATTAAAACTCCTGTGCATTATTTGTGAGAAATGTAATGTCCTTGCAGAAAATGGTACTAGAGTTCTTTTAGACATTTATGAAGTAGAATTATTATTCTAAGAATTCAGCTTATGAATATATACACCATAGTTATTTACACATCTGTGTTCACAGCAGCACTAATCACAAGAGCTAAAAGGTGGAAACAATCCATGTCTGTTTGCAGATTAATGAATGAGCAAAATGTGGCAATAAATATTTCCTTAAAGAGAAAGGGGGGGGGGGGACAGGCACGATGGCTCAGTTGGTTGATTCTCTGCCTGCAGGTGCCAGCATCCCATATAGGCACTGGTTCTTGTCCTGGGTGTTCCACTTCCAATACAGCCTGGGAAAGCAGTGGAGGATGGCAAAAAGCCTTGGGACCCTGCACCCGTGTGAGACCCAAAAGAGGCTCCTGGATCCTAGATTCAAGTCAGCTTAGTTCTAGCCCTTGTGACCCTTTTGGGGGGTGGCTAACTAGCCAATGAAAGATTCCTCTCTCCCTGTTTCTCCTTCTCTTTGTAAATCTGCCATCCTAATAAAATTAAATAAAAAAGGGTACCATGAAATGCTAAGTTTCACGTTGGAGTGCCAGGGCTTGTTGCTTATCTTTAGCTTGTGACTCCAGGCTCCTGCTACCATGATAATTCAAATAACAGTGCTGTGCTGTCAGTTGGAGAGAACTAGCCTGAGTTTCTGGCCTCTGACTCCAGTTCTGGATGCTGTCCTCATCTAAGGAGCTTTTTGCTTCTGTCTCCTTCTTCATCTTTCTCTGACTTAAAGCAACATATTTATAAAAGGTTCATTTATTTACTTGAAAGCACAGTTACAAAGAAAGGGGGATATGGAAAGACAGACATCTTTCTTCTGCTGGTTCACTTGACAAATGACCCCAATGGCACTTCCTGGGCCAGACAGAAGCCAGAAGTTAGAAACTTCTTCCAGATCTGTCACTGGGGTGCAGGGGTCCAGGCACATTGACATGGAGCTGGATTGGAAGTTAAGCAGCCACAGTTTGATCTGGCACCTTATAAAATGCCTGCATCATAGCCAAAGGTTTAATCTGCTATACCAGGATTCCAGCCCCAACATGTTTTTCTAAGGAAAAGAAAAGAAAAGAGGTAGGCAAGTTGTGGGGTAGAGGGTAAATCTGCAGCCTGTGCCACTGACAACCCATATGCACACTGGCTCATATTTGAAATGTTTCACCTCTGATACAGCTCTCTGTTAATATACCTGGGAAATGCAGCAGCAGATGGCCACGGGGGTCCTCGCACTCACAAGGAAGACTTGGATGAAGCGCCTTGTTTTGGGTTTCCTCTTGGCTAGAGTTGGTGAAAATGAATGCCACAAAGCAGAAGATCTCTCTCTCTCCATCTCTCTCTCTCCCTCCTTCCCTTTCTCTCTCTCCCTCTTTCCCTCTCTCTCTTCCTCTCTTTCTCTCTTCCTCCCTACCTCCATTCCCTCCTCTGCAATTTTGACTTACAAAATAAATATATTTTTTTAAAAGGAAAGGAAAGGAAATGCTACACACCCTACATATAAATGGGTTTTTAACAAATTATGTTAAGTGAACTAAAAGAGTCACAAATGGTGAGCTATTGTATAACTCCACTCACCTGAAGTGCCTAGGTGGTCAAATTCGTTGACAAAAAGTGGAACAGAGGTTACCACAGATTGACCTAAGGAGGAAATGGGGAGGAAACAGAGTTTCAAATTGGGAGGATGAAAAATGTTACAGATACAGATGTTGGTAACAGTTGTATAACAATGTAAATGTACTTAATGTCACCAAATGGTTCATTTAAAAGGGTAAATTTGTTGGATATATTTTATTACTTACAAAGATGTACAGGATAGAGCATGCCTTTCCAAATGTGTATCCTTACCTACACTGTATTTAATGCCTATCAGATGTCACGGTTTCCCCAAATTTATCATAGTAACCACCTTTTTCTTTAGTATACATTCATTCATCTGCTAATCCTGCCTAGTTCGAAAGCTGATCTTCAGTATCTGGCCCATATTTTAACACTTTATCCAGTACCCTCTAGGCCAAATGAGGTGTCCCTCTTCTGTTCTTCAGGGCATCATTTACATACATCTTGCATTTTATTATGGGCTGGACATTACAAAGGTCCTGGGCTTTTTGGCACTGTTGTATATATACTTTTAAAGGCTGCAAATTCTGATGTCACCCTGTAGTAATTTTCTATTTCCAGCTGCATTTTTTCCTTCAAGATTTTATGATTTGCAAGGCTTATTGCTAAAATCTGTTGCCATTTTTCAAGGCTGCTATCCATTAATAAAGACCAAATGCTTTCAGTCTGCTGAATGTTAAGTATCAAAGTAAAAGAGACCTATTTCTTTACCCTTGAGCATAATGCACATTTCCCTGTAAATGTACTCATTCCTCATAGCTGGACTCTGACGGGCACTTCTCTTCCCTTACATGTTCTCCTGAGACTGCATTCTTATGATTATCCTAGAGGGAATTTGCTGTGGCTATCATTGCCAGGAGAGACACAGGAGATAATTTCACCAAGTTATCTTGGAGATATACTGGAGGACCCTTCAACCACTAGCTGAGACTCATATGATATGATAGGCTTAATTTTAGTGCATACATGTGTTGTTCGCCTTACTCTATCCACTCTTTTTCTTTGTTCCAAAATGACTATGGTTCTTACTAAGTGCTGAAGATCCGAAAGAGTGAATGGGTTAGTTCTTCCAAACAGACTACACAGTGGTAAACCAAATAGATAAGCTTTAAAATGTGTGCAGTACAGTTCAGTGACAGAACCAAAAATTGTCCTTAATCAATTCTAAGTAGTAGAGAGATCCAGGAATGAAAACATGATGGCTTTGGCTTTGGCTACCTGGAGTTTGAAGTGCTGTTATGAATTTCAGGTATAGTTTTTGCATAGACAAGTGGTATCACAGACATGATGAAAGGAGATGGTACTACTCTAATAATATAAAGTTAGGGTTACCAGGTGAATGGAGATACTTGAAACTCTGTATAAAGTGATTAATAGCAGCAATAGTTAAAAGACATCAGTGGGAAGAAGGGAAGGCGAGCAAAGAAAGAAGCAACAGTCAGGAATGTCAGGGCTTGAAAGAGGGATGTGATTTCAGAGGCAAACAGATTTAATATGAGCACTGGATGGAGTCTTGACTTTGGCCAGACCCAGCATCATTTATGGCAATTTGGGGGATACAGGAATAAACCAGTGGATGGAAATATCTGCATCTTTGTTTACCTTTCTCTGATTCATTGTCTCTCTCTCGCTCGCTCTCTCTCCTCCATCTCTATCTCTCTCAACTTTCCCCTTTCAAATAAATAAAATACTTAAAAAAACATGTACTCACTAGTCAGGTGTCATCAAAATGTCAATAGCAAGGCATTGATCAAAACTAGCCCAATGTTTCACTATTGAAAATGGAACTGGAGGGACATGCAAGGTAAAGAAATATGGATGATGATTGCACAGTGTTAGGGATCAAAGGCTACAAAGATGAGCCAGAAGAAGCATGGCTAAGGAGAGCACCATTGGTATTTCACAGTTGTGAAACACATAAATAAATATATATATATATATATATATATATATGCCAAAGGGAAATCAGTAGAGTGAATGAGATCAATGATACCTGGAATATGGGAAAGAGCTTCTAAAGGTATTTCTTGCTACCCAGTTTCACACATGAAGATGGGCAAAGGAGAAATTCAGTTAGGGGCACAGGTTCGTATGAACACCCAGGTCTCATGGATGCCACTGAAATATGTCTAATCTCTTAGAGGAATTGGAAAAGACTTCTTTGAAAAATCATTGAAACATAGCTACTCAAAGCCAAAATAAACAAATCTAACTATATCAATCTAAGACATTTCTGTACAGTAATAGAAACGATCAACAAGTTAAGAAGCAACCAACAGAATGGGAAGAAATCTCCATTGTGGGAAGACACAACTGACAGGTGACTAATGTCCATGGTTTATAAAGAGCCTCAGAAACTCAAGGACAACAAAACAAACAACCCTGTGAAAAAAAAAATGGGCAAAGGAAATGAACGGACAGTTTTAAAAGAAAAATTCAAGTGGGTAATAGACATAGGAAAAGATACTCGGGCTCCCTAGTTAATAGGTAAATACAAATAAAAACCACATTGAAGTTCGTCCTGACTCTATTGAGATTGCCCTACATTCAGAACTCTGCCAATGATCTATAATATAAAGGACTTGGTAAATGAGATGGATTTCTTTTTTTATTCATGGTAACAAAAAGACAAATGTTCCTGAGTGTCACCTAACTACTTCCAAATATTCACTTCTTGAACTAGAACAAATGTCACCAGTTCTCTCTGGTACTGGGAGAATGCTTAACTGCTACATGGGGATTGTTTTCCTCCCTTCTTTGATCGCCGAAAATGTAGAGCAGCTGTGTCTTGAGCCATGCAGTCTGTTTTTCAGACTGAGATTTGGGTCATCATTGCAGTAGATTTGATACATTCAGAGCCCTCTGGCCTTTTTCTCCCATCAATAATCCATATCTCACTCCCAATAAACGACAAATTCTGATGATCATACCTGTTTTTGTTCCTACCTTATTTAAATTGAAATGCCGAATTGTTTAATCAGCCATCACAAGTGCATGTGACTTCATCAAAAACTGATTTGAATACATGTTTGATAACTCTAGATTGTGGTAAATACTTCCTTTTAAATTGAGCTGAGTGCTACACTTCTATGCAGTAATAATACTGTAATGGGAAATTGGAAGCCTTTGCATGCTTCTGTCCTGCAGAGGGTCGAGTTTTCCTGAAAGGCAGACATACTCTGGACTGGGGATCTGTGAAAATAAAATGCAATGTTTGGGCACTTGGAGCTCGGCTTGCATTGAAATAAATGCTTTTTAAACATTAAGCCCAGACATTAATCTCTTTCTGTAGCTTGCCCAGAATGGGTGAGGAGTTCCCTTTCTGCATTCATATGCCATCTGCACTGAACAATGCTGTCAATGATTTTGTCACGTTACTTAGCTGCAGTGCCCAACTAGAATGTCTTCCTAACTATTCTACTAACTGGTCCCAGCCTAGGCTCTATCTTTGAATTGCTGTTCAATAAAAATATAGAATGACAAAATGAGTTGATGAGTATATTTCTGATTCAGAATGATAATTTAAAAATCTGTCTAATATTGTGAGTGTTAACTTCCTACTGTGATGTGTCTCCTCGTATATGAAAATCCTAATTGTCTCATATGATTTGATACCAGGCGTCTTCTTGCCGTCATGTATGCCCAGGAAATTTTGTATCCACAGGACCCAGAAAGGTTAGATTCTGGTTCTCAACTTAAAAGGAAAGCTTAATTTTTCCTTTTCAAACTTTAATAGCTTCATATGCTTATTTTCTTGGTGGCATTTATACAGAGATCTGTTATTTTAAAAAACAATCCTGTTTGCCAACTGGTTTGTAATCTACCTGCATGGAAGGGTTTCACTTATTTTGTTACCTCCAATGAGGCCTAATATTGTGCTTTGCTTCTAGACAATTACCAATAAATGTTGCACTGAACTTCATGTACAAGTGCTGCTTAAATGAGACAGAAATGTGCCAGGGACTTGGACAGAAAATACACAGTCCGGGATTTACTCAGCTGCTTCCTACTCCTCAGCACGTTGCATCTCAGTAACAGATGTGTCTCACAGCAAACTGGTTCCCTAACCCTTCCAGGAAGACAAATAACTCTGTAGAGTCTTGGGGTGGCTTTTTAAGAACTGTTTCCTTATATCTAACTGAGACTGCAGAGACAATAGTTTACAGCATAGAAGTGAGGCCAATAGACTGTCCAGACCAGCATTAAGCAATGACTCCCATGTCAGTACACTACTGAGTCTCTGACAAGGCAAGTTAACACAGCCCAGTGCTCTGGCTTGGCAAAAGCTTATAATGGCTGAGTTAATGTGCATTCCCATTTGCCAGCCAGTCATTCATTAAATGGACCAACACAGCAGCAAAGCAAGCTCTCCCAAATGGGAAGGACCTGCAAGGAGACTCTTGTGCTTCATAAGCTGAATATCTTCTTGGAGGAAAAAGAACGGCATAATTCCAAACTACAGTATTCCATTTGTGGTTGAGGTCTTTCGGGGTAACTGATACTCTGAGACAAGATGATGTAAGATGATGTAAAATTAAAGGGAAAACACGAACAATTTGTACTGACTGCAACCAAGTAGATAATTGTATTTTAACATGTAAAAATAAATTGAAATTGAAAAACATTGACCTATATGAATAAGCAATGAACCAAGGTGCATGTGAAGTCAGTGCTAGATACTGTAATTGTCTGTCTCTTCCTATATTTAAAGTCTAAGTGTATGTATATCCCATAAAAACAACGGGATCTCAGTGATGCTTAAAAGATAGCATAAAGGCATTATCTTCTAATTTGCTACAAAACCATCAACAATGATGGAAAAAAACAGATCTATTACCCAAGAAAACAGGCTTGATTTGAGCTTAGTCATCAAGGAACAAGATTAATGGACACGTGAGAATATTTTTCTTCCCTTTTTATGACTAATGCTATTTAAAATTTTGTGTATATTTCTGTGGGCATGTGTATGCTTTCATTTCTCTTGCGTATAAATTAAACCAGAAATAAAATGGTTGAATCATACGTTGACTTCATGTTTAACTTTTGAGTAACTGGCAAACTATTTTCCACAGTGGCTGCATAATTTTATGTTTCTATCAGAAACATGTAAAGAGGGTGCCATCCTCATTGTGTTTTTGTTAATTTTTCTGCTTTTTAAATAAATGCAGGCATATTAATTAATATGAAGTGATATCTCATTGTTTTGGCTCATGTTTCCCAAATATCGGTGATGTTGAGTATCTTTCTATGGATTTTTGGTCATCTCTCTCTCTCTCTCTCACAGAGCAATGTATATTCAAATTCTTTGGAGTTTTTTAACCTAGATTTTTAAAATTGGCATTATAGAGTTGTAGGAATTCATTACTTACTTGAGATACTGATCTATTTGTATTCTTGTTACCTAAACTTTGATGTCATATTCAAGAGAATATGACCAAATCCAATGTCATAATGTTTTTTTTAAAATTTTTTATTCCAACTGTTTATATTTTTAACTTTTATGAGTAGGTCTTTAATACAAGTTAATTTAAAATTTTATCATTAATTCAAGAGGGAGAGAGAGAGGATGAGATAGAGATCTTCCATTTGCTTATTCACTACCTATATGTACATAATAGCCAAGACCAGGCAAGAATGAATAGAAGAGCTTGAACCTTAATCTGGGTCCCCTCTATGCTTGGCAGGGACCCAGGTACTGGAACCAGCACATGCTGCTTTCCAGGGTGTGCCTTAGCAGGAAGTAGGAATCAGAAATAGGGGAAGGATTTGGACTCAGTTACCTAAATAGGAAGCATGTGGTGTCTTAATCACTATACCAAGTAACCAACCCCATCTTAAATTAGTTTTCATATATTTTGTAAGATAAAAGTCCAATTTCATTCAATAACTGTCATTTCACAACTTTATATTCTTAATACCCTTACTGAAGATTATTTGACTGTATAGTCAAAAATATACATTCATAGTCAAATATATATACATATATAGTCAAATGTGTGTGTGTGTGTGTGAGAGAGAGAGAGAGAGAGAGAGAGAGAGTTTATTTTGGGGGCTCTCAATTCCATTCCATTAGCTTATATACCAGTATTTATGACAGAATCACAGTATTCTGATTACTCTAGCTTTGTACTAAGTTTTGAGACCGAAGTATGAATTCTCCAATGTCACTCTTCTTTGTCAAGATTGTTTGCTTAACTGGGATCTCTTAAGATTTTGTAGAAATTTGGGGCCTGGAGTGACAGCTTTACGGTGAAAGTCCTCACCTTGCATATGCCAGCATCCCATATGGGTGCCGGTTCTA
Source organism: Ochotona curzoniae (assembly GCF_017591425.1). NCBI lineage: Eukaryota > Metazoa > Chordata > Mammalia > Lagomorpha > Ochotonidae > Ochotona > Ochotona curzoniae. The sequence goes on from NW_024466218.1 coordinate 5,645,031, forward strand.
ATCCCGGAAGCTCTGCTTCCCATCCAGATCCCTGCCTGTGGCCTGGGAAAGCAATTGAGGATGGCCCAAAGCCTTGAGACTCTACACCTGTGTGGAAGACCTGGAAGAGGTTCCTGGCTTTGGATAAGCTCAGCATTGACCGTTGAGGACGCTTGGGGAGTGAACACTCAGATGAAGATCTTCCTCTCTGTCTCTCCTCCTCTCTGTATATCTGCCTTTCTAATAAAAATAAGTCTTTAAAAAAATAGATTCCATATAAATTTTAGAAAGAATTTTTCAATTTTTGTAAAAGTTATAGTTGGAATTGAATTGGGATTCATGGAATTTTATAAAAGATTTATTTATTTTTATTGAGAAGGCAGATGCACAGAAGAAGAGACAGAAAGATCCTCTTTCTGCTGATTCACTCCCCAAGTGGATGTAATGGAACTGAGTGGATCTGAAGCCAGAAGCTAGGAACTTCTTCCGGATCTCCACATGACATGGGCCCCCAAAAGTTGGGTCATCCTCTGCTGCTTTCTTAGCCAGTAAGAAGAGAGCTGGACTGGAAGTGGAATGGTTAGCACATGAAGTGGCACTCATATTGGATGCTGGCATTTGCAGGTAGAGGTTTAACTTGTTGAGCTACCATGCCAACCCTGATTTCATGGAACTTTAAAATAATTTTGGATGATAGTGACATTTTAAATATATGCATTTTTCTATCTATGAAAATGAGCTATTTATGCATTTTTCTACCTTAAAAAGTTTATTTTGCCAGATTTTATAATTTTTCGTGTATATGCATTATGTCTCCTTGACAGTATTTTATTTGTAAATATTTTAATCTTTTGAATGCTGTTTTTTAAATTATTTGTTTCTGTTGGAGGACAGATCTTACAGAGAGAAGGAGAAACAGAAAGAGATCTTTCAGAGGCTGATTTTCTCCCCAAGGGTTGTAATGGTTAGCCGTTCTGCATCCAAGATTCAGGAGCCTCTCAGTTCTCCCAAATGGGTATAGGGTCCCAAGGCTTTGGGCCATCCTCTAACGCTTTCTCAGTCCACAAGCAGGGAGCTGGATCAGAAGTGGAGCAGCCGGAATATGACCTGGTGCCCATATGGAAGGCCAATGATTGCAGGTGCAGTATTAGATGGATCAACTATCCTGCCACTTCTTTTTTCATGCTATTTTAAACAGTAATACCAATTTTCTTTATTTCGTTTTTCTAATTAGTCATCTTTAGTGAATAGAATGGCAACTGCACTTCGCGTGTTGATTTTGTATTCTGTAAGTGCTGAATATTAGAACCCCCCCACACCAGGGTTATTCTTATTTTTTTTTAAAGTGAAGTCTCTCATTTTCTGAAAATAATGTAATGGCATATGAGGAGAGAGATACCTTTTCTGTTTCCTTCTGACTTGGATACCAAACCATTCTTTATAAGCCAAATCTTTCTTGTGTGTGTGAGAAAAATGACACGATTGTTTGTATAACCATTTCAGATTGAAGTTACGCTTGAAACCTTTTTTTAGGAAAATGGAGGGTTTATGTCAATTGCATTTCAAATCAAAGGACAATTTGTAATTAGTATTTACTTGGACCTGCTATTTTTTATCTTCTTGACAGATTTGGTTCACCATCATGACCAATTCTAAATCCAGGCAATGAAATTTAAAGCGAAATGATTTAATCCCTTTGAGAGGCAGGGTTGGCTTATAAAAAGAAGAGAAAGTCCTCATTTTACTACTCACATTTTTCAACTGGCTTTGTTTTGGATCCATAGAATTGATTCTCCCTCATTTATGTTGACAATTTGATCAGTTCTTTGTGCTCAGCGTTAGTGACAGAATCAAAAACAATTTAGCCTGCAAATATCGAACTTGGTAATGTTATGAAATGTAACACAAGAGACAGCCACATGGAAGCCTGACCCGAAACCTCCTAACACGCTGAGGAAGGAAGCCTCATTATTAGGTTGAGGGTAGCAAAAAGGTCACTTGAATGACATCCAAGTCAATTCTATCTGAGAAATATTCTTTATATAAAATCTAGCATGCCATTAACACTTTCTAGCCCAACAATAGAAACTAGGTAATATGCTTTCACAGCTGATAAAAAATTACATAAAAATGAACTTTAAGCATTTTGTAAGTCTTGTATTCTCTATTTTGGGGAAATTAAAAAGAAAAAAAAATAAGAGCAAAAACAAAGGTAAGAATAATAAATACAAGAGGGATAGAAATCCAAGTGTTAACATCTGTATGGGTAATATTGAAAAGCACTGCCCTTAAGGAGTGCTTGCTGAATAGGTGTGGGAGAGAAGTTGAAAACTGTTATTTTCTTTGATCCCAGAAAGTGAGAAATTAAAACACATTTCGTAACCTCAAAAAAAAAAAAAAATCACAGGCAATGTTGTGTGGCCATGTTACAACTCATTAATAGCCAGGGACAGAATATTTGTGTTTCAAAGCATCTTAGTTCTTCTAATATGAAAATTAAGAACAAAGTAATGCCCCTACCATTGGTCAGGCAGGATTTAACTAATAGGGTCCTGAAATAAAACACTTCTGTCTTGCATTTTCCCAAGTATTTCTGGAAAAGGGGCTTGTTTATTATAGTAATTACGCTATCAGCATAAATTTAAAGAAAACTGCTAGGAGAAATTTGATGAAAATGGGCTTCAAATTTTCTTTCAATCACATGATTTAAGTTTCCTTTTAACAGGGCAATCTACAAAACCTGAAGTGAAAAGTGGCATTTTATTCCACTCATCTAAATTCATATTGAGCATTAAACATGGTTAGCGTCTGAAATAAGGAACAAACAGTCACTTAGGCAGCACATATTGCAGAAATATCCCATAAAGAAGCAAGAGTCTGCATTAATCATCTGAGTAGGACAATTGGTGACCTTTCGTAATAGGAACGGGAACATCTAAAGTGGACGTGAAATTCCACTGCACACTGATCTGCCTCATAGCTGTGGCATCCATCACTGCTGAAACATACATGTCTGGAGACTTTTGAAATCTGACAATCATCCTTCATGGAGAAAGACTGTGCTGAAGAGACCAGAAGTCTTGTTCACCCCTGCATTTTGGCAACCTGGGGACCATTGCAGCTTGGTTTCTCTTTCATTAGGAAAGCAGAGCAGCTGTTGAGCAAGCAAGGTTAACAAACCTTGGAAAAACATTAAAGTTAATTTGTTTTTAGGGCTTTCCTAAGCCCAGAAGTTGAAAGAAGATTATTTTATATGGACCCATTAGTCTTTCAATAGTCAAATCTGCAGAGCTACTTATAAGATTTACTCTTTGGGTTTTAAGTAGATATTATCAAGGGTAGGCATCTGCTTAACTGGCATTTTGAAGTCACTGGTGGCTGATGGGTTGCCCTAGAAAGTACTTTGGACTAACGACCTGTATAAAGACTGGAGAGTCTTGAAATCTTGCCTCAAGCCCTAACATTTAGAAAGTCTTTGAAATTAACTGGTAAACAGATTCTATGTTTATCCAATCTGGTGGAGGGAGGAAAAGAATGGATAAAGACGTAGTTGGGTGAATTCTAACTCTTAAAGTCATATGATTTGTCCTCCATGTTTGCGCAGGCATATGAAAATACAATGGGAATGAGCTTTGAATCAGTCAGATCTACTTCTTAGCTACCAGCAAAAGATGCTTGCCTGTGATCTTTGGCCTCTCTTTCTTCATCTTGAGATGGTTACAGTAAATGTTAATGGCATGATTAATTTAAAGCTTTAACAGACAGGAAGATGACATACATTAAGGCCCCAGAGTCTCATATATTGAGAACTGGGCAGGTAGTCTGAGAATCTGCATTTTCAAGAAACTCAAATTTTAATGTAGAACAGAGGAACGTTTTAAGACAGTGATTATAGCTTCGAAGAGTGAAATTTCTGGCGCCGTGGTGGATAGTAAAGAAGACAGTCAAGACATCTGCCCAATGCTGTTGAGATCACTCTAGCTTTAAGACAAATAACTTGAATTTGCATTTTGTCCTAACTGCCCTCTGTGTGAACCAGTAACTCCTCTGACCATGTCCATCAGCACATTTCCTATTGCTAGGAGAGAATCCTAGAGCAAGATGATGAAGATTATCAATCAGAGATTTGAGGCTGAAGGTCTGTTCAGACCAGAATGCATTGTCTGAGGTCTGGAGGGACACAGTCAGGGCAGCAAGGGCCAAAAAGTTCCACTGAGAAGCCGAGAAGCCAGTAGCAGAGCTCATGAAACTGGGGTGCAAATGAAATTATCACTTGCCTGATGCGGTGTGTTTGCTTCTCTACCCTCCACTCAGTTAACAGCCGTGGGCCATTTGGGCAATTTTGGTTGTTTTGGCAGGTCAGGCAGTGTAGGATTTTTTTTTAGGTTCTTATCAAGTTGCACTCCTCAGGCTTCGATAGGGTGTATAGTTGAGTCATTTACACAAAATACTTAGCACTAGGTCTGCCCCAAAACACACATCCAGGGATTTTTGTTGGTGATGGTATGGTTATAAATAGAGGCACTTTAGGATTTTCATCTGGCGTGTAGCTCTCCCATCTTTGAGTATCCTATGGGTTCACAATGAGGTGAAGACTCAGTGCCCACTGCACAGTGTTCTTAGAAGGGTTTGTAAAATTGACTAGCGTTTACATTTAAATGTAATACAGGAGAATAAATAAGCTTGAAAATACTTGATTTATTTCACTACTTTCATTCAAATCTAATGAACTAAGAGGCACTTTTTTTTAAGTAAACATTGGTTGATAAGGAAGTGATATTTTTTGTAACTGGAGAAGCTCAGTGACAGGACCTGTTCTAATTGCTTCAACTAGTCTGATCCTCTCCCTCTAAGCCTACAGAATTAGTATTGCCATTATTGTCTTCAATAAAGAGAAAGTCCAAACCCCAGAATTAGCATAGAGGAGAACTTAGCTTTAAATCTAGACACTTCAGCCCTGAAGCACGTACTCGCAACCCCTCTGCCTGGCTGCCACTCACTGAAGCTTCCTTTCTCCTTGATGCCACTTAGATGCCATCCTGCTGGCTTCCTCAGAATTCCCAGAGATATACAAAAACCACCTTTGTTAATTGGAAGTGAACATGACTAACATTGACAAATACGATCTGCTCTCAACTTGCTGAAATCAATTCATGTAAATTAGACATTACTGCAATGCCTTTAAAAGGAACTCATTCATTCACGGAACAAGTACTCATTGAATGCCTACTACATGGCAGGCAAACATTAAGCTAGAGAAGAGGATGGGTGCAGTGACAAAGACCATCAAATGGCACATGTGAGTCTTTGATGCTACCTCTGAAGAAAAAATATATGCATATATACATGCCAAATTACCAAGTATCACGCTTTACTAACATGAATTAATGTTAGGATATCAAAATCTAAGCCTCAGGAGACTACCTACTTCTGATAGATACCAGCCAAAAATGATTTTTAAAATTATGTATATGCATATATACACATACATATTTCAAGAGCATGCATGTGGTATATAATTAGCTTAAATATTACATACAAATAATGCAAAACACTCATACAAAAGAAAACTCACTCAAATTACTGTGGAGGGATGCAGAATGATAAATAAAATCTCTGTTTTTCTGACTCTACTTTAGAAATAATAGTTTTGGAAGAATTTGGGGATGTTTGAAAGGAAAATAATGATTTAATATAAACCAATCAGCCAAATACTGTAGAAGCAAAGTGGAATCTTGGTCAAAGGTTCTATGCTCTGACCTCTGAAAGCATAATATCAAACAATTGGTTGGAGAAAAAGTGAAGGCTGCAGTTCTTTTATACAGTAATTTGATGTCAAAAAGGAATTAATTGTCCAGTCTCTTCATGCTCTTGATAGTTATGGTCAATGAATTGATCTGACACTGAAAATTAATGCCTGCCATCTATTTTGTGTGAAATGATGATACTTTGCTCACCAAGTTGTCAAGGCAAGCTGTTACCTTCACTGAGAAATCTATCTTAGGATTAGCTGTTACAAAAATTGAAAACTCTAGATGTTTTTATCAATCAACTGTACTTTCTTTTCAGCAATGATTCTGCATACTTAGCTAGAAGATGAAAGTTACCATGAATGTTACTCTTAGGCAAAATGTAGCTGATGATATTTACATGTGCCACTGTAAGTGTAATTAAATTAGAAAAGTAATGGGGATACAAAGAATATACTATACTAACTAGCATGGTAGATGACTTGGGGTAATCCTTTCAAAAAAATGTGGAACTTGCAGAATCCAGTTTTGCTGAAGTTATTAGCATACAGCACACAATCAAAGTGGAATCCTAGGAGTGACTCAAGGTGGGTTTTTGTTTTGCTTTTTCTTTCTATGCTTATATATAAAACATGGAAAATACATCCTTAGACAATGTTAGATCTCATTGAGGTAATACCTTAAAATAACATGGATTCTTCCAAGGAGGAAGTTGTCTGTCATGGGTGGAGTACTCTTTATATAATTTTTTAAATCTGATCTTAATGGAGCAAAAATGTGTCATTAAAATAAAGTTAAGTAGCAAATCCTTCATTTGAAAATCAAGGTGGTTTTTTGCTAGCACACAGACAAAATCTAAGAACATCAAATATAGCACACACAATGGTTCAGTGAGCAGTGTGAAACATGTTATATTATTCACTTTGTTTTTACTCTATCTTTATTTTAATGCTATTGGAAAAGGCACAAAGTAAATTACAGGACATCCTAGTAGATAGATCAAATTATACATTTAAAATCTTTTATATAAGTGGCTTTTTCAATAACTACAGATGTCAAATGGTCTGGAGGATGACCAACATATACAGATTTCCCTTAAAAAAGACTTTGTGTATGGGCATTTCCCCTCATAGTTAAGGTACATATATCATGCCAGGGTGACTAAGTGCAAGTTTAGCTCCACTTCTGATTTCAGCTTCCTGCTAATGCACATCTTGGAAGGCAACAGGTAATAACTGGCTCTAGTGTCAGAAGTCAGTTACCAAACACTGGCTGGCTTCAGGCTGATTGTGCTCAGCTACTGCGGACATTTGGAGAGAGTAAAAGTGCATTGGCAACATCTGTCTGCTTAGCTCTCTCTGAAATCCATTGAAATAAACTTAAGAATTAAAATTCAGTCATTGTAAAATAAATAATGTTACAATGTCAACTGAAGGACTTTTTTTCTCTAGACATGCGTTCTTAATGATGAGTTATACTCGAGGAAGACAAATGCTGATCTTTTGTAAAGAACTCATTTTTCTCCATGATGGCATTTTGAAGTCTATGATTTGTGACAATGCTTAGCAGGAAGTATAATGTCAAGCATGGTTTAACATATCATTTATTTAAGTAATGTGGTCTTAGTTCCGTGGGTGACAACAGTTCTGTTTCTATTTCGCCCTTGGCCACTGTTTTAGTCATCGAGAACAGAGAAGAAACAAAGCTGGAGCATTTGGAGATGCTGTGTTCTCGCAAAAATCAGAGACACCCGGAAACCTGTGGAAACAGTCATTGGATATCCAGCAAGAAAAACATCACCGTTAACAAAAGGTACCTTACCTACTCTTCTGTGTAAAGGATCGTCATCTGAAGTGAATCCTTCCCATACATAGCGGAAACTCCTTAGACGAAAAATGTGTACATAATAAATGGTTTTCCAAATATTTCTCAAAGCACAGACCAAATTATCATCCCTGGTGAAAAGAAAATGGTAATTGAGGAAGAATAGTGCAATGTATTCGTGCACATGTAGTCTGAATATATTTTAAGCTACTGTGTTATCAATCGATGTTTCTGGTCCCCAATCCATTACTGAGTAATATTTCCTAAGGTTTAGAAAAGTCATCATTCCTAACGTGTCTGGGCATCTTTGTCAAAGGTCAACATACCCTTAAAACCTCTCTTACATTTCTTTGAGAAACTTTATCAGTGTTCAACTAGGGCTTGATGGCATTCACTTACAGCATACATCCACTTGGGTAGAACTTGAGAGAACTTTCTATACATGTGAAGCACTACTTTTATTTCTTTCACATTGATTTTATGATGCATTTATTGTATTCTTTATAATATGAAACTGGCAAAAGTGACTGATTTCATTTAAATTTGGAACACTCACTCACTCACATAGAATGGCATGGTCCTTCTCAACTTTGATTAGTCAAATTATAGGGGACTAACTCAGTTAATACAGCAATTTGCTTTTTGTGCAATTAAAGGAAATCTATGGATCCAGGCATCATTTGTTGAACAAGCAAGTTCATATAGTGCAGAGAGGACAAGGGTCAGATAACTTGGATTTAATTAAATCCTGGCTCTTTCTTTCCAAGATAACCGAGAGCAAAATTCATTACTTAGTTCTGAGGATTGGTTTCTATATTTTAATAGTGATGATAACAATGTTATTAATTCCATAGGATTATTGGTAAGTGGAATAAGACACTGCATTTAAAAAGGGAAATATTATATATATGTATATATAATATACATATCTTGTCATTTATGTCTTTTTTATGTGAAATTGGAAGGAAAAAAAAGCAATGTACTGAGACTCAATATTCAAGTCTAAAATGGCTCCTTCCCGCAAATTGTACATACAGCTTCCCATCAATTGTAAACTATAGAGTAGATATGTCCCTTCTTGTGCATGCCTGGTACTGGGCTCAGCAATAAAGGCAATGCTGTAAATTGGCTTTTATTTCTTGCTAGGTTTCCAGCAGGTGGGCTTGAATAAGAGTGATGAGGCACCGTTTTACATTTTAGAATATATTGTTCTGCACAAAGTGACCAGGATCTCCCAATTAAGTGACATTTGCCACCTCCTCCTCTGACTTCTTATTTCTCTGCAAGTAAAACTTTTATTGCAATATATAACCTAAATCTGTCTGACTTACGGTACTAAGTCCCCTAGGATCATCTGGTTTATCTCCCACTTAAGAGTAGTAATTGCTAATTGTTACTCCCACATCTTAGGGCTTTTGTCATCAACACTTATTTTTGCACATAATGTGATCCATGCCCTTACTGTTCAGTTTCCATTCTCTTTCCTGCACCATCAAGGGAAGTTCCCACAGTCTGACATATGGTTCAACCCATGAGGCTAGTTTCAGGCTTCCTTGGAGCGTTTGATGAGGTGCTCCTGTTCTTTCTCAGGCTCATCTGGACTTGCCTCGTGACTTTCTAGCATTCTCCCAGGATCAGTCTTCAGTTTTCTTGTCTCACTGAAGATGGAAGCAGAGAAGCACCTCCAGAGGCTCTAATTCACACTTACACCAATGTACCTTCCAAGACTTGGCTTTTGATCACTGTCTTCTGTCTACCGTCTGATAGACGCAAAACAAATGTAACAGTAAAACCCCTCCAAAGGAAAAAGAACAATCAGATATTTGTGACATTTCCTATAACAACTATTTCAACTAGCTGTATCACTTTCTACCTAGCCTAGCAGTGCAGAAAATTTAAAAAAAATCATTGAACCTGCTATGCTCTGTCTCTTTCCTTAACGAGACATTTAGCAAAGTTTGTCTTTGTGCATTTGGAAATAGTGTTAGGTTCATTTGTTCTTTTCACTAGCACGGCCTGTGCCTCAGTGCAGGTTCTCATCAGTCTTATCTCATCTGGTTCCTCTCCTAATATTCACCTTATGCATAGCCACCTACAGGTTTATATAATACAAAACCCAATTGTGTATTATGAATCAAAATAGGAACATGCAGCAATATAACGATCATTCTTACTCATAGAGTAAGGTTGAATATTTAATGTAGACAAAGACAACTTATAAGGATGGATCCATAAAGACTGTGTGTGTTGGCCAAGGAGGAAGGCTCAATCGGCTAATCCTCCCACTGCAAGCATCAGGATCATATATGGGCACCAGTTTGGGTCCTGATTGCTCCACTTTCCATCCAGCCCCCCTGCTTGTGGCTTAGGGCAGTAAAGTAAGGCACAAAGCTGAGGGACCTTCTCATATAAGAAACCAGGAGGAAAATCCTGGCTTCTGGCTTTGAATCAGCTCAGCTCTATCCATTGCGGCCATTTGAGGAGTGAACTAGTGCATGGAAGATCTTTCTCCCTGTTTCTTCTTCTCTCTGTAAAGCTGCCATTTCAATCAAAATAAAATTAAAAAATAATAACATTGCATTTATGCCATTCAAATGAAGAGCAGCAGTTGTTTCTCCTGTATCCCCTTCTTGACTCTGAGCTCCTCCGTGGTCACAGTAACTGACTTTTGGGTTGTAATTCTCTCAGGGTTAATCACAAGGCCTAGAGTGTTACTGCTGCTTAGGAAATGTCTGCTAAGAAATGATCAATGGATATAGAAATAAATAAAAATAAATACATTATTTCAATTGTCTACAAATGCATGCTAATTTCAAGAGTTGGGTCTTTATGTGCCCAATAGGAATTGACTTGGGAACAAAACTTAATTCTTTCTTTGTAAACTGCATCCATGGCACTGATCAGTTGCCATCGAACTTTAAACTCCTCCTTTCTTGTCAATCTTAGCTGATGGCATTGTTCTTATTCCTTGGGAAGACAGAGAAAGTGATTTTCCACCATCCCACTACCATAGCTACCAACCTATTTTCAGTTGAGTGGGTTGTTCTAACATTTTGCGTGTTGAACTTTGCATTCACCATTTGGTCTCACCCTGATGGTACGTATCCCTGTCTTTGGCTTTTGAAGGATAGTATTGCCGCAGAAATCCGCCCCCTCATCTATGTCATAAATAATTTTCTTTTTGCTGGACAATCACTTTTTACCATACACTGCACTAAAATGCATCAATTTTTCAAAATAAGAAAGAAATTGCTTTGTTCTGTGTTTCTCAAGAGATAGGACTTTTCCCCAACCTTTTCAGAAAGACCAAAGACTTGCCTGTACTCATGGCAGCCTCCACCTCTTCTGTTTTGTATTCTCTCTTGATTTCATTGTAATCAGTATTTTATCTCCAACAGTCTACAATCTCTCCTGTCAACATCAAGTATACTTCCCATATTTCATTTCAGGGTTATTTTAACTGTCATACAACTCTATTAGCATCATTCAGCAAAAGTAATCTCTCCATTTTTCAAACACTTTCTTCACTTGGATTTTGAACTACAATTTTGTCTTCATTCCTATTGCAAAAAATCCTGTAATTTTGAATCTTTGTTATATACTTCTAACCCTATTCTTACTCCTGAATTTGAGCAGATTTTTGCAACTATCTTTTAGACATTTCAATTGGATGTCTAATAGGTCTCTAACATGTTCAAGATCGTGCTGTGTCTCTCCACCACGGTCAATCTTGTTCATTCCCCCAAACCATGGAGATATCCTTAACTTTATTATTGTTCACACCTTTCATCCCATGAGATGATTTCTTACTCTCGTCACTGCTACTTTCCTTATAAGAGTTAAAATATTTCCCACTTACATCAGTGAAATGGCCTTCTCACTCGGTTCTCTTCTTTCTTCTGCTTTGTTTGTCAACACAACAGCCAGAATGAACATTAAAACTAAAGTGAGACCGTATCTCTCTTCTGTTCAGAAACATCAGCGTCTCCTCATCTCACTTAAATATACACCATGGTTCCCCAAACCTTCTATGGTCTTACTTCTCTATGCCCTACATACCGTGATCACATACCATCCATCCCTTCCTCACCCAATTCTAAACACACTGATGTGTCTGAAACTTACCAAGAGTGCTTTAGTCTCCAGATCTTTTTTTCTCTCCTCAAAGAAAATGTTCCCCTTGCATTCACATTGCTTTTTCTTTCCCTTTCTCTGGCTCTCTGCTTAAAATACCAATTTATCCAAAAAGCCTTTTGTGACAACCTCATGGAAAAAATACCCTTCATTTTTTACATCCCGTCTGTATTGTGTTTTATCACTTTTTGAACAGTATATATGGAAGTCCAAGTTGCAGCATCAGATTGTAATGATTACACAGCACAGTGAGGGCTAGTGGTTTATTTGTTTTTATTTGTTGTTGGTTTCCTTGGATGTAAATAAAGGCCTGCTAGCTATCACGAGCAATAAACGTTTACTAATTACCTAAATGGTTTTCGTTGTGCAGGGAGAACTTTGAATAAAACAAGAAGGTATAAGAGGCTCATCACAATATCTGAAATATACCCAAAAGGAAAGGACTTGTTTCAATAAGTCAAAAAGGACACATGCATTTCACCTCATGTTTTGTAAAGAAATAAACATAAATCATAATTTAATTTTAGCAAAGGATGTGACTCCATAAAGACAATTACCCGCATGAAAAAGAGGATTAAAATGAGGAAGATTCGAAAACCAAGAGAAAATTAATTTCGAAATCAATAAAACTATTTGATCTTGTATCTGATCCACATGCTCCGGCCAGTTGAGCCCACGCAGATCACTGGAAGCAGTTATTTTTGCTCTGTACTCATAAATGCTAATGATAGTCATGTACAGGCCGAGTGGTGAGTGGTTTATCACCAATACTTGGTGCTAGCTATGACGAAAGCGGAAGGAATGTGGCGGATACACTGGACAGTGGTTGACAGCCATTTTCCTCCCACAGCCCAGATACTGTCCAGGTCACATTTGTGCAATTTCCTTTTACTCCTTAAAATGCCACCTCCTCTTCCACCAAAAATTTTGCTTTTGGTGCTGCAAATTGTTTCCTTGTTAAAATCTTACATTTCTCCAGTCGAGAAGACTCAGGAGTCCAGAGAGTAAGAGAGTCACTCTACATTGTATTATATGGTATATAAATAATAATAGTTTAGGTCATACTAATTAAGTATTACAAGTATAAAATAAATATTTTCAGGACTCTTTATATATAGTCTTGAAAGCTTGACTTGGATTGAGTAAGAGCTTCCATCGGAAGAAGAGCTTAAGACAACTAAGAAATTGCTGGAAAAGTATTTGGAATTTGCTGAGTGTGAAAATCAAACGCTGAGGAAATTGGGGTTATCTGAATACAGATGTAATGTAGTGCAACTACCAAAAAACTGTGGCAGAATGTGAAGAAAATGTCAAAAATAGCGTCTAGTGGCTGGTTGACTGCTGGCTATGAACTGGGGACAAAAGGCGTTGCCACAGTTTATAGGTCAGCTACGAAGGAAGAGAGGGCAAATCAGAGACTATTGGTAAATTCAGTTTTACTCCCAGTGGGGAACCAGTAGTCATTTTCTACAAATGAGAAGATTATGAGTATTCTATCAAGATAATTCTTAGAAAAAGCATACAAACTTTGCAAAATCTCAGAATAACTATTAAAAAATAAAAGCCAAACAAATAAAATGGAGCACGTGACACAGTTAATAACAAACATATTGATCATAGCTATGAATGCAAATACAGAAAATTCATTCATTAAAAATGTTCAGATTGGCTAACAAAATCAAATACCATGCTGTGCTATGTATAAGAACTCTGGAAAAGAAGGGGATTCAGATTTTTTTTAAAAAGGAAAATGCAAAAAAAAAGAAGCATTGAAATGTTGATATTGAGCAATAATGTTTAATAGAATGAGAGAATATTACTATACTAACAACTGTAATTCATCACAATTTAGCCATTATTAACATTTGCAGCTTCACTCAGCAATTACTTTCATAAATAAAAATCGGTAAGACATATGTGGATAAACAAAATTAACGTTAATTACAATAAACTTAAACACATGTCTCCAAATCGAAAACAAAATCAAGTTAGCAAAACGCAGGATAGGGAAGACCTAACCATATCATTAGGTCTCCCGTCTCTGTACCTGAAGAACAGAACACTGGGCTTTTGTTACCAGAGAATACTGAACATTCTACGTTATGAACCACATGTTCCATCTCAAAGGAAGATTCAGAATTCTTCAGGCAAACCCAAAGCAGGCTGCTTCAAAGCTCCACACAGCTGAGTGTTGGCGCCTCCAGGGCTGCTCTTGGTGCTGACAGACCCTTCTGATGGCCACTGCTCTTGTTTGTCACTCACTGTCACTGTCGATTGAATTCTCCCCAGCCCCACTGATCGATCCATTACAGACTAATTTCCAGGTGATGGGATTTTGGAGGTGGTTAGGTTTTGAGGGCAGAATCCTCCCGGAAGGGATTAGTGTGCCCACAGAAGAGAACCCATCCGCCCCTTCCACCACCATGTGTCCATCTACAAGCCAGAAAGATGGCTCTCACCAAACCTTTGACTGACTCTGGACCGCTGAGGCCTCATAAGCTTCCCAGTCTATAGGGTTCTGTTCCAGCTACTGAAGGAATGAAGGCGGTCCGCATTACACCTCACATCTGACTGCCAACAGAAGTCTCAGGTTGTTCTGATCCAGGGCCTCACAACAATCTTTCCTCTTTTCCACCGAAGGCGTTAGAGATCTCTGGGAATTACCCTTCACTCCTCTGAGGGACGTCTCTCTGGCCTGCCATTACCCCGTCCCTGTTAGACAAGCCAGAATGTTCTAATGGGAACCAGACCCTTGGGCCTCATGTCCTCTTGAGTGGACCTAAGTCTGTCCCCCCCTGAGCTCCTGGCACAAAACATGAGCTCCCTGGGCAAGGGGACCCAAGGCTGGTTCTGCAGAGGCACTTTTCAGATCTGCCGTGACACCACGCAAGATGCCTGCATCTGGTAGATGGTTGGAGACAGTGGGGCTCCCCTCCCTCAACACAAGAACCTGGAGGTAGGATGCCAGTCACAAAATCAAGCTGATCCTATATTGCAATTTAATCTTAGATTAACATCATGAGGTAGGTTTTTATTATCCGTGCTTTAAAGATAAGAACAAGGCGGGGGTCGGGAGGATTAAAAAGATTAATTTGACTGAATCACACAGCTAGAATTAAGCGTTTAAGTGCTTGATTCCAAATATACAAATTTATTCTTTCTGGCCCAGAAGGCCGCTTTCTTTCCACTTTATCACACTGACCTTCAAGGCATAAATATATCATACAGTAGAATCCGTGATAGAAGTCGATGAAATGAAGCTAACACCATAACGCTATGGAAAGAATGCAAATCTTTCAAGAAGCTTTTGATGGCGCTGGAGGAAGCCTAGGAGCTCTGCGGCTGCACACCTGGTCAAAATCCTGGCTGCTGAAGCGCTGAGGAACGCACGCTTGCGTCCCTGCTTTGTGAAGTGTGTGCTGCCCTCTACTGGTGCAGAGAAAACGCTACATTATGCTTTGTGTTGGCTCTGCGCTGAAAGCAAGAATGGAGATTTTGTTTTCCTGATAAACTGCGGAGATGCGCGGTGAATCTTGTTTTTTCTTCGTGCTGTATTTTCTCCCAGAAGGTTTGTTTCCTTCTCTTCTAATCTCATCTGTCTCTGCAACTACTGTTAATGTGCTTAAGATTTAGCTGAGGTATTTCATAAAGCTAAATTTGTATCTGCAAAAATATAAATCCAGAAGATTAGGAACTGGCACACATACCAGAGTTAAAGTCTCATTAGGCTCCTCGTTTGCTCTTCACATTGCCCTAGATAAAAGATGACTGATGCATAAATTTCGGAATTCATTTTCTTCCATACAAAAATGAAACAGAGTATTGAGTCTCAGTAGCCTAACTCTCTAACAGTCAGCATTCATGTAAGCATTCATTCATTAAACCAAGATCTATGGAAGCCTGTTGTGTGCCACCATGGCAATAGTGGGACAGCTTTAAGGAAGAATACGCTATCCCAAGTTCAGTGGTGCAAATGAGCACGGGAGCCCATCACTGTAACGCACCCTGAATACCATCCTAATCACTTGAGTGTAGAATGTTCTGTGAGGTCTCAGAAAGCCTGACCACCGCAGCCCCGGGGGTAACAAAGAGAGCTTTACCAGGGATGGCGTGCCTATCGTACTAGAGAAGGCAGAATTTGCAGGGCTGAGAAGAAGGGAAAGACATTTCAAACCAACAAGATCTCAAGTGCAAACACGTGGAGAGAGGGAACCACGCAAGCAGAGGCAGAACGCTCAGTTCCATATGTGGAACCTGAAGTGTAGACAGGAAGTGCTGCCAGTGGAATCTGTGACAAAGCAGAGCGTGGTTGGGAAGGGGCAGGCTGCTCTGTGCAAGGAATATAAGGACCATCACGTCGATTCTGTGCATAGAATGAGAGAACAGCTGAGGGCGGAGCTTCTAATCCACGATGCTTATCCTGGCTGTCTCAGTTTAAACGAGTACTGTCAGCTCGCCATCTCTGCGGTCTCCATGGATTCACCAACCACAGGTGAAACACTCAAAGGCACAACTTCATCCTTACCAAACACGAGCAGACATTTTCCTTACCATTATTGCCTATACAGTTCAAGACCGCAGTTGTTTTCCTACTGTTGCATGCCGTTTGGTATGACACTTCATCCAGACATGATTTAGAATATAGGAGAAAGAGTTTGAGGGTAATAAGCAAATACGCTGTTTTACATGAGGGCCTAGATTTCCCAGGAAGAAGGGGCTTTCAGAAGCAGATCCCCACAGACACCAAGTGACATACATTCTAAAATGTGAATATCCTGAAGGAAAGTGATGAAAATAAACATAAATCCACCTCTAGAAAAGTATCAGTCAGATGCAATAGTTTTCCAGTATTTGCATTGGTGGTCAGATAAGTGAGCAGGAGCCATAGTCTGCTTAACATTGTATCATGGAATCAAATGTTGGCTCTTCCCCGTTAGAGTGAGCAGAGAGAAAGGAATTTTGCAAATGTCTTGAATGAAGCAATTTTACTCCTCCAACCTCCATCGTTCATACTCCCCTCAGAAAATAGAAAATCGCCAGTTTCTGGCCACATTTTACCAGCTTTATGCCAGTTTAAAAACAGATTCTAGTCTTGTATTATAAAAGAACCATTTGATAGAGAAGTTGCAAGAATAGAAAAAATGGTTTTAAAATATTCCTTTATAGTCAACTCATAAAAACTCGCAGGCTCACATTTGTGAGTCGGTATTTGTGCTGCCCAAAAGATGATAAAACTTGCCCACTGCTGACTTCTCAGGCTATTTTTTAGGGGAAGATTTAAAAATATACACCTTTCCTAAGTTCATATTGTGTCTGATTTGGGCAGCACTAATCATCCATGAATTCTGTATTCAAATGAGCTACAAACAACCATTGCAATTTACGGTAATGAATCAATAGTCAATGGAAGTTTAAGACAATGCCACTTTTCATAGTGCTTCATTGTGGTAGTGTTTAATTTTTGCTTCGTCATTAGTTAATTCTCTACTTATATGGCGCTAGTGAAGTGTGTTAGAAATGTTTGCCATGATATCACGCATAGCCTATGAAGTGTTTTTTTTATTCTTGAATTCATTTTATTTGAACTCTTAGTAGGAAGCTTTCCAATAATATGACAATATCCTGTTGGGTGCTTGGGCATTGGAGGAGGAGTGAACAACAGCCTGCTATATTGGCTGAAGAATTTACTCAAATGCATTAGCAGTAGATTTCCTGGTCAAGTCATTTGCCTGAATCTTTTTCTACTTTCTGCACTTGTAGTACATTTGACATGATTACCTATTATAATGCATACTTCTCTGAATGCACAGTGCTACATAAGAATGACAGACTCACTTTTGGGTAAAATCATAACCTGTGCTTTTATGTGATAAAAACAAAACAAAACACCTACAACATGATAAAAGAAGCTGTGCCTTAATTCTCATTTCTTTCCTTAATTGCCAGTGCACACCTGTTCCTTAAAGGTGCCTTCCCTGAGTAGGGAGTGATACAGTTGAAAAGCTCTTTGGCGAGGCTGACCCAGGAGTCAAATGATTCTATCATTGAAGAATTTGCTGAGTGAAAGGATGGTTTTTAAAATACCACCTTCTCACAGATGGAGGCATAACTGTGTTTCAATAGCAGATCAGACTCAGTAGGAACAAGCTCACAATTCACTTGAAAACAGACACTAAGCTGAAAATTCAAGTGTGAAAAGCTACCAGGTGTCACCTGCTCCCCGTGTTGAATGGAGCGATTTCATTTTTTTCTCCATCGCAGTGCTTGGTTACAGTAACATATGCTCCATATTTCCATATCTACGAGTCGGGCATGTGTCTCTGTTCTCTGAGCCCAGCCAAACCGCAAGGACTCTTCAAACGATGGTTTTGAATACACTGACTGATCCTATGAATATTGGCTGCAGATGCCCTGGGCAGTCTTTATTTCTGATAAAGATAAATATTTGATTTGTCATTTATTCTTGAGGACATTTTCTATTTTCTTTGAAAGTTGAGAAAGTCAAAAGCTATTTAGAATGGCTGTCATCTGTCTCTCCGGAAATGTTTTCCACCTGCTTACACTCTGTCCTCTGTCCGCAGAGACTGGCTTCTGCGGATTGCTTCCAGCAGATGTATTTTCTTTTTCCCCTACTTGCTTTTGGATTGGCCTGTCATAGGGCCAAGTGGCAGGCAGAGAGCAGGAAGAAAGAGCTTTGGCATTTACCTTCCCTCTTGCTGCCAGGCCATGGGTTGGCAGTCGCTGTTTTCCTCACTGAAGGCCACAGACCACATGGTGTGTTCAGTTCTTATGGCCCTAAGTTCCCTCCAGTTCTGGGATCTCTCTCCCCTCCTTTCCCCATTTGGTTTAGGAGAATCAGGGGCTTCCCATCAGTTGTTCTTCCCCCACTTCTTTCTTCTAACCAGTTGTGTCCTGTCACGGCGAGCCGTATCTGTGTGTGTTACACTACTCTTCATTGTAGGCAGGGTTTGTGAGTTCCTGCTCACTAATGAAATATGTCTCAGGTTATGGAATTCCACTCCCTTGAATAGATTGTGTTATGAAACTCTACTGGCCCTAAAAGAGCAGGTAGTCACCTTGTGAATGGGCTGTGAAGAGAAATGCATCGCGCAGAACCCCGGGTAAGTGGTTGTATCAGGGCTCTCCAGAGATAAAGAACCAACCCATGCATTGTATCGTGCATGGCAGAAACTGACAGGCTTTAATTCAGTACTTCAAAATACTCAAAGGTGAACTGATAAAGTCATCATGTAAGATAGAATGCAAAAAAATGATCTACCATATGATCCAGCTGTCCCACTCCTGGGAATATAACCAAAAGGAATGAAATCAGCATATCAAAGAATTACCCGCACTCTAATTGTGGAGGTTCACATATATGTGTATATATATGTAATGGACTGTTACGCAGTCATAATCAGAAATGGAATCCCGATGTTTGTAACAAACGGCAAGCGAAATATATCAGTTCCTAAAAGATAACTATCACATGTCTTCCCTTATTTGTGGAAGGCAGCACGTGTTGAAAGCATACACTGTGAGCCGTCGGAGTGACTCCTAACACCCAAGGTAGCCTCTAGTCCTACAAACAGAAGACGAAGAATTCTGTTTAACAGCTGAAGGCACAGACCTGACTGCTTGCTCTAGCCTCTGCTGAGACCACAGCCCCAGATAGCCTCTGATCACAGACAAGTCCTTTAGCAGATGCCCCAGCTAATCTGTGCCAATTCCCAAACTGCAGAAATGGGGACGTAATCATGGGAGTATTTAAAGCCAAAATGTTTGGTTGTAAAGTAATAGAAAACTGAAGGGCCCAGTGCAGTAGCTTAGTGGTTAAAGTACTCATCAAACATGCACTGGGATCCCATGTGGGCTCTGGTTCATGTCCTGGTGGCCCCACTTCTCATTCAGCTCCCTGTTTGTGGCCTGGGAAAGCAGTCAAGGACGGCCCAAAGCCTAGGGAACATGCCACCTGTGTGAGAGACCTGGAAAAAGCTCCTGGCTCCTGGCTTCAGATCAGCTCGGCTCTGACCGTTGCAGCCGTTTGGGGAATGAATCAGCGGATGGAAGATTTTTCTCCTCCTCCTCCTCTCTGTATATCTGACTTTCCAATGAATGAGTGAATGAAGGAATGATCAAACACTTATACAAATCCCTACATTAGATTCTAACCTGAGGGTGATGTTTGTTTGGTTAAAGGGATGCGAATCCTTCTGGCAGAGCAGCAGTTAGCAGCAATGTACTATAAAGAGTGGGACAACAACTATCTCAAGCTTTGTGAGCCTTGGGCATTTTCTGTGCATAACCTTTTCCTCCAACTACAACTGGCTAAAAATGTAATAATCATTTCTAGTAATAATGCAATGTGCAAAATTCTGATACATTGAATTTTCTAGCCCTAGACCAAACATATGGTATCCACAATATGTGCATGTAACATGCTTCCAGTGCACATATATGATTGTATTGTATCCAAAGGATTTCTAAAACTAATGGGAAATATGTATTATGAAAAGCTATACACAGATTGTAAGGCTTATGTATGGAAACAGGGCTATCTTTTGGTCTCACTTTTGATGAGGTTTTGAATTACCTTCACATGATCAAGATTTGTAAATAGATCAACTAACCATCAGAATTCATTTCACCATATTTTTTTTTAACATACACTATTTCCTAGCATATGTTGAAGTAACGTGTCTAGGCCTAAATTCTCTCCAGTGAAATGGGGCTAAAAGTGTCATGCATAAATTCTGTGCCTGCTAATAGAATCATCTTGCACAAAATCTCCCCACTCACTAATTCCAAATCCCTTGTCTGGAGTAAAAGACTCCAAGATTCTGACATGTCGAAGTGCCACAAGGTGTAGGTGCCCTGGGTCCTTGCCACCAGGCACGAAGACGGAACAGCACTCATCCTGAACTAGTGCGCCAGGGATAAATAAAATGCAGCTGTGTTTTAAGCCACTGAGATTTGTGGATCCATTTCTTTTCATAGTTCTTAAACCCTTAAAGTATCATGGAATAGCTCATTTTCCGAAGAGAATGCCCCAGGGATATATAAGAAATTTATTCACACCGACAAGGGAAAGTGCACGGACTCCTTTTAGTGCAAGTGTGGTCTGTGGAAATGGGTAAAACTTGGAAAGACCCAGCTGGCTTACACTGCAGCTCAAGAGTTCATCTAAGATTAGTGGGAACATCCACATCTATAAATTCTGCACCTGTGCGTTTGCCACTACTTTATGGGGTCTCTGTGTTTTTTTTGCAACAGAGTTCTCTTTCTTACAAGCCTCCCTTCATCTCACCCTCTGGTTGGCTTCGTAGATATCTGGGCTTTCAATGCGTTCAGGAGGTAGACCAAAGACGGACCCTGGCGACTCGTCCCTCAGGACACATGATTCTCACATCATCACGTGCCTGCCCCTGTGAAGAGAATCCGAGCCTTTGAGTCGGAGCCTCCCTCTGCTGTGGCTAACGCCTACTGAACGCCCATGAACAACCCCGACAACATGGATGCAGATCTTACAGTCAGTTAGGTTATTTTGGATCCTTTAGAAAATATCTTCTGTTCAACAAAACAATTCTCTTGCAAGAGAATTAGCACACTTAGATCAATTTAATTGCAAGATGACACTGGGTTTCTTTCTCGGGCTGCTCTTTACCTGTTAATCAAAATACCTTGGTGGTCTGTGGGTTCCTTCTGATGTATTTGGTTACATTATTGACAACAACAGTTTCAGAGGAGCTAGAATCAATAGCAATAGAATAAGAAAGGACACATAGCCTTTACATGTGGGTTAGTGCTGCATGCATCAATTTATAGTGAACCTCATCAATATGGATGCTTAAGTCACCACGTGGTTTTTACTATTCATCAATTTAAAGCCATCGAATAATTCAAATGCCAAGCATGATAAAACAGACTATTCAAATGTAAAAACACAGTTGGAATAGACAAAGGTTTCCTAAATAATTAATTGCAATGATCTTTGCTAAAGTAATTGATCTCTAGCTCTCTTCTCTCTCAACACGTGGAAGGACGATGAATCTAAGGAGCAAAAGCAAAAGATCTGACTGAGGCAGTGCCTGTCCAGTAACACTAGGTGGCAGCAGTGGGTTTTAGCCAATACGCTCTTCCTTTACCAATGGGCAGAAGTTACCATGACTAAGAATCAACTCATCTTAATTGGTGAGTAACTAGATTTTGATTGCATAGAATACATGAATTTCCTTTAAGCACCTTTAAAACAAATAAAAACATGTCCAAACACCATAAAAGAATGAAAAAGTTAACTTGTCACACAAGAGGCCATCAGGACTGGTGTGATTATATTTTGCAAGATTATAATAAAGATATAAATAAAGGACTTCTTCAAGAAAATAAGCTATTTCTTTATAATAAACAAGGCTTTCAAGGCATACTTGCATTTAAAACATTAGCAATTGCTGCTGCCACTACATGATTTTTACCCATTTCTAAATTGAAAGGGAGTGACTTGTCAACGTGTGATGGATATTTGAAAGGTAAGTTGAACTTTTGTTGATTTATTTTCTGCAATGTTACTCAGTATTTTTAAGACATTGGTGTAAATATCTTTTAACACAAGAGAAACATATTAATCCTCCCAGAAAGAACTAAATTGTGTGTCAATTTTTGAAGTGAGAAATAAAGCAAGATTAATAATCTGACCTTCGTTTGGCATGTTGGGCCAAGAAATAAATATTATATATGTTCTTAGCTTCTAACAAGACTACATTCAGCTTTCACTGTAAATAGGCGAAAGCCAGTTCACACTGATTTTGCCAACAGTGGAGGGGAGAATCTAAGTAGGGCTTAAATTTTGATTCTCGTATTCTATTTTGTGACCTCTCACCCATAAAGTAAATAAATGTAAATATCAGTTTTAAGGGGCATATATTGCTTTAGATGATTTGCCAAGGGACCACTTGATATACATATTTCACATGTAATATGGATTGCATATGTTTGTGTATAAGAAATAATGGGTTGGTTTTAATTGTAAACTCACAGCTTAAGGAATATATCCATAAATAATTCTTCATGCACAGGGCCTCGCTATGTATTTATTCATTTTTCTTTGCAAATAGCCCTTCAAAACATTACTTATGCATGTCACTGTACCAGGGTCTCCTAGAAGTTCAAGGGTAATATATCTTATGAAAACACCATGCTGGGATTTCTACAATTCCCTGTACCAAATGACCTTATTTTTTGAGTCCATGTTTCATGAGCAATTTGAAGTAACCTCATATGATGTGAGAATCAAGAAAATGAAGTGAAGGCAAAAAAAGTGATTTGGGGGCAAGGCCTGAAGGACTTCCTGCATTTTTAGCATTATTTTATTTTGTCTCGTCTACTGGACATCTAATTGAACATCTTTAAGAGTCAACGTCACTAGTGATAATCAATTTTTGGTTCAGAAACCAGATACCAAACTGTTCTGGGACCATTAAAATGGAGAAATATCCTTTAAGCAGAGAGTCCCGGATGGTGAGATTCAACCTACGTAGTGTTTGTCATACAGTACAGATTACATACTGTTCTCATATCCTCAAGGCAACAAAGTTTCTATTAATTTTAGGGATGAACCACAGTTGCGTTAGATAATGATTATGACATTACAAAATTAGGAATGATAAGACTAGAAACTATTGTTTTTTTTTAATTTCTGCTGTTGCTACTTTTAATGATTTATTTATTTCTATCTTAAAGGCAGATTTACAGAGAGATGGAGATACAGAGAGAAAGAAAGATCTTCCATCTTCTGGTTCACACCCCAAATGGCTGTAACGACCACTGAAACTGAGTCAATCCAAAGCCAGGAACCAGGAGCTTCCTCTAGGTCTCCCAATGGATGCATGGGTCCAGGGACTTGAGCCTTCTTTTGCTGCTTTTCTTAGCTACAAGCATGGAGCTGGAAGGGAAGTGGAACAGCTGGGACATGAACCAGCACCCATATGGAAAGCTGGTAGACAGAGTATTATTCTGTTGAGCCACAAGGAATGGAGGAGTTTTACACCTGTAATCAACCAACATTTATTGAACATCTACTGTGTTTCAAACTCTGTTCTAATTGGTAATTGCTTTACCAAGTGCATTTCATTTAATCTTCATGGTAATAATTGAATCTGTGGGGCTAATTTGTAGTTGAAGAAAATAAGATGAAGTAATGTTACGAAACTTGTCCAGGATGAAAAGTGGGAGAAAAAACAACATTTGAACCCTGAGACTCTGAGAGCAAAGCCAAGTTTTGTTTTATTTTTGGGTTTTTTTTCTTTTCCTTTGAGTTTACTTTTTTTTTTTTTTAAGACAGAGTTCCAGAGCGAAGGAGAGGCTCAGAGACACGTTTCAGCTGCTGGTTCACACCCCAGATGGCTGCAACGACCAGGGGTACGCCCAGCTGGAAACAAGAGCTTTATCCAGGTCTCCTATATGAACACAGGAGCCCGAGTAGTTGGTCCATAATCTGCTGCTTTTGCAGGAGTATTTGCATGGAGCTGGATCAGAAGTGAATCAGGCAGGACTTGGGTCTAGCGCTGAGTCACAGGTGGTGGCTTAACTTATGCCCCAATGCAAGAGCACCTCCCCCACTTCCACCACCCCTCCCCACCCTTGCTCTGAGTCAAATTCTGAATTTAGGGCTCAGTTCTCTGATATGTAAGCAGCAGGAAGCAAAAATGACAAGATTCTGATTCTGTTGAAGGATTATTTCAGCTACCATACAATTGTTGTATTTTGGACTGGTTAGTCTCAGCATTTCTTTGTCTCCTTAAGAAAAAAAAATGAAAAGCATAGGATTTTAGTAAACAATAGCACAAGCTATTTGGAAACAAAAAAAGCAAAACAAAACAAAACAAACAAACAAGTTGCTGCAATCTTCCCAGACATGTGAACTGGGAGGATTTTCATTCTTTGGTCAACACCACTTGCTCAACAGACAACCGAAACCTCCATAGTTTTGAAGAACTACTTGTTGTTATAAAATGCTTTATATGAGAAGATATCTTAATTATTTGCTATAAAAATAACCGACTGGCACCTCCCTTTATTGGTCTGCGTCTTTTAGTATCAGTGTATCCAGCAGTCAATAGATGGACGTTGCCTTTAGGAAACTTCCATTTTCTCCTGACTCTAATACTGCAGACAGAAACACAAACGACAAGTTAATCCAGTCAGCTTCTGGGACGATGCATTTTCTTTTCTTTTCTTTTTTTTTTTTTCTTAAGATCTATTTATTTTTGGGAAGTCAGATTTACAGAGAGGAGGAGAAAGATCTTCCCCCTGCTGATTCACTCCCCAAATGGCCACAATGGCTAGAGTTGAGCTGATGTGAAGCCTGGAACCAGGAGTTTCTTCCCAGTTTCCCACACAGATGCAGGTTGCTTAGGCTTTGGGCCACACTCAACTGCCTTCCCAGGCTACAAACAGGGAGCTGGATGAGAAGTGGGGCCACCAGGACATGAACCAGAGCCCATAAGAGATCCAAGTGCATGTTTGAAGGATTATGTTTAACCACTAAGCTGGGAAATGGAACCACAGGAACATGAACCGATGCCTATATTGGATCCCAGTGGATGCTAAGAGAGGACCATAACCACTTGGCTACTGTGCTGGGTCCAAGAGAATACATTTTCCACGGCTACAAATTCATTATGTCATTTGTAATTTCCAAGGGTACCAGAAGTAGTAGTCAAAATTCCCAATGAATGGAGATGTGTAAAGCTAGGAAACCATCTGACCAACCAGCCTCTTAACTCGGGACAGAAGCATCTGCTTGGCTTTCACGTACTGTGGAAGCTACACTTTTCCTTATCTCAGCCAAGAGCTGAATATCACTAGGGATGACCATTTAATTTCACATTTTATTAAAACACTTAATGCAAAGCACAGAATCCTGGTGTGAGCAGCTCTTCTTCAGAACACAATAATGAGAGAATTAGCACAATAATCTAGGTATAAAGGTCCTTTAGAGATTTTCGCGCCTCCTATGGCTTCAGTTTTTCAAGGAAATGTGGCATAAGAAAAGTTTCAAGCACTTTATTCTTTGTTACTTGGTTCGCATCCACAGGTGAGGCTCTGCAAAGACACTGCTTTCCAGGTGACACACAATGTCCCACTGTGTTTCACGGGCTTGTCCATGGCACCTACCAGCAGTGACAGCCTTTTGCAGAGCATGTGCAGCTGTCACTCAGGCCATTGATGGCATTTAAACTGGGCCTCCTTTGTTAAAGAAAAGAACCTCTTCCAAGTAGCAGTGTTGTGATTGGTCTAAGACTGTATCCAACTGACAGATGTTGGCAAATCAAGATCAGTCCGGGAAATATCCTCCTGGGATTCGTCCTAAATGGCAGCCTTCCAGTCCAATCTGTCTCCCACTTGATTCTCTCTCTTTGGTATTTCAAGAAAGAAAGATGATAACAATTCCTGTTGAGTGTGTGCTTGTCCTCAGGAGTCATTACTTCTGGTTCCAGAATAGCCTGAGTTGATGATGAAACCATTTACCTTATGGGATCTACTGGATAAAGAGATGATACAGTAATTACTTGGTCCTCACTTGCATAGTCCCAGCCCTGGCATTTGTCTCTAGCTGATTAAGGTTTCGGCACAAGGTTTCCGTGTTTGAGTCAACAAAGGGTATTTCCACCCCAGGCTGCAAGAGAGATGGAAAATTCAGTAAGAGGCTTCAGAACCTATGCAGAAATACTTAACAGCATTCTGAAATTTGATGAAAATGGTAACAGGGAAGATTTTTAATTATTCTTATGAGAGGCAAGAAAATTGTCTCCATAAGAAAAAACAAATTAAAATAACCCTCCCAAACTTGTAATGTTTATCTCGCCCACCTGCCTCATGCCTGGTCCTCCCTGGTCTGAGGCCCATCTGGACATGCATCCCTCCCAACCATGTAAACAATATTAAAAATAAAATAAAGATTTAAAGAAAAAGAAGAAGGAAATTGTATCCTTGGTGACAAAAGACAGTAGACTTTGTATCAGCCAAAGCCAATGGCAATCTAGAGTCCAGGCCAGTTACCAAATGGTTCCTGTTGCTATTGAAGTGATCACCAGGGAGTTCAAGGACTGGGGAGTCCTTTGAAACGGCCATGGAAACTATGTTGAAAGAATCGCCTCCAACCATTTTCCCTGGTGCTTGTTCCTTGTTCCTGCGTGTTAATGCACTGAACATGATAAACTATATCCTGCATATTTATAGTGTCCAGAAAATGCCAAAGTGCTTAAGGCTCTGACATTGTTTTCATTAGAGATCGATATTTTAGGGACGGCAAATGCCAAATTTCAAATTTGCTAGAGGTGCAAAAATCTAAACGATGCCAGCTTTTAAAAATGTTTTGTGCTGCATAAAGCTGCGGACCAGCTGTTAATGGTTAGAACTGAAAAAAGCACTGTGCAAAATTCAAACAAAAAATGCTCCCACCTGCCATCAAGGAAGGCTGGTGGTCACAGTGGCCATGACCTAGGAACTTGATAATTCAGCTAATCTCACCTCCCTTTAGCCTCACCAATAACAGTGAGTAAATCTGAGCAAGATAACAGAGATCGGAATGCTGGTAGCTTTTCACCTTGCAGCACAGCTCAGTCCTTCCTTTCGGGACCACAGCTTACCTCATTTCATTCACTTGCTTATGTCAGCAAGGAGGCAGTCCTTGAGCAGAGTTCTTTTTGGAGACTTTAGCATTTAAGGGGCCACTGCTTCCATGCTACTGGAAAGTGCGGGGCACTGCCTGCTTTACATCTGTAGTGTGCTTTTTCACTTGGAAACCATCAAATCAAATCGTAAGGAGAGCAGGTGAGGCTGTCTGCGTTTGCACCCTCCACTTCCTCTGGCAAATGGACTCTGTAAGAATCGAAGCCAGTGCTTCTGAAATCATCCTGATTGCCTGTGAAATAAGCCTTCTGGGGCTTTCGCAGCAATTGAAAGTCTTAGAGTCATCACCGATCCTAGAGAGGAGGTCAGATGACTAGATAACAGCACTCAAGCCTAATTTTGTATGCAACGATGGCCGAACACCTCCTTGTAATTTTTCTTTGAGCAGAGAAGATGTAGTTATCCTTTGCTCCACATGGGAAGAATAGGAGGATTATAATACGTACTTTCACTCACGGCAGAACATAAGGAGAGCATTATAATGACATCTATCCACTGAATCACGATGTATATAAAAAAGAACACGACTCATCCATTGTCTTCTATGAACCTTTGATTATGACAAAGTCTGAGCAGGACAGCATGTTCGGGCACCAGAAGCACAAACAGGGAATACGATACATTCCCTGTAGTCCAGAAGCTCACAGTTGTAAGGAAGGAGCTGGGTTAATCCATGTAACAGTGTGGTGTAATGGCAGTATGACAGCCATGCACAGGGAGCTATCAGAACACAGGCTCTCCTGCTGAACCTGGGGGCCAGAGGACAAGCCTCTGAAAGGGACGAACACAGGCTGTCGCAGTGAACAACGTTAGTCAAAGAAGGGAGTAGACATCAAGAGGGGCTGGGTTAGCAAAGAGAGGAGGGAAGAAGTTCAAGGTGGAGCAAGCTGGAGAGCTGGAGGGACCCCAAGTAGCTGTGCAACACCCGCTGTAGTGTCACGGTAACCAGCAGGGGGGGCTAGGAAGCCAGATCTGCAGGGATTGATGGAGGAGCTTGGCCACTCCCGTGTGAAGGAGGCTGCCCACCGCCAGGAGACGCCAGTGAGTAACTGTGGGAAGGTGGGACGTGATCTTGTTTGTTGTAAAGATCATCTCAGAATAGAAATTTGGACCAAGTGTGGTGAAATTTGGAGGTAATGGTGGGGACGCATACTATGGGAAAGTATTACATATACCTACGATTCAACTTAAGATTTTTAATGATTCAAGATTTGTGCAGGCATGTTTGAAAAAAAATATATTCACCTTGTCATTCGTACTTTTAGGAATACCATTTTTACCCTAAAGGCTAAAAAAAAAAAAAAATACCAAATCAGAGATGGAGAAGAAATCGGTGAAGTTTTCCAGGATTTGCAGATGATTTCTGCTGCAGATCTAGAGAAATTAACTGGATGAACCGAATATGGAGGAACTGTTCTATGTTAGCGACCTCACATCTTCTCACTTAGGGTGTGCTCTGAGATAAGTACAATATACAGTAAATTGAAGCAATTCAACAGGACAATTTCGAGTCATAGGACTAGCTATATCCCCGAAAGCAAAGTTCAGTAGTGAATTCAATGTTTGTGGCGGGGAGTGCATCCATAGGCCACTCGGCCAGGTAATGTGGTATAGTGATGGTGTTTTTGTTAGAGAAGTACCAGAGACAATTATGGTGAACTTGTCTGTTTATTAACAATCAATCACAAGTTTATATAGGGAGGGTCCAGGGAAACAAGCCTCAGGGTAGTAACAATAGTTCTATTGAATATAAACATCCATTACATATGATAAGCTTAGCCAGTCAGCACAACCATCATGTACTTTGCCAGATGGCACTGTGAGGCTCACCACAACTCACCCACCTGCAGTCTGGAGTTGTTTATGACAAGACTATCACACGTTTACCACAAGATGAGTATGAGCCAGGCAGGGGGAGGAGGAGACAAGTTACTGGAAAGTACCCAAATCACCAGACAAGGTTGAGGGGGAGGGACATACTCAGAGGGCCTCGGGCGTCTTGCCAACCTCATGGGTCCACAGGGCTCTCAAGGTACCGTTCCAACAGAAGGCTCTCAAGGCATATGCTGAAACCAAAGGAAGGCTTGAGTCCCTGAACACACCAAAGCCATTTTGTGTTGCCTCTTGTGTAGGCTAAGTAAACTAAGACCCATGCTGGCACACGCTAGTCCATGGTTGGTATTTTTCCATTAGTCTTCTATGTGTCTCTCTCCCTAATAATGTTTTCATTGCCTTTGGGGGACTTACCTTCCTTTCATGTATGTCATCTTGGTAAACTAATAATGTATGTGAACATTCTTCTTGCTAAGGAAACTGACAAGTTTTTGGTTTTTTTTTTTTTCCTACTGATCTGTTGAACCAAATAAGGGTATTTGTGACCTAATCTGAGCCGGCTGCTTCTCTCTTCCATAGCTTTTTCCCCTAGCAGGTGGGAGGCTGAGCTGCAGCAGAGGTGGCAGTCACACAAAGCCACGGTGGGTAGTTCCTCCTGTCAGCAACCTTTGGGGAACATTTGTCCTCAAATGAGCTGAGGCAGTTATTCCATCTTTAAGCCTCATATCATTCTGGTAAAAGTCACTTTGGGAAGGGGGGCAGGTAAGCTCATTTTCCTGCTTGGTATATGTCTAGAACATTTTATTATTTGAATAAAATATTATTCTGAAGCAAATACAAATACTGAGTCGATAAGGCTTGGCATGTGAGTCCACTGCATTCACTGTATTATTCTTTGGCTACAAGTGAGCTGGAATCCTACCAAGAGATCCCGGGAGATGCAGCAGTTTCATCACATTCCCCCGGCCCTAGACATCGAGGAGTTTATCTTCCAAAGAGAAAAATCACACCCTGTCAAATTATAGAGAATGATTAAGATCTGTTTCTGTTCTCTGGAAGAGAGTGAAAACTGATGAGAAAAGTAAGTGAAGTAAAATTACAAACAGGAAATTATTTAATTGGAATGATTGGTATTAGATGTTTGGTAACCCAGTTTCTCGTGACATAATCAAAATACAAATGAGTTTTCACAAGATTTTCGCTGTCGAGCTCCTCAGATTCTGAGGCACTTGCTGGAGACTGCGCCTGCTCATTACAGAGGCCTGTCATCATGAATAGATGTGCTCATTCTTAATGCCAATACCCAGAAAAGCCCAGCCAGAGCTTACAGAGCTTTAACACTACTGAAGTATAGGCACCATTTACAGTTTTTCAGACTTTGTCTAACACGTCACTTTTAAAACAAAATTGTTTATTTTTATTGCAAAGTCAGATATACAGAGAGGAAGAGGAGATACAGAGAGGAAGGTCTTCTATCCGATGATTCACTCCCCAAGTGGCTGCATTGGCTAGAGCTGAGCCGATCCGAAGCCAGAAGTCCAGAACTTCCTCCAGGTCTCCCACGCGGGTGCAGGGTCCCAAGGCTTTGGATCATTCTCGAATGCTTTCCCAGGCAACAAGTAGGGAGCTGGATGGGAAGCAGGACTGCCAGGATTAGAACCAGTGCCCTTATGGGTTCTGGAACATACAAGGCGAGGACTTTAGCCATTTGGCTACTGTGCTGGACCCTATATGTCACTTTTTAAATTAATACATTCTTATTTTGAGATTGTAGCTTCAGAAAAAGCACCAGCTATCATTTTGACGTGGTATGTGTTTGTCCAAACACATGCATGCATAAAGACACAACTACGTATATATGTATATGCATATGTATAATATGTACTTACATACACATGGTATGTGAATACATTAAGAGATAATTATTCATGCTGATAAGTAGTTAATCAGTGTATGAGTGTAACTGGAAACCAATATCCACATAGGACATCTAATAAGATTTTACATACGATAATTTAAAGGAAATAAACATGTACTGTATCTGTTTTTTCACATTCAATTCTTTTTTTCCTTAAAGATTTATTTCATTTTTATTCCAAAGTCAGATATATATAGAGAGAGGAGGAGAGACAAAAAGGAAGATCTTCCGTCTGATGATTCACTGCCCAAGTGACTGCAACAGCTGGTGCTGCGCCAATCTGAAGCCAGGATTCAGAAACTTCTGGATCTCCCAGGTGGGTGTAGGGTCCCAAGGCTTTGGGCTGTCCTCAACTGTTTTCCCAGGCCACGAGCAAGGGGCTGGATGGGAAGTGGAGCTGCTGGGATTAGAACCGGCGCCCATATGGGATCCCTGTGCATTCAAGGCAAGGACTTCAGCCGCTAGGCTATGGCACCGGGCCCTTCACATTCAATTCTAAAAAGTTGAAACAAACTTGATCAGCTGGCATCAATTACATTTGATTCCACTTAAAATCCTAGGTTCATTTCTTGGGTGGAAAATAATTCAGCATTAAATAAAATTGAACAGTCTAGATGCCAATGGAGGTTGGCCCAAAGTTCCCAGGTCCATGATTAAACCAGGAGTTGTTTTGCCCTTTCAGTGTCTAGAAAATGCATTCCTCGTTGGCACACAATCTAACAGGCCAGTTAGTAGTTCTTGCTCTACATGCTTGTAGACTTAGATACAGAGTGGAAGAACATGATGGTTTTACACAAAACATACTAACAATATAATTGTGACTGGGTGGTCTGATTGGTCACCTATCCCAGTATACTAGGATTAGTTTAGCTCACTCAACTCCTTGTTGAACTAATGGTAGAATTAACTGCAGTCGAAGCATACACAGGGACCTGGTGCAGTACCCTAGTGGCTTTAAGTCTCCACCTTGCATGCTCCGGGATCCCATATGGGTATTGGTTCATATCCAGGCTGCTCTACTTCTCTTCCAGTTCACTGCCTGTGGTGTGGAAAAGCACTCAAGGACGGCGCAAAGTCTTGAGACCCTGCAGCTGCATGGGAGACCCAGAGGAAGCTCCTGGCTCCTGGCTTCAGAACAGCTCAGCTTTGACTGTTGTGGCCATTTGGGGAGTGAATCAGTGGGCAGAAAATCTTTCTCTCTCGCCTTCTCTCTGTATATCTGGTTTTCTAATAAAAATAAATAAAATCTTCAAAAAAAGAAAAAGGGAAAGAGCAAGAAAGTATTCACGGTTAGGAAAGAAATAGTAACCCTATACCAGCAGGATAAACGTACTACGCCTAGCCTCCCCGGTTTTTATTTTGTCTGTACTCCATCTCTCCCGTCCCTCCAAGTCACTAACAGTGAACATTCTGTGTTTGTACTGGAGTGCATATGTTTTTTAAGATTAACTTCCCACACACAGAGAAGAAAGAATGATGTTTTGCTCCCTGTGACTGGCTTATTTTATGCGGTACGATGTCCTCTAGGTTCACCATTCTGCTGCAAATGACAGAATTTCATAAATGGATGGAAAAGATCATTCTATATGAACCATAAAATCCTTAGATGATCTATTGTGAAATAATAATGGTCCAGATACGAGTAACTTCTTAGAATATTTACTCATTTACTCAAGAGGTGAAAGAAAGAGGGAGAGAAATCCTTCATCTCCTGGTTCATTCCCCAAGTGACTAAAACAACCGAAGCTGAGCCAGCCTGAAACCGGGTTCAGGGAGCTCCATGGTGGCAGAGTCGGCCGCTTTCCTGAATGCAGTAGCAGGAAGCTGGATCGGAACTGGAATTTCTGAGACGTGAACTGGCACTCCAGTATGGGAATGAAGATGTTTGAACTGTGGCTGAACCCACTGCACCACAGTACTCACCCAATAAATAATTTTTGCTCAATATAAAGCTGTTATAAATTTAATAAGGGCTTCAAAGTGTATATATGCATATAATTAATTGATTAATAGATAAATATTCATACATATAATTATAAATTTCCAATTATTTTGAAAAGATGGATCCCATAAACATAAAGTTTTTCCTTGTCTTCTATAAAAAGCAGATTAGAAATTAGAATTTAAATTTGTAAATAGATATAAGATTTTTGTTTCCTTCGTTATATACTTAAATGGAACTTCAGATATATAACCCTCTGTAGAATATATTCTTTATTTTAAATTAAGAGTGTTTGTGGAGAGGGCTTTCTGAATCATTATCCAACAAGATGATTTTTTAAAAGATTTAGTTTTATTTGAAAGGCAGTATTACAGAGAGAAGGGGATAGAGAGAGAGAGACAAGCTTGCATATATAATCCATCTGCTGTCTCACTCCCCAGCTCAGCTGAGGCTGAGCTGATCTGAAGCCAAGAGCCAAGAGCTTCTTCTGGATCTCCATGTGGTTTGAGGCCCAATGACTCGGGCCATCTTCTGCTACTTTCCCAGATCATAAGAATAGGAGTAGCTGGGACATGAACTGGTGCCCCCATGGAATGCCTGCACCAGATGCAGAGGCTTAGCCTACTATGTGACAGTACTAGTCCCAAGTAAGGTAGTTTATATGCCCAGTGAATTGCTATGATTACCAGCTTCCTCTTGAACATTCTATATCAGAGAACTGTAAATGAGACCCTCTACTGAGGCTCCATATTTTTAAAAATATATATATACAATGTCCACAATTATATTAAGTAATCAGGGTATTTAACCGAATTTCAGAAATTTTTATCTGGGTATGTTTGCACCTTGAAGAATGTTGGTGAATACATTCGCCTTATTGTATCCTAGCTTAGTTTCACAACACACTTGCATAATGGGCACATCTGATATGGTTGCATCTATGCCATACTAGAAAGTTTTTCCAGCCTTTAAAAAATATTTTCATAAAATAGCAGTTAATTATTCTCTGAAAGTGATGCTAGTTTTTATTCTTCATCTTTATTCTGCATCTGCAAATTTAAACTAAAGAAATTCCATAATCTACCTTTTTTTTTTAAAGCATTGTGTTGGTAGTCCATCCAAGTGTTCTGGTTATAAGAAACATGTGGAAATGACCCAGGAAATGTTACCTGCAATATACTCGACTAACTATATTTCTTTCAGGACCCTCAGTTCCACCACAAAATTATGAAAGAAATGAGATGATGATGTAGTGGAAGGTGAGAATTCGATGAAAGCCCAGACTGTTCTGAGGATGTGAGGCTGGATGCTTGACTCCACGATCAGCGTAATGTCGATACAGGCTTGACATTTAAACACAGGAAAGTGATACTGCAGAATCACTTTCCGAAAGAGAATGTGGGTGCTTATTTACATGATTCTGGGTGTGAATATCATAAGCATAGCTAAAAGGGAGAAGATGAAGGCTGACATGTGTAAGAGCTTCAACTCCATGCTAGTGTGGATGTTCACACACACACATGACAACTACTTAGGAGTGTCAATAAGACGTGTTAAAAAGCAAACAGGGAAACTTGAAATTGATAGTTCCTCTTATGGGGGGAGTGGAAATAAGGCTAATTTTTTCAAAAATGGATAATGCATAAAAAAGAAAAATAATGGTTAATAGAGAGAAAAGTTACAATATTACTAATAGTTCAATTAAAAGCAAAAAGAAGCATCAGGTGTTTAGTCCATCAGATGCGATGTCTCCATCCCAACGCACAGTACTTGGATTTGATGCCCAGTTTTGGATCTGGCTTCGTGCTTCCTGTCAATGCATGCCCTAGGAATCAAGTGATACCTTCTTTCTGTCTTCAGGAACCAGCTTGGCTTCCTCCTTCCTGTCCTCAGCCTCCCCTAATCCTGGCGGCCACGACACATAGGACAGGGAACCAGCTGATGGGGACACACGGCGATTCACTCTCTCGTGCACACAGATTCTCTTTCTTCTCTTGGCCTCGTTTTTGTCTTGTATATATTCTGTAAGTAAGTAAAAGATAAACAATAGAAATAAAAGCAAAGTTTTAAAAGATTTAAAAAAGAAAAAAAATCTGAATTTTTTCCAAAATCCCTGACTATAAGCCAAAAGAAACTCCCAATGCACTGTGGAAAATGCGTCTTTGTGCACTGCTGGGCAACACAGAGATATCTCCAGAAGCCTCAGATTCACACAGGCGTATCTCCCGATAGACTTTCTGCATTCATACATCAATCCCAAGGAAATACTGATAGGTACATGCCAAGAAAGAAACATAGACCACAACACCATTGTTAATTCTGGAGAATTAGAAACAGACCACCTGATAGCAAATTTTGGCTCATTCATTTAAATCACTGTATTTTTATTCAGTATTGTTATAAAGGGGATGGTACCATGGCTCATCAGCCTGGTACTCCACCTTCAAGCACTGACGTCATGGTCACCAGATCAAGTCTTGGCTGCTTCACTTTTTTAAAAGATGTATTTATTTTTATTGGAAAGGCAGATATACAGAGAAGAGGAGAGACAGAAAGAGATTTTCTGATGATTCACTCCTTAAAAGGATCACAATAGCCAGAGCTGAGATGATCCAAAGCCAGGAGCCAGGTCTTCCGGGTCTCCCACAGGTGCAGGGTCCCAAGGCTTTGGGCCGTCCTTTACTGCTTTTCCAAGCCACAGACAGGGAGCTGGATGGGAAGCGCGGCCACTGGGATTAAAATCGGTACCCATATGGGATCCTGGTGCTTTCAAGGTGAGGACTTTAGCTGCTAGGCCACTGCACCAGGCCCCTGGCTGCTCCATTTTCAATCCAGCTCTGTGTTTGTGGCTTGACAAGACAGTGGAGAATGGCCCTGAGCTCCAGCTCATATGTGGCAGACCTGGAGGAGGCTCCTGGCTTCACACTGGCTCTGCTCTGGTCATTGTGACCATTTGTTGAGTGGATAGAAGATATTTCTCTCTGTGCATGTAACTCTGCCTTTCAAACTGAAATAAAATAAATCTTAAACAATTAAAAACTGTATTAAGCAATATTTACTTGCAAGTTACGTTCTGTGGATTATTTGTAGATACTTTTAAAAAACATTGATGTATTTGATCCTAAACATAGGTTTGTGAAATGAGGTTATTAATAAAATTATCTGTAAAACTGTAGCCTAGAACAGTGTAATTGACAGGCCCAATGTCATACAGCCATTGCATGATAGAACTCGGCCGTCTAACTGAATCGGTTACCTATGGTCATGTTTAGGCTAGCCAGCACGCTTCCATCTCTTAGCTTACCGCTTCCAAGCCAGGAAGGGAACATATGATGTAATCGATTACATATCTTCCACATTATGCTCTTGTTCTGATCAAGAGCTGAATCTCTGTGAGAGCGGAAGGTAAACAAAATCAGCCTCGGAAGCATTCCACATAAAATCCATCTTGGAAGATCTGCGGCCTCTGTTTTGCATCAACCTGCACAGAGCTCATTCAGTACGAATTTCTTCTCTGAGCGGTTTCCTGCTGTATACATATAAGCCGTAAACTGAAGTGCACTCCTGGTAAATGCATATGTATTCCCCTTCTCCCACACTTTGAATGCTTTTTAATGCTGTGAGCCAAAGAATTAGAACAGCCCCAGACTGTTTTGTACATTCTTCGCCAGTGAGTTTTAGTGTAAATTCTCTCAGCCGTAACATCTAAAGTGCTATTCAGAGCTGCCTGTTCCGCAGTGTGCGCTGTTTATTTTGCTGTGACCTCAATCGCTGTCACGTATGTTATCTTTGACTCAGAGTCTTGACTCACTTAAAACTGACAAAGAATGAGCAAATGCTGATGCCAGCCCTGCCCCCAAAGAAATGGAAGATGAATATCTCTCAGCAGATGAAAATGCAGGGACATTTTTGCAGGCTGCGGGCTGGTGGAGAATGCTTCAAGAGAGAGAAAACAGATGGCAAAGACCAACAAACATGAGGGATTCGTAGCAATTCCTCGGCGCTGTGCATGGCAGCCTAAACATGACTGTAATGTGTGAGACCTGAATCGACTTTGATGTACGATGACGGGAGAGTTATGAATTCTGGGCAAGTGAATGGAAGGGAAAAAGCAAACCAATTGTTGATGCCTAACAACTCAAGTGCACGCTGATACCATTACTCTTTGGTTCCTAAAGTTCACTTTTCTTGATTGAATTCATCCCATGTCCCTGACTTCTAATACTGCATTTGGTTCTTGTTAGCGAGCAGAGGAAATCCAACTCAAATGTTTTCATCAGTTTGCATTTAAATACTTCTTGGTCTTCGAAGGGATTACAAACGTGGATCTAGTTTTGATATGGACTTATACGCATTAGTGATGAAACCATGTCTGGAAGTAACCTCTGTATCTATATTTAGCTACAATCCCAAGTTAAATGAAGGGATTTCATGAGGGTGTGGCCTTTGTGCTCCTAAGAGCAGCCCCCCAAAGTAATATAAGAAAGAACAGGAACAAATTCTGATTACAACAAACCCTCCAGGGAAAGCTGGGCTGTACAAAATTTTTCATTGTCTCTACACCTGAACTGATCAACAACTTAGATATATGAGTTATGTTACGCATTTCCCAAATGGAGTTGCGTTCTGGTATACCACTTCTGAAGGAGAGCCGGCTGCAATGGTCCTGGTTCTAGAACACAACTCACTGTCCCCTGGAGGGAAAGCGTTGTGGTGCACACTTGAGATGAGTATGAACAGCCCACCGAATGGCATGACACACAAAATCTTGGATGTAGACTCTGTCATCTTCCAATTTTTGTAGTTTCTGAATATATATCTCTTAGAAAACTACAATATGCAATCTTGCCTGTTGGTAGTATTTCTGTTTGGTAGATGATTTGGGTGAAAGTGCTGTGATAGTTCTCAAAGATTTGCTTTTCCACTCGAAGGCAAGCATGCTGACCACAACACGATTTTAAATGAAGAAAACACAGTTATGAGCACAGACAATGCCCTAAACATAGGCAATGCATTTTTGTCTAAGTAACGCTATTTATCATGTTTATGAGCTTTTTTTCCTTTTTTGGACCTGTCATTGATACTGTCTCAACCCAGATGTTTCGAAGAATGGAACTTGCATTATTTTTAACATATTGTTTACCCAATACTATGTCAATTAATTCCATAATGTTGTATATTGATACTGAGGTTTTGTTGGGGCTTTTAACTGACCGGATCTTTACTCTGTTAGCCCTACCTTCAGACCAGAGAAGGTCTCCCCAAGAGGCCACTGAACTTATCTGGACAATAAGACGCTGAACTTTATGCTAGGCATGTGTTTGCAAGGATTGAATCTCAACTGAACTTGAACTATGGTTATGCAACAAGGTGGAGGAATCCACCATGGGGGGAGGGGTATGTGAGGGGTGGGGGGAATCCCCAGCGCCTATAAAACTGTACCACATAATACAATGTAAACAACAATAAAAAAAAAACAATCAGCAGAGTTGCACAAAGTGGGGAAGGTAGGAATGAGGGAGGGGGAGTGAGGTCCCAGCTGAAGTGAGCAGCCACGGACATCCACGTGTCACTGAGCTGTCACCTGCTGCCTCGCAGAGGGTGCGTTAGCAGGAAGCCAGATGGGAAGCAGAGGTGGAACTCAGTCTCAGATCTTCCACGATGTGATATGGGACATCCAGACAGCTGTTTAACAGGACTTGCTAAAACGCATATCCCATGCATGAACTCTTTGCTTTTTCAGTGATTTTTCTTTATCATTTATTTTCAAAGGCACTTGGAATCATCATTTGTATGCGCTTGCCATCTTGATATCCTGTCATCGGCATGTCTGAGTGATGTTATAAACTGCGCAAACCTGGAACTTGGAATTACATCCAGTACGTGGGTTGCCTCCTGCTTCTCACTGATGAGCTCCGTGAAGACCTTCACTCCCTCTTCACTTCGAGCTCACTTACCTTTGCTCTGTGTAGTGTCTTCTGAAGGTTTACAGAAGTAAGTGAATTGATGAGCAAAAGAGCATGGAGTTAAATTAAGCATAAAGAAAATATTAGGATCCAAAGCAGGGACCAATGCAACATGTATGAGGCTGCTGCTATGTATCAGTGTCATCCTTCTTTACAGTAAACATTGTTTCTTTAAAAGGAGGAGCACACGCTATAACAAAAGTATAATATGGAAAAATAATAAATCAGAAACATAGGCTTATTCCCATTATCCAGTATTAATTTACGGTGCATACTGGTATGCAATACACTTTTATGCAACTGGCAGTACAGTAGGTTTGTCCTAGGATAACCATACCTCTGCCATTAAGAAGTAAAATTATGGTAATTTTATTAGTATTACACCATTATTTCATCAACCCAAAGAATCTGGAATAAGAATCATTGATGTTTTGAAATTAAGACATAAAACCTAATTAGATGAAAAGATAAAGCAAAACCCAGCATGCACATCTGGAGAGGCTCACACCTGTGTGGCCAACAGTGTACCGGAGTTTGCAGAGCTTCTATCACAATCATGGTTCTCATTGGCATTTCAAATATTCCAAATGAGCGGAATATTAATGTGGGAGTATTGATAAACATTTAGGTAGCTTTATCTGTAATAAAACTCAAGATCTGCAGTCCTGGGCCCAGAGTGGTAGCCTAGTGACTAAAGTCCTTGCCTTGCATGCACACCAGGATCCTATAAGGGTGCTGGTTCTGATCCTGGCAGCCCCACTTCCCATCCTGCTCCCTGCTCGTGACCTGGGAAAGCAGCCGAGGATGGCCCAAAGCCTTGGGACCCTGCACCCGCATGGGAGACTCAGGAGAGGCTCTTGGCTTCAGATTGGCTTCGGATAGGCTCAGCTTGGGGAGTGAGTCAATAGGCAGAAGATCTTCCTCTCTGTCTCTCCTCCTCTCTGTATATCTGTATTTCCAATAAAAATAACTAAATCTTTATATATATATATATACACACACACAAATATACATATACACACATATATATATATTAAAAGACAGTAGTCTTATTTTAGATAAAAGCTATTGCCTCCTGCAATCCTTTTCATAATAATAATACAAAACACACAACCATATTTTCCAAAATATATTTCAGATTTTTATTAAGAAATAGACTGATTGAAGGTCAAAAATAAATATTGTGGATTAACACAGAAACTCTTTCTCTCCCTGTGTCCTTTTAATTACGAATGGCTCAAGTAACTTCACTTGAAGAAGAGTGGCATATACGACCCTCGGCTTCAAAGCCATGGCAGCATTAATGCAAGTTTGTGGTAAACAGACTAAATAATGTCCCTTTTGAAGTTTTCATTGTTAATTAAAAATATATTCATGTAGTGAATGGTTTGTTTCCAAGTAATTCTCTTCTAATAATTTTATCAACTAATAATATTAGAGTGGAAACGGTGGTTTGGTCTTTGAATTATGAATGTATGAGGATACTCCACTCCTGGAAAATGACATGAAAAGAAATATTCAATGTATTGTAGTATAGTTTTAAAAACCCATATGTGGAGTTTTAATAGAATCTATTTTACGTGAAATTTTTGGAGATGCATTGAATGCATGAATTTCAAACATATTTTTGCACCAAAGTTCGCATTCTTTCAATTTCATTTCCATGAACTTTTTGAAATATTTTCATATGTGTTCATTACTGTCATGATATAGTTACATATTTTACTTCTGAAATATTTTAAATATTGAGTTTCACAGTTATTTTGTTTTGTGAAATCTGAGCTTTAGTTTTTTCTTTTGCAGTTTTTATTGTTACTATTTTCCATGGTGTGGTTTTGTAGGTAAGGGATTTCTTCCTCCACCTACCCTTCCTGCCTCTCCATTCTCCCCCTTACAGCCATTTCCCTCCATCTTATCTGAGGTTTTTTTTTTTTCCCCTGTGAAATACCAGTAGGTCAGTCTTATGTAAAATAACCGATGAAATATCAGCGTGCCCTTTTGTTTTCAAGATTGCATTCCCTAATCACTAATTTGAGTCTCTTGTCAAATGTCATCAGATCAAAAAGGTCTTTCTGGACTGTTGTGCCAAAAATAGAACATTCCACACGCCCACATTGGTCTCTCTCAGCCCCTCACACTGTTCCCCTTTGCCACTTCAGTACGAATCTACACTTACATGATTTCTTTTTAGTCTGTATACTATACATATTTTCTCAAAGAAATATAAGCTACCTAAGGGTAGAAATATTTTGTTTGGTTCCCAATGCATAGCAAAATACTTTGTGCACAATTGGTAACTGATAAATATTTATTAAATGAATATAGCAATAACGAAATAGAAAAGTGGCTTACTTTAACTTTTCAATGTACAAAACCCATAATGGTAACTAAATAAATTGCTAGGATTTGAGGGTTGTTATTGTTATTGATGCCACATGGGTATCTTTATACTTGAACCTGTTTTAAACCTGGAATTATTTATGTAAGATAGAAATCAAGTTTTTAAAGTATTAGACTTGAAACAATGAATGTTTTAAAGTGACTAGAAATCTAATTCAGAGTTGCTCTTCAGGAAGAATGTACATTTCCGTATGTCTACCCATGATTCATTCTCACTTTGTGGTTTGACTTTCAAACTTCTGTTCACAGGATTCTGTCTTCACCACTCTTGGTGTTTCCAGGCTCCATGCTTTAGAATGATGGTACAATATTAGATCTTCCCTTTTCTCCTGCAAGCTACAGTTAACCCTTATTACAGAAAGAAGATTTGAGGAAATAGCTTGAAGCACTGTTGTTATTTCCTTAGGCAATATTTGTAAAATTTGTCAGGGTAAATGATCTTAAAGAATAAAGTAACAATTACTTAAAAAATATTAGTTTTTTCAAAACTGCGCTTGTTATGAATACACAAAATTAGAAGCCTTTCATAAAATGGGCTTGACGTTTATATTTTCCTCTAAGCTTTTATTCTAGCAAACTGCCTTATGGTGATTTATATAATGTCTAACATATTGAAGTTTGCCAATATTCATGAAGATGCATTTCTCTAGGTTTTGGCAATTTGCATGTGAACATGACTATGGAGGCAGGTTTTCTTTCCCCCTTTTATTTTTTATTTGTTTAAATACATGTGACTAATTAATATAGAATGCTGTGCATTTATTTGAAAGGTAGTACCTTTAGCTCTGTGGGCTTTTATCCCAGACATCTGATAATAATTACTGCACAAATAAATTCATAACACAAGGCAGTCTAATTGCAACGATTAATTTGTCGACTTACCTAATTAAATTTCCCTAGCCAGAATGTGTTGTCTACATATATCAGCGTTTACAAAAGAGAAGTAACAGAGCAGAATAAAAAATGACACCGTCCCTAATAGAGTCCCCTGAGGAACTTCTAAGGTTAACATAAGAATCTATCAATACTGAACAAGAAAATATGCCGTGCAGCTACAGTGACGCTGGGTCTGCTTGCCTCCATGCAAAGCAATCACGATCCATACTTTACTGAAATAGAAATGAGCATAGCTTTGTCTACCTATTGCTTTAGTAAATTGGATGGAATGGCTGGGGAGTTTGAAGCCACTTTTATGTTGTACTTGGGAGCATTAAGACCATTCTCATCTATTTATCTCCCTCTTGTGACACCTACAGCTACTTGTTTATCTGCTTTCTTGCCATTGTGTAAGAACAGAATAATTGCACAAACGCATGCTGAGGATAGGAAACTGCACAGTGATCACTTCACCAGCACCGAAGTACCTGTATTTTCTGCTAGTGAGGGACACAGGCAGATTCAATTTCCATTGCACGTGGAATATACGAGAACAAATGACAATTATAGCACATAAAAAAAAAAACACTGGTTAACAGAAAATATTCATAGTATAGGTCAACTTAAGTGAGAAACAGTACTACCAAAATTTTTCCTTCTGTTTATTAACATGTCAAAACTTCTCACTTGCAATCATATTTTACTACTCTATACTATAATCTACTAAATGATAACACCCGTCCATCCCTGCTTCAACACTGCTCCCTCCCTCCTTGTTCCACTACCTCCTCTCTCCACCCCTCCTCTTGGAGAACAATGGAAGCCATTTGCTATTGAAATATTTTTCTCTTTTTTGGGCTCCTGAGGAATCCTAACAGTAGGCTGGGCTTTGGCGATATCAATATCTCATCTGTATGTAGCTGATGGTTAGAAGTCAGAATTCAGTTAACTTGTTCCAATAGTGATTCACTGCCAATCCTTAGATCTTGCAACAAGCTCCTGCCATTCCTCAAGACACAGCTGTTAGTGGTGAGACACTTGGAAAGGGTGAGGATGGATGCTTTACTAAAGAAAAAACTAACTTAGAAAAAAAATCTAGATAGGAATCAGATTGATAAAGAAGCTATTATAGAATTATTATGAGTGAATGAAACCTGAATTTTAAGCAACATAATATATCTCCAATTGCACTCTAGTTTATTTTTGGAAACGTAGGTAGATGTTAGA
The DNA here is from genome assembly GCF_017591425.1 of Ochotona curzoniae. Lineage (NCBI taxonomy): Eukaryota > Metazoa > Chordata > Mammalia > Lagomorpha > Ochotonidae > Ochotona > Ochotona curzoniae. The sequence continues at coordinate 5,688,570 of NW_024466218.1, forward strand.
TGAGATAAAAGAGCTTACATCACAGAAACTTACACTACAGCTTCAATACCCGACGATCAAGTAGATACCACCATGTTGTGGTCTGAATGTTACAACAGTTCATTTTTGGATAACTTTAGATCCAAAGTCAGAGATTAATGATCTTGAAGGAGAGGCTTTTGGACAATAATTAGGATTATATTCAAGCGAAGGCTTTATGAACAGAGGAAGAGGAAGTCACGTGGTCAGCTTTCTCCGACTCGCCATGGGATGTCTGTACCTCGTGGTTCTGCGCAGCAAGGCTGCAGTGGCATAACGTCCTCATTAGACATGGTTCTTCAACCTTGGGCCGTAAATAAAATAAACCATTACTCTTTGCAAACAAACTAAACCCTGGCATCCAGCTAGAGCTGCAGAAGACAGACCAACACACTAAGAAATTACTAGGAAACCATGTCAGGAGGCAGAATGTAGGCTCGTTGTAGCTTGACTGGATGTGAAACGTCCATTCCATTCCATGCAGAAAATATAACTTCTTTTAAAACCTTTAGTTAGAGACATTTACATATAAGCTTTGCTGACATTTTGCCTTTTCTTTATATCATTATTTTATTATTATCATTTGTTTTCTTCTAAATGAATTTAAACCAGTAGGAACCCTTTAGATTATAACTGAAACATTTTTTTTCCCATAAAATTAAGAGTTCCTTTTCTCTACTGTCAAGGATGAATAAGTTTCATCAATTGTTTTGCTAAAGGATTGATTTTGTTAGATTTGGCCCTGTTTATGTTTTATAGCAAGCATGGAGAGATTATGACAAATAAAGGTGTGTATAAACAGGGTAGGGAAAACAAAACTCCCTGGCTAAATTTTAGGCAGAATGATAGATTCACTTCACTAATGTGTTTTACATGTAGATTTCCAGTGCATACATTGTACTCAAGTTCAAATGCAAGTTTGATCTTATATTTTTATAAGGTGCATATGTGATATCATATTATTATAAAATACACATGTGAGCTAATAGGTTCTCACCATCTCTGTTAAAGTACAAAATTAGGAGCTTTTGATATTTGGCCCAAGGACGTAAGATTTAATTTAGATATTCAAGTCAAATTGATTTGACTTTGAAATGTGTCTGTCATGAGAAAGAATCTACATATCAAATTCAGGTCAAAATAAAGTAATAGGAAATCCTCTCTTCCATTTTAAGTTAAATTAGAAACTCTCAGAGTACTAACACAGAAAACGATAATGAGGTTTTGGTAATAGCAAGGACCACAAAAGAAAAACTTTCCTTTCTGAATTTTTGAAACGTTTCCTCTTGCTTTTGTGACATCCAAGTCTTGATATGCTTCTTCCTAGTAAACTCTACTGGCTCGGGCCTCCTCTTTGGATCTTGTCAAGGCTTTCTCCCAGGACCCTCTTCCTCTTGCTTCACCCCACTGTCTCTCCTAGTGAAGTCATTGAATCAACACCATCCAAAAAACTTAGTACGATCAGAAATGCTCACACATCTCAGGCCCATGACAGAATCTCTGGCATTACTAAGTCTGATGTTCTGGAGGCGGGGCTGAGCTCAGCAGCAATCTGTTGCAGCAAAACCTCAAGATGATTCTGAATGTTCATTCAGCGGTAGGAACTTGTGCTGCGTTCTGAGTTTTTCTGATCTGTGTGTGTCTATTCCAGGTGGAAGAGGATGTGTTTGACTAGCATCTTAAGGAGGAGAGGCGGAAGGGTGCTGATTCTGTCTCGACGGCTAGAACACATGTAGGTTTGAGCCAGTTTTCTAGGATTTGCCCTAACTTTATATTTTAAATGTGAGTGAAAGGAAATAAAATTCCAATAGATATGAGATGTACAGACCAGTTCTCACATGTTTTTTCTGTCTTTTATTTTCTATGCCAAATGGCCATAAAGTGTGCTGCCTACATTGGCTGCAGCTATCTGCTTCTCAGGTTCTTCCCGCTCCCCTCCCCACCCCATCCTCCCTTCCCCTCCCCTCCGCTCCTCTTCCCTCCCTTTCTTTTTTTTTTTTTCTGTTACAACAAAGCCTGTTTTTCTATCACTTCTGCCTTTTTTTTTTTTTGTCTTGCAACAGGTAGCTGTGTAGAAGTGGGAAGTTATGTTTCTGTTTCTTTTAAAACAACAACAGAAAAATCTATTCTCTCTGTCACTCAAACACATCATCACCTATTTATTTTTAAATTTGTAGTTTTGGAGATGGAATGGAAGAGACAAAGAAAAAGAGATCTTCCATCCGCAGGTTTAGTCCCAGAATGACTGCAGTGGTAAGAAGCTGGGTCATCCTTTGGTTTCCCGAGCAGGGAGATGGATTAAAAGTGAAGCAGCTGATACAAGAACCAGTCCCCATATATGGGATGTCAGCTTTGTGGGTGATAGCTTTATTCTATACCCCAGAACACTGGCTCATTGGCCACCATTCTTTTTTTTTTAACATATTTTGATGCAGAAATGATTGGCAGCATTTAGCTTATTATAAATCCACTGCCACTTGTGAAGTGGGTATAATTGATGGTTTTAATCTCTGTTATTTAGCAGAAACATCAGGCAGCAGGGCTCTTTTAAGAGCGTCTTCTCATGAGAACTTTGCATACATTTTGTGTGTCAATAGGTGATAATGCACCAATTTATCTTTGATGAAGAATACACACAGTTCTCAATGTGTCATCTCTACAAAAGCATGTGTTACTTTTATATATTTTTTTGCAAAAAGAAAAATTATTAACTGTGTCTTGGGTAGTGCAGATCTTAACAGATTCATGAAGAAAATTTAAGTAAAAGTCATCTTAAAATTAGTATAATGCTTAAACATAAGCATTCACCATATGTGCGCTGAAATACACTAGATTGATTTGGTATAATAGTGTATTATTTTTCTTTTCTTCTAAGATTTTTTTAATATATTTGAAAGCCAGAGAGAGAGAAAAAGAGAGAGAGAGAGAGATCTTCCATCTGATGGTTTGCTGGTTCATTTCTTAAATGACTGCAATAACCAGCTGGGACTAGACCCACTATCCATATAGAATACTGGCATAGCAGGTGGTGGCTTCATTTAATACACCATAATGCCAACCCTGAGTATTCCTTTTTTCAAATATCTTGTAAGTATTTCCACCCCACGTCTCCAAATAGTGCTTGGTAGGACTAGGGAACCCTTATTCCTACTATCAAAATACGTAGTACTGCTGTGGATGCCCCTGTACCCTAGCTTCCCTTTCCCTGCCCAGAGCTGAGGGGTGGGGTAGAAATGTCTGCTAGGTCACATGGAGGCCACAATAGGAAGGAAATGGGCAGAATGAGAAAGCAAGCTCTGTCTTTATAGACTGGTCTCTGTTAAAACTTGGTACAAACTACCTGGACTTGGACTTCAAGGGACCAACATTTTCAGAGTCTGTCTCGTCTCTCAGAGTTGGGTAAGTGATGGGATTTGAGTAGTCTCAAGATTCTGCATAGCAAGAGATTCTCTGATCTGAAGAACCCTGACATGTTCAGAAATAACGTTATGATGAAATGGTTTCTGGAACTATATTTTACCAGTTCACAAAAACTACATTTCTAGATTGTGGGTTCACCAGTTCTTGCTTTGCCATCGATATGAACTTCTGCAATAGATACTTTCTGCATCGTCAGTCCCAGTTGATGCTTTGGCGTAGCAGGCCTGGTCATGGTAGTAGTCGAGGCACTTAGACTTTTCTGTATATAACTAGTGAGGTAGACATATAAAGAGAAATTGGTTCCTGGGATATTAATGCATGATCTATTATATGTGATAAAAGGATCATTGAGAAAGTCCCTTTCCATCAGTCTTTAGGAAATGATAGCAATAAATACAAGGCAGATGAAGCATACACTTTCAGAGCACATAGAGTCTGATGGCAGGAAGGGGAGAAGGGAATTATGGTTGATAGCTATTCTGTCGCTTTGTGGATTTTCGTCAGGGAAGCACCAGCAAATTGTCTATTTAAGTGGCTACTTGGATAGGACTGCATGTGAATGTTAACACTTCCTTTATTAAAAAAAAAAAAAACTTAGAGGCTTTCCCCTTTTATAGCTCTTATTTTTGACTACAAGTATGCACAACATTTATTAACTCATCCACTCTGTTCAGATATATTTGAAGCCAGAGCCAGGATATCCTTTCCCCTTTCCTTTTAAATAAAAAGAAACTAAAATTGAAAAGAAATCTTTCATCTCACCACCTTTTCCTGAAATACAAGAACTGGGCTTGAACTAGCTCTTCTTTCACTCAAAACTTCTTGTGAAGCTGTTTGAGTAGGTTTTCTCACAAGGCAAGGTGATGTATTTTGCTTTTAGAGAATAAAGAAAGATTTCCTGAAATACCATTCATCATCAAGTATTTTTCCATTAGCACGATGATCAGTTTTATTAAATGGTATGAATACCTCTATTATGTGCTAGAGCACAAATCCTCCTTCCAGAAACATATTGAAGATAATTTGCTGTCAATTTCCATGGTGATAGAGAAGAGCCTCACTTGTAACCATAACAAGTACATATATTTCTGGGTTATTATAAAACGCTGAATTGGTCTCTTAGTGGCAAGAATTTTCTGGGTTTTGTTGTTCTTATGTATTACTGTTTTATTATCTGAGGGGAAATGCATTTCTTAAAGTAGAAAAATTATTGAATTACATTATTTTTTATGTCTTGCTGGCTAACTCTTTCTTATGAGAAAATGCTTCAAAACAGAAAGTTTGATTCAGCTTTCGTGAAATTTTTCACGATGAAACTGTTTCTGGATGAAAATTGTTTGATCTAAGTGTTGATTCCTTTGCATCTCCAAATGCCACTTAGCAATCATCTTAATTATTTACCAGGCAAAGAGATTTTTGGTGAAGAGCTATGCTGACCTATATTTTTGGCTTTCCTTTTACTGATGTTGAATTTCTTTTTTTAAAAAGTTATTTTTAATTGGAAATATAGATTTATAGAGGGAAAGAGATACAGAGATAAATATTTTCCATCCGCTGGTTCACTCTCCAAATGGCCACAGCAACTGGAACTGAGCCAATCTGAAACCAGGAGCCAGGAGAGTCTTCCAGGTCTCCCACGCGGGTGCAGGTTCCCAAAGCTTTGGGCCATCCTTGACTGCTTTCCTAGGCCACAAGCAGGGAGCTGGATGGGAGTGCAGCAGCCAGAACCAGAAGCAGAACCCAAATGGCTTCCCATTGTGTGCAAGGCGAGGATTTATCCACTTAGCCATCACTCTGGGGCTCAGTGTTAGATTTCTAAAGATTTATTTATTCATTTAAAAGGTAGAGTATAGAGTGCGGGAAACACACATACAGACTTACAGAGAGAGAAAGAGAGAGAGCGAGAGATCAGTTTTCCATCTACTGGTTCACTCTCCAAATGGCTGCAAAACCAGGATTAGCATCTTCTTGCAGCTTCTGCTGCTTTGCCAAGTGCATTTGCAGATTGCCAGATCATAAGTGTTAACATCTAGGACTCAAACTAGTGCTCATAACAGATGTCCGTTAAAGTTGCAGGCAGCAGTTTTCTTGCTGTGCCGTAACGCTAACCCAATTAATGTTGATTTGTTGTTGTTGTTGTTGTTAAAAGAATAGTCTATTTCAAAAGAAGAAGACAGACAGAGAGAAAAAGTTCTACTTCCATCCAGTAATTCATTGCTCAAGCTCCCACAACACTTAGGGCAGGAAGAGTTCAGTAGTAAGATCAAGGAACTCTACCCAGGTTTTGTATGTGTTCTACACAAGTGGCACAGGTATTTGAGCCATATCTGCTACCTCCAACACATTATCAAGAAGGGAACAGAATTGGGACTTGAGCTCAAGGAGTATGATAAGGGATGTGGGAGTCTTACCACTAGGCTAAACGCCTGGTCTTTTCTGTCATGGTTTGTACTTTCTTGCTATCAGATATTAAACATGTGTGTGTGAGCATGATCAGTATATCCATGACTTGCTACAAATATTTCTAAAGAAAATACTTCATGATCTACTTCTTCGTAAAATGTTTGGAAGTGTGAATTGCATCCACTAACCTTACGATCATATAAAATATTTTCTGGCATTTCTTTTTGTAATGAATTCAAATAAAGTTTTCATTCCAAATTGGTGACTAATACATTACAGAGGAAAAAAATCTTAGAGAGAAAGCCCTGTTTAAGCTCATCTGTACCACCTGGCCCCTCAACATTACATAAAATTTTTCATCAATAATGCAGACTCTCTTACGACCTTGAGAGGCATGAACTCAAAATGCTGCCTGGGAATTCTGCGTTCACTCTTTCGGACAGCAGCTGCTGAGGCTCATTCATTTTGCCATGGAGAGGACGTGACCAGAGAGGTGCCAGTTACGTAATTCGGATTCTCTTGGGACAGATATTTGATGACATGATCATGGATCCAATTTCATGATTATCCCAAGAGTAATGCTGATCAGCATTTAATTTATTTGGGGAAAGGGAATATAATCCAGTGTATGTCTTGAGCACTTGCCAATTCTTTTGTCAGAGGCCAAATTGCTTCAGCCAGCTGTCTTAGCCTTCCAAAGAATGTTAAGCCCTGCCTTGGCCATCCTTCACCACTGATCATTACCTGTAGCAGAACGTGTGCACGAACACACACAACCTCAGGGCAGGCTTACTCCTAACGACATTGGGGTTTGTGAAAGGGCCAGTGTGCTGCATTCCTGGGTCACTATTAGAATACAGACAACCCTAAAATCACTCAGCTTTTAACAATAAAAACGAGGCATCTGTTTTATATACTTCCACTATCATCATTTTATTTCTTGGTGACATTGTATCACAACATGGGAAGTACGCTTAGATAGTTTGTAAACATTGATTTATTTGGAGATATACCTCTTCTTCATTCACTTTTGCTGCCTATGCCTCCTTAACAGCTGACATCCGGTACTGAACTTAAATCTGGTTGGAGGAAAAATTGGAGAATTTATGTTTTTTTAAAAAAGTCTCTAAAACCAAAGACAATGAAACTAGTGATTTTTTATCCTACTAAAAATTCTTGTCAAAAGACAGTGTTAGGAAGTCCTTTGGAGTGATTTGTTCGTTCAAAAACTATTCATTGAGTGACACCCACACATCAGATTTTCCAGGTTCTAGAGTCACAGCGATGAGTTACACATATTGGCACCAGTCTTTGTGAAGCTGAGTGCCTCCAGGAGAGGTAGCCCCAAGCGTGTCAAATGCAGAGAAACTTGTCCAAGTCTGGTAAGTGCTGAGAAGGGAACTAACCAGAGACAGACAGAAGGACTAGGGATCAAAGAAAGAATGATTCCAAAAGTAAAAGAAGAAGATAGACCAATGTATTTTCTAAAAGAAAAAAAAAAGAACAAGAACAAAAACACTGAGGAGGAGTAAACAAAATGAAATGTAAGGAGATTGGGAGAAGATGAAGCTGGAGGAAACAGTGTTAGACATAAATGGACTTAGAGATGAAGGAAATGAGTTTAGATTATATTGTAAATTTAACAGAGGGTTCATTAAAGGACATTTTGACATTTCTTGTTATCAGTCTTCCTATTTGGTAGTAACATAGAAAAGTTCAAACTTCAACTTAAGTCTGGAAGTGAGTCAACAACAGAAAGATTAATACTATAGAAGGCAGACAAACTTAACAATGTTTGAACAAAATATGAGTCTCAACAAAGTGTTGGATAATTGAGGCTTAAATATAAATTCACAGGATAGAAAGATCATTTCAGACAACTGATTGAAGATAATTTGCTTTCTTTTATGATGAATCCCATCTTCAGGCAGAAAATAAAACATCAGGGAAGCTTTCCTCCTGTGTGTTAGAAGAGAGGCGGGAATTAGGATAAAGGGTTGAAGGCATGGAGTGGGGAATTTCAGAGGGAACTTTGAGGCTCCAGCATGTCAAAATATCATGATAGTATGTTGTTTTTTGAGCTGCAACTGTGAAAAAAATGGAAAGGATAGGAGAGAACAAATGAAGAAGTGGAAAGAGCAGTAAAAAGGGTAGTTTCAACAGTCTAGGAAACAACATAAACTGTTGCTGTGGGACCAGAGAGGGAGTTAAATATTTGTGACTATTCTGGATATATCATGTTTAGAAATGGTTTATAGACTACATGCAGGGACAATTAATATTTAGCACAGGTCTACTGAAAGGTTGTAGAGGAATGTGAACACAGACAAGGAGACCTGTATCTTACTTTTTACCCGAAAGTGGTCTGCAGGTTATGCCTATGCATGATTGCCTCTTAACTATTAGGGGCAACCTTTAAAGTATATAGAGGGAGAGCTTGGGGGAGTATTTTTCTGCAAGGCTCAGAAACCAGAGCTTAGGAGAGAATTTGCTTTGGTTTATAAAATGATAAAAACTCTTCCTGATTTAACTCTAGGCATCTTGAGGAAACTGAAGGCTCCAGTCATTAGCTTAGTCCTTTGATTCTTTGGCAAGAATCTGTATTAGGTTAGCAAAAATGCTCCATTTTTGACACCCGATTAAATTATACATCCCCTTTCCTTGACATCTTATCTCCTTGCCTGCTTTCAGAAAAAAAAAAAAATCCTGTTGAGTAATTATTTCAGCATAAACTCTTGCAGATTTGGTGGTTCCCCTCAGTTGTTTTCTACCCACTGATTTTCCACCCTGCTCCCGACTTCCTGTCCTTTTCGTCCTTGCTACATTCAGAATGAAGCTCTGTGAGCTTAGTGCAAAATCCCTGCTGCATGAATACCTCTGAAAAAAGGTTCTTTACCTATTTTTGGCAACTGTTATGAGTTTGCTTTCATTTAACAGTGATGAAAAGATAGAAAGCAAAATAATACAGGAAGAATAAAAAAGCATAGCAATAAATGTGTGCAAAAACAGAAGTGAGTGCCTATATTTAAATGTCAAGCAAGGAACTGGCAGAAAAAAGTAATTGACACTGAACCCCAAACACTAATGCCTTTGATTATAGGTTCTATCAGGCCTCAATTGGTCTCTCTTGAACTTGGAGCTCTGCTATCTTCACTGTAGTAATAACAAACCAAATATTAAGGATTGACTCATTACACTAAGGGACTGGCATAAGTGTTGGGCAAGCACTATAGAACTTCATATTACAAGAATCATAATTCAGTTATCACCTCTAGAACTAACATCCTAGTTTATACTCGGTTGCGAAATGTGCTTGAGGAACTTTAAGCCTCATAAGCAACCTAATTATTAACTGTCTGTGGATGCCAGATGGGCCAGAGCCCACATTCTCATCACAACATTTTTATAGGAACAATCCAGCATGCAATTGCTGAACAATTGAAAGATAGGTGCAAGCACAGTGGACTAACCAGAGCCTCCATGAGAACTGATGGTATAGTTTGGAGTTCTAGCATTAATCTGTGAGACTCACCACCTTCAGTCCTTGAAGGAATCCGGGGATTGAGCAGTAGCTGCCTGACTTTCTGTTCTATGCCATGTCAAAGAAACTCCTCCCTTCTCCTCCTATTGCTCTGTCAGTAATTGACGCGTTGGATGTTAGGCAAGCAGCCCTGGTCCGGGGATTCTACCACAGTTCTTCCAAACACATTTGAAGATGTTGTATAATTGATGATCAGATTTTTTGTAGTGAGAGCACACAGTGATACAGGCTGCAGCAGAGACCTGCACAGCTTCTCCTGTGTGCCTGCCTGCTCATCCTTTAACTGAAATGGACCCCTTAGGCTCCCTTCCCTTTCAGCCACCCAAGTTGTTTTACTGTTACAATGAAGTTTATAAATTCCACAGCAATTCGCAGATTTTTAAATCCTACAATGATTTTATAGGAATAAAATCGTTTCAACCTCCCAGGAAGTGTGAGAATGTGTGTCTTGTGAGAACCTGAATTGTCTGGATGTATACATAAGAATATGTATTAAAAGCATCCCGGAGAAATAACATACTGAGTTCATGACAATTGCCATTGCAATGACACATTTGAGTTACACTTTCAATTTTATTGAATGCATCTTTTCAGTATCATGAAAAGCAGATGAGTTTCTTTCAACCACACAGACATACCCTCATCAGTGAAGAAGAATGTATAATACAAATCCAGACTACTGGAAGCCTTAATTAAACATGATATTTCGTATTCTGGATTTAAGCCCAACAGGATTTCAATAAGAACCCGAATCAGATTTAGTTCAATTTACAGTGTGCCTCTATCGATTGATAAAGTATTGACAACTCAAAATGCATTTGAATTATTTTAGCATCACTTAATTCATGAATGAGATATTTTTGAATATACTTGGTAATATAAAATGCATTAAATAGTATTACTGTGTGTGCATTTCTCACACTCTTAACAATCCTGACGAAACTTCTTCGGAAACGCGTGGTTTGGGCTGCGTTGCCACTAGTTGTGCAGGATTTTCTTTCTCTTCCATCAGAATGTTGGTGTCAAACTCTTCCAAGAGGACAGAAGCACCAGACAGCAAGGGGCAATCTCAATGTATTTGATTTCTGGCATTAGGTTGTGTGTTCATAAGTCATAACAAAGGTTAAGAATCTCTCAATGACCAAATGGTCTTTGCTATCGGCATTGCATGTATGTAGTCCACTATGTGATCAAGTCATTTCATCAGCAAATTACTGAAGCTGGACTGGGGTCCTCATGGAGCTGATGCACCCCATAGTTGTCATTTAATCCTCCAGGGCTGTTCACACTTAAATGGAAATAACACCCAACCACAGTATTTATCATCAGCCCAAAGTACTGATCAAGTGTGTGTATTCCTTTAGCACCGAATCAGCCGAGCCTGCAATGTGAATTGTTAGGTGGGAAAAAGCTTCTTTCGCCATTTGGGTCTTGAACACTCAGGAAAGGCTTTCTTGAACTAATCTGCAAGCAATTCAGTACCTTCAGGTAAATCAGAAGATACCATTTTTACAGATGACAGACGCTAGTTCAATCTTGGAAATGCTTCGTCCGGGCTATCTTTCTGTTTCAGAACTCCAAGTGAACCATAATGCTGCTATTTTTAACTTTTCAGACTCTGAAATATTAAGGTCTTCCTTGTCTATCTAGATTTTTCTTTTCATGACAAACAGCCTAAAACACAAAATGCTAACACTCTCCAAACAATGAAAACTGTCTCTCAAGAGAAGTCGGACATGGTAATTTGACAGCTATGATTACAGGAAGTTGCAGCTAGAATTTGGAAAAACACAAATACAAATACACTGTTCATCAGCTTGTAAGAATACCATTTGCCAGGTATTTCAATGTCAAATATATGCTCTCTTTAGAAAAATTGTTGATTTTGAACTTTGCAATTTCTCTATTGATTTCAATTTTCCATATGAGGAAATTTTACTAAGATCATGACAAATGTGCATCATTTTTATTTCAATTTTCCCTAAATTTTTTGAAGTACCTCCATAGTTCTATCCTTTGATTTTTAAAAAGATTTATCTATTTTAATTGAAAAGGCAGATATACAGAGAGGAGAGACACAGAGGAAGATCTTCCATCCTATGGTTCACTCCCTGAGTGGCTGCAACAGCTGGAGCTGTGCCAAACTGAAGCCAGGAGCCTGGAGGCTTACCTGGGTCTCCCACGTGGGGACAAGGTCCCCAGGCCTTGGGCTGACCTCAACTGCTTTCCCAGGCCACAAGCAGGGAGCAGTATGGGAAGCGGGGCCACTGCGATTAGAACCTGAGCCCAAGTGGGATCCTGGCGTGTGCAAGGCAAGAACTTTAGTCACTAGGATATCGAGCCGGGCTCTATCCTTTCATTTTGAAATTACACTTGGACTTTAACTCTTCATATCATATCTTCTTATTTTGACAACTAATGTGGTGGTACTGTGCAGGTTTGTGTGGGTGTTTCAGTGTGTGTGAGTAGGTGAAAAATATTGGTGTCTTCTAAGCAGTGACAGTAGTGTGACAACAAGCTACTGGAGTTTGCTGGTTGTATACGTAAGAGCATAATGGCGATTTCTTATTCTCACAGAGAACCCATGAGGAATTTCTTCCCAAATCTTGAAAGCAAGTACAGAATAACATCTTGTGCATGCTGTGCTACACGCGCTGAGCTGCAATTTATTTTCTCTGTAAGCTGAGTTACCACCACCGCCGTCGTTTGTGTTGGAGGTCTGCCTAAGCAGAAATTTGAACATTTGTTTCCATTCCTGTTGTTTACTGCTAGGACTCTGCCAAAGAGAGTTTTCTTGACAAAGAAATAAATTAATTAGATGCTTGGGGAAATAATTATGCAAATGCACTTTGAGAATCTTATGCTTGGTCTAGGAAATAAGGCAAAGTGGCCACTACTAGGTTTGGATCTAGAAGCAGTACTTAGTTGTGGCATTCATTTCTAAGGAAAAAGTGTAAATAAATGATTTCAAAGCTGAGACTATCTTACACAGTTACCATAATCAGGACTTTCCCAACTATTCTAACTTAGCAGCAAAGAAGGATAAACATGAGCCCTTGGGCAATTCAGGATATAGTCTGTTGTGCCCTGATCCAAATACGAAATTTCTTTGAAGCCTCATAATTATTCATGAGCATTTTGCATTCTATACATGTCATATACATGTTTATCCAAATACAAAATTAATATGTCCCCTAACTCCTTGAACAGAATGTTGCTGGAAGATACACCATCTTTATTCTGTAGCTTCTATTAGCTGTAGATCTTCTGCCAGCATCACCATGGGCATATCCGGGTTAGAGGGGTTTGCTGCCATCCTTTGGCTTGTCACAGCAACCCCTTGGAGTCTTCCAGAGAATGCCTTGTTGTTATCCTAAGTGTACAAGACAGAAACCGGGGCCCAGAAATCTTAAGCAGCATGATAGAGGTAAGCTACACCCTCCTGGTTCTAAGCCTCAAAGCTGTTGTTATGGCATTCAGCTGCCTGCATAAATAAATAAACTTTTCTCTTCAGTGTTCTCAATAGAGCCAAAATACAACTTGAGTCAACAGCTCACAGCTCCCACCTCCTTCCCCCAGCCCCAGACTTTCAAGGAAATGTGAAGTCTGATATTTTTCTGTGGGACAATTTCCGCTATAGCTAAGTTCTCAATCCTGTCACCAACACTGAGAAACTTTCTTACTGGGGACATGGATTAAAAAAAAAAATACCTGCTCACAAGGGCTTCGTCTCTCCAAGCACACCAACTTGCAAAGTCCTCCACTCACCTGCTCACTCATTTACTCTCGCACGCACACACACATTCATCATGATCACAGCACCATGCTGGAATATTCAGTTGCTGTCTGCAAACATAGCACAACATAGCAGGTTTCTCTGGTTCACAGTCTGTAAGATACTAGTGAGTGGAATACAAGGACAGCTAAACATAGAGGCACCATCAACTGCTATTTCGCTGGGATAGATACAGGATTTTAAGAGAGGGCACAGAGAAGCTGCAACAAAATGAGCATGATAAGCCAGGGACGGCTCCTGGGGAAGGTGCTAATGATGAGAGGAACTTGGAGGCGTGAGTAAGGGTTGACTGCAATAACATATGTATGTAGAGCAGGGAGTGGATGGGTTCCTTGGAGGGGCATAGTGATTTCTCTCAAATTCTAAGCTCTGTTCCCACATGGAGTTAACCATAGCAGTATCTTGAGATGGGTTCAGATGGTTGGTCCAGCCTCTGTGGAGAAGTGCTCCCAAACCAGTCCCCACCATCTGTCATAGGAATGACTTGAAGTGTCAAGCATTTTATATATGTGAGTTTTTATTCGCAAATGTTTGTCAGAAGGGAAAAAAGAAAGATACAGCTTGCTTTAATTACTGTGATGTGTAACACGGACGAAAGCAAAGCTGATAAAAATGCATTTGAAATAAACTATAGACTGGACAGAAGGAAATTACACATTTGTCCTTTTGTGTATTCTCATTTAATGGAAGAAAGATGTAATTTTATCTTCCTTGTGAGATTCTAAAAATGTTATTGTTCTTATTTGCACACTTATATATCCATTTGATGCCATGGCCACAATACCATCTTTCTGATTTACAAAAAGCATTTTCAGAAATCTATGATATGGGCAGAGTATGATCTATCTGTTAATGTATTATACATAAGGCTGGTTTTAATCTGTTTCATCTAAACCCATCTATTCAACTGTGAGTTTGCATAAAACGCCATTTCCTTTGCCCTTAGAATACATGACATTTTATCAAAAGTGACCTGTGTGTCCCAGTATGTTTCTCCTGCGATGGTGCCTCCTGGGTTTCTTGTAACAAAGAACCTCAAGCTTCTCGGGAGAAGTTAATGTTCTTTCTTTTGAAGACTGTGAGTTTGTGAGATCACACACTAGGTAACTGAAACCTGAAACATCATAAAGGTATTTTCAAAATCCAGGCATTCTGTGAATGAGACATGAAATGAATTTCATGCACATCAGCTCCCTGGAGCCTTGTCACAATAGATAAGGCCAAATCGAAGGATGCAGCATTGCTTCTTGTGGGCTACTGAGCAGCAGAGTTAATAACTGAATCATAATTTCACTCCAGGACATAGAAGCTGCTATATTCTGTCCTCTTTTGATCCCTTTATCCATAATAGTTAAAGTAGAAATGCATTTAAATCAGACCAAGTGATGAATACATCCATATGTGCTGTAGTATAATTTGGCTTAAACACTTATTCAAAAATCACTTCCTCTGGGTGGGCTTCTCAATTTAATCTCACCATCTGATCCTTTAAAAATTCATTTGTATTGTACATTGATCTTATTAATGGTCCCAATTACTCATCATTGCCATCCCTAACCATCCTCACAACCTCTGAAATGTGACTTATTAGCATTCAGGGAGCATAATTGTGTGAGCCTTGATTCTGAGTTGGACCAGGCAACGTCATTTGACCAGTGTTTATTCACAGGGCTGATGTAAGCAGAGGCCTGTCAAGTGCCACGTTTACAGAGCCCACACCTGCTGGGCTCTGGAGACTCTGCTTACATCCATATTTATTGTCTAAGGACATGAATGCTTTGTGCTTGTTGCATAGCTGTATATGAATACCCAAAAATAATTTCTGTTTGTTTATATAATCATCCTGAGATAATCTGTGGGGGATTGGTTCTAGGACTCTCTGTGAATACCAAGATCTGAAGTTATCCAAGTATCATATATAAAATTGTGAAGGATTTGCACATTTCCTACACACATTCCACTGTATATAAAATCATCTCTACATTACTCAGAAAATCAAATACAATGTAAATATCAGGAAAATAGGAGTTATACTGTGTTATTGAAGGAATAATGGTGAAAAAGAAGGTTCTGTACATGTTAAACTACAGAAGTAACTTTTTGGAAATATTTTCAGTTCGCACATAATTGACTCTATAAACTCTGATACAGAGGCTGCCTGTATTTATGTCTGTTTCTCACAGACAAGCTATTATCTAGCTGGAAGTTAATCAGATTCTGTGTTTATACTGAGGAAAAGGAACTTGAATTGAGTCAGCTATGGAGCTTGTTGAGGCTGATGCACTGTGTTAGAGACAAGGATGGTATCCCAGGTGGCAGTGTTGATGGTTGGCTACTAAGTGATACAGGCTGTGAGAGAGGTCTCAGTTGAAGCATAGATGAAACATTCTGTAGCTACTGAAAGACAGCTATGATCATCTTGCCCCTTAAAACTCTCGTCTCCAGCTCTTCTTTTCCATGGGGATGGCCAAATTTCACCTTTCATTCTAAGATACTGCATTTTGACTTCCAGAACCAGACAGATTTCACAACCTCTACTTTAAAAGCAATGAACTTTATTTTTTAGATCAATATAAATAAAATTTCCCCAAAACTCACATATAATCTCCACACTATTCACATCTTCCATTGATGTGGTACATTCATTAGAGCTGGTGAATAATATTGATACAGTGTTATTAGCTAAAGTCCATATTTGATTTAAATTCCTTTATTTTTTGCATAAATGTCCCTTTTCTATGTCATGATTGCGTCTTGGATGCCACATATATTTAATCTTCATGTCTCTTCAGACTTTTCCTGGATATGAGCACTTCTTAAACTTCCTATATTTGGGGACCTTGACAATTTGAAGAGCACTGGCCAGGCACTTTATGCAGTGTCTCTCGCTAGGGATTTTTGTGTTGTCTTTCTCCTCTGTAGATTGGGTAATGTGTTTCCATGAGGACGGTCACACAGATGAAATACTATTTCCATCCTACCAAGTGTACATGCCACCAACATGACTTTAATGATATTAACATTGATCACCAAGCCAAAATGTGTTCATGCCTTTTCACTATAAAGTTGTGTCCTCTTTTTCCTCAGATGGGAGTTGCAATATGTGGATCACATTTAATAAATGAAACATTAAATTCCCTTTCCTTTATGTCATAGCATCTACATCAATTATTTGGAATTCTTTATGGGGCATTTGTCTATTCTGTCATAAGCTTATTTATTTACTAGCCTTATAAACATATATATTATATATATATGGAAATATATTGGAAAATATTTTTGGAAACTCTTTCTATATATATGAACAATAGTGGTTGTTTATTTTATATTTGGGTTATAATGCTACTGTTTCATTGCTCAAATTATTCCATTTTGATGATTGGAAGGTCTTTACTTGAGAGTCTTTGACATCTGTGGGTTTGGTTTTAATGCTTTCTGGCAATTCAAGACATTCTCCTGCTACTTTCTACTACAGCTCCTTTGAATGTTCTCTAGCTTGCAGACAACAAGCTTGACTAGAACAGAGGTTTACTCAGTATTAGATTTCATGTCCTTGTTCTGACACTATTTTCTTTGATGTTTTTATCTCTGTAAATGTGTGTGTGTTTTTCTATTGCAGGAGTCCTTGAAAATGTGTTTATTGGAGGAGGAGGCAGGCTGGAGGCAGAGAATTATGAAACAGAGGATTAAAAGTAAGAATTAGGGACCAGACACGATAGTGCAACTGGCTAGTTCTCCTCTGGAAGTGCCAGGATCCATTAAAGGGGCCGGTGTGTGTCCTGGCTGTTCCACTTCCCTTCCAGCTCCTTGTTAATGTGCCCAGAAAAGCAGTGTGTTGGCCCCTGTCACTCTGATGGGAGATCTGGAAGGAGTTCCAGATTCCTGGCTTCAGCCTGGGCCAGAACCAATCATTGTGACCATTTGAGGAGTGAACCAGTGGATGGAGGTGAAGTCTATGTCTCTCCCTCCCTGGTGCTCTTGCCTTTTGAAAACAAATAAATAAACATTTTTAATAGCTTATGCAAATTATTTTGAGGCAAGTAAGTAGAAAAGACCAAGAAAAGCTAAGTTTTACACAGACTTCTCAATATTATGGAAACATAATATATGTATATAATCATTCTATATATATACATATATATATAATTTTTCAAAGACTCCTACAATAGAAAATTCATGTCGCTGTCCTGCAGCGATGGACTTGGTGCACCAAGCCGGTAATAACACGCGTGGACCCTGACTGATGGTCAAAGCCGAAGTTTATTAGGGGCCTCAGACTTTATACACTGAGAGTCCATATGGGGTAGGGGAGGAAGTATTGAGCTCATCAACAAAACCCATCTACTGTTTTTGTACTCTTGATTGGAATTCCTTTTGTTTTGTATATTCCACCAGGTGTTCTCATTTACATGCTGTTTATACAAAGGTAGCCATTTGGTTGTTCTCATGCAAACACTGTCCAATGAACTGCAATCCTGTGCTTGCTGACCTTCCAGGGTCACAATGTCCTCCTACAAATTCACACATGCATTCACAGAGATGAAAACATTATTCATATATATATAAATAATTATGATTAATATGTGCTGGTACTTGGTTTAGTTCTTTCTTTAAACGTTAATCTTAATATTTTGAACAATTCTGTGAGGGAGGTTCTATTATTCTTCTTGTACACAGACACATCTCCACAGGAAGGCCAAGAGATTGGTCAAGATTTTACCATCAGTAAACATGCCGCTAGGATCTGGAGCCAGATTTCTTTGATTCCTTAATGGCAAGTCATAGACTCATTACTTTCCTGTAAAAAAAAAAATGATTGGGAAAGATAAATTAAAGGAAAATATCTATAATCAAAGAGAAATAGTGTGACTTGAAAAGCTCTTTAAAGTCACTTACAGAAGTAGAAGTTATTTAGAAAAAAATAAAGGATTTCATTTGTGTGTTTCTGCCTAATCGATACTGTCTTATGTATGTTTTGCACTTTTTAGTTCTCAGTAGAATCAACTCACATCAAACTGTGTGAACTCAAATGCGAAATGAACGTATCCTAAGCTCTTATAAACTTTAGTTTCCTTGGTAATAGACCAGGTGATAGTTTGTGTGACCATTTCATTAATATTGCTTCCAGTGATAGGAAGGAAAAATAGGAAATTTTCCTATTAGTAAGAGGAAATATTAATATTGTTATGAATAATTTGTCTATGATTAGTTTTCATTTTATTTCTGAATCATCAAATTTTAAGGTGCAGAATTACCCTAAATGTTGCAGAACTCATTTTTGCATTTTTGAAAGAAAAATGTTCCTTGAGCTCAGGCCACTGTCCTTTTCTCTAAATGTTTCTCCTTCAGTCGAAGGATTTGCAAACTGGGTATATTTACTAATACCAGAACTGTACCTTGAAAACCATGATTTATAACGACCATTTTATAATGGTCCATTATAATCCATTTTAGCTATAAAACATCAGTTTAATTCACGCATAGCATCTAACTGATTTCAGTTAGCCTACCTCAAATACAAAACTCTCTTCTCCTTAGTTCAATTCTATCACCATGACAACACATTCCATAATGAACAATCACAGTATTTAACAAAAGGTACTGACAGGTACAGGGAACGAGAGGACTTTCTCAGTGTTTCTAGTCATACTGAGTTGGGAAAGAAGAAGAAAAAAATGATTTCCTAATCTAAACAAAGATGGGTTGTGCCTCTGTATTGTTTATTGGTTCAGATATGTAATATGAATTTAAGGTTACCCTTAAATTCTTCTATGTGAGTTAGACAGTACCATAATTTTCCATTGGTTAAGAACAATTTTACTGATAGATTAAAAAAAAAGTTGCATGGCTACATTATCTAAGTTTTGATTTGTGATAGAATTTCCTGCAGAAGTAGTATCCAAATTGAATTGAACATAATGGAATTTATATCTCTCCTTGTTTTATATCATAAGAATATCTTCATAAAGTCCTGTAAACTTATCATGCTCTTATTGAGAGTTTATAACAAATGAATTACTCATTTGTTGGTCTTAAATATTAATCTCTTTAAAAATGAAATGGACAGAAATCCTCTAAATCAAGTAAAAGCCCAGTACCTGTCTCGGAGAAATCTCTGTCTTATATCCTTATAGTTTCTGCACCTATGTCAGAGCTTCGCATTGTACAAATGAGCTTAACGAATGAAAGTTCATATCTGGCTTACTCTTCATTCCTTCATTCTTTCAGCAAAAAAATCCAGTAATTGCTCAGTTTTATCTAGTTTCTTTTAAAAATGTCTCATTTGGTGCCATCCATCTAATAATTACTGGAAGCATAACTGAGATTACTTTTTCATATTAGCCCATAACAGCAAAAAAATGGGGGTGGGTAAATGAACTTGGTAAATTCTTGTTGGATATTGAAGTGTAAATGCTGCAGTGTGACAATCAAAATGACAGCACTTTTCCTCTACCTATATTACTTTTTGACTTTCTCAGAATTTCTACCTCTTAAAGTTCTCCAGCTTTTTAAAGTGCCATTAGTCTCTCACCTAAGGTTTGTCTACTTCTAAGATTCTTACCCTTTTCTGGCCTTTACAAGCACACATCAAAACCATCAAATAATATGGTATCAGAGGTCAACTGCTTCCAAGAATTGAGTGTTTTATTGTAGCTAAGCCACAGTGGACATTTGATACATTCTCAGCCCATGATCCTTTATTACCAACATAAAGGATGAGCTTTCAAAAAAGGAGGCAATACAAAAGGAAAATTTTAATTCGCGTTTCTTTGTCAGGGGTGGGGATGATCAGAGAAAATCATGGGTTAGTCTGCTGCCCAAGTAAATTTGTTCTCCTTTGTCATGGCTCCCTCTTCCCATCTCTGACCTTCAAGGGGAGTGCAATGCACAGATCTGAAGGACAGCGTGCTCTACTTGGCTGCTGTGCAGTGCTTGATGCTGCTGCTTTACACTGCTTCCCAGAGACAAAGTCCTGTTTCAGAAGAGACTTAACAACAACTGAAATCTCAGAGAAAAGTAAAACGTACAGTTTGTGAGTTATTCAGTCACTAGTTCTATATTTATGCTAATCACACAAACAATATCATTTTCTACTGTAAGTGTAGAACCATAATTTGTGTTTTGATATTTTTAATTCATGGAAAAGATAAACAGTGGCCCATCCTCTTCCATCTGCTTTTGCTTTTTTGTTTGTTGTACTTACTTGGGATCTGTCCGGATCCTTCGGTGTCACATTCCTACCACCCTGTGTAACGCAATTTGCTGTGATGGTGGAAATGCTTTCCATCTGCTCTGTTCCACATGGCAGATACTGGGCATATCTGGTATTAAGAAAAGTACTTGAACTGTACTACCATACATTAGAACCTGGAGATTTGCTTTTATTTCATTTCAATTAATTTTAACTTACAAGCACAAGGAACTAGTGGCTATGATATGAAATAATGCAGTAGGAAGATCCCAGCCAAAGCTGTGATGTGAAAACCACTTTATGTTAATTTCTATGTCTATATTTTATTCCGAATATTTCCATTTCCCAACATCACTCTTATTACCTTAGTCCGAGCAACCCTGATTACTTTCAGCAGCAGCGTGCTAACTAGTCCTCCTGCAGACATCTTGCCCCTCCCACTAGGTAGTCTGCACTGACCACCAGAGACCACATTAAGGCAGGGATCACTTCCCTACTAAAACGTCTGTAGTAACTTGCATTAGTAATATACAAACATACATGTAGTTGTATTAGATAACACAAATTAACTTTCTGGTATTTCCCCAGAGCTCAGCAATCTGGCAGTGTCCACGAGGCTGCATGCTCTGGAGGCTTTAACAGAGTCTCTGTTTCTTGTCTTTTCAGCCCTCTTCAGGCCACAGGTATTGGTTGGTGCCAACCCCTTGTTCCATACGTTAATCTGTTGCACAGACAGAGCTTCTGTCATCACAGCTTACGCTGACCACAGTTGAACACATTTCTTTGATCTTAAAGTCTCATATGATTAGATTTGGTTCATTCAAATAACCCAGAATAATCTCCTGTCTCAAGATCCTTAAGCAATGGTAATGACTGCATCCATGTTTTCCCCTCTCAATTGAGGTGTTCACAGGTTTTGGGAGTTAGCATACTAACAACATGGACTTGGAAAAAAGGAACCTTTGAATTCCATTGAAAAAGTTTTGGTAATGTGAAACTTGAAAATCTATGAACAGTATTTTTAAAAGATTTATTTATTTTTATTGGAAAGTCAGACTTACAAAGATAGAGAGAGAGAGAGATCTTCTGTCCAACGGTTCACTCCCCAGGTGGCCGCAACAGCCTCTGAGCCAATCCAAAGCCAGCAGTCAGGAGCATCCTTCAGGTCTCCCATACCGGTGCTGCATCCCACCAAGGCTTTGGGCATTACTCAACTGCCTCTCAGGCTGCAAGCGGGGAGCCGAATGGGTAGAGGAGCAGCTGGGATACAAACTGGTGCTCATACATGATCCTGACACATGCAAGGTGAGGATTTAGCCAGTAGGCTATAGTGCCGGGGCCATGAGCAGTATTTTTGAAGAATTTTCCATTAGCCTTGTGAATATTCCTCTAAAGTATTTTCATAATAATGAAAGTTAATTTGATAATCTAACCATTTTTAACAAGGGTTAACAAAGATATAAAATTGTTTACAAGGGTATAATCTACTCATAGGTAATTTTTATCTACTCTTTCTGTTACCAAGCTGAATTCCCAATCCAACTAAATTCTACTGTTATAATGTGGAGAGAATTTACTATAATCTCTTTTTTGGCCCTCGAAGAGAGAAATTATATTTACTTACAGTAACAATTAAATGAAGATGTGTAATAGGTTATATTTTGTGAAAAAACAGATCATACTACTGAAAGGAAATAGGCACTACAATGACATATAAAACTGACAGTTTCCTTATTTTCAAGAGCAGCTTTTTCATTCATTGGACTGATTAAAATTGTATGCTACTACGATATAGAAATCCGCCATTCTTCATTAATACTTCTACATAAAGTAACGCACTAATTGTTGCCATGGTAACAAACAAAGCCTGTAATTCTCAGGCAAAGTCTGGCTGCTTTG
This sequence comes from Ochotona curzoniae, assembly GCF_017591425.1. NCBI lineage: Eukaryota > Metazoa > Chordata > Mammalia > Lagomorpha > Ochotonidae > Ochotona > Ochotona curzoniae. The sequence goes on from NW_024466218.1 coordinate 5,710,839, forward strand.
TATTAAATATTTATAAAGAGTAATTAGATATTTTCATGCCTTCCCAACTTTATGGGGCTGCCAAATATTGCACATTCTGGATTACATACTATAAAGTTAAAACAATTAAAACTTAAATTAAGCATGGAATAGTTATTGCATATTAAGTATTGAAGCATTTGCAAGAAGCATTAATAGATTGCGTGCTTTACTTCTGAACGGATTTATTCCTGTAATCATCCTGTTCCATAACTGCTGATCAGATCTTCATGTTTTTTCAGGGATTAAAATGGCAATTATCAACATAGTATCAACTTTGTGCAACTTATTCCTTATATGAATGGAAGTGAATATGCAGAGTTGAAAAGTTGAAAGTCAGAAAAAATCAGCAATGGGAGACTCTGGCTTTCATTTCTGAAATGTAAATGTAGGAATAATGATCATTTCATTAAAAATTAAAAATAAAGCAACTGAGAGAGGGAAAGCAAAGTATATCATTAATACCTTCCAAATATGCGTAGCCCTGGTTATAACAGCATTGTTAATTTTCCTAACACAGTGTTATTTATTTATCATGAGGGACCACACAGAGGGTCCTGTTTGCCAGTGAATTTTCACCAGTCATCTTCATGTAATTACTTGTGGTTTTTCTTCATTACTAAAGGACATCTTGGTTTAGATAATAAATTATATCCATACTTTAACATTCAACTGTATGCATTGCAAAGAAATAACAGCAATTAGCAAATGTTCCCATGCCCAGAGTTTTATTTAAAAAAAAATATAATGCAATGGAATTATAATCAACTTAGTGACTGGCATGAAATGGTGATCACTTTTGCAAACATGGCAGCTGAGTCAAGGATATACTACATTTTGTCTCAGAAAATTTGTAGCAAATTTGGTGTGCTATGTCATGTATGTCACCACAAGCACACACAGACAGACCCACAGTGGTAACTGATTATAAAACAAAGGTCTAAGCTGTTAGTGCAGATAAATAGATGTATCCATGCTTTTCTCTGAAACAAACAGGATGGGTCTGCTTCTTTGCAGACACATGTGGAGGAGTGATTTCTCTTTTGGGTGACAAACTAACCTAAGAAAATAGAAAGGCTCTTGGATGTAATCAAAGGAGAATAAATCCACTTCATGTGGTTATATCAGAATGGGTGTGAGTGTGTGTGTCTTCCTGCATAAGTATCCCAGTGCATTTAAGAAGGAGAGTGACCTGGGAATATACATCTTTAGTACATTCAGTTCAATTAATTCTAAGGGTGAATATACTAAAATTTTCCCATGGCTAAAATTGATATATTCTCAATCCGTGGTTAGAATGCCTCTTTCCTCTCCTCTTTCTTCATTCTTTGCTTCTTTTTTGTCCTATACTCATGATAACACTAAAAGGATAAGTTGAACAACTGACTCTACATTTGAGATAATCACGCCTAGAAATCACATCCAAGAAACCAAACACATAAAACTTATTCCATATACCTAAAACTTGTAAATTCGTCATATATACATTTTTTTCACTCATTATATATCACTTCTATTAGATCTACTCTATTCATACAGTGATGTTGAATGAAACCACAGTCCTTGCAATTATTGGGCCTCTCTCTTTCATCAATTTAAGAGATCTAGCATGTTAAAATATAACTTAAAATTTTTATAGAACATTTCCAGAGTTTATTTTAGTTAACTGAAAGTTTATGCCTATTGAATTAGCAATTTCCCATACCTTCTTCCTTTGATTCTGTTAACTTGACTATTTCAGATACTTTATTTAAGTGTAACCACGCCTGATTTGTCTTCCACATAACTGGCTTATTTCACTTAGCACAATGCTCTTAAGATTTATCCGTGTGGCAACATGTCATAGAATCTCCTTCTATTCAAGGTTGTGTTATATTCCATTGTATACATATGCCACATTTTCTTTACCTGTAGATATATATTTCCATTTTTTTCATATTTTGCTAATGTGTATAGTGACCATACCTCTTTGAGATCATGATTTCAGTCATTTCAGATAAAAGCCAAAGGTAGGGTGCTGGATCATGTAAGTGATTTTGTAATGACCTTCTATCCTGTCTTCCATAGCAGTTGCAACATTTTACATTACACTAATGGAGCACAAATCATATGGAATTCTAGTATCAATGTATTTTTACTTGTGTGTATTGTTGTTTATGCTAAATGTTTATACCCATTTTCCAAAATAAAGCACATTGTCATCTTTTACAGAAAGGAACATGTCCTATCCATGTTAGCACAACAGGTCATCATTAAGCATTTACTAAGTTTCATTAATGTTGGTCCATTATACAGAACTAGAAGAGGAAGTAAAAATATTTGTGCTCCAGTTTCAACACATCTATCATTTTCATAAACTTGGACAAATCAATTTTTAGGACTACATTTTTCATACATAGTGTCTAATTGAATAAAAGCCTTCCAAGTAAGGTCATCTTGAAAAGACCAGTGTAGAAGCCCTCTGAAGATTTTCTCCTTTAGAGATGAACCCATGAAAAATGTTGTGCCCCAAAGCAGAGTCATGCAGAGTCATTTAGCTGGCTGCTAATTTGGCTACTCCAGATGCTCCCAAACAAATGCACAGGTCCTCAAGGAAACAAAGGCTGTGGTGCTGCAGGAGCCTTAGGATAAGAGCTAATGCCTTTTCTCCGCAACAGGAAAAAAAAAGGAGATTTTATCCATCACTAAATTATCTCGTATTATAGTGGATTGTATTAGTCTAGAGTCTAGAAGCTTCAGCCTTATAGGGCAAAGGCAAATCATGAGAATCTAGCTTGCAAACAAGAAATACCTTTAGTAAGAATGGAAATTAAGTCTGGATCAAGAATGACCCTCTACAAGGCAGACCAGGAAGTCAGCCATGCTTCAAGTGTACAGCTAAAACCACACAACAGCTCAACAATCCTGGATCCATGTGACATTTCCTGGATAGGATGCATCTTTCAGTGTGAGGACAGCATGGAATTATAGTTACAGGGACACAAGCCAGAAGGTCAGAGGACACTCAGCTGGCCGCACTCTGTCTGCCTCGGATAATGGTTTCTTGTTTCACCTTTCACTCTGAGGTGGTTCTACCTGCTGTGAACAACATTTTCTATTCTATTTTTAAGGCATGCTTTTTAGATTTACAGGAAGCGAAGAGACAGACGAAAGGCAGAGAACAAGAGGGAATCTCCTATCTACTGATTCACTTCTCAAACACCTGCAACTACACTAGCCAAAGTTATACAGTTAGACAAAGCTGAAGTCAGGTGCCAGGTACTTAATCTGGGCCACCCAGGTATGTGGCGGCGAGCTATCCCAAGCTCTTCTCTGAAAGGACACCAGCAGAAACCTGGGATCTGAGGTGCTACTGAAACCCAGAATCTCTGATATGGTATTTGAGTGTTCCACATGGCATCATAACTGCCAAGTGACCATCTAAAGAACAGCACTTCACATATGAATTCTCATGTTTAAAGAGATAGTACATATAGCTTGTGGAATGTGTCTGCCTGTGTTTGAATTCAGGTAAAGTTATCTTTCTTATAGTTTTGAAGAATGTCTGTATCATGGCTTTATTATTGACTAAACATTTTCTTTGCAGGCCTATAATAAGCTCAGCCGACTTGTCTTGGCATCAAGGAAAAAGTAGTAAAATTTCATTCACTTTGGAGATTGGACGCTGTTGTTGGTAATGTCAATGTACATGGCCCTTCAGGCTACAAACAGAAGAGAGTGTCTAGGATGAAAACAGCTAGAGAGTCTGAGAAGGCCAGGCTCAGAGCCAGACAGATCATTAGAATCCAGCAAATGTGTGATTTCAAAGCATCAGTCAATAATAATAACATTGGGATTCTGTAGAGCTTTTTATAGTTTAATAAGTATTTTTCAGAGGCATTTCCATGTGTTACTCAGGCTCAATAATGTAAGAGACATTTTAATATCTTTGTTTTACTGATGGTAAAGTGAGTTCAGAAAATAATGACTTGCTAATTGCCTTAACTACTAATAACCAACTTGAGCTAGGAACATAACCTATCAATATCTCAGGTTCTTTAGAAGTAAAATGAAAATAGTAATAAACATGATGACAAGAATAACAACACCTCATATTGATACTGTGAGAAACAAATGCATATTACATGTAAAGTGCTAAAAATACAGTCAGAAACATAGTAAATCACAGTGAGCATTAGCTAAAGATTGTGCTGATTGTATGTAAAAAGGCTGAAATGAAAACACGTCTGATGCTAAATTCAGTGAGTGTCCCATTGTAGCACAGTTGTTCTTTGAATAAAAAGGTCTGGATATTAGACTTTAGATAGTAGAGGTATGTATATACATATATAATTGTGCATTTGCAGGAAAGGGAGACAGACAAGAAAAACTCAAGCCACAGTCTGGGCGCACAGAGCAGTTTATTACAGAGAGAGTTTGATCCACCTCCTTTTAAGATTGGGATGATATGCTAACTACAACTTGCCTGAGATATGTGTGCAGAGCTGAGGTGAACAATTGGAACATTTATGACACCAGGGCAGCTAGTCTGGTTGCCATATCACCTTAGAGAGTGTCATATAATATTTAAAAATGGAAAATAACATTAGAAAAGGGAAAATCCAGTGATTTCTCTTGATCCTGATGATAGGGAATTCTGGCACTTTCACTACTTAAAATTTGTGGTCTATAATGTGGGGGATTTGATTTGTATAAAATGAAGGATCTATTTTATAACTGCCAATGTTTGCATTCTTTCTGCCACAGGATATTAACATAAATAGCTATGTGTTTTTCAATTAGAGAGCTGACTGTCTCATTTTGGTCATGGGAATATTTCTACTTTATAAAGCGCAAAACCTGGAAATCTTTATGCTATATGAAGATGAATTAGCTACAAATTTAACATAAAGTTATGTTTTTGTTTAGTTTTAATTGTGTAGCTACAAAGTTTCTAAGGTCATTGGCTGAAGATGATTGGGCAGCCTATCAATGATGTAAACAGAGCTGTTTGCAGCTGGTGGACTATACTATGCTAAGGTATGGGAAGGCTAAAACTAGAGTAAGTTGAGGGCTCTTGTAGAAAGTCAAGCTAGGAGAAATGGATCTAGAATGTTCTTGAAAACTTTGAACCAGAATCCTAGAGTCATCTTTGCTAATCACTGCTACATTTTCAGTCATTTGCCAAGCCCTGTATCCTCAATCTTTTCAATACCTGGTAACAAACCATTTCTACGACACTGGTGCCGCCCACACACATTTTTGTGCTGACACCTGCACTTCCGTGGTCTGTCTTCATTCTTAGCTATTATTTTGATGCTTTAACTGTACTACTGGTATCTAAGATGTTACCTATAAAAGTGTTTCTTCATAATTCAACTTTCAAGTCACAACCATGTGGAGTCTTTCTTTCTGACCCCCAATGAATCCATTTTATGTAACAACTACTACTTGATGAGCTATAAACACTGCCTAATGTTCTGACTCTAGCTAGTTATATGCTGTGAATAACTGCAGAGAAATATGTGGAAGATGCAGTCATTGAAATCTGTGAAGGAAAAATTAAATCAGGGATTGGTACTTGTCTAGTTCCAGGGATGCTGCTTGGGAACCTGCATCCCATATCAGAGTGCTTGAGTTGGAGCTGCTGCTCTAGATTCCGACTCAAGGTTCACTCTAACACACACTGGGAAATATCAGGAAATGAATGACTCAAGTGTTTCAGTCATATGGAAGACCTGGACTGAGTTTCTGGAATTCTGCTCTGGTTTGTCCAACCCTGCATGCTATGGACATTTGGGCAGTGTCTTTCTATCCACCTGTTTCTCTCTTTGGCCCTATGACAAATACATTTTTTGCTGGGGGTGGGACTGGTCTTGATTGATGGTAGTATGACGAGGTAGGTCTCCTGAGGCCCTTCTCCTTCTCCAGGGGGTCTGAGATGGAGACTGTGAAAAGGACAGATTCTCACTGTGGTGGGGACTGGAGACAGGAGCAGAGCCACAAATACATTTTACCAAAAAATGTTGGAGTTACTAAAACTTTACCCTAACCTCTATTTCCTAAAAAACAAAAGTAAAACAAAGAGAAGAAACTGAAAGAAAAGAAAAAAGTGGGTAATCAGTAAATTTATAGTAGTAAGTTTGTGCATGATTTCAAAATTATTTTGGATAAAAAATAAACTCATCTTCCATCCATTAGTTTACTTCCGAAATTGTTGTAATAGCTAGGGCTGGTCCAGGCAAAAACCAGGAGCAAACATCTTCATCCATGTCTCCCATGTCGGTAGTAGGGGCCCAAGTACTTGGATCATATTCTGCTATTTTCTCAGTCACATTAGCAGGGAACTGAATTGAAAGTGGAGCAATTGGGACATGAAGCGGTGCCTATATAGAATGCTATTTTCCCAAGGAACAGCTTACACTCTGCATCCCAATGTCAGGAACTCAATGAACTTGTTTATAATACTGTCACATCACTTCTAAAATTTGATCAGTTGCAGTTTCAAAGAATCCTGGACATTGTACTTTATGGTAATTGGCTCAAATGTTTTGATTTTTTAAAAAACTGTATGAGCCTTTTATTAAATGAATTCTGTTGCTTTTGCTTGTGGCTTATGGAATTCAGCAGCCTTCAATGTAACAATAATGAATTATGAGAAAATAAGGCCATTGAAGGTCATTTCAATTACCATCTTGCAGGATATGCATGTCTGCTATTGACCTTTGAACGTTAAACCAGTCATGGAGCATTACGATTTTGAAACACATTGATTGTGATGGATATATGCAATGAATCAAGCCTGGGAGCAAGTAAAAAGCTGTCTGTAATGGTAGTGAGTTCTATATGCAAAGTTGCCATATAATTAGAGTAAAATCTTATATAGGCAAATATGTATGGTATAATATATATATAGTGTATGTGTGTGTAAAAAACAAAAGGGGAAGATAGTAAACTTTATTAACATTTCTGAAGGTACAAAAGTCAGAAAATTGAGAAATTATGTTTTTAGAGAAAATATATGGTAAGCTGATAGGAGAGCAGCAGTTAGGGTAGGATGAAGTCCAAATTAATGTAACAGTCTCTTCTTTTTATTACCCATGAGACTCTCTCATCTGCCTCTTGGCACCAAAATATATTCTTTGTGTTGAGTGCTGCACACAACTTAGCCAAACAAGGTTTTGGTCTTCAGTAAATTACTTCAATAGTGAAGCTACATTTGATAACTACTTGAATAACAACAGAGGGGGACACTGCCTCCTGTTCAGCGATATGTTATATATGCTTCCTACCCATGGAAAATGCATCGTACCCATGACATAGGAAGAGCAGTGGGCACACAGCATGCTTGCTCGCTGTTGATTGCTCTGATCACAGCTTCTGCTTTTTAAGAGCAAGAACTGCCTTATTTACTTCTACCATTGCAACAGTAAAAACCAGACACTGACCCAGAGAAGATGCTCAGTAAATGGTTTCTGAATTCAAGGAGGTTTCAGTTTTATCAAAGAGACTCATAGTAACAGAGTATATTTGACTACATTTTGCTGAGTAGAGTATGTTCAAAATCAAACTTCAATGCAAACAAATTGGGAGACCCCTGACAGGGAATGTGTTGAGTCACAAAAATAACTTGGGCAATAGCTTATGTGCTGAAAAAGCCTTAGAACAATGCTACTTTAAAATATGCTTGCTTCTTGAAATTGAATACTATTCTCCAGAAGTCAACACATCCCAGAGACAAAAACAACTCGCCATGCACTAAGGAATTGAAGCAAATGTGTTTGAAGACTTCTTGTAGAACTCAGCCACTAGACTCTTAAACAAGATATAGCAGGGAAGCTAAGAAATAAGTTACAAAAAGAAAGAATTGAAAATTTTCTAAGAAGGTACTTCTTGGTACTCAAATAGCAGCATCATTTTGTGCCTTTTGGATTAATGGTGCCATTTGATGATCATTTGAGACACTAGACACCCAGTCCTCAATCCACTGGATTTATTTCAAGTTCTCTCAATGTCTTCCTTTCAAGTTCACTCTCCTGGCCACCTGCCAGGCCCAGAGAGAAGCCAATGTGTTGATACATGGAAACCAAGGAAGTTTTAAATACTGCTGTGGAGCAGCACAGCTTGCCTTTCCGACAACTAGGCAGGAGGGGTTGAGCTTTCAGTCAAGCCCTGGGAGGGTGCACAAGCTCTCTGTACGCAATGCCCTCTGGGGTGAAAGATCAATTCAGCTTAGCTGATCCACAGCAGCAGTGGCTGTGTTTAAAATGCTGGCATGGCTCTGGGTGACAGTTTGAAGAAATTTAACTGCTTTGATAAGGTTAAAGGGAGTAGCCAACCACAAAAAGAAAACAAAACACAAGGCTGCTCAGGAGCTTGATTGTGTGCTAGGAAGGACACATGAACAGGCAACATTACTGATGCCTATCACTTCCTCTGCATTAAGAAGGAAAAAAAAGATGAAGAAGATTTGAAAGCAAAGAAAAAATGTAGAGGCTTTCATGAAAAATGACCCACTGGATTCGACATGTGTCGGTTATTACGACAAACGTGTGGTCCCTGACAATGAAAGGCACACCGAGTCTATTGCTTCTAATTTCATTTAGAAAAATGACCGAATCAAGTTGTTGACAGAAATAATAAGCTGTTTATTTTGTCCAGAAAATAAGGTAAATGCAAAAATATGCAATTGCCACTGTTGTCTATGCAACTTAAAATCTAAAAAAAAAAGCATAACCAAATCTTGTGAAATATACACAAATATGAGCTATGCTTTCATTTTCATAGAGCAGGCAGGGTTGGCATTTATACCATGATATTTAATCATAGCCACTTAATATTATATATAACTCAATTTAGAATGCTACACAGAACAGTTTATTAAAAAGGTTATTGAAATAATTCCCAGAAACTCACAATATCTATTGCATATAATAGTGAAATATTCGATTTGGCAGAGTTGTGCACGTTTTTAAAATGGAACATGCATTTATGTTATTTTCAGGACGTTGCTTTGTAAAATCACTTTGTAAAGTAGCTGATCAGATGGTGTTAATTTCAAAGCATAATTCTGCCCATCTCAGTTCAGAGTACTGATGAACAAAGGATTTATTTATTATCGGAAAGCAAAAAAAAAAAAAAAGAATGTGTGCTTTTAACTGCTTTCATTGCGTACTTGTCATTGTTCCTGGCATTCATCAATGAAAATAACAAGAGTAGCTTCTCTCAGTGAGCCTAAATTAGAAGAAGTGTTGGAGACAGGAAGAAAGGGGGAAAAATTAACATAACTAGGGTGTAACCTCCCTAATATGTTAGAAAACAATAAGAAAGTTAGCACAGGACTAGTACAGGAGTTTGGAAGATATAATGTACCTTGCACCACTGGCTAGGATGCTCAAGTGACATGGTAATTATAGGAGATCTGTAAAGGAGGCCAGAGAAGTGTCCTTGGGTTAGTAGAGATGAGAGAGAGGGTACGAAGGAGGAAACAAAAGGTGCTACTCTGTAAGGCTGCAGTGTAGACTGGAGAATTCAAGGAAAATAGTGGGCAGGAGGGGAGTGACAGGAGATGGAGGGGGGTGGGAAAATCAGTGCAGACAGAGAACGAGATGCAGGTTTTGTGGAGTTGTCCTTTTGCAAGAGTTTAATGTGTCTCCAGTGGAAGTGAGGAGCTATTAGAGTGTTTTGAGTGGATAAATGGTGTGATCTGACTTACATTTTCACATAAGGATTCTGGGAAGAAAATAGAAAGGGTGACGCTAACTGTAATCATTGGTTTTGGCGCTGTCTTCCACGAGAGTTCTTCACTTGAAAGTTCATACATTTCTGCATCAAAAATCTGTTTCTCAAACTTCTGCCCACCAATTTAATGTGTCAATCAGGTGGTCTTGTCTCTAATACTGTTTGCTATGATACTGGAACTAATTAATTTTCTGCTTCTTTGCTATATTTACTAATTCAAATTATATCATAATAAACTGATATAATTTCTCCTTAGTTTCTGTAAAGTCATTTATTTATACACTCAGAAATTCATTTTTTGTGAATTAAAATCCAACATTAGTGTTATTAGAAACATCATCCTTTTAGAATTTTTTTAAAATCTATTTGTCTGACCCCCACACCCTCTGGTGTCCCTGAGGACCAGGGCAGATGTGTGATGGACTAGGCAAGGTCTCAAACCCCTATTGAGCCATGTGTGAGCCATATGTGGGTATGGACAAACCATGGCTGGGCTGAAACATCCAACAGCAAGAACCAGATTGCATTGAAGGCAAGTCAGGAAAAGCCACAGTTCCTGCTATGACAGGAGGTGGACTGAGTAGGGTTGGCTCATGGACCCACTGGTAAGCATGAAACCTGTCATTGGGAGAGGTTCTGATGGAGGAGCCTGGACAACTCCTCTGGCAGGACACAGACCTGGCAGGTAAGCGCAAGAAACATGATAGGAAACAGCCCAGAACAGGCCACGAAAAGTTACCCACTGGCATACAATTGGCAGGGGTTGGGGGAAGACCAGGCTGAATCTGTCCACGTCATCCACTGGCAAATCCAAGCACCAGTGTGGGTCGAGCCAGGTTCAGTCGCAACAATGTCTAGTGCACAATACAGAATGCCAAGGTGAGGTTGCCTGTACCGGAAGGGACCGCAGCGCCCAACCAGCATGAGAACAAGGAAGGAAGGGAGCAGAGCTGGTAGGGGAATAAGAGAGGGTTCCTTTGCTGGACAGCTATTCCTGCAGGAGTAGGCTGGGATGGGGGCTGACCAGACTAGGCAGAGCTACCACACCTGTGTGCCTCATGTGGACTACATCAGGGAAAAGCCAGGCTGGGCTGATTATTCCTACTGGTGCAAACAAAATTAGAGTGGGTGAGGGGTGAGGGTTGTTTGGGCTTAGCCACAGCATCAGCTGGAATCTGGAAGTGGGAGAGGCCTGGGAGGGAAATAGTGGGCTCATCCCTCTTGGGTTACCACTTCCACGGGAGGACATAAAACTAAGATAGCGGCTGGGGTGGAATGGGGTGTGGGACAGACTGGATTACTGCTACACGTACTGGCAAACCAGGGTAGGGGCAGGCCTGGTGGGGGTTAGTGTGGGTCATCCCAACTAGGCTGCAGCTCCCACTGGTTTATGTGAGGACCGAGTATGTGCTGGGCAGAACCAGGCTGGACTGCAACACCCATTGGTTCCAGTGGAAGTTAGGGCTGAAAACAGAACCAACCCAGCAATTACAACCACCAGCTAATCAGGGCGATGGACTGTGCCAGGCCCTGTACTTGATAGCACATACAAGAAGTTTCTTTGGAGATCTTCCTAATCAAAATGCTGGACTCAGAACCCTAACCAAGAAAAGAGAGAAGACAGAACAGGTCAACCAACCATCTCAGCTATGATGGACTATGTCAATCAGTGGATTTTTCAAAGACCTCGTAGTGCTTGGAGTGGCAAGATTGGCAGTGATTCATAACTGTTGAAATATCAAAACCACTTGAGCAAGAACCTCAGAGCATGCCCTACATCTGGGACCGGGGGAGGGTGGGAAATTGGGTGGGCCTTCTCCCTTAAATAACCCCCTTTAAACATGAAGGAAACAATATGAAAAAATACTAGTCTTATCCACTTTCCTGTAGCTCTTGAGCCTTTTTACCCTAATTAACTATGTAAAGATTGTCAAAATTAAATATAAATTAAAGAAATCTATTTGTCTGAGATAAAGTAATAAAGAGAACACAGAAGAATTACTCCATAACGTTGATGTTTCCCTCAAATGCCCTGGTGGGACTGGAACAGGCTGAAACCGAGATCTGGGGCTTCAATTTAGGTCTCAACCATGGGAGACAACAACCTGATTACTCGAGTCATCCATTACTGCTGCTTCCTAGACCATGCTCTAGCAGAATGCAGGAGTCAGAAGCCAAAGGTGGTTAGAGTGCCCAGACACGCTGCTTTGTTTAATCTTAATATGTGGAAATTTAAGAAGCTGTTATGGTCTTCTTTTTTTTCATTGTTTAAGTGACTATAATTGTCTGTTAGCCTTCCCATATGGACTTTGTTTTAAACTTTTCTAACTCCATAAAATAGCTCATTGGCATTTCTTTTTCGATTACAATTTAACTTTGGGAAACCGACATTTTGTATTGATGAGTTTTCCTTTCCAAAACAGGGGGTTTCCATTTATTCAAGTCTCTCAGCAATAATTTCAACTTTCCTCATACAAGTTTCACACATTGCTTTATAAGTTTTTTTTTTTAATTTTCATCTTCTTTGATGCTGTTATAAAAGGGATTTTTTTCTTTGCCTTTGTAATCTTTGGCTGTTTGTTTTTATATTTATGAAGGACATTGAATTTTATTTGTTAATATCACATCCCACTGCTTTAATGAAGTCTTTCGTTGTTTGTCTTAGTTTTATCATTCATTCTTTGGGCACTTCTCAATTTGCCAGCATATCAACTGAGAACAGAAATTGCTGTATTTCTGTTTTCCTCCCATGTTTTTTTATGCTTCTAATTGGTTTATTAGAAGTCTTTGGCAAATATTGTTACTGAAAATTGCTTCAAAATGTTTCTACATTATTGATGAAAGGATGTTGAGTTGTTTTGCAGATTCACAGAGGCAAAAATTGCAATCCACACAACCAGGACATGTACAGAGGAGGAAGCAAAACCCACAGAACCAAGTAATCCACTGCATGAATGGAATCTGAAGGCTGAAGCTTGCTGTGAAGTTACGGGGAAAATCTCATGCTGAGTTCTGTCCTGCTAAACCTTAGTCTAACGGACTGGTTCCAAGACTACGCCAGTGACTTATCTAACCAGCATCCCTGCATGCCACCAAGGTTCTTCCTCCTATCTCTGGGTTAACCTTATGAAAATAATCTTGCCTTCCCTAATCTAAGTGCAAATGTCCTTTGAATTGTTCCCATTGTGTTAAACACTGCCAATAGGACTAAAATAATGTGTGTGTGTGTGTGTGTTTGACAGAGAGAGAGAGAGCGAGAGAGAGAGAGAGAGAGAGATGTCTATATTGATTTGCTGTGTTTCCTTTTCTGGCCCAGATATATTTAGTTCTAAGAAATGGCTACTTCGGGGTCCAGCACATTAGCTTAGTGGTTGAAGTCCTCTATAAGCACCAGAATCCCATATGGGTGCCAGTTCAAATCCTGGCAGCCCTGCTTCCTATCCAGGTGGTCTGAGAAGGCAGTTGAGGACTTCATACCTCTTCATTCATAAATCTCCAAGTAGAGAGTCATCTATTTGTAAATTTTCCACTTGCTTATTTATTTTACTTGCAAGGCAGAAAGAGAGAGATCTTCTGTCCACTAACACACTCCCCAAATTCCTGCAGCTCTGAGGGCTGGGTGAGGCCAAAGCAAGAGCTGGAAACCTAATCTAGGTTTCCCTTTTGGATAGCATGGACTCAAATACTTGAATCCTCACTTTCTGCCACCCAGGTTTAGGAAGCAAAGAAACCAGGACTCTGACAAGGCTTTATAGAGTGGGATGCACGTATGTGAAGTGATGCATACGTTGTTAGTTATTGTTGTTGTTCTGAATGTCTACCCTGAGTGACTCAGTGCCACTCTGGCATTTACTGGGCACGGAGATTCCCTCACTCAATATTCTTCAACAAATGCCTATTCAATTAATTACATGTCAATTCTTTAGTTGATATGGGAATGTGCACAAAGAACTAGACATGTTTAGTTATGAGAATTTGAATTCTCAAAATTTGATTAGTGAAAAGCAAAGCTCACAGGAATGTAGTACTTTCAGCAACTTGAATTTATATTTAGACAAACACTCTTAAGCAATTAAGTTTGATTTTCCTAAGTATTCACAGTTCTTTAAAATACTTAGTAAAACACATAGTGGGAAAATGTGATATTTCAAAACATGTAACATCTGCCCATGAAAAAATGTTATAGATATTCTATTAGCAGTGCAGCATTTATTTATGTTGCCCCAAATACTAATTTGAAAATTATTTGATATTATATTTATTCATACAAAAGTATTAGTTGCTACTCAGTCATGTGCCAAAGTCTATGAAAAGTATAAAGGGATTTTTGGATTTCTCAGATAAATCTGAAGTCTCATGGAAAAATAATATTAAATAAATCATTTTATGAGGAATGAATTGGAATTATGCAAGTATTATAAGAAGTTGCTCAGTCCCTCAGGTGACTGCATGAAAGAGAAATTGGATGTGCACAGATTGCTTCTGAATGGCTGCAAACCAAAAGCTTACAAAGTAAAATGAAAAAAAGGTGAAAGAAATGAACAATTTCATTAATTTACTAAGATGCACAGAATTTCAGGACTTGTTAATTTACATAAACACATACATCATAAAGCTGCACGTTGCATGCATTTCTTTGTTTTCACATAATGTATTTTGTTTTATGATATAATTCCATAGGTTCTGGGGTTGCCTGTGCCCTTCCCCAAGGTCCCTTCCCTCCCCTCGCATTGATTTCCCCTCTAGTTTTACAATGGATGTCCTTTATGAACAGTCACAATCCATCGTGGTGTTGTTGAAGTGTTTCCTCTACAATGTAGGCATGGACATTGTCAGGGAGTCAATCAATTTACTCCTAAGATATATTCAGTTCTTTCACTGGGAGTCCATCTCTCTCTGTATACAAAGAGACATTTCTGATGGTGTTTTGTACAAGTTAGTGGAGAGAGGGTGCTCAGCTTCCAAGGAAAATGCCAATGTTAATTGCATCTAAGACAATTTTTTTTTTCCAAAAAAGGATGTTTCTTTTTTCTATGATATGAGAGTCACAAATTTGGAGATTTTTATAAGTTTGCTTGGTGTACAGGTCTTTTCCCTCAGATTGCTCAAAGGTTTGTAGAATGAGAAATGCTTTCTGATGAGGTGGGTATTGTAAAAGATGCTTCTATTGCTAGGGGAGTTGCAAATTAGCTCTGTTACCTTAAGCGAGTAACAACCTCTCTTGGTGTCAGTTTTCTCAACTCTAAAATGAGAGATTAAATTGGATGATCTGACTTCCCTTCTAGCTATGCATGCTAAATGATTCAGCTGATTGCGGCAATTGAAAGGCACTGCACACTACTACACACACATACCTGTAGGAATTCATCCATAAGCAAACTAGACACCTGTGCCATTTAATATTTTCCTGTTTTTATTCACTGTAATTCATCTGACATCATTATACTAATTAGGCACCTATATTAGGAAAATCATTAGCTTAATTATACTGATATTTAGGAGTAAAGTTTATTTTGAGAAAAATGCCGAAGGATTCAATATAACACAAAATCACACTGCTATGTAAAATTTTGTTGCATGCGTTATTTTATATACACAACTATTCTACGTGCAAAGTGAGTAATTTTTTTTAACTTTTTACTCTTGTACAATAGGAGAGTTCTGAAATTTTCTCTTATGATTAAAAATAAATAGATTTGCTTTTCTCTAGGTCATGTCTTTCTGAGAAATGTACATTGTTCACATTGCTTTAATTTGTGTTGGATCCCTTGCACACATCGCCAAGACCCAGGATAGAATATCATGCATCTGTTGAATGCTCAGGCATTTCTATCACTCATATGACAGATGCTTTTCAGTAGGAATCCCTGGCTCTCTTCCTTGATCTCCGGTGGAATGAAGGGACTGTTAGGGGCTTTGGAGTCACTGCTTCAATTTTCAATGTATACACTTGGACAAAATTACACTCCCAGGACCAGTGGGTTCTCATGAAAGGCAGTGACCTAATGCTTTACAGTATTTATTCAGCAGTCTTTTCCCCACCATTTGGGTGCTGGAGAGCTTTGGCATGGATGGGCCCTCAGAAACTGCTCCTGACCATTAGGAATTTGTACATCAAGGAAATTGTACAAGATGTCTGCTTTGATCTAGAGCTGAAATTTAGATTTGAACTGTGCTCAGAATTCTAATAAATCCTCAGGAAAGGCAAAGTTTTTCTACAAGAATATGAAATTATTTGTTAATTTAGGAAATCAAATATCTAGTTTTGTGCATATTCAATCGCTTAAGATGAACATTGACCAATAGCATTCAAGTAAATAATTAAGAAATCCTTAAAAACTTCATGGAAACACATATTATTAAAAAAAAAAAAACTCTATGAATGGAATTCAAGCTTTTTCATTGCAAAATAAATCCATCATTAAAATTCCTATTTATTTATGTATTTGGGAGGCAGAAAGACTGAGCAAGAAAAAATTTTGTCTGCTGACCTTTTCTCCAAAATGCTGCCATGGCTGGGCTTAGGCTGGAGGGAGATGAAGCTGAAAGCCAGGGATGAAATTCACATGTCTCGTGTGGGCAGCAGGAATTTAAGTCTTTGATCTACACTGCCTCCTTTTAGTGCCTACATTAGAAGAAAGATGGATTCTGGCAAAATCTATCATGGTAATAGATTTTATCTCTTCATTAATCTCAAATGCTACTTTTCATGAAGTTTCTCCTGATAGGTTAGGTGTAGTAAATCTTGCCTTTCTATTTTATTCATATTTTTTATCATCTTAGCAGACTAGATTTTTGGCTAGATTACCTGCTCTATCCTCCGTACCTATAACATATTCTATATCCTTCTCCATAACTGAATGGGTAAATCTCTCAGTAATGAGACTTGATTTTAGATTCTACAGAATAGGTCTATCATGCTAATATGAAGAACAAAGATTGGACTTTATTTTTTTTAATTCTGTGAGATTTAAAGAGATCAATGTTTTTAATTAGAGAAGACCTACACAAAAGTGCTTTGTCATTGACTCAACTTTCTAAAAAGGACTAAAAGATACCGTACCATTGCGCCATTCATAGTCCCTGCTAAGGTGGTGTATGATGCCTCCAGAAATTAAAGTATATTTAATTTGCTCACTGTTTACTGTGGAATGTAACTGGGGTTAGAGGGCAGCCTACACTTAGCAGACATTCTCTAACATGGGATACTGGAAGCATCAGACATGTAGCCCCAAAAGTACTTCCATTGGAAGGGGGGCATGCCATTTTATTTTCCTAATTCTGTCTCCACTGGATATCATTTTGAGAGTGAGTTTAAAAGCAAGCATCCTAGCAAGGCCAATTACACCATTTGGTCTTGATACAAAGGAGTCATTTAGTTAATTCCTATTGATATCTGGAGACAGAGTGCAAACCTTTCGGTCTCTTAAATAATCCATGTCTTACCGAGCAAGAGTAATCAATTAATTTAATAAAGGTGGTGCTTGTGTCTTTGTTAGTGTCATGGTTTGCATAGTGGATTGAATGTACCCCCAAAGAACTGAGACTTAAATCTTGATATCTAGAGAATTGCATTTAATGAATGAAAGATGGAATTTAATCCAATTGTGCTGAGGTTGGGAGTTTGGATAAGATTAGACTGTATATTTAGGTGCTCGGGTGCTCCTGTGATTGAATCACTGTGATTTCACAGGGAGAAAAACATGGATAAAAATGTGCTCTGCCTATCTCTGCTTCTTGGCTTTCCATGTGACTATACACCCACATGTATTTCACTATCACTAGGCTCCACTCTCTTTATATGTCAGACCTATGGAAATACCCAGTCTTAAACTGTAAACGTTCAAAGCCATGATCCAAAACAAACCTTCTGAAATAATCCTTCTGCAGTATTTTTTAAAGTGACAAGAGCTGACTAATACGATTGTAAAACAAAGACATTGGGTGATGACTGATGATTAATATTAATAAGAGTGAATGATAGGATGATACTGATATTTAATTTCCAGTATAAATAATGAGAAGATTGTTAATGATTGTGGCTAAATGATTAGTGCTAAATGTCAAAGAGACGATTGAATTCCTAAAACTCATTTGGGAAACTATAGTACCAGCTTTTGCTATCTTTATTAACAGTTAATATATTTTGTGTTACTTAACTTTGAAGCAACAAAGGAAAATACATTTAATTTTAACACTTTTATTCATATGAAGTACATATTAGAGGAGTTTCAAAGAAACACTTATTTTTCTCTCTGATGGCTATGACTGTTCATCTTTTCATGAAAATTAGCACCAAATAATGATATACATTAGATGCTTCTCATCTAGCTCCCTACTTGTGGACTGGGAAAGCAGTTGAGGATGAACCAAAGCCTTGGGACCCTGCACATGTGTGGGAGACCGTGAAGAAGCTCCTGGCTCCTAGCTTCAGATTGGTTCAACTCCATCCGTTGTGGCCAGTTGGAGAGTGAACCATCGAACGGAAGATCTTCCTCTCTGTCTCTCTTCCTCTCTGTATATCTGACTTTCCAATAAAAATAAATAAATCTTTTAAAAGAAGAGATCAAATATTGACTTCATGGATTAGAATTAATCAAGAATGAGAGAGGTTAATTTCGTTCTTGACAGAAATACAACTTAAACAGCATAGCAATAAGCACTTGATATTGAATTTGAAATTTAAACATGCTGTTGAAATAGGTAGTAGTAAAAGCTCTAATATAACAGATTGGACATAAATCCTATTCTATTCCAGTAGAAGCCCAGAGAGAAATGGAGTAACCCACCACATTCTATTACCATAAAATATTAAGTTTATTTTCTTTCGCTTCATCATTCCAGTTCATGGCTGCTGAACATTTAACTGTGGCTTAAATTATTTTATTCTGAAATAAGAAGAGTGGGTGGAGGGTAAAAAAGTATAGTCTTTTCCTGTGAAGAATGGGTTTAGTGTTTCTGTGTTTTAGCATTTTCCAAAATTTAGTCTCATGGGCCACATGGCTTTCTCTAGGCATACTGGTAACAGAGTTTTTGGTAAATAGATTGGCAAACTGAATCTGAAATGTATATGGAAAAGTAAGAAGTTAACAGTAACTGAAGAAAAAAATGCCAAAATTGGAATATTCCCTTTATCTGATTTCAATACTTAACCAAGAAGCTTGACTAATCAAAACAGAAAATATTCGCAAAGGAAAGACACAAATCTTTGAGAAAGATCATAGACCCTAGAAATAAACCAATACAATTAGTTACTTTTTGACAAATGTGTCAAAGCAATCCAGTGAACAAATGGTAATATTTTCAACAAATATTTCAAGAATATTTGAGTATCCTTGGTCAAAATATGGCCCTCAATCCATACCTAGATATCCTTTATAGAAATTAATTCCTGTTAGTTCATTGATGTAATGTAAACTTTAAAACCATAAACTTTGTGTCAGAAATTATACACAATACTTTTTGATGGTACCCTGGGCATGTTTGTTTCTCCCTTACATAAAATACTAAAGTATGAACTATGAAAGGAAACATTGATAGTTTAGTTTTGTTTAAAGTAAAATGTTCTGCTTTTTGAAAGTCATTATCAAGATAAAGGAAAGTCAGATGCTGGAAGAAAATTGTGTGAAGAACATATGTGCTACACAACTGATATTCCGTATATATAACCAGCTGTCATTTTTGAATAATTAAAAGGCAAAAAATGGCAGGTGCATCACAGTACTTATTATGTATGTATGTCAAATAAACAGAAGGAAAGGTTTTTCACACCATTAGATGCTAGGAAAATGGAGATGTAAAAAAGAGATGCCAATACTTACATGTGAGAATAATTGTTTCAAAAATAAATTGACAATACAATGTGTTAGCATGCACGAGAAGCCACTGAAACTCGTAGATTGTTGGTGGGAATGAAAAATGTTACAATCATTCTGGAAATTTGTTCAGCAGTTTCTTCAACATATTTAGCTGGTAACTCAGTAATGCTCTTCTTAGGTATTTATCTAAAGGAAATGAAAACATGCTGTTGACAAGAAAACTTTTATGCAGATGTTTATAGTAACTGAAGACTAAATATCCCAAAACTGAAAACAATTCAAGCATTTTCAATTGGTGAATACATAAGCAAACTACACCCAGAATACAAAAAGCTAAAGAAAAAAGTGTTCAAATACGAATATTCCAAATAGCATGGATGATGCAAAAGTATTTGTCTTTCATTGGAATGAAACTGGCTCAAAAGACAAAATATTGCATATTCCTCCATGTGACTTTCTGAAATAGGCAAAACTACACCGAACACAGACCCAGAGTCATCAGAGTATGGGAAGGAAGGGGATAATCATTTACAAAGACTCATGAATCAACTGATTGTGGCTACGTGTCCATTCGTTGTAAACCTTAAGAACTGCAAGTCTAAAAGGAGTTAATTTTACTGCTTGCCAATTATACACCAATAAATCTGACTTAGCTACAACAAACAGAATTGATGACTTTAAAAAGAATTCAGATTGCCCTCACAAGACCTCAGGAGCACTTGAATTCCTCGTGGTAATCATTTCACGTGCTCTCAAAACCTCTTGCCTCCCACTGGTAAAAGGATTGGAGAGAATGGACTATTATGCAGGGAGAGCTTTATTTAGCTAAAATGGATCATTCAGTCTCCTTTACCCTGAGTTCAAGGGCACTGAGTCTAGTTTATTATTTATTAAGTGACATATAGAGAATCCCGGGGAAATGGTTGAGTAAAATGGAGAAAAATGCAGTGGAGTGGCAAATTTTGCACAGTTGTTTATTTTTGCTTACTCCAGGGTCTGGATTTGAGTTTCTGTTTGAAATTCCGCACCCAGTGAGATGTGATTTGTCTTCAAAAGACCAATTATGCTCTCTGTATATATTTTAAAACATCATTTTGAATATTTTAATTATATGTAATAAGGTTGATTTAAGAAAATAAATAAAGCCTGGTAGTTCTCAGCCTTGAAAGTTGGTGTAAATCAACTAAAGAGAACTTGATGCAGATGTCTGGGGCCCCATTCCTCATTATTCTGATTTATAAAATTGGTCTGGGAATTTGCAAGTTTCACCAGAATTCAAGGTAAATTTCATGCAGATTTTCCCAGTTCATGTTTTGAGAGACTATGACAAGAAACTATTGGTACAGTAAATTAAATGGGAAGCATATTAAACCGTTTTATTTTTTAAGGGAAAGTAATTTATTAAAGGCAAAGAAATGGAAGAAATTAGAAAAAAGATCTTAAAGTCTGTCTTTCAGTTCTTGATGCTTTTTTGTTCCAATTATTTGTGTATTGCTTTTCTCATTTTAGTTTAACTATATCGTTTAGTAGCAGGAAGGCTAAATTAAATACATTTTTCAAGAATTCTTAAGATCTCCAGATGTGAATACTAACAGTACTTACACTTTGTAGCATATAAAAGAGCCTTAACTTTGAGCATAGTTTTACTAAAACTATACATGATAAGTAAAAATAAGGTGGAAAATATGACTATCAATAGATTATTTTTATTAGAACAGATTTTATAGAGAGGGAGAGATACAAAGATCTTTCATTGACTGTTTCACTCTCCAAATGGCCACAATGGACCTAAGATAATCCAAAGCCGGGAACCACAAGCTTCTTCAAGGTCTCCTGTGCAGAGCAGGGTCCCAACACTTTGGGCCCTCCTCCACCGCTTTCCCAGGCCACAAGCAGGGAGCTGGATGGGAAGTGGAGCAGCTGGGACATGAATTGGCACCTACAAGGGATTTTGGTGATTGCAAGGTGAGATTTCAGCCTTTGATCCATTGTGTTGGGCCCATGAATAGATCTCTAACTCACTTCTTAGAATTTTATATTGCAAGGAAGGAATCTCAACTGAACTTGAACTGTGGTTATGCAACAGGGTGGAGGAATCCACCATGGGGGGAGGGGTATGGGAGGGGTGGGGGAATCCCCAGTGCCTATAAAACTGTATCACATAATACAATGATAACAACAATTAAAAAAAAAGAATTTTATATTTCAAGTCATCATGCACATAATAATAGAAACATCCAACTGAAATACAGGACTTTTTGTTAATATATCCTTTTTATTTTCCTCTATATTAACTACTTCAATAAAAGGCTTCTTCACTCTGATACTTGACAGCATGACAGATATCTATTAAATATAGTACTTACACTACAAATACGACAATGCTGATTCTTCAGCGGTTTGTGAGTTCCCTGTTACCTTGAACATTTGGATCTAGGCAGAATACTGACTTTCACTCATAACGTCTCTCAAGAATGTCCCGTTTCTATGGATCATGAGAGTTAAGCAAAAAAACCTCTCAAAAGAGGGGCTTGACAGAGCTCCATTGTCACCACAAAGCCTCTGTGTGCAGGAGAGCTGTAGCATTAATTACATGAAGGACATCTGCTATTCTCAGGCTTTGTACACCATAAATAGTAGGGATAATTGGCTACATATGTAAGTTATAGCCTTAAAGGAGCCCCATTTTCTAGCTGCAGCATCTTTTGTGGTTAGGGAAGATTTACCTAACAGTGTTTCTAGAAGCATCTTCTTTATTTATTTTGAAATAAAACCTCTGGGGTCACAGACAATATTTGGAGGAGCCCATCATTTGTCTCAGGATAAGGCCAAAGTGCTTTGTCTCAATTGTGTAATGTCCTAGAGGCACTCTAGGCAGCAGCATCTTGGCCCAGTTTGTCAACTTGTAAATTAAAAAAAATCAGAGTGTGCAGAGGCTCATAATTCTTTTTTGTATCTGTTTCTCCCAGTTATAATCATTTCCTTTGTTTAACAGAACAGGGAACTGGTGTTTACAAGGAACTTGGATAAGATACTGAGATGTCAACTTTAAGTATGATTGATAGAGAATGTTACTATTAGATATTCAATCAGAATCAAAGAGGAGAACAAGTATCTATGTGTAATACCTATTCCTAGCCTGGTACCTGTACAGCATGGAAAAGTATGTCCTACTATAGAGCAGACAAGGTATTCTAATTTGCATCTAGTTCTTCAAAATCCAGTGAACATGAAAAGTTTCCCACTGGCATACATTTGGCATGGGTTGGGGGCAGACCAGGCTGAATCAGTTCACACCATCCACTGGCAAATCTGAACACCAAAACAGAGTATGGGTAGAGCTAGGTTCGCTCACGACAAAAACCCTTGCACAATAAGGAATGCCAAGGTGAGGTTGCCTGTACCAGATGTGACCACAGTGCACAATCAGCACACATGAGAACCAGGAAGGGAAGGAGCAGAGCCGGCAGGGGGAATAAGGGAGGGTTCTATTGCCGGAGAGCTACTCCCGCTGGAGAGTGTGGGCTGGGATGGGGACAGATGAGACTAAGCAGGGCTACAACACCTGTGCATCTCATGTGGAACAGATCAAGGAAAAGCCAGGATGGGCTGATTGTTCCTACTGGTGCAAACTACAATTAGAATGGGTGGGGGCTGTTTGGGCTAAGCCACAGCAGAAGCTGGCAGAAGCTGGCACTGGGGGCTAATTCTGTCAAGTCTAACCACAGAACCACCTGAAGAGTGCATAAACCAGGAGTGAGAGAGACCTGGGAGGGAAATAGTGGGCTCTTCCCTCTTGGGTTACCACTCCCACAGGAGGGCATGAAAACTAGGACAGGGGCTAGGGTGGCTAGACAGAGAGGCACCCAACAACATATGTGAGGGCTGGATAGTTGAACTGGTTAGATGGAACTAAGCTTTAATACCCTTTGACATGTATGAGAGCCAAATGGGATGTGGGACAGACTGGACTAGTCTGCTACACATACTGGCAAACCAGGATAGGGGCAGGCCTGGTGGGGGTTGTTGTGGGATGCCCTAACTAGGCTACAGCTCCCACTGGTTTATGTGAGGACCGAGTATGTGCTGGACAGAACCAGGCTGGACTGCAACACCCATTGGTTCCAGTGGAAGTTGGGGCTGAAAACAGAACCAACCCAGCAATTGCAACTACCAGCTGATAGGGACGATGGACTGTGCCAGGCCCTGTACTTGCTAGAACACACGAGAATCTGGTCTGGGAACACCTCAAAGTTTCTTTGGGGATCTCCCCAATCAAAATGCCGGATGCAAAACTCTAACCAAGAAAAGAGAGAAGACAGAACAGGTGAATCAACCATCTCAGCTATATGTTGGCAGCGAAATACAGGGCAAATGGAGAGGCAGAGGGAAAGACTGGGGAGAGAGACTTCCATCCAGTGGTTCATGTTTCAAATGGCTGCAATGACAGGCCTGGTTCAAGCCTCAGCCAATAGCCATGAACTCCATCCTGATCTCTCACATGATGGCATAAACCCAGGTCCCTAAGTCATGTGTTGCAAATTCCTCGGCTGCATTTGCAGGGGGCTGGATAGGAATCAGAGCTGTCAGGACTTCAGTGTCTCAGCTTAACTGATTACTGCTTAGGTTAGCCCTGCCCAACTTCATTTTTATACTATCTTCTGGAACATTTATCATAGAACCCATTGGATTCTTAGGATAGAATTATAGGGTCTCCTTCGCACAGAATCACAGGGTCTCCTCCACTGCCATAGAGTATCCACCTAGAGACAATACAACCAAAGGAAAAGGTGCAAACATTTATTCAGCTTCCCTTCTCAGTCTATCAATATGCTAGCATCAGACAAGCTCTATTTCCTGGGTTTACAAGCAAGGAAGGTAGGTTAATGTCCTTGTTCTGTCCTTTACCAGTTTCTTGATCTTGGTTTTCAGGTTTGTCATCTGCAAAATGAAGAGGATGAACAGTGCTTCATAATTTGGCTGTGTATCAAGTTCTTCTAGGGAGACTATTAAAAATATAAGTTCCAAAGATTTCCATCACAGGTATAAAAAAATCAGAATTATTAGGTATAGAAGCCTGAAATGTATAACTTTGATAAGCTTCTCACGTACATGTTATGCATCTCACTAACCTTTGGCTCCACTTTAGTGACCTTTGCATGAAATTACTTTCAAGGTCTTGTCCAGATTTAATAATCTAGGATTTCTGATCAAATAAACAATGAAAAATTAAAATGAATAACATCCATTTATATGACTAGTACATATGAGACACTTGTTAATGTGGCTTGATTCATTAATAGTGACTATGTTACTAATATTAAGTGTACAAGCTATTTTTAAGGCCCTCCATACGTATTATCTCAAACAATCCTATTAATTATTCTGTTGTTGTAACTAATGATATTCTTTCGCATTGCGGTGGTAAAGTTTAGTGAGCACGAGGAAACATGCTACCCAATGCCCTATCAGGCTACAACCGTCTACTGGCCCTGGTTATTCCTACACACTCATTGGTGATTTGCATGCCCAGATATTTTATTCTTTCTCACTGAGACACCTGTCATCTTTCCTGATGCCTTCCACATTCACATGAATTATATAGTCAATATCATTACCTTTTAGTCCCTCAACTTCCCTATTGCAGAAAACACTTTCACTTTATCATTTCAATTATGTCCTTACGTGGCCGCTTGTCTTTCTACTTTTGTTGTTGAACTATTTAAATGTTAGCCATTAATCCTTTAAGTGTAATCTAAACATTCATTACCATAAAAATAAAGTGCACAGTAACTGTAAAATGGAGACTAACATATCCAGATGTGAGGATACAATGCAGTATGCATCTCTACTTCCAGACAAAGATGAACTTACAATGAAACTGTTTACAATATCTTTACAACAGGATGCTGGACTCTGCCATTGTCCATGCCTGCATGATGGACATATGACTGTGTATGAAGAACTATACTTTAGTAATGATATAGGGGAACTTGATGGAAGGGGGAGATTGGAGAGGGGAAAAGGGATATCCCAGGAGCCAATGAAACTGTATCATAAAATGATAATAATAATACTAAATAAAAAAGAAAGAAAAAGAGAAAGTGTGAAATTGAAAAACAAAAATCCTTGATCTTGTCACTACAAGTAACTTCAGAAGCCTCAACCTAACCCCTGCCCCCTCTAAGAAGTTCACCAGTTCTGTTATGAAATTGTCCCTCAGTTTCCATGAGAAATGAGCTCCACCAGTTCTCCCCATCACATACACAAATGGACAAACACAAAATCTATACAAATGCTTATCTTACTGTATCATGTAAGGAATGATAATGAGAAAACTTTCATGATTCTGTATAGACATAACTTTGTTTCTAGTATTTTTGACTCACAAGTGGTTTGATTCATGGCCATAAAACCCACAGATGTAGAAAATCAACTGTATCCTGACTTCATTCAATCTCGAGTTTTATCAATGTATCATCCACTTAAGCTGCAACTTTCTCACCATCAATTATTCCTCTCATTTCTACCTAACAGTCTACATGCCATGTTTATATGGACTACCACATGTGTTTTAAATTTCTCTCTTATATTGTATTTTATTTTAAAAGCAGAGAGATAAACACACACAAACTGAAAAGAGAGATCTTCCATCTTCCAGTTCAATTTCTAAAAAAACCTGTTTCCTCGTCATTCCAGTTTAACTTTCTTTTGGCATTCTGTCTGCCAGTTCTACCTTGTTTTTAAGGGATATTATTTAGTTAGTTATTATTTAGTTAGTTTCTTGGAATAAAAGAGAGAGAGAATTGTTTGATGAATGTTTGATTGACTGATTGATTGATTTTCGTCTTCTGGTTCACTCCCCAAATGCCTGCAATAGCCAGGGTGATGCCAGAATGGATCCCAGATCCAGGAATTAGATCCATGTTTCCTATGCAAGGCCTGGTCCCAGCCCTGAAAGCTGCAGCCCATCAGAGCGGTGCTCACAATTTTCCTACTAGACCAATTCTCAGACCTGGATCTTGCACTTTCCAGCTTGATAGGAGATTAATACACACTAAATGAAGCCATTGTGTCAATCAGTTGGAGTACCTTTTGACTCCATCTATTTAAACAGAAAGGGATATCTTATAAACAGGAAATCAAAAGTCTTAATTTTAGAAAAAGAGTATTAAAAGAAATTATATTTTTCTGAGTTTCTAGCAATCAGTTCCAAAGAAAACTAAATTTATAGGATTCTTCTGTCTCTATCATGATAAGGAAGCCTTAGAATTATGAACTGTATTCAGAATTGTAAAGCTCTCATGACAAATGCTGAATTTAGAACTGAATCAACACAATAAATGTTCATTTACTGCTCTTGCCATCACCTCAGCTCTGAACTTAGTAAGTGGATATGATTGTTGGAACCTAATCCTAAATTCCTCTTAAAATTATTCTGGAAACCATTACTTTTTCTTTTCTTTCTTCTTTATCATCATCTTCTTCATCATCTTCTTCTTTTCTCCTTCTTCTTCTTCTTCTTGACTTTGTGATATAGGAAACAGATATCGTGAATGAATCTACTGTGTTTGCTGCAGCTACAATTGTGGAGTTTCATACAACTCCATGTATCTTGAATTATCTATGTTCTGATGACTGTTACAGATTCATTGACCTCTACCTGAAGCAAGTTTGAACACATAATTTAGCATATTGCATGTGTAGTTACATGTCTAGTTAATTGGGTAACATTGAACTAAAATCACATAGACACTCTTGATCACCAGCCCTTTTCTTCATACACACCTTACAAAAAGTACAGCATTATGGACAATTGCTTCTTGCAGAAATTTTGGCATGGTCTTTCATTCCTTGCTTTCCATTATTCTCCAAATTCAATTTATCATCGAGTCCTGTTGTTTCTACCTCCTGAATATATTCCCTTTGCTATTCACCAATAATGATTGATAGATATATCCTCTATACATTTCCCATCACCTTTAAGGTATATCTAGTCTTCTCAGCTTGGATTGTGAAGCTTTCTGTGTTAACACCCGTGACTCTCTGTTTCTCATTTTGTGTCACTCCTCCCCCAATCCACAAGGGAGTAGCAATCTTTTTCCATTTCTGTATCTGTGCAACTCATCTTGATGTCCAGACACTGCTACTAACTATTTCTTCATGAAGTGTTAATGCTATTATTGTTTGTATTCTCTCCCCCCTTCCCGTTTTTTAGAACTGTTAGTGTTCAAGTGAAGACTTGCATAGGACTTTCTATCATGTATCTGTATATTCAGCTTCTGAAATAGAAACTGACATGGGGAAGACTCAAAAATACTGAATTGACCTGTAAAACACTTATGAAGATGAGGATATTGATGCTGAAACAAAGTTACTCTGGATTACATAGCTAAACACCTACATATCTGGAATACAAGTCCAGGTCTCTTTGACTCAAAGGTACACACTGCTTTGAGAGATCAACACCTCTGAGCCCCTGATTAATGCAAAGCCTACATTTTCTTTCATCAAAACCGCTTTGCTAAGTAAACTAAAAAATACTGCTTGAATTCATTATATTGAATTCAACATACGTTAAATTATGTTTTCTAGCTTTTCAGTGCGCACAATGAAAGTACAAGCTCTTCTCTCTAGCATGTAAGGTTCTTTTGTCATTTTGTTTTGCTTATGAGATATTTTCCATTATTGTAGAAATCTGCATCTTGTTATAGTCACAGTATACCCTATACTTGCTGTGTTTGACTTAGTCTTTTTTCTTCTTCTTAATTTCTACTCCATATTTAGTGGGCTTTGGTACTCACCTATTGGATATTCCTTCATTAGATAGTCATTGAGAATCAGCTATGTGCCTGACATTGCTTGGATTCAGGACCCTCCCTTGAAGCCAAGATATTAGTAAAGGCTTTCTGCTAGGGAGAGTGCTTCTAGAACACTGCAGGACACCGGCCTTTTTGGGATGCACAAAATAGCCCTTGCTGAATCTTTACTATTCCACCTTCTCATATCATAAATCCGAGCTCCCTTTTGGCCTTAATTCTAAAGTTCCCAGGAAATCAATGGAAAATGATACAAACCATGATAATAGAGTCAGTACAAACCAGCAGTCCTCCTCTTTTCTATCAAGCTTGTGGTGAGAAAGTTAAAAAGAAGAAGAGTAAAAGAAAACTTCTAAGTACTCTCACACTTCCTCTGTAGAAAACCACTGCCATGCTGAAGCAAACTTAAAGAAGTATACACTTTTAATGAAGTCCCATTAAAAACATATATTGAACCAGGTAGCTTTTATGTGTTTCTTTTCACATCATAGCTGATTTCCCAAGGTACTTGAGTTCAGAAGCTCTTTCTTTTCACTTCTGCTTGCTGTTCCTGCCAAATGCATTCACCAAGTCACAAGATTTAGATAAAGGACCACACAGAAGAAAAGAATCCCTCTAAACCCATGCTGCAATTGAAGTCATAGAGGGAGAGCTTACTGATATAAAAAGGGAACAAGTTTATTTCCAATGTAATTAAGGAAGTTATGCTCAGTAACACAGAACAAAGAGGAAAGGAAAACATCTATTCCTATATACAGTTTAAAAAATTATTGGAGATAGTCTTCTCGTTTATGTTTTGAGACAGGGTTGAGAGTGAGAGGAAGGATGGCACAGATGTGAGATGCCTTCAGGAATGACTGACCAGAAGCCCTTTGCATCACCTAGCAGTGCTCACTTGTAGTAATTAAGGCTAAAATAGTGGAGTTTCTGTCTCCTCTTTCTCCAATCATTTCTTACTGCATAAGCTTTCTCATTTTCCTTGACCTTTCTTAAGGTTTATTTTTTTATCTTTAAGTGAAATAAATAGCACTTACAACACAAGACTATCATAAAGACAAAATCAAAATTATAAAAGTCTTAGTCACCTCCTTCCCAATCTGAAGTTGGACACAATCTTTTTTTTAAAAAAAATGTATTTATTTTATTATTTTATGATACAGTTCCATGGGCTCTGGGATTTCTGATCTTGTTTACTCTCTATATTACTGCAGCAATAAAGTCCTTCAGAAACAGCCAGAAGCCCATCATTCTGCTATTTAAGTATATCCAGACATTGTACACAATCTTCTTTGGGAATAGGCTGTTATTCCCAAAATGCTGTTTCTGTATCTACTTCCTGTCTATGTTTAAATTATGTGATTGTTCCCTGACATTTTTGTATATTTATTGCTTCCTGATGCTCTTCTCATACATGGACAATTTCAGGTTGCCAATTGGTGTTTGTTAAATAGTCTACTTGTTTTTTAGAAAAGCAAAGAATCGGGAACAAACAGTAATATGAAGTAGAACTAGAGGAATCAGCAAGTGCCAAACTGTCCATCTGTGTGTGCCTCCTAAAAGGAAGAGTGACTTACAGATCTGCAGAACCAGGAAAGCTATTCTAGCCCTGATTGTCTAGTCAGAGAGGGAATCAAATCCAATGAGAACAGAAGAGGACCTTAAACATGCTAAACTAAGTTAATACAGCAGATGGGGTGAAGGCTCGGGATTATCATGGCTCAGTCGGCCAATCTGCTGCTTGAAGTGCTTAGACCCATATCAGAGTGCTGGGTCTGATTCCCACTTGTGCTTCTCATTTAGCTTACTAATAATGTACAGCCTGAGAGGCAATAGACAATTGGATCACTGTTGCTCTAACTGGACAGACTTCCTGTTTCGGCTTTTACCTGATGCCAGATATTTGGAGATTGACCCAGCAGATGTAAGGTCTCTTCGTCTCACTCTCTCATTCATGGTATACCCTTCACATCAAGCTAATATAAAGATGGCAACAAAATAGTTGTAATTACTGGCAAATCATTCAAGTATGCTATAAAACTAAGAAAATGATAGCCATGCAATTTAGGATCTTTGGATAAAAAAATAAGTGATAGTTAGAAAAAGTAAGCAATAATAGGGGAAGAAGGGAAATAATTGTGAATTCACAAAATCCAGAAAATATTGCTTCCATCACATCCCTCAAAATGTGTAGTAGCAAGTAAGTTTTAATGAACTCAGATTGTTGGAAGATATATTCACTGTGAATGAAGGTGAGCATTGAATGTTTTATCATGAGATGAGGATTAAGCAATAGTTATAATCATACAGTTGTAATGACATAATCTATGACAGTCAACACTATGCGGGGGAGGTTTCCAAGACCACAAGTATGGGAAAAAAGGAAAATAGGTACATAATCAAATAGTTAGTAACATGAAGTAAAATTATATTATTTAAAGATAGATGCAGAGGAAAGAGATAGCAGGGAGAAGGGGGGTTACTGGATTGATTTGTTATTATTTATAATAGAAAACCAACAAAGAGAACTACAGTGGTCAGGGAAAAGAAAAATAAGAGCTTTATACAGTAAAATATTGAACATTAGAACAAAAATGAGATCTTCTAAAATGCTCCAGTGAATATAAAGCCACTTCTAAAATTTTATCCTAAAGATATATTGTCAATATTAAGAAAAAACCACCTTTGTAAGACTGTTTTATAACACTATGTTTATTATATTTTTTACAATCTTTACATAGTTAATTAGGGTAAAAAGGTTCAAGGGCTATAAGGAAGTGGGTAAGACTATTATTTCCATATTGTTTCCTTCGTGTATCTGAGGTAAAGGGAGATATTGAGGGAGAAGCCCTACCTAGTCTCCCACCCCCCAGGGCCCGGATATGAGGCATGCTCTGAGATCCTTATTCAAATGGTTTTGATAGTTCACCAGTTATGAATCACTGCCAGTCAAGCCACTCCAAGCACGATGAGGTCATTGA
Organism: Ochotona curzoniae; assembly: GCF_017591425.1. Classification (NCBI taxonomy): domain Eukaryota; kingdom Metazoa; phylum Chordata; class Mammalia; order Lagomorpha; family Ochotonidae; genus Ochotona; species Ochotona curzoniae. The sequence continues at coordinate 5,742,192 of NW_024466218.1, forward strand.
AGAATCCACTGATTGACACAGCCCATCATAGAGTCTCCATTTGCCCTGTATTTCGCTGCCAACATATAGCTGAGATGGTTGATTCACCTGTTCTGTCTTCTCTCTTTTCTTGGTTAGGGTTCTGCATCCGGCATTTTGATTGGGGAGATTCCCAAAGAAACTTTAAGGTATTCCCAGACCAGATTCTCGTGTGTTCTAGCAAGTACAGGGCTTGTCACAGTCCATCGTCCCTATCAGCTGGTAGTTGCAATTGCTGGGTTGGTTCTGTTTTCAGCCCCAACTTCCACTGGAACCAATGGGTGTTGCAGTCCAGCCTGGTTCTGTCCAGCACATACTCGGTCCTCACATAAACCAGTGGGAGCTGCAGCCTAGTCAGAGCATCCCACAACAACCCCCACCAGGCCTGCCCCTATCCTGGTTTGCCAGTATGTGTAGCAGACTAGTCCAGTCTGTCCCACATCCCATTTTACTCTCATACATGTCAAAGGGTATTAAAGCTTAGTTCCATCTAACCAGTTCAACTATCCAGCCCTCACATATGTCTAGCCACCCTAGCCCCTGTCCTAGTTTTTGTACCCTCCTGTGGGAGTGGTAATCCAAGAAAGAAGAGCCCACTATTTCCCTCCCAGGTCTCTCTCACTCCGGTTTATGCACTCTTCAGGTGGTTCTGTGGTTAGACTTGACAGAATTAGACCCCAGTGCCAGCTTCTGCCAGCTTCTGCTGCGGCTAGGCCCCAACAACCCTCACCCACTCTAATTATAGTTTGCACCAGTAGGAACAATCAGCCCATCCTGGCTTTTCCTTGATCTGTTCCACATGAGATGCACAGGTGTTGTAGCCCTGCCTATATAACACTATTTGTAAAAGGCAGGAAGACATACAACTTAGCACTAACAAGGAGTTACTGAATTACATTGGTACAGTAACACAAATAATTACTAAATAGCTGTGAAAAACAATAATTATTTCCATATCTTTGTCTATGAAATAATCAGAATGTAATATAAGATGAAATGCTATGTTTAAATTTTAATATTTCTAAGATTTGGTACTGTTTTGGTGACAAAATTGAATAACTGATATCAAGCTTTTCTGAATTTTTTAAACAAGGACTAATTTTTATATCCAATAAAGAATGGGTTTTAGTACAAATGCTGGATTTTGGTAACTGAGCCACTGTTAGTCATGTTAAATACTTAGAAAAACATACAAGCATTTGTTTTCTTTTTCTTTCTTTCTTTCTTTCTTTCTTTCTTTCTTTCTTTCTTTCTTTTTTTTTTTTTAGTACTATTTGTCTTTTTTAGTACTATTTGTCTTTTTCCAACAACTAGTTCAAAAGGTGGCTCAACCTACATCTCTAACTTGCTATCATGGCTCTGTAGCACCCAGTCTGCATTCCACCCATTGACTTGAACCTAGTGAGTATGAGAGGCAGATGAGGCAGTTACATGTTTTCTGATATTTCCTCTTCACTTCTTACACAGTCATATAACCAAGCTGTGATTACATGTTGTTGCTCTTGAAGCTAAATCTGTCATATCATCATGCTCTTCCCATGGGCCTCTGAACAGATTAGAACCCCATGACACCCATGCAAAGGGTGCCATTTCTGGAGAGTGTGCTTGATTGGAAGAAACATGAGTTCCTCCAGTGGTTCCGTCCATGGGCCTCAGGTGGGTGTGATGGAGGAGCTGGCACGTCTCTCTTCTCAGTAACACACTTCTGCACTGAGGGTGGCCAACACGTAAGATGCAAGAAGTACACTTTTTTTGGTTGTGGTGCCTTTTCTCCTGGATAATCACCTTCCCCATGCCTTTCCGAGACAGGAAAGCAACTTCATTTTTCAACAACCATGATTTTAATCTCATTCCAACATGTACCTTAATGCCCAGGGAAATGAATTAGATTCATTGAATAATAAAGTCAATTTTTTTGTACACAGTTAACACTCCTCACAATAGAGATATTTCAAAAGGAAGATTACAAAAAGGGGCATAAAAACTGATACGAGTAGGAAGCAACTCCTCATTCCTATAATCCCATTTTTCCCCACATGCCTTTAATCTTCCATGGTTTGTTTTTAAAATTTTAAGTGCTTCAAAGTTTAACAATATGTAAGAAGAGTATTTGTTGAAGCAATTTGCTGACAGCCGTTTTAGCATCAATTGGATAGAGACATTGCCAATTGGCAGAGAAGTGAAATGAAATCCAGAGTAAAGCTTGGCTTAAAAATAATTGTCTAAAATGTTGAAGTTCACAAATTAGGTGGATAACCTGAGGCTTTAGTCATACTTGAAAATTGGAAATGGCAGTCTCACTATAAGGAGAAATATTTGTACAATTTTCAGACTGTGAGAAAGCAATTATTTTTTTGGTCATGAAAATTACACTTGGTAGTTTTTCATCCTTGTTTTTCAAGCTAATAGCTTCCAGGTTGTTTGAACAAGCTATTTAAATTTCAAGATAGCAAGTCTCAAAATAATTTTAATATTGAGTGAAGCATCGAATATTTGCAACTCTTGAAATCCGAGGAACGTCTATCCAATGTATGGTAAAAATGTGGATGAATCATCAACTCTCTTTATGTAAGGCAGCATTTCTTGAAACAAACTTCAAAGGCCACAAGATTTGAGCTTCCCAGGAGAGCCTGTTACACACAGCCAAGGATGCTGATTGGTTGTGTAAATGTGCAATAACAAATATTTAGCTGTCACATTCACTGTAATGATAATATTATTGATTACTGATTTTCAGATTTTTTTATTTGTCAGCTTTGTTAATATTATTTTATTTAACCCATATTATGATTTTAAAAGGCAGTTGGCAATATAATACTCTACAGATTTGGAAATTGAGAGATAAGTGGCAGAGTGTGACTTTGATTCCATACTGATTCTAGTTCTATTAATGCATACTAATCTAGCTAATATATATGAAATAGATACTTGAACTTGCACCTGTTTCATTTTAATAATAATGAAACTGATATGATGATCAGATGCAGTTGTCCCCTGGTATATCAGAAGGCTCAATTCCAAAACTCCCTTGGAAACCAAACTCCCTGCATGGTCAAGTTCTTTAAACAAAATTACACAATATTTGCATACAACTTAATGCACATTTTCCAATACACTGTAAGTCATTTCTAGAGCACTGATATCAATGCCATGTAAGTAGTCATGATAGTGTATTGCTTAGGAAATGACGACAAAAGTCAGTACATGTTCAACAAATGCAAATTTTTTTCCCAAATACTTGTGTTTTATTGTTGGATTATTTTGTTGATGTGTAACCTGCACATACACTGAGCTGGGTTTATTTATAAAACCAACTGAAGTGTTTAATACTCAAGATTTCTAATGCTATGTTGTATCCAAGTTTAGATAGATGATGAAAATATGTAGTCATAAAAGGTAAAATAACTCTAGGACAGCCTGGAGGAAGAATGTTTCCATAATACTGGACTTAAAAGGTGGTCTGCATGTGTTTATGTCAAAAACAAGTAGAAAGACATTCCAGGTACTTACTGCTTAAGACAGTCATTTAAATTTTGCAATCCTGCTCTAAGTCTTCTATATTTAAGTCATGAACTCATTTGTCGTATTATCTTTAACAAGTCTCCAATTTCTATTGGGTTTGAATACATCTGTCTATAGCAATGTACTCAACCCTATTTGCATGACACGTTAGTGTATTTTGAAGGTAAGTGATAGATTACTTAGTCTGACTTCACTTTCCCAGATGAAGGAGCGGGTTGAAGATGTAACGTGATTGTGGAAGGTCATTCAATTTGTCCATCACAGTTCAATGAAACACTGTTCATTACTGTCAGCACTGGAATAGGTTTTCAGCTTGTATCCATTGCCCTTTAACAAGAACATTCATAAGGGATATATATTTTAAAAGAAAATACATTTCTAAAGTCTTGCAGGAACACTCAGAGGAAATGTGTTATATTTTTATATCACTTCAGATTATATATTGGTTTACAGCTTTCAGTTCGAAGTAGCATGGGATTTCTCCTGATGACCAAGGAGGGACCAGAACTGTCTTGTCACTGTGCACACAGCCCATTTCCATGGCATCTTTGTACTGAAAAATTCAATACGGTTTGAAAGTATTATTTAATGAAGTTTCACAGCAGGGGAATCCAAAGTGGAAGACAGCAAGAAGGATGGTAAAGAGAAAGCATGTAATGTTTGGAAAATGAAAGAGATGTGAGCATTACTTGGATATTACTATAATTTATTGATCTCAGAAATGTGTCTGAAATCTACTTTTAAATTATTCATTCTTCTGTTAGAAAATACTGTTTTATTGTTTCTTACATGTTTATTTTTAGCTTTTTTTCTCTTTCTCTCTCTCTCTCTCTCTCAAACGCAAATCAAGAGAGCAACAGAGAGAAGGGAGGGGAAAAAGAAAAATCATTCATATGCTGTTTCACTCCACAAAGCCCTGCAACAGCCAGGTTCATGGAAGGAACCACATCTGGGTCCACTCCTTACGTGTTAGGGATTCAGGAGCTTAAACCTCATCCTCTGCCTACCTGGACATACACAAGCAGGGAGCTAGATTGCAAGAAGAGTGGTGGGGGCTTCAACAAGGCCCCCTGATTTAGGATATTGGCTTCTGTAGAAGTGGGCTAATCTGCTGTGTAACAACATGTGTTTTCCTTTTAAAAGTGTATGTTGCATCAAACATTGGCTGTAGGATGCATACTATTTTAAAGTCAGAAGTATTGTCAGTTTTAACATAAATCATTTTTTTTCCATTCTACTAATTTGGAAAACATCCACTGTGCAAGTACATTAGTGAGACACTTAGCTATATCCTGTGGATTAAATTTTTAAATAAATATTAAAGATGAATGAGTCATAATCCCTAACATGGAATTTAGGGTCAAGCAGAAAAGCCAAGAAATCCATAAAATCATTGTTTCTCAAAGTATAGTATGATATGTATTATAATAACTCAATGAAAGCACAATTAAAGATTTATAGCAGATGGAACAGTTTCGCCCAAAATGTATGCATAAATTATGTATGTATAAATTACTATGTGTCCTCTTCTTTTTTCTATTTTATTCCTTTTTTATTTCATTCTTTTTTAAATGTGTTTTTTACTTGAAAGATTTTATTTTAATTTTTTTTTAATATTTATTATTTGGAAACAGATTTACAGAGAGAAGGAAGGACAGAGAAAGATCTTCCATCCACTGGTTCACTTCCCGATTCACTGCAATAGTCAGAGCTGAGCTGATCCGAAGCCAGGAACCTCTTCTGGGTCTCCACACAGTGCAGAGTCCCAAGGCTTTGGGCCCTCATCTGCAGCTTTCCTGGGCCACAAGCAAGGAGCAGGATGGGAAATGGGGGAGCTGGGACCTGAACCAATGCCCATAAGTGATCCTGGCTGTTGCAAGGCAAGGATTATTCATTACGCTATCACACCATGCCCTTAAAAAAAAAAAGGCAGATTTTTGGAGAGAGATGACAGAGGAGAGACACAGAAGGTCTTCCATCTGCTGGCTCACTCCACACACGATTGCCATGGCCAGTGCTGAACAGATCTGGAGCTGGCAGTCAGGAGCTTCTTCGGTTTGCCCATGTGGGTACAGGGTCCCAAGTCCTTAGTCCACTTTTTCCTACTTTCCCAGGTTATAAACAGATAACTTGCTCAGAAGTGGAGCTGCACAGACTAGAAATGGTGCCCTTTGGGATGCTGGGACCACAGGGTAGAAAATGAGTTGGCTGTGTCACCTCATTTTTAAAAGAGAGGATTTGGACTCGTGCTTGCAGAATTCCTTTTGTTTCATGAAAATTAGCTCAGAAGGGCCCTGCTCAGTAGTCTAACAGCCAACGTCCTCTGCTTGCACGCACCAGGATGCCATATGGCTGCCAGTTTTCATCCTGAAGGCCCTGTTTCCCATCCAGCTCCCTGCTTGTGGCCTGGGAATGCAGTAAAGGAAGGAGCAAAGCCTTGAGAGCCTGCAACAGCACAGGAGACCTGGAGGATGCTCCTGGTTCCTGGCTTCGAATCGGCTCATCTCCTGTCATTGCGGCCACTTGAAGAGTGAATCACTGGATGGAAGATCTTCCTCTCTGTCTCTGCTAATCTCTGTATATCTGACATTCCAATGAAAAAACAAATTAGCTCAGAAACATTTAGGGAAGCAGAATGCGGTTTCTTGTGGAGGGAGAATAGAGATCATGTGTTCTGTGAGTAGCGATGAACCATCTCACTGTATACACACCTGCAGGAATGCGGCAAGCCTCAGAGAAAACAGAATGGTGTGTTTGTTAGGCAGGAATACATTCACTCATTCAAGTGTCACTTTAGTAAGGAGCAGAAGGGAGTAAGGGCTCAGCCATGGAAATGTTTGCAGCAATTCAGACAGAGGAAAGAGATACTGAACGTTCCCAAGGAAGTCATTGTCTGACAGTCTTGAGATTGAAAAGGACACCAGTGTTGTGGAAACGAGTATTTGTGGCTTTGTAGCCATTATAAAGAATTTAGATTTTATTGATGCAAATAATTAGTGTAGGGATTTGAATTGAGTAGATGGGACACGATTTAACTTTGTCTTCCAAAGACCATGCTGATTTTTTTGTTGAAAATAAATGTGGGGAGGTAGAGTGAACAAAATTAAGCAATGGAGGATCAGTTTGGAGACTAAATCAGGAAATACCTGCCTGCACCTTGAACCGTGTTTGCAGCAGTGAAGGCAGAGAAAAACGGATTATGGGTCTGTGTTGAAGGCAGCAGTCACAGGTTTGCATGATGGCTTAAATACGTGCTATGATCTGAATGTGTCTCTGAAAGCTCATGTATTGGCAACTTAATCTCAAAATGTATATGCTAATGTATTTGGAGGTGGGATTATTGGATGAGGTGATGAGGGTGAGACTATATGCAGAGGGGGAGAGATAAGCCAACACCCTTGTTCTTTTCTTGTCACTGTAACAGCCTCTGCCATGTTACATTAGAGAAATACGGCACCATGTTCTAGAATATTCCCAGCTTCAGAACGATAAGTCAAATAAGCATCCACTTCTTGTAAACTACTCAGGAATTTATTGTAATAATGGAAAACAAACAAATGAAATGATACAGGATGAAAAGACATAAGTAAGAATAAAAGAAAAAGTTAAAGACACAGACGGGGAAATTTTCAATAGCAGAAAAAACTCTTCTAAATGTTGTTTACAAGTAAGGGTAGAAGAAAAATCATGAGCAAGAAATAGGGTGTGACTGCTGACAGTCTGTGTCAGTGTTCTGGGTAGCACAGATCCTACAAGCGAGAGGAAGGGCAAGGCTGTAAGGAATTTCTGTCATTTCCCTAAAATCTGACAGTATTAAGTTACCAATTAATGTATCATTTGCTTGCATTGTCATAAAAAAACACACATAACTATTTCACGAAAACAAACTTGTAGAGCTAGTTTACAACTGGAACACACCTATGAAATATAAGCAGTTGTTTGAAAACATTTTTCCCCTTCTTTTCTGCTTAGTACTCCAGTAGCCTTTACCTGACTTCTAGGCACAGGAGATGATTTGTGTTTGTTTTTACATGAGGAGTATACTTTGTTAGTATTACTACTTTAACTCAGCATACGGTTTGAGACTTTATCCATTTTGTTGCCTACAATTTTTGTGTGTAATTTTTGTGACATCCAAAGTTAGCAACTCTATCATGCAAAAATGCAGGCAGTGACTACTTTAAGATTTCTTGGCTGAGTGTGGTCTGTAGTAAATTTTCTGTGTTGTTGATAGCTTAGTACATAAACCTTTACCTTGCATCCACCAGGATCCCATATGGGTGCCAGTTTGTGTCCTGGCTGCTCCACTTACCTTTCAGCTCCCTGCTTATGACATGGGAAAGCAGTCAAGGACAGCCCAAAGGTTGAGACACTGCACCTGCATCGAGACCCAGAAGAAGCTCCTGGCTCCTGGCTTCAGATGTGCTTAGCTCTGGCCATTATGGACCTCAGGGAGTGAACCAAGGGATGGATAATCTTTCTCTTCTTATTTTCTTCTCTCTGTATATATCTGCCCTTCTAATAAAATGTTTTTTTTTTTCAAAAAAATTTAAAAGAAATTGTATGTGTTCATTTTTTTTTATTGTCGTTAAAAATAAGACCCAAGCATAAAGACTTGAAACTTTGAAATTATCAGAAAAAGACACAGAAGAAAAACTCAAGACATCAGAATGGACAAGCACTATTTTAGACCAGTTATTTGAAGCACAGGAAACAAAAGTTGCTAATTGAGTTTTCATCAAACCAAAGAACTTCTGCACAGTAACTTTTGTGAATAGTCAGCAGAATACGCAGAAAATTTTCAGAACGGCAGAAGGTATTTGCAAGTTACCAGTCTGAGCAAGGGTTAAGAGCACTTACAATTCAAGTAACTGAATACAGAAAAAAATAAATAAAATCCAGTTACAAATGGGCAGTAGTTCTAAGCAGGTATTTCTCAGAAAATTTGCACATCTAGCTATGATGACCTTTAAAAATTCTTGAACATGTTATGTTCCCTTTTACCTTTGCATTAGTTGTATTATCTGTCTGTAATAATTTTACCTTGATCTTTTTCTGATCTACGGCTTTTAATCTGCCACCAGCTCTGAGACTCCCTTTTGCTCACCCAGTCATATCACTTTCCATTAACTTGCTTTAATTCACTGCAGAGCACTCAATACTGAAGCTACTGAAAACATTAGGAATCATGTCTGTCTTATTCACCTTTATGTGTCTGGCCCAATATTTATTTTAGCTCAAAAAATAGTGATAACAGAGGATTTATAAGATCAAAGTGTAGTGATCTCTGTCCCCATACTTTCAGTAATTTATTTATTTATTTATTTATTTTTTAGAAAAAAATATTCCCACCAACGGTCCCAGTTCTTAGATGTCTGTTTTGGGATGCAACTTGCCACAAAGTAGGACTAGCTTGAAAATATAAATTCAGCTAATCAGATTGCCTGTGGAAATGTGAGTCAGGAAACAAAGACTAAATCTCTAGGAAGCTGTGGATCCTGCATCTGAAAGATCAGTAGATAGAGCTGTGGCTGGGGATATCAAGACAGACTGCAAGGAGGGAACAAGCCAGAGTTAGCAAAGAAGAGAAATAAGCCTTTCCATTTGTGCCAGCTGAAAAGCCACAGAAGGTCACTTCAATAAATGTCCCTGAAAGCCTTGTGTTAAATGAAAGTTATGAAGGCTATTATATTATTTATTTTTTATTTTTTTGTGTGTGATATCACACATCTGTCGAAATACCTATCCATCGGCCTTGCATGGTAGCTCAATGGCTAAAGTCCTCACCTGGCATGTACCAGGATGCCATATGGGCACCGGTTCTAATTCCAGAAGCCCTACTTCCCATCCAGCTCCCTGCTTGTGGCCTGGGAAAGCAGTTGAGGATGGCTCAAAGCTTTGGGGCCCTGCGGGGGAGACTTGGAAAAGGCTTCTGGTTCCTGGCTTCAGATCGGCGCAGCTCTGGCCATTATGGATGCTTGGGAAATGAATCATTGGATGGAAGATCTTCCTCTCTGTATATCTAGCTTTGTAATAAAAAAATAAATAAATAAATTCTAGGAAAAAAAAGTACTTATCCATTACTTCCCTTTCCAAAATGCCCACTCATCTGGGGAGCTGAATCAGGCCAAAGTCAGTAACAGAAAACTCAATTCAGGTCTCTGTGGGTGGCAGGAATCCAATTGCTGGAGCCATCACCATGCTTCCTAGCATCTCCCTTAGGAGGACACTGGAATAGATAGCAGAATGAGGACTCACACTCAGGAATTCCAAAATTGATGCAGGCATCCTAAGCACTAGGACAAACACCCAACTCTACTATTGCTGTTTTCTTTTTAAAATCTTCATAGCATAGAGGACAGATTTTACAAATGTTCTAGGCACAGTTCTAAGATAGTCATACTTTCCCTGCCTCCCCTGGCCTATGCTTTTGACTGAGCTCCTGCACTAAGCCCAACACACCCAATGGAAGCCAAACCTGTCATGCTCAAGTTTCCATTTCTTCAAAACGAAACTAAGTTTTTTATTTGATTAAGAAGTCCATAATGGGGGATGTCAGTCAGGTCCCCAAACAGGGTAATTTTAGATGACGAGATAAGGAAATCTCTTCTATATTAACTCTTCAAAGAAACTAAATTGAAGAAACTTGATATTACTCTCTGATGTTTAAATTACATTGTTTCCTTGCCTCTGCTGAAACTATCTTTTAGAAACAGACTGTTCTGATTTGTCCACTGGAATGAGTACCCATGTCCTTAACTAGAATGCTGTCTTGTTCATTCATAAACTGCTAATAAGCTCCTATTGCATCTTTACACTCAATTTGCTTCACTTTATTGTAAGCATTTGTGAGTTCTCCAGAGCTCCTTCAGATTCAGAGCTACCCCGAGTCTCACGTTCGCATGGCTCCTGACGTTAAAGTTCCAAAAGCTTCCACTTGGATTTCAAAAAAAATCATCCTTTGTTGTAGAAGATTAAACCAATGCATTTCCTCTTGTATGAAAATTATGCCTTACTGCAATAATTCAATGGCCTACGTATGAATACTTAAACATCATTTCATTAATACTTATTTTTTTGAACATGAAACGGATTCATCAGCAAGAATTAATCAACTAAAGCCAAGGTCAAATAATACATAAAGAAAAAATTAAGACGAGACTTCGTAGGCAAAATAACACAGGATGTGGACCCAATGCGGGAGTCCAGTGGCTAAAGTGCTCACGTTGCACACAACGGGTTATTAGATGGGTGTCAGTTTGTTTCCTGTTTGTTCCACTTCCCTTCTAGCTTCCTGCTTGTGGCCTAGGAGTGCAGTCAAGAATGGCCCAAAGCCTTGGGATGTTGTGTCGTTGTGGGAGAGCAGGAAGAGGCTCCTGGCTCCTTGTTTTGAGCTGGCTTAGTTCTGGCCACCGTAGCCACTTGGAGAGTGAACCAGCGGGTGGAGAATCTTTGTCTCTGTCTTTCTTTCTCTCTGTAATTAAACAGGACAGTTATAAACTTGTTGTTTTCTGCAAGTTTTTTCCCTCCTGACAGCCAGAGGGCACCTATCATTGCATCAATGATAATCTGCAGCTCCCCTATAGTGAACTCAGCAGCCTACACGTAATCAGGGGCAATCATAAATACGATTATTTTGCACCATTTGGCTATAATTAGACTCGATTTTTAGCGATTCATGAGCAAGATACTTCACTTCAGATCCAACACATTTAATTTTAATTTCTCCGTACATAGTGTCAGAGTTTAGACTGCCATGAGAATTATTGGTATAATAATAATAAAGAGGAAGCAAGCAGGAACATTGCTTGTTTTTCCTCTATTCTCACATTGCAGATTATAAAACATATAAACGCAGAAGCCCATTTCCCTAATCTGTCTCACTATACTCTGCTTTCTAAGGAGAGCTGGCTGACAGTTAGACCTTCATAGCACTGTTGAACTTTCCTGTCCTACTGCTTTACTTCAGATTTGTCATTCCTTTTTCCAGAGCGGAAATACGAGGGGTATGAAATTTCCATATTCTGTCATTCACATGTCCATTTTCTCCTATTATTTTTAGTGTCTGAAATATATGTTGTATTTCTTAGCTCTCGATTTTTACAAGGCAGATTTGGGGCCCATTGTCATTTCAATAAAGAAAAGACAATACTACTAATAAAAGGAATGTGTGATTGTTGAAACAGTATTTCGAAGTAGCAAAGGTTTGCTTGTATGTGCTGAAGAACTCTGATGGCAAAAGGATGGAGAATTAAGAGATCAATGCCTGCTTTGAGATTTTTGAAGTTGAGAAAGTTGTTCTTGAAGAGCAACATGAATGGAATTAGTTTGGGCATGTTTTTAAATGTGGGTTCTGATTCAGTGGTTCTTGAGGCCCAACATTCTGGATTTCAGAAACCCTTATAGAGCGTCCTACATAGCAAAAGTTTAGATTTGATGTCCAATTCAAGTGGAATGTGAGCCATAGGTGTCATTTCTCATTGTTAATAGCCATATTAAAAAAGCAAAAAAAAAAATGAATAAAGGAGGTTAACAACAAAATAAAATGTGTTTCAAATACTATCATATACGTAAAGTATGACTTCAGCATATAAAAAACATAGACTGAAAAATATTTTTCTTTTTTCAAACCATTTCAAAATATGTCATGTTCATGTCTGTTTGAACTGTTCACACTTCAAGTGTTTAAGTAGCTACCTGTGCCTAGTGGCTACCATACTGGTGGCGAAATTCAATAAACTAGTTCTTACGTATCCTCCAGGGTAAGTTATGAACCTACGTATCAGTTAATTTAGTGCACACCAATCCCCGTGGGTCCCATAAACTATCGCAGCTTGTACTTGCATCATTGAGTTTTATTTGAAAATGAATATTCAAATTTACTCATGAAAGTTGTTTTATGGATACAGGAGGCACGTTTAATGAATCATTAGTATTCTCTCATACTTCCTATCTGGCAGAATTCCTTTTTTAAATAGATGCATCTTATAAAGACTGAAAGACCAAATTAAGATATGTTTGATGGGGAATAGTAGAAAAGGGGAGGAAGAGAGGAATGGTATGAAAAATTGATTACATAAAATCAAATAAAATTACATAGATTCTACAGCAGGGGTCTTAGGATGATGGATTGGGTCAGAAAGGCTGGAGTTATTTTTTCCAGAGTGGTGAGAGGAACTTAGACGTAGTGGTCTATATGGCATCACTTATAGTTATATTAAGATGCCATATTGTAGGGACAGCATGATAGTCCCATAAATTGTGGAAAAAAAAATGATGCTGTGTTATTCAGTCTCCAAACCAAAGAAATCACATATTATCATGATTGCTTAAATTTAAAGCCATGTATCTAAATCCAAAGTGGAGCATGCTAGTGTCTAAGAAAATTAGGAAGGAATTTATCAATTGACATGCACACCTACGGAGAGTCTAATTACCAACTACACAACATAATAATGTATCACTCTTTGTGCTGTCGTGTGATGTCTCTAGAGATGAAAGCCATTATTTCAACATATTCTTCAGAAGGTTTTATTCACTGTAACTAGTACGAGAGTGCTCCAAAATGTTCTTGGGCAAGACAATTCAGAAGATGTTTACTTTGGTGCAAAAAAATTGAAATGTATGCATTGTTTTGTTCACAATACCCAGTTAGGAACTTTTTGAAGACTCATTCATAAGTATGGGTTTCAAAGCACTAATATTCTTTCTCCCATGGATTTTTTGAAGTGTCTTCGTAATTTTTTAGCCCTTGAAAGCAAAATGGATATGAATACTTAAATTGAACTTCAGTTATTCATTATTATTATTTTAACTTATGGTTGAGTGCATACTAACAAAAGATAATAGGCTGAATTTTATCACTTTAAGAGATTTGTTCCTCATATTTGTGTGTTTCAGTATCATTTGAAGAGATTTTTATATTAATTTTTGCTTTTTTTTCACCCCCATTTGAAAATTGGTCCGGAATATAAGAATGATGGAAGGGTAGGTCAATTTGGAGGTGGGCAGTGAAGGAAGCAAGAGAAAATGAGCAGGGATGACAACGCTTGAAGTTAGAGATTTACAAGTGTCATAAATGTACATTAGTTGCCGTTGATTGTGTCACTGAGTAAGAGGCAAAGTCAGCTGGGCAAGATAGCTCCAAACTGCAATTATGAAGCACAAATGGGTAGAAAACATTTAGATTGCCTGTAACACAGCATAAGCTATAGAGTTCAGTAAGGGTGAATGAAGAAAATGATGAGTACAGGGAAGGCTTGGATGAGGTTAGTAATAAATACAGATGGCCTTGCACCAGATTAAGTGGTATGATTTTAACAAATGACCCAATAAGTGAGAGTCTATTATTATGTTGAGCAGTAAGACCTCACAACGGATCATTGAGTTGAAAGTTAATCTTTGAAAGCATATATGAAGTTCTTTTAGAAACTTCAAGGGCTGCCTCCAGACAGGATTTAAACAGGAATAGCTTGGAGATGGATGAACATAGTTTAAGATTCAATGAGGAACATATACTTGTTTTTATAGAAAAATAATATAACTATTTTTTACTTGAATAGATTTATAATGTATATAGAGATGCCCATATAGATGTCTTACATATGTCAACAGACTTATAATATCTTTAGAGATGTCCTTACAGTACACATAGGCAATTTAACATCTTTATTAAATAACCATCTTTATTAATTAAGCATTTCTGATAATTTACAAAACAGAATATAGTTTAACTTCGGGCAACAAAAAAGTTCCTATCAATTATTTCCAATATAATTTCTAAGTGCCTCATCTATGTAAAGTCGTAATTTTGAAGATCTATTTTACATATTTGAAAGGCAGAGTGAATTAAAAACAGAAACAGAAATTGATTGCTCATATGCTGGTTCAGTCACTATTTGGTAATGGCCACAAGAGCCAGGGCTGGACCAAGCTACAATCAGGAGCCTGGAATTCCATCTGGATCTCTGTTATGGGTTGCATCTTCTACTGCTTTTCCAGTTGCACTAGGGGAATCGGAAGCGGGAGGTATTAGAAATGGGGCAGTCAGGACTTGGTCCAGCACTTTGATATTAAGATGCTGGCATTGTAAACAGTGGTTTAACTTGCCGTGCCACAGTGGCAATCCCAAGGTCTTGTCTTACATGGGACTAAAGATATGAGAATATGCAAACTAGAATTGTTTTGAAAGATCATGTGGTATAGATAAGATGGACTGAAATGACATAAAATGGATCCTGTGACTAATGTACACCTTAGAAGCCATAGAATGTAACAATGGCATGGATTCAGAGTTTTAGATTTGATTGGATAGGATGCTGACCTTGCCTAAACCAGCGTGCTACATAAAGAAGGCACAGATTATTTCAGGCTGTTGAGTAGCATAGTTAGGAAACACACTTGTAGTGTACTTTGTCAAGGGCAACAATGCTGATATGCTAAAAACGTGGAGTATAGAGAAGGTGGTGCCTCCATGGAGGGCTTAAGCACAAATGACAAGGGGTTATCAGCACAGTTTTTTTTTTTTCTTTTGCACAGAAAAACAAAGATGTGAAAGACTTAGGACTGAGCCACGTGATAAAATGATGAGAGAGGAGCAGAGAGCATTCTCCGGCACAGGGCGGTGTAGATTCTCAGAAATAAACAGGAACATGATGTGTGAGATGAACTGCAACCCCCTTGATTTTCAAGCAAGTGAGAGTAGCTGTTTCAGGCCGGGCTTCTATCTATTTCATAGATAAGAAAGATGAGGCTCCCAAGAGTTAAGAAAAAGCCTTTGCTAGAACCAAAATTTCAAGTACAACTGTCATACTTAATAGCATATGTTTTTTGCACACTTCTTCAGAAACAGATTTTATAGATATATTCATAGATGCTCTCATCATAAAAGAAGGAAACTATGCACAAATTTTATCTTTTTTGTTATTAGAAAAATAAACATTCCTTTGGATTAAGAAGACATAATGAATTGAAAACTAAGTGACAGAACAAAGAGAAATAACAATGAAATTATATGTACCTCAAATGAAGCAAATTATTATATTTAAATAGTCTCACTTATTTGTATATTTTTCAATCTGTCAGAAGTAACCAAACAAAATTATAAGTATTACAAAATAGGTTAGGATAATGTTGAGGTTAGTAACAATATTGGTTAAAGATGTTAAAAAAAAGGGGTCTTCGTTTCTTCTATTGTCCACATCTCTGCCTGTTCTAAGAAATGCCACAATTTATGATTAGTTCACCTTAGAGCTTTCCATCACAGAAATCACAAGATTTTTGCCTATTTTTAGCAGCTTCTCAAACTCTCAAATAACTTGCCATCAGATATTCTTCACTGCCAAATATACCAATTGATTCAATGCTTAGAAATTGTACTAAAAGATTAGGGTATGCATTTTTCTCCCATTAAAGTGGATAACAAATTAGGCATGAAGAGAAATTATTGCAGTGTGGTGAACAGGGGAGCGAGGTAATTAAAATGAGATCATTTAATAGCATATACTATAGATTAGAAGAGAATCACTTCTAAAACACAGCCCATTAAGCCATAGCAGAAGCACTGGAAGCCACAAAATTCTGTGAAGGCTCTGTAACCCTAGAGATCTCTCTGTGCAGCCAACTAATAGAGCCCTTGATGAAAAGCAACTTTTTATAAGCCTCATGAACTGGACATGTAAGCAGAAAGCAATTAAAACAGTGACCCATCATACTAGAGGACAGCATCTAGTCAAACAAATGACCATGCGAGAATGTCTATTCAGTTATTCTCCATCAAGCAAAGGAAATTGAAAGCAAAACATATTAACAGTGCAGGAGCAAGAAGATGGCTCAACTGACGACTCATTAGAATCTACTGAAGAGGAGTGAGCTTCAAGTCGGAAACTGGCATCAATACTGACACTAATGCAGGACACTACCTAAACCCACACCACATGTGGAATTCAGTGAGTCAACTTGTTACTCATTAAAAAATAGTTGTGGGCACTGGTTGGAATCCTGAGTGCTTAACTTGCTTTCTGGCTACCTGCTCCTGTGCCTGGGAAGGCAGCAGAAAATCATTGAAGTTCTTGGGGCCCTGTACCCACGTGAAAGGCCTGGGAGAAACTTCAGGTTTCCGGCTTTGGACCAGGCCAGTCTGAACCTTACAGCTATCTTTGGAGTGAAGCAGTTAAGGGAAGACCTCTGTCATCTCTCCTCTTTCTGCAAATTTGCCCTTCTAATAAATACATAATCCTTTTTTAATACTAAAGGGTATCTTTTTTTCCCAAAGATTTACTTTCCTTTCTTTTTGAAAGATGGACAGAGAGTGAAAGATCTTTCATTCATGTATTTACTCTCAAATACCTACAGTAGCTTGAGCTGGACCAGGCTGAATCAAGGAGCCAGTAACTCAAAACAGGTGTTCCATGAAGGGATGGGATGGATTAAGACTCACCTATTTGTTCTCTCCTATGGGTGTGCATCAGCAAGAAGCTGGAATTAGAACAGAGCTAGAACATGAATCCAGCCACTCTGATATGAGCTGCAGGAGTAACTTTTATTACAAGATTTATATATTTATTTGTAAAATAAAGTTTCAGCAGAGGGATGGGGAAAATGGAGGTAGGGTGGTGAGGTAAGGAGAGGAACACAATAAGAGCATAAAGAAGAAGGGAAATAAGAAGAAGAGGGGCCAGAAACATCTGCAGGTTCTCTCCCCAAAGGATGGCAACAGCCAGATCTAGGTGATGCTGAAGTTAGGAGCCAGGCTTCATTCAGATCCTCCGCATGGACAGTAGAAATGCAAGGACTGAAGCTATCATCTATTGTCTTTCCAAAGCATAGGAGCCTGGACCCAAACTGACATTTCCAGGATGGCATATCAGTGCAGTAACAATATTTAACCCACTATGCTACAATCCCGGATCTCCAAGCAGTCTTTCAACCACCATGCCAAACAGCCACCCTAATGGTTTCTTTCTAACTGAGGTTACACACAAAAATATTAAACTTCTCTAATGACATAGTTGATAATATCAGCCAAAATGAAAAGAATATCACTTTTATGTACCTTAAATTGAATTTGATTATCTGATCTGAAGTTATATATGCATACAATTAATGACTAATGAATACAGGTTCTACCAGAGCAGGTTTCATATGGGGGAGAGAATTACTTGAGTACATTTTATAAAATTCAATGTGACCAAAATGGTTAAATAGATTAAAATCGTGTGATTAAACGTGTAGATTAATCTTGTGTGCACCCAAAGAATAAATGATAGTTCAGACTCAGGTCGAATACATGCACGTTCTGAATCTGTGGGTTGGGTGTTAATAAGATTCTATTACGTGAAACACAACTACTTGGGCCCTCTAAACTGACAAGCAGTCAGGTACAATACGAAATATTCTAAAATATTCTATTTCATCACGATATTTAATTCCTTGGCACCCTTCTTGTTACTACTTTATTGGAATCAATGACAATCCTTCCTTATTTTAATACAGCTCAACGTTCTGGTTGGATGGCTTTGGTTCCAAATATACTTGGGGGCCTTCAACCTCTCTCCCATGAATTTTGCTACATGCTCCTCCTTCCTACCTTTTTCTGCATGGTAAAAATTATTATGAAGACAGTGCACTCAGCTTAGAAATGATATTTTTCTCTGCAAATACAGCTTTGATACTAATATCCCTTAGTACTCGGTTCATGAAAGTTTCCTAGATGCATTTTACACTGCAGGCTACTTTTCGAAGTCTTCCTTGACTCTGAAAAGAAGCTCTTTTCTGTCCCTGCTTCTGCTTCTGCGAGGGCCCTTGGTCTTTCTATAGCTGGTTATGTTTCTGCCGATCTCCACAATGCTCTCTGAGGACTTAGCTGCAGCGTTTTGCTACTCTTGGGCAATCCATCTGTTCCTTTGACTCAAATGAACAACTTCCTTCCAGCTACTCCTTTATTGTCAACTTGAAATGTGATTTTTCAAATGAAACTTCAAACTCACACAGGGTATTTTCTAACTATAGAGCTTTATAAAACATATTAAGATGAAGTGTGTGTCTGTATATACATATGTATATATATATATATATACACACACATAGACATGTATGTATGTTTTATTGATAAAAATTAACAATACATTTTGTGTAACAGTGCTACCCATGAATTTAATCCATATTCCCTTTTCATTTGAAGTCTACTGAGTCTGCATCGAAACATTCTCAAAATACTGTGCAAAATTCTGGATTTTTTTCTTCTTCAAGAATCCCTTACACAAAATAAAGAGATTCACTTCAACTATGAGGACTAGCTACAGCTTGAGTCCATTATTTAATCAGGATGCAGTAAATGTTGCCTATCATAGATCATCATCTGCAAAGTTAAGCCTGAAAAGAACAAACCTTCTAAGCTTTTAAGGAAATAAGCCATTCTTTTGATAGCCATCATAAAGCTGTTCTTAATCTCTAAACAAGGAATACATTTTACTATGATAATCTTTCTTTGAGAGTGTTGACAAACAGCTTTGTGGGAAGTCAAAATCAGTGATATTTTAGCCTTTCCACAGAAAGGCAAGCTCCATGCTCCTGTTTTGGTGAAGAAAGTCCACAACAACAGCAACATCAATGACTGCTGCGATGATGATGTATTAGGCTCCACATGAGCGTGCTTTCCTCAGGGCTTTCCACAGTTTTCTAGTTAATCCTCACGATAATCTAAAGAAGTAGGTATTATGTAAGTTTTTTTTTTTAATTTTACAAACAAGGACAAGAGCTCTGGGGTCACAGTAACTTGCTGAAATTCATAAAGTTAATACATAGAAATCCAGGATTTGAATTTTTGTCTGTCTAATTTGGGAGCCTACATTCTTAATGCAACAGAATGCAAAGTACATAGAGTTGTCTGAGTAAATTCACTCCAACAGTATTTAGTTGTATTATTTTGAGCCAATTGTGGAAATCCAATAGACTCCAAAGTGTATACTCCCACACACATACTTACACACATAATTAGAATTAGGATGAATTTGCATCCCTTGAAGCACCAAGCATTTCAAGTTTTATTCTTTGTCTCAAATCAGTGATAGAACAGAACCTAAGGACAATGTCAGTAAAAAGGAACTGTTAAAAAGTGATTCTAACCCAAGAGCAAGAAATTCATACAATTATGCCATCATTATATTTTTTAATCACTTGAGAGTGCACTGTGCCACAGTTGTTATCATTAGCATTGATCAAAAAATGACAGGAAAAAAAGATGTAGGATTAGGACCACATGTACTTCCTTTGTACTCTCTCGTATTTAAAAAAAATTAAGATTTATTTATTTATATTGGAAAGGCAGATTTACAGAACAGAGAGACAGGGAGAAAGATCTTCCATCTGCTGATTCACTCCCCAAGTACCACAATGGCTGGGGCTGAGCTAATCTGAAGCCAGGAATTGAGAACCCCTTCTGGGTCTCCCACACAGGTGCAGGGTCCCAAAGTTTTGGGACATTAGCCATTGTTTTCCTAGGTCACAACCAAGGAATTGGATGGGAAATGGAGCAGCCAGGATATGAACTGGCATCCATATGGGATCCTGGTGCTGGCAAAGGTAGCAGGGATTAACCAGTTTCTGGTTATATCTTCAAAATTATCAGGTAGAAACTGGTCCTCTGATGCAGTGGGGTAAGCCACTGTCTGTGGCACTGACATCCCATTTCTGAAGCTCAGAATGAGTCTCAGATGCTTCCAAAAACATCTAGCCAGTACTGTACCTGAGAAAGCGGTGGGTGATGGCCCAAGTGCTTACGTTTCTGCAACCCCTGTGAAAAACCTGGATGGAATTCTTGGCTTCTGGCTTCAGCCTTGACCCAGTCCTTGGTCACTACAGAGATTGGGAGAGTGAGCCAGTAGATGGATGACCTTTCTCTCTCTTTCTCTCTCTCTGTCTCCCTCACTCCCATTTCGCTATCTTTCAAATAAAGAATTTCTTTTTCTAAAAATCATCAAGTAAATCCAAGCCAGTGTCACTTGTCTGGGCTGTGTCCTGCAGGGTCTCAGGAGACCTAGCCATGACTCATTCATACTTTAACTGAACTTCCCTAACTGCAGGAAGAACTTCTCTGTTCA
This sequence comes from Ochotona curzoniae, assembly GCF_017591425.1. Classification (NCBI taxonomy): domain Eukaryota; kingdom Metazoa; phylum Chordata; class Mammalia; order Lagomorpha; family Ochotonidae; genus Ochotona; species Ochotona curzoniae. The sequence goes on from NW_024466218.1 coordinate 5,762,831, forward strand.
TTGTACACATCAAGCTACTTTGGTCCTTACACTTGGTATTCACTGTTCATCTGGGAACTCTATTACGAGAGCTTTCCATGTGATTGACTCCTGCCATACATCCCTCTCTGTACTTAAATCTCATCTCAAAACTGCTGGGCCTGTTCAATACACCATAGTGACTTCCCTATTATAACCTACTGTAACAGCACCATCTTTATCTTAGAAGATTGGCCGGTTTTCTGTCTTTGCAGTTGAGCTTTTTATCTTTTATTCTTTTAGTTATCATTTTTGTGTGATGCAGTTTCATACGCACAGGGATTCATTCGTCCACCCCTCCAATTCCCTCTCCCCCACCACACACGCACAGTTTTCCACCATGTTATTACACTAGTGTAGTCCTTCAGCAACAGTCACAAGTCCAACATTCTGCTAGTTAGAGCATCATGGCATTATAGGTATGGACAATGGTATGTAATCTGTTATCATATTGCTAAGTGTATTGAACAGTGTCATTGGGAGTCCTCAGTTTGTTCTGGAGTAGAGACATATATTATAACATATCTTCACTTCCTGACACGCTAGTCCCCATTCCATGGTTTATCTGTGAAAATACATGTATGTAGATGTTTACCCATACATCTATTTATCTTGTGTTTTGCATGAGCATTGCCTTAGAGCAGAGGTTTTAATTTTAGACACAAAGAACCTTGTGAGTCACCAGGGGGTCTTCAGCACTGCAGATACTGTCTGACACACAGCAACTGTTCATTAAACATTGATGGAAACAAATAAATTATGGCCCATGATGAAAACCAAATTCATTAACTGTTTTGACCCTCAGTTTTTCACCTCTCATTTTCTTAAAAAATGGAGTGATAAAAATAGCAATGCTCAGCATACTGAGTTCATCAAGCATTAAATGAGAAGATTTCTGACACCTTGAAGACTTTCAATAAAGATATATTTGCCCCTGTTCTTCATCTTTTCTTTTTCTAAGTACTTCCTGAAAGACAAACTAACAACTGCTCTATTTTTATGTGAGAGGTGAAAATCTATTAGGGACTAATTTCTAGAATAATAAAATTACAGGATGAAGATGGGAGGGTTTAATATTTCCTAGAAACATATGGAAGCATTCCTTGATGTTTTCTCTGTAAATTTAATAAATATCATCTTCCTTGAAAATAAATGCATGTTTGTATGAAAAAAACAGTCAAAATAAAATTAGTATTTCTTGAATTTAGGTTGGACAAACATTTATATATTTATATATAGCAACTATTAGAGTGATGGCAAAATTCTTACCTCTTACGTTAATCCATTACTGATTGTCACCACCTGTCTTTTAGCTATTATTTAATAAAGATAGTGCCTAGTTTTTATGTTTTGGAAGTGTGCATCCCAGAATTTATTTACTGCAGGACTCTTAACTACAGGGTGGCGAAGTGGTCTCCGCACATGCGGCTGTTTATTAAATGTGATGTGACTATGATTTATACTGTGTTATTGCTGAGATATTTCAGAACTTCAGTCCTCATGTATCTCATCATCTCTGTGCTTAGGGTTTTAATGAACAAGCATTTCACCAAGTAGATCTCATTAGTAGAGACATATCAGAATTGGTAGAGTTGTTCTCTACTTCCTTCCACAAGGGAGCACTATGATTTACTGCAGAGATTGGCAGGGTTGTCGTCTGCTGCCACTAAATTCTGCAATATAACACATGAGTAATCAACTGGCAGTGTGCAACATTTCTTTCTTGATTATATATATATATATATATATATATATTCCTAATATATAAATCCTTGTTCCAAGAGAAGTACTTCTATTGAGGAACTTCAACCTATCCCATTAGATTGTTTCTGATACCTGCACCTGACATGAGGAAACTTCTGTTTTATCAGAACATAATGCTAAAATTCTATCCTTTTGTCTTGTGTGTATACAACTGAGTGAGTACAAATCCTTGTACTTTAATACTGTCTGTCCCCGTTAGACAGAGCGTGTCATGAACACAGTCATTATTTCTGGCATATACTGAAAACTGCAGTATCAGCAAGAATATGGAAACCTTCAAATTAAAGTCAGAACAAAACAGAGAATGTATCCAGTTTTTCCACAATAAATGTGAGTCTATGGATCCATCAAATGTGAAACTCGAATAATTTCATACACAATGATGTTTAATATAACATGTTTTGAGAATCTCAGATAGACATATTGCTTATAGCATTTCCACTAGAATCAGATTAAAATTAGAACCATTCAAACAACTCCAAATATTAGAGTGGGATATCTCTGTAACTGGCAATTGATTTTGACATTATTAATGCATTTATTCAATCAAAAGTAAATATTTCTTTCAGAGATGTACGTGCAGGTATAGACATGTGTGCATTGCACTAGTTCTTTTAGAGACACCAAAACTGGCAAATCCAGATGACATAGAGGCTTCATAAGAGCATCTCTCCAGCTATTGATTATTTCTACTTCTTCTACACAATCTTATATGAGTTTTGTGTAACACATGTGCTTGTATCCTGCATGTCAGGTTGGTTTATATTTTCATCATAATGTGAACAGATAACTGGGAAGACCTTTTGTCAGTAATTTACTTCACAGTAAATCTCTCTTTTTTTATGTATTCAGAAGAATGTTTTATTTTGACAACCATATATTCATAACATTTTTAAATTTCTTTCAATAGTTCTATCTGTATTTAAAGTTGTCTAGGGTAATCTCTCACGTGTTTGGAATATTTGTTGTGTTCTCCAATAATCTATAATTATTGAATTTTAAATAATGATTGAAATGTTTCTTATTTTTGTGATCATCACTCCCCAGTTCATTCGTTTATTCCCTCATTTGTTAGTTTATAATTTATCTATCTCTTAAATATCTCAAGAGGTAAAATATATAGGTAGTTTTAGAACAACACTGACAATATTCAGAGTTCAATGAGCATTAATTATCTGTATCAATTTCTTTGTTAAGTCAATTATTATCATTCATCCTAAACAGGTAAAATACCTAAGTGTTTATGAAATATATTCCATGAATGAACTAATTACGAAACACTAATAAATTCTGTGGTCCAGTGTGGTAGAGGTTCAGGCCAATCCTCCTCCTTGCAGTTTAGCATCCCATTATGCCATCAGTTGGTTGGTTTCTGGGCTGCTCCACTTCTGATCCAGTTACCTGCTTATGGCCTGGGAAAGTAGTGGTGGATGATCTGAATCCTGGGGTCCTTTACCTAAATGGGAAACGAGGAATAAGTTTGTGGTTCCCGACTTCAGATCAGCTCAGCACTGGCCATTTGGGAAGTGAACCAGCAGATGGAAAGTTTCCCTATCTCTACTATTATCTCTGCAAAATCTGCATTTCAAATAAAAATAAATAAATGTTTTTTTTTAATGTGTTCTTTCAAGATACCTTCCTGTCAGATACCAGCAGGGTGCATAAAAATGTCAAATGTAGAAATTGTTTTAAAACTCTGAAATGTCAGCTTTCTAGATAACACAATGTTTTGAAAAGGTTTATTTATTCATTTAAGGAATTTCTTTATATTTATTTGAAAGTCAGATATACAGAGAGAAAACACAAAGACCATCCTCCACTTGTTTACTCCCCAAGTAGCCACAATGGCTGGAACCGTGAGCCAATCTGAAGCTAGGAGCCAGGAGCTTCTGTATCTGCCATGTGCATATAGGGTCCTAAGATTTTGGACGATCCTCTACTGCTTTCTCATGGATTCCAGGGAGTGCAAATGCAAGGGTTTAGTCACTGAGCCATCACACCAAGCCCAAAATACATAATCTCTCTCTCTCTCCCTCTCTCTCCCTCCCTCTCTCTCTCTCTCTCTCTCTCTCTCTCTCACACACACACACACACACACACACACACACACACATCAGTTGTTGCCAGCATGATAGTGTTAAAAGGAGGAACTTCAGCAAGTCAGGGTACGAGGAGGGACTGTGGCACAGCTGGTTAAAATGCTGGAACCCCAATTGGGAATCAGAATCCCAGCTGTTTTGATTCTTGTGCAGCTCCCTAATGATTTGGGAAGTGGTGAAAGACGGCCCAAGTACTTGAACCCCTGCCCACATACTGGAGACGTGACTGAAGCTCCTGGCTTCCACCTGCCTCTTCCCTGGGTAGATATTTGAGGAGTGGCGAAGAAAATGAAGATTCATTCTCTCTTTTTTTCTCCCATGCGAGTGCATGTGAGAGCACACGCACACTCACACACACACACACACACACACACATCTTTTAAAACGGGTAAAACCCCACAATATTTCTTCCCTGCAGAAGACACAGATTTTACCAGACAGCTGAATGTGCTGGTACATGAATACTGGACTTTATATACTTTAGAATCATGATAAAGGAATTCGTGTTATTCATAAATTGCCAACATCAGGCATTTTGTTTAAGTAGCATGGAAAGACTTGTATGGATGACTTTAAAACTTTAAAAATTCAAAATTTTAATAAGCTAAAATCAAGTCTGTTGTTTTGGCTATAGAGGGTGGAAGACATAATTCTGAACTACAAATTAGAGTTGACTTTTTCTTCAGAGGAACTTACTTTTGCTGAGACACACAATCAGTTATTTGGGTTCTTGGTGGGTGAAGAGGAAATTTTTGAAAGTGGTCATGGACAGCCGCAGGAAGACGAGAGAGCTACATTAATTTATTCAATAATTTGACCCACTAAAGTTCACAGAATTCTACTCTAAATTAGGCATTTTGCTAGTTACCAAGTTTTAAAAAGAAGTAACAACATAGTCTTCAGCCTTACAGTGGTCAGAGGCTACTAATCAATAATCCTTTTTGCACATAGTAATTTTTAACTTTCCCTAAGGTTATAGCTCTTAAATTGCTCAATGTCTTTAAAAATTATCTCTCTGGTCTGATTTATGGGTCAGACTATTTTACTGCAAAGTGTAGTCAGGTGCATCATTTTCATGATCTTTGCCATATTGTTTATCATATCCATGTGTTTTTATTTTGTGGAACTCTTTCTTTATATCAACCCACTGCTTATAATCAAAAATATTTATGAGAACAATGAGGTTGAAATCAGTATCGTAAACGAGAAATCAATACTAGTTACTACAAATACAGGGTAACCATAAAATGAAATGCAGAAATAAAATACTTGGTCCTACTTAGATATAGTTCTCTGATCCATTGATCAACAATGACTCTGACATTGTTCAGAATTACCAGCAATCATTGGAAAGATATCTAAGACATTTTAACACAGTGTTGCTTTTGCCTTTGGGCAAAATATTAAACAAAAGATTATCAATTTTTAGTGCTGATTTAATTATATATTTTTCACAAAATGTGGAACGATATATTCAGAAACGTCATCAAATCCAGAGAACAAACTTTGGCATTAAAGTATATTTTACTCAACCTACAATTGTGATGCTCACGTCTTGTATCAGAGTCCATTCATGTTCTGGCTACTTCATCTCCAATCGGGGTTAATGCTCAAGTGCCCGGAAAGGCAAAGTTTGATGGTTTTCATGTGCTTGAGACTCTGTCGAGTCACCTACTTAGGAAATCATACAGTGCAGGGTCCTAGTTGAAGTCTGGTTCTTACCCAGCTGTTGCAAGCATTTGGGAAATGAACCAGCAGACAGATCATCTCTCTTCTCTCCTTTTCTCTCGATCTCTCTTTCTCTTCTGCCCTCTCTCTCTCTCTCTTCCAATCTCTGTTTTCCAAATAAATAAATTAATAAAATAAAATCTTAAAGAGCCATGAAAACAACAAAAAAACCCCTCTGGTATAATGAAAATTCTTAGAATTATTAAGTGATTATACAAGTTTCCAGAATACACAAAAGTGAAAAATAAGAATAATCCAAGAATAAATCAGAAAACGCATTTCTTAGCAATCTAGCAAAGAGTAATTGAAATTTGGTACCAGAAATATAATATCCTGTAAGGACCTGATGAAAGAAAGATTTCCCATATTTTTGGAGAGGAAGACTCATTGCCTTCTTCCTAACTTGATGTATAGATTTAATGTAACCCCAGTAAAATCTCAGCAAGTTATTTAGCAGTTATTGAAGAGGTTGTTCTAAACTTTGTTGTGAGGCAAAAATCCAGAATAATGCACATGCTATTAAAGAACAAAGTCGGAAATGTCAGTTCCTGACTTCCATTTTTAATACAAAGCAGCCATAACCCAGAGAGTGCAAAACTTGTGAAAGAACAGACAGTAGATGAATGTGCTAGACATGTATCTCAGGAACAGGCTGACACGTAGCTTAGCCAGGTGAACACTGACAAATAAAGGAATCCATTAGAGAGAAGGTAGTCTGAAAAAAATCACGCTTGAGCAGCAAAACATCTTCATGTGAAAAATGACTGCAGAAGCAGATTTTGCTTGCTTCCACCCCCAAATTAAAAATAGATCACACATCTAAATGAAAATGCAAAGCTATAAAATCTCAAGAAAATAGCATAAGAAAAAACCCTAGATGAACTTGGATTATGCAATAACATGTTTTGATATGATGTAGAAAGTACCTACAAAATGAAAGAATTAATAAACTTGACTTCTTCAAAATTTAAAAAAGAGAATTAGAATATCAGCCATAAGCTTGGAGAAAACACTTGCAAAAGACACATTTGATAAAGATTTTTTTCAAAATACAAAAGAACTCTTCAAACTCAATAAGACAATGAAAAAATTCCAAAGGTAGGCAAAAGATCCACACTGTCTCAAAAGAACTTTACAAATAAACAAATGAAAAAATAGTCAACATCATATGTTATCAGACAACTGCCAGTTAAAGCAATAAGATACGACTGCCAATAGATAACTATTAGAATGACAAAATTCTATAACATTGGCAATATTGAGTGTTGGTCATAATATGGAGCAACAGGAATTTTCATTTATTTATGGCACGAACCCAAAATGATACATGCAAAGGAGTTTGGCAATTTCTTACAAAACAATGTATTTTCTTACTGCGCAACCAAGCTATTGTCTTCGCTGGCGTTTATCCAAATGAGTTGCACATTTAAATGCACACAAAATTCTACACATGAAGGTTTATACGTAGCTTTGTTTATAATTACTAAAACTTCAAAATGACCAAGTTGTCCTTCAACAGGTAAATGGAGGGAAATCGTATTACAGGCACACAATAAAATGTTATTTAGCACTAAAAATAAAAAAGCTGGAAAGTGATGAAAAATCACAGAGAAACTTTAGTTGTTCTTCGACAAGTAAAAAGGAAACCAGCAGGAAAGTCTACATAAATGGTCTGAATAACTACATCACATGGTGGAGAAGGCAGAAATTTGGAAAAATTGAAGCAGTGGTTTATAGGAGTCAGGAGATTGAATCAATGGAGCATGGGAGATTTTTAAGGCAGTAAGATTATATGGTATTAAATGATGGATGCATAGCACGCATTTATTGAAATCTAGAGACTATATGACATCAAGAGCAAGCTCTAAATTACAGAGTTTACTGATAATCTTGTCAATGTAGGTTCCATTTTTATGAGACCTGGGTTGCTCTGCTGTGTTATGTTGACAGGTTGGGATAGTTGATGTACATGTGATAGTTCAACTCTTACATGGGAATTCTTTATCCTTTCTGTTCAATTCCCTTGTGAGGTCAAAACTGCTTTAAAAATAAGTCAATTTCTAAAAAATGTCCAGGCTTAAAAAAAGCACATGCTCCATTTATTTAAAAACATAAATGAATGTGACTTTTTATGGATGCGTGGAACATTTTCACTAAAGCCCTGATGAATGGAACTCAAGATTTGATCAATTCATTAAAGTAACATGTTGCACAGTTTCTTGTAAGTCAATTGTTGAAACTTTCCTAAAGAAACGAGCTTCTCAGTGTTCAAATTTCTATCCTTAAGTACAAAAGCTTTTTTTCAATTGCGTTTATAGCTGATTATTTCTATTTCAACAGCAAGTAATCCAAAATGCTCCTTTCATCAGAGCTCTCTACTCCAGTCTCACAAAAATGGGACTTGGGGTTCTGTATCAATTTAAATAAAACTTTCTTTACAAAGAATAGGTTAAGTATTCTGAATTTATGGCCAGGGAGTGGAGGCTTCTGGATTTATGGGTGGGGAATGAATAATAAACAGTACTTGGATCCAGAAAAAAAAGGTGTTTTCAAGAGACACTGTACTTGGATGAAAGTTTCTGGAAGTCACATCATTTGGAATTTCTTCATCTGTTATGAATTTCGAATTTAATACCAATATACGTCAAACTCTAAGAATTATATTAATGGCTTATTTATAATGGTTGGATGTCCTGTGTCCAAAATAAAAGGCTTGTAATGGATTACCCACTTCATCTTCAAGCAATCCTTAGACAAAATCACTATTATTCTCCTCATTTAAAATAAGAAATCACAAGCTTACATATAGCTTTAGTAACCTGCTCCAAATCCCAGATTTATTAAGTGGTTATGCCTGGGATTATGTTGAGTTAGTCTGACGATAGAGCTAAAAATTTTGAATTTTTAGCTTTCTCAAGGCAAGAGGCTAGTAACAAAAGAAAAAAAAATGGTTTTCAAATCATTCTTGCTATTAGACTTTGTCTCTACACATATACTATGTGACTAGAAAACGTAAGATAATTTTGGCTGCGAGTAATTTAGGTCATGAAATACTGTGTTCACACGAAGAATTCAGATAAGTAGCTGAAGATCAACAACAGGCATTCAATGGTCTGAAAGTTGAGCATAGTCACCCCATGTAACTCAGAAGCTGAAGGAGGAAGTGAAACTTTCTCTCTAAATGGGCATGTGCAAAGTCATTATTCCCCACCTCACACCCACGGGCTCCTTCCCTTTTGCCAGTGGTCGAAATTATACTTGGTTCCCTGTTTGATTCTTTTGTAGAAAGCCTCAGCAAAATAATAGAAACAAGGCTGTGAGGAGAAGAGGGTAATGAGGAGGGGATAGAGTAATGACCTATGCAAGGTAGGTTATTAGCCTTTTCTTGATTTTTTTTTTTTTTTCCTAATCTGGGGAGCCCTCAGCTCAATGCAGCAGAGAAACGTGTGGGTCAGGCGTTTTCTCTCCATGTGGTGGTGAAGGACACGCTTGGCCTGCCTGCCACTTGGGAAACAATTGGACTAGCTGGAGGAGCGGCTGGGAGGGAGACAGCAGGGAGCCTGCACTGGAGTGGTCACACCACAGGCTGTTGTGGTGAGACCCAGAAGGCAATGATGCAAAGCTCATCACACAGGCAAGACCAGCCCTGGGAGCTTCCAAAACTCAGTTCCCAGCATCTGTGATCTGCCTCCTGAACATTTGTATCTCACTATAGGAACGAAGATGAAACAGCTGCACATGTTTTCTCCAACGCCGTAAACCTGTCATCAGCACTACATTGTTTACATATGGCTACAAGGTCTTTAAGCCCAGGATCCCTCAGCTCTACAGCAGGGACGGTATTTACATGACAGCTGTGTCAATTGGAAGCTGTCTTGTGAGCTTGTTTGTTTCACTAAAGCTGTACTCCCCACTGCCCACCCTTCCCCCACTGCCCCAAAGACACAAATCTAATTCTTCTCCCCTTTTTAAATGAGCTCCATGTTAATAATAGAACTGCTGTGCAGATGCTCAAAATGGAAATAGCTGGCATTTCCCTAACAAGACTCATAATTCTGCTAGGAATAATGGATTTCAAGTGAAATAGCTCGAGTCCAAGAAGAGTGGTTATAATTCATGACCAGACGCCCAAATGAAATCAAAATCTGGGAAACATGCAAAGTGCTAATTTTCTACATCAGTGGAATTGATCACGTTCCTGCTGATTAATTTGAACAGTGGTTTGGTTGTTCAATTGATAGAGCTTTGTTTGCCTTGCAAAGACATCTGAATGACATTGATTTCAATATTATCACAACTTCTTGGTTTTCCAAAAGCTTTCAGATTGTACATCAAAATCCTCTGAATCGTAAGTGGCTGATATCCATGGCTTTATTTTTATTTTTATTATTTCCTACCATTGGAGGCAATACGGTAGATAGAAATACATATTTGGAGAGTAATTATTAAAGCTAACTCAGAGAAAGAATTTGACTTATTGCTGTTGCTTTGTTTATTATTAGCTTTATTAACATCATACTATTTACAATAGGTTTGGTTGAAAAACAGGCCACTCCTAAAATACTTACAAGTACTTCAACACCAAGAATAAGCCTGTTAGGGTTTAAATGTGTCCCTAAAGTCCATGTGTCAGCAGGTGGGCCTGAATAGGAGTTGCATGAGTCGTGGGGACTCTGCCTTCAAGAGCCCAGCTCTCACATTTTATCTTTCATCTGCTCTGGGCCTTCTGCCTTCCACCATGGGATGATAAAACAAGAAAGCCCTGTCTATATGTCAGCCCTTTTGATCTTAGACTTCCTAACCTTTAGAACTACAAGGAAATAAATTTCCATTCTTGGTAAATTATGGTCTATGGCATTCTACAATAGCAGTAAAAAAAAAAAAAAAAAAAAGGCATATCCTGAAACCTTTTTCACTATCTTTTTATTGTTAAATAGAAAATATGTTATCTGGCTATAGAAGATTAAATGCTGTCTCTGAATCTTTATCCTGTATCCTAACCTCAGAAAATGTGAATGTCACTTTATATCACAAATGGGACAACATTAGGAACCTTGACATGAGATTGGTTATCCTGGAATATGTGTCCATGCAGTCAGTGGGGTCATCATAACAGGAGTGCTGAGAATTCTGGACACTGAAAGCTCCAACACGAGGAAATAGAGAGATCGGAAGATGCTCCATGGATGACTTGGAATATGGAAAAACGTGTATGAGCCTAGGAGTGGTGCTGTTGGGTCTGAAAAAGCCAGAAATGTGGATTTTTTTTTTCAGAGCCTTCTGAGGAAATCCAATCCTATGAATACTTGGGATACCACCTGGCATACTTACCACACTAGATTCAGATAAATTTTGTGGTCATTCATTACAGCTGAAATACTAAACCAGTGCACTGACTGAAACCACGACTTAGCACAGTCAACATGTTTCAATAGGTGGGAGGAGTGCTTGTTTCATTTGAACTAAAAAAAAAAATACTGATTAGAACCTAATACATTTGTCTTACTTAAGACATAAGATTTATAGTGACGTCAAAGCACACTTCTCCATGTTCCATGCTTTAGTGCCCCCAGAAGCACTGAGCACTACAAATACCCAAAGGGTGCTTAAAACAGAAACAAAAACAAAACAACAACAAAAACTGCCAGGTTACTCATGAAGCTAGCAAACGGTGTGGTGCCATCATTATACAATACTAATTCACTTCAGAGTTTCAAAAACTTGAAGTTGGCATTTCTCTGCCTTTTTAAAGATTTCAGTGTATCAGTATGCTAACTCTATGTTCACTATTTTATAAAATAGAGGAGACATATTACAGAAAAAAAAATGAACCTAAAACATGGATTTTGAAACCAGAGAACATCCAGATTGAAATCTCTGCCTGGACCACGGGTAGGGGATAAGTGTTACGTGCCAGGTCTTCTTGCACATGCAGTCTTAAAACACAATCAATTTTATTCTAGTTTTATATCCTGAGAAACTGAATGCTAATAGGGATTTATCTAGAGTGTTTCCACATATCAAAACAACCAAATTTAAAGTTTGAAATTTTCACTTCTGGCTTCTTTCTTCTTTCAAGATGGCCATTCTTAACCCATTCTAAACACTAGTTTAGGAAAAACTAAATATCATGATTTGGTAGATATCAACCCTTTTGCTCTCCAATTCTCTTTTGATTTCCATTTACTGATAATTGGGAGAAGAAGTATTTGTGAATGATAAGCGAATTACTTTCCAGTTTAGTGTTTATGTGCGTTAGCCAGGGAAAACTAATTAGGTATGATTTATTGTGATTCCTATTCCTCTTCAGGGTGCAATAGTGAGAGCTTACAGACTTTCTTTCATCAATACACTATTTTTTTTTCCTAATCATGATCCTCTCCAGCACAAAACGACCAGTTAATAATAGAAATATGAACGTTTCATTTGAGCCAAAATTTGACTGTGAAATTTGTAGAACTTAGCAATTTAAATTATCTAATGTAGTTAATGACATAGATATTTTTGCCCAGGAGTTATTTGCTACTATGCATTGTGCTCCATTTTTTGACCTAACAAAAATTATCTGCTGCTTGGCACTGGAATGTTTTAAACATTATGAAAACATGATTTGACCACTTTCCAAATCACACTTATTTGGGATGACTGTCTTTGGTTTTTATATACCAGCCTTTCCTTTAGATATTATACAAAACTATATATATTTGTTAGCATGTGTGTGTATGAGTGTTCTATGTCCCATCTTTGAATTTCCAAATCCTAAATGGCAGGAGCATTGAATGATGATGACTATAAACATAGGTTGGCTGTCCAAAGCACTTCGCATTTCGTTGTTTGGCATAACATTACATTGGCATAAAGCTGGCAAGTAAAAAAGCAGATTTATAATGACTATTAATGTTGTTGCAGGAGAGAAGTCCGTATCCATGCAAATGAGGGATTAATGCCCATCTCTCAGTACAGCCGATTGCTATGACAGCACTGCCTTACAGCCTGTTTAAAAGGCACTTCATTCAGGATATGATACATTTCACAACACTGGTCCATGCATCCTCGCTAAAACAAAACAAAACAAAAAAATCATTAATCCAAAACCTAGAGCCTTTCAGGAATGTGAAAATATTTTTTTAGCTTGTGAAGGCAAAATCTACCATATTTTTCTTGGATTTTAAAAGCAGAGATTCAGCATTTAGAAACAGTGTGAGGCTTTCACATATAAAACCAATTTTACTTAAATTATATAGGTACGTTTAGCAGTTTCTCCAGTCATTTCCAATCATGTATCCTTCATTTTCCAGATTGGTCTGAACATTTCTTTTGCTATCATAATAGCCATTTTACATTTACGAAAAAGTATTGTACAACACACAGAAAATTTGCACTTGAAATAAGTAGGGGTTAGCATCGCTGGCTAGAATATTGCTTGAGGAGAATTGAATTTAAATAAACAAACAGGTCATGATGATTGTCCTCAGCATAGCAGCAAGCTTCATTGCAAATTCATTTTTGTGATAGATTATGGTAATTTAGAAGCAAAAAAATGGACTATTTCAAAGTGTCAAATATAATTATCACTTAGTGATTTTTCACTTTTAAGGGTCACAGAGAATATCAAGTACCTGGGATAATTTGTTCTCATCACTGCTGCAAGACTTCGCTCTACCTTTATGAATAAATAAAAGGTAACACATCCATCTCTTTTCCTCCTCCTTGAATCTCCGTGAGCATGACAGCCACCTGCTAGACTTCTACGGTAATCCAAAGCAAGCAGTGGTCGGAGGCCCAGCCTCATCTGAGCTTCTAATTATGATGATGTTGTGCTGGATCATAAGCTATCTTTTCTACACAAATCAGAAACACAAAAACTGTTAAAAATGACCTGTATCTAATCTACATGTTTCGGCTTATGCATTTTCTCCCAATCTGTGAGGCAATTATCTGCCATTATAATTTAAATATGAGTTAATTCAACCAGAGACTCACACTCTCTCCTAAAAGGCACTGTAGATTAATGAGTAAATATGTATTAATCTGTCTTTAAACTGCACGTTATTGACCCGAGAGACAACGGGGGACTATAATGACTGATTATGTAAATCCTCTCAGTTGCAGATTGTTGCCACACTCCATAATGTCATTAATTTACATAAATGTCACTCTTTCTTTACCAGACCTTTATTAATTAGCTGTTCCCTGACACATATTCTGATGTAGAGTTTTTGTGACTCATTAAAGTCCTTTATGTGGGGACTTTCTTGAAGACCTTTTAGTTTGTGCGTAATTGACAAACCAGATGACAGCTTTTACTGTTGATCATAAAACTGCAACCAATTCACTCTGACACTGGATTTATGCTTTGAAACCTTTCTTTTTAACGTTCTTTTTCCTTGTAGAGAAAATGTTTAAATGTAGGCACATTGTATTTATTAGATGGTTTAAAATACACATTTTTCTTCAAGGTCAAATTCAGAAGACTATTTTAATCAAATGCACAGCAGCTTTCCAAGATTTTGTAATCAAAAATTCTCATCAGAAGCATCTATTATATTTGAAAGAGTTGAATGTGTTAAGATGCTTTTGTAAGCTGGAATTTAAAACTACAGATTTCATTCACTGTCTATATATCATCTAATGGGTTTCAGCCCTTGAGCATAAATTACTGATGACATTTACCTCCTGAAGTAACCCAAGATCATTTGGACAAAGCAGTGTCTACCAACCAGGGCTACTACAGATCTGACTTCCATGTTGGTATCATTTGAACTAATTGTCATATTATTATCTTCTGTAACTCATGCATACCTTTAGTCATTCGAAAACTTCTATTAAGCACCAATTCTTTACCCAGTGTTAACAGAAATGAATTTAAGAGATTAAAAATTCTGCCTTCGTGTGATGTGACTTACTTTCTAAGGTGAAAAGGAGATTGACAATGAAAATCATAGAGAACCTTAGAAGATAACAAAGTGGGGAGGTGCAAAGAAAAAAATGGTGCAACAAAAGCAAGAAGCAACATGGGCATGAGGAAGCATATGGTGATCAAGCAAGGGAGCATTAAACAAAGGCTGATGGGACAACAGAGTGAACTGGGTAGATACCTCAGGGAAGGGAGTTCTAGACAGAGAAAACTCTAAGTTCTGGCAGTTGCAAGACCATCAGAGTTGGGGAGCAGTGTGAGTAAAGAGGTCGGTTGAAGACAGGTTCAGAGAGGCAAGGGCAGTGGGCAGACAGAGCCTGTCAAGCTCGCTGGACAAGGAAGATTTTAGTTTTTTCTTTTACATGAGGATCCCTGGAATGCATTTGAGCATGTCAGCACCATTTGTGTATGTGTGTTAAAACATGGTAAAAGGTTGTGGATGAGAACACTCCCTGTCCGCTCCCCAAAAAAGCCTGCTAAGTGCGAAGCATATCTACCCCAACCCACCGACACACAACACCCACACACAACTCTGTTCAAGAGTGCTCTGAATGGCTAAGCCGAACAGTTCTAACTGCCCCGATTGGTTAATAGCTCTTTAAGGTCTTGTTCTTTGCCTCTATATTCCTCATTTAACTCTAGAAATGTCCTCCTTAAAATTGACCCCTAACCTGTCTTCAGTACATTCTGCAGACATTACTCTTTTGCTGCTGATTGTAGTTGGAAAATAACCTCTCCCCTTGAGAATTCCACTCCCCACTTCTATCTGCATGCCTAAAACCCATCTTTTGGGGTCAAGCCAATGTGTGTTCGCCATGTGATACATTCATTTGGATTGAAATTTGACTTTGGGTGAGTGACTTCCCAAGATTCATTGAAAGTCATTGAGCTTCAATTGAGCTTACATTCTGTCCTGAATAAACATTCAATTAAACTTTTTGCAAGTCAGATTTACTTCCATTAACAGAGAATACTGAAAAACAGCGCAGGAGACTAAGGAGAAGAGCTCAATGACATAGGACCAAAACAGGAGAGAAAGATAGAGGTTGCTGGTGACTGTGGCAAGAGAGCTTTGATGTAGCAATTGAGGTTGGGACTTTGGTTTGAGAATATGTAAGTGAGGCTAAGAGAGAGAAATTGGAATCAGTGGCCAGGGGAAATTATCCCCAAGAATCCTTTTGAGAGCAGAGCAAACTAACCCAAAATTGAGATAAAATTCAGGTAGGAAATCACAGGGATCTTCAACATGGACATCGATAGAATCTTTTTCATGACATATTCTCTCCCCTCATTTCTGCCCTATCCAGAGGTACTTTTTGGAACTCTTAGAAGCATCAGAGGCACTTAGATAAGAGAAAAAAATGGAGAAATTCTTAAAGGTTAAGGTCATGGATGTTGTCAAAAAGCCACGCCTAACTTTAGGAGCCACAGCTCAGCGCCACACCACACAGCTCAGCACACATAGCTCATTGTTATCAATAAACAGAAGTTGAAAGCTCCAGAGCCTTTGTTATTTGGTTGATCATTGAATAATCTTAGTATGAACTTAACGCTCCTCTTAGGGCTTATTTGTTCCATTTTAAAATGAAATGGGCCAATTAGATGCTCTCTTTAGCCTTGTGGAGCTAACATCTTGTGATATTATATGTTTATAGCACAAGTTTTAGTCACACTATTCCTGAATAGTGTAAACAACCTGCATGTTCAGAGAGCTGATGCTACAATCCTGCTTCAGTTGGGTCTTGCAAAATGTGTTCTGTGGAAAACTGACATTTAAGAGGTTTTGGAAAATTTCTACATTACAAGATAGCAACTGGACTTAGTTCTTGGAGTCAGTTTTCAAGTTATTCTGTGAAAAATCCTTTTAAGTTTATGCACAAATTTACAAAGTAAGATAGATAGATATAGATTAATATATATGTAGAATAGATGCAGACATAGACATAGATATAGATGTAAATGTAGATATGGATATAGATATAGATATGGATATAGATATATACATATAGATTTTTCCCTACTCCTGGAGAAACACCAGGTAGGAATAATGACCGAAACAGACAAATGTTCAGATGACCAACTTTCAAAACCTATTTAATAGTTTTTGTTTCAGGTGTTCCCTGGTTAGATTTTCATAATAGTGATTGTTTTGATCTTCTTTTGAGTAGGGTGTCAAAGGACAATGCATTTTCTAAAATAAAGACAGACAAATCCTGAAATAAGAGCTTCAATCTGTAAGAGACAAGAAGACTTTAGAAGATGATTTCAGATGTGGAGTAGGGAGAGAAAGGGGTAATCAACTAGTGAACATAAAAAAGAGCATGGCTGTTTGATTTTTGGAGGATTTCAGATGTGTCACATAAGGTCGCCATTCCTTTACTTCATGTTTCTTATGCTGAGTCAGGCCTCAGTTAGCACAGGCATGCAAAACAGTAATCTTTGAGTTAACCTTGCTTTAAAAAAAATCAACAAAAAGACATTGTTTGCAGTTATAAACTAGCCTGAAATGACAAGAAAAAAGACAGAGGATCTTGGGATTCCCTATAGCAAGAGACAACCAGAAAGACATTTTTGAAATAGATAAGTATCCTTTTTAAATTCTCAAAAATCATAAGGAAGAAAAATTTCCAATAAAAATTACCGACTTCCTAGAGTCATTTCTTATGAGATTTGAAGAGAAAAATAATTTCTGGAGGCAGACTAATTTGAATATGTTCTAGTTAACTTACATTTGAATTTATAAATCTGTTACTCAAAACACAGTGCAAGTATTTGGCAATTGTCTATGGTAGGGCATTAATCTCTTTCATGGGTTATTACTACATAAATTATATATTAGATTCTTAAATCCTTCCTTAATACCAAAGGACCATCCAATTATTGCGACTACTTTTATGAAAATGAATGTTATGATCTGTATTCATCAATTGTTCCTTTTTTGTCCTCTGTGGATATTTAAAACTGGCCAATATACAGTTTTAACTTCCTTTTTCCCTAAATTCCCCCATCTAATTAGATCCATAATATTGCCTATTAGTCCTTGAAAAAAATCTGCCATCTCTTCTGGTTTTTACCTCATCCATCCTTATCATAATTGAAAAATAAAGTTTGGTTATTCATTACCGTATTATTAGTAATAGCTGTCTGCATCATCTTTTCTGTGAGCAAAGCAGTGTTCTGGGCCTCGCTTTGTAACAAGGGATAATATGGTCTCTTTTATTTAAGAGACATACAACTTAATTAGTGGGAGAGGGCAACTACGATGGTGGTATAGAATAAGTGACAAGTTATGTGGAGCCTACTTTTCAACATGAGCAACTGCACTTGGAGTCTCAGGTTTGAATAAGGTGAAGACTAGATGTGCTTTGTGGAAATGATATAAACACACCATCAATAGGTATGATGTGGTACTTTGATAGTAAGGATGATCATGTTAGCTGGGATTAACTATTTATCATGTGTCAGACATTATATTAAGGACTGTGTAAAATCATTTTACTAAATGATCATCACAATTATGATTTCAAATGAAGTTTTATTATCATTCCATTTTAGAGGAATGTTGAGGGTTAGAGATGTCCATAGCTTCCCCAAGGATATATAAATGATGAAGAGACAATAGAAGCCAGAGGTAGCATGAGGCCAGCTGGGCCTCATTCCCAGGCAAGAGGATCTGCAAAGACAAATGCATTTATTTTTGATCCAGTTACCAAAAATCAGAACTGTTAGCCCTTTAATTACACTCAAATTAGTCACCCAATTTCCTTGTATTTCAGTTTGGGGACTTTAAAATCAAGGGACCTTACACTTGGGTTTATTTAATGGACTGATAAACTGCCAGGATTGTGAATTCATTGTTAAACATTAGCCTGGGAAACAGAGATAAGAATGCACATGCTTTGTCTACAGATGGAGCAACTTGTCATTCAAAGCTGAAAAATACAGCTGAGCAGTTTAAGAAATGAGGAGAACTAAGTTCAAGACCCAAGAGAAGAACATGAGACCAGACAATATGCCAATTAATGAAATTAAATGGAAAAGATTTAAACTGAGGTCCCCTCAGGAGGCAGTGTGAAAGAAAAGGCAGCTAATTCAATAAGGACAGAAGGATAAGTGAGCTAACTAAGAGAGGATCAGAATATTTAAAACTGATAGTGTCTTAAGAATTAAAGAACATTGGCTTGTGATTGCTGTGAATTTATTATACTCCAGTAGCTTTGTCTAATTTGGACCCCTTCATCTTCTGAACAAACATGCTCATCCTGACATCCCAGGACAAAAGAAATAATCTTTTCTGTTGCAGTCAAACTATAAAAGTGATTATGATCAGCAACCATTCACAGAGGAATAAATAAAAGACCCATCCATCACGCTAGTAAAGATTTCAATCCATCTGCCATGTTGCATTTCAAAGACTTTTGCACTACATTTTGTTGTTATAAAAGGTGTACTTAAAATAAACTTTATATTTGGAAACTCCCCAGCACACTGAGAATTTAAATGTACAGATGTAATTTCTCTTTTGCTAAGCAGGTTTTAAAGTGCCGCAGGCATGGTAGGGGGTAGTTAATAGAGTGCAATAAAGTGAATCTGTGTGTCTGTGTAGCAAATAAGTAAGAATATGAATTTAAGAAATTCCGTTATGGGCTATATACACCACAAAAGCAGTTGTGCAATGTCATTATTCAATTGTGTCTCAACAAATATGCCTCTAAAGATAAAAATATAAAGACTACAGCAGGGAGTAGCTTTAAAATGTTACACCAAACACCAAGGCACCAGATCCTGTTCACAGCTTTTGCAACTTCTCCCTAGGAGAACATCTCCGAGGACACTCAACCAGTGGAGGCAAATAAAATTCCCCAAGGACAGAAAGTCGTAAATTGGAGGAAAACATACTTTTGGTCAATAGGCGTCAATGAAGAGGAAGCATACAGGGTTTAATTAAGAAGCTTCCTAATCAGATATTTATAAGCCAAGTATCAGATGTGATTGTTGTTCTGCATTTGAGAGATTGAAGTCCCTTTTATTCTAATTTATTTTTAATGTTGTTTACATAGTTGAAAGAGATGTATGCCCCTGTGGTCCTCTGGTTAGGGTGAGACATGTCAGATATGAAGGGAGGTGGTTGGGACATGTGTTTTAGGGTTTTTCTTTTTTTCTCCTGGGTCCACAGGGGAGGCAGGTGAGGGGGCCACTCCTTGCCGTCAAACTACATGTACGTTCAGGGAATGAAGATGGTCATCTGATGATGCTTCAGAGATCCTGATGTGGGCTTCGAAGAGTTCCAAGGGTGTGATTTGAGTGGTTTTGTTAATTCTGAAAAGTTGTTGGTCTCATTGCTTCAGGGTTGAGAAAATCTTTCCCAAGTTGGTTGAGCAAGTCAACCTTAGTGCATACACAAACCAGGAGTATGTTGGAAAGCTTGACCAGGAGAATTGCCCCACCTGTCCTGCCTCCCATCCCCTGACAAAGTAGTCAACATCTGCTGCTGGTCTAGATGAACTGGTTATCATGCCCTCCATGGGCATCAGGGCATGCTCTCTACTGGACAGGCAGCGGCAGCTGAGAAGGCCCAGTCTGATATATGCACTCCAACGCTGGATTACACATCCTGTGATTCTCAGGGTCTGAGACCAATGGACTTGTCAGGAAGTTCCCTAAGAAGCCTCACCAGGAGTGACCTCAGATTTGACGCTTGTGTGTGCTATCCAGTGCAGGGACAGGTGTAGTCTCTTATCTACACCAGCGAACACACGTACTGATGGAGGCAGCCGTGTGGTCAGTGCCACACTAGCCCCAAATCTCATACAAATGGATGGGTGTTGTGATGCAGCCAGCCAGCCCACTACATGCATACCAATTGGTGCTGCAGTCTAGTGGGAGTGACCCCAGGAATCCCTACAAGGCTTGCCCCTAGCCCAGAATTTTGTGTGTGCCAGCCTCTGCTGTAGCTTAGCCTGGCCCAGCCAGTATCCCATAGGGATCTTGAACTTACTTGTGAGTGCTGTGGCTTATCTCAGTTCAGCCTGCTCTTACACATGGCCCCCAATTATGCCAACAGGTGCTGCTGTCTTGTCTACTCTGGCCTGCCCCAGCCCTGGTTCTTGTGCTCACCAGTGATAGAACAGACTAGCAGAGGAGTATCAAAAGTTTCTCTGCCAGGCATATTCCAAGCCCCAGATCATGTCAAGGGTTAGTGTGGTCCTGCCTGACAAGACTTCCACCCACTCCTGTCACTTGCTAGCTGGTGCTGTAGCCTAGCCCTACAGGTTCACACCCACTCTGGCTCTTGTACATACCAGAGGTGAAGTAGCTTAGTCCAAGCCTGGCCCACCCCCAGACTGACCCACCCTCAGTCCCTGCTCTTTTGCTTACCCGTGGAAGCAGCAGCCCAGCAAGGGAGTCCTCAGAGTTTCCTAGTCAGGCCTGCTTCTAGTCCTGGTGCCCAGTCTGAGACTGCCCATCTATAATCTTGGCATTTGTTAGCAGATGCTACAACCTGGCTCAGCCCAACCCACCCCCAGTCCCAACTCTCACTGGCAGGTGCAGCAGCTTTGCCCAACCCAACACACATCCAGCTCTCATGTAACCAGTGGGTGTTGCAATCCAACCCAACCCAGTCTGCATCCTGTCTTGGCTCTCTCTCATGCCAGTATATGCTGTGGACTGAACCTGCTTAACCTACCCCTGACCTAGTTCACATAGATAGCAACAAGTGTTGCAGCCCAACTTAGTCTAGTATGCTCCCAACACTGACTCTCACATCACCAGAGAGAGTTATGCCTAGTAAGGGGAGTTCAGGCCCACTCTCAGCAATGAATCTCATGTGTGTGCCAGCGGATGCCTTGGCCTAGCCCAGCCTGTCCTACACCCATTATGACTCTTGTGAGTGCCAGTGGGTGCTAGAGCTTAGCCCAATTTGACCCATCCCCAGACTCAGGCAATACAAATACCAATGAGTCCTACATCCTTGCCCAGCCTGGTCTGCCCACCGTCCTGGCCTGCATATTTACTAGAGGAGCTGTAACCCAGCAGGGAAGTCACCACAGTCCTCCACCGGGTCTGCTCCCAGTCTTGCATGTGCTGGCGGTTGCTTCAACCCAGCTGGGCATGACCTACCAGCAACCTCAGCACTTTTGGCAGGTGTTGTGGTCAAGCTCAGCTGGGCACAGCCCACACTGTTTACTAGCTATCCTGTGTGCCAACAGGTACTGAGGTCTGGTCTAACTAGCCTAATCCCAGACCAGACCCACACAAGCTGCAACTTTACCTGGCCTGGCTTGGCTTACCCCCAGCCTAAACTCTTGTGCAGGACCAGTGGCCTATTAGGGGAGTTTTCCAAGTTTACCTAATTAGACCCACTTCCAACCTCAGATCTCATGCATGCCATTGGGGGTACTAGCCCTTCTTGCCATGGTCTGTTCTCAGTCCTGGCCATTGCATGTGCAGCCTGGCCTAGCCAAGTCTCTTCTCAGCCCTAGCTCCTGGAAATGTTAAGAGGGTTCCTACCAGATGAGTTCTGTGGTTCAGCCTGGTTTGGCCCATCACCACCCCCAGCTCTCCATGTAACTCTGGGTGCCGGGTGCTGCAGTCCCCACAGAGGTGAGTTTATAAGTCCACTACAGTGTCTGCTCCCAGATCTGGAACTCTCGCATTTTGGTGCGTGCTGTAGCCCAACCTAATATGGCCCACCCCTTGCTGCAACACTTGCAGGTGGGTACTGTGACCCAATCCAGCCAGGAATGCCCCCATCCTCAGCTTTTGTGTGTACCAGTGGGTGGCGAGCAATGCTGCTTTTTAGCCCAGCCCAGGTCTCCCGCATGGGTGGATGCCTTGATCTAACCCAGACATGCCCTTTGGTTTTTCCCCACTAAACTACCCAGGCTCATCTCACCTGCCCACCAGTAAGCGCAATGGCGCAGTCCCTGGAAGACCCCAGAAGTCATTCCTTCCCTGTCAAAAGTCCTCAGCTACTCCCACTCCAACACAACTCCTAACCCCTTCCTGGGGCAATCTGCAGCACCCCTTGGGGCAGGGTGGTGTGTCCTCCCCCAGGATTTCCTGCCTTCCCCATTTATCTTTTTTTTTTTTTATTGTTAATAACATTGTATTATGTGACACAGTTTTATAGGTGCTTGGATTTCCCCCGCTCCTCCCACTACCCCCCTCCCATGGTACATAACCACAGTTCAAGTTCAGCTGAGATTCCTTCATTGCAAGCACATACCCAGCACTGAGTCCAGCATCCCCATTTATCTTTAAAGAAAAAGAAGCAAACAACAAACAGCTATGCTGGACTAGTTAACACGAACTTGACATTAACCAGGCCCAGAATGCTCACCAGCCGTTGGAGTTTTTCTCCCAGTAATGTAACATTTGCTTAGGTACAAGGCAACCTAGGTAATTACTCATATCTGGAAATTTTTTAAACAAAATTTTTGTCTCATTTGACGAGAATGGGTGTGTTCAGGGTGGTATAGCCATAGACTAAATTTTTGTCTCATCTGGAATGTCAAGAAGGAAGACAAATAAACTTCACAGTTTGGGATTTTTTGTTGTTGTTGCTTGCATGACCGAGATTTCCTGGCAAAGCAATTACACCTAACACAATTCTCTTTGCTCTACTTTCTCAGCGTATGTGTTTATATAACTAAAATTAGCATGATATAGGTAGAAACAGAAATGCTGTTAGTCCATGAAGAAGCAAAACCATGTCAAAGCCTGCAGTAATTCTCTGCTGTAAAAATTTTCTTTAAAACATTTAAAGTTTGGGGTAGAGGACAGGGATTCTACTTTATTAAGCAGACATTTCTGCTTTGTTTGCATACTGTTAGCTTTGCGTGTGCTTCATTAGCTATAGAGTTTAAAGGACTTGGCATTTAGCTTTTAGCATGCTAGGATTATTGCACGTGTGTGTGAATTAATGGAGCACTTCTAACTAAGAATAAGACACTTTTGGGTGTCCTGGAATCCTTAAATTCATCCTAAAGTGGAATCCTTCAAATCTAACATTGTCATGAATTTGCCCTCTTATAGCCCTAATACATTTTTATAAGGGCTTCTGAATTCAAGCCAAAAAACATCAAGGAAGGGAACCCAGAGATAAATTTCAATAATATATGTCTAGAATTTGAAAACACACTTGAAATATGTTTACATGTTACATAATACTACATGATATAGTAGACAAGCAAATGTCAACTTCCAGCATTACCCAGTAACTGCTTCATTACATAGGTCATAGATCCTATTTAAGAATAGGATCTTTGTCTAATGCTGAGTAAGACAGATCTAGCCTAACATGTCTCTGCAACCCAGTGATCCAGTGGAAGAGGAAGCTCTAACAAATGGCTAATTAAGATATTCTGCTTGGCAGTGCATGATATTGTATGGCGACAGAAAAAAGGATATGAACTGACTTTCATTTACTTATTTATTTGTTTGTTTACTTATTTGTGAGAAAGAGAGAAGAAAGACCAAGAAGATCTATCTGCTGGTTCATTCTAGAATGCCTACAAAGGTTGAGACTGGTCCTGATCAAAACCCGAACAAGGAACTCAGGCAGGGTCTCCTAAATAAGTGGCAAGAATCAAACGCCCTGACTTATTAGCTATCTTTATGGGTTCACATTCATGGAAAGCTAGAACGAAGAGCAGGAGTTGAATATCAAACCTAAGCTCTCCAACATGGTGTGTTTGGTTATCTTCAGCACTATGATAAGTATCCATCCCAAGCTCTTACTTTTTTTGTTAATGTTCAAGCTTATTTGTTCATTTATTTGGGGGAAAAAAATGAAGGGCTAGTGAAGAGCAGAGAGAGGGAGAAGCAAGAGGAGAGAGAAAGAGAGGCGTTTTCCTCAAAAGTATGTAGCAATTGGGGTTGGGTTAGACTGAAGCCAGGAAACAGGAACTTCATTTCAGTCTCCTGGGTGGTTGGTTGGGGTGCAGGTACTTGACACAGCATTTGCTGCTTTCCAGGCACATTGGCAGGAAGTGGGGCAGTAACCTCAGTGACAGTTAGTTTCAGGTACTTTTGATACAGCATACAGCCATGCCAAATGGCAGCCTGACCCACTGTACCATAGTACCTAAACAAAAAGATGATTCATATACAGCCACAGTGCAAATATGTGGGGATCTACACTAAATATCAACCTATGGCAGTCCGGAAGGTAACTGATAAACTTATGAAGGTTTGGAACTGAATTCAGACACTGTATGAGTTGGACTAATCTGAAGCCAGGAGCCAGGAGCTTTTTCTGGGTCTCCCACATCAGTGCAGAGTCCAAGGCTTTGACCTGTCCTCTACTGTTTTCCCAAGCCACAAACAGGGAGCTAGATGGGAAATGGAGCAGCTGGAACATGAACCAGTGCCTGCATGTGATCTTGGCGCTTACAAGGTGAGGATTCAGCCAAGTCAGCCATCGTGCAAGGTCTGATTTTAGATATTTTAATTCGGATTCTTTTTTTAGTTGTTTTTAATTTTTTATTTTAAAGGCATATTTTACAGAGAGAGAAAGAGAGACAGAGAAGAGGTTTTCCATTTACTGATTCACTCCCCAGATGGCTGCAGAGGCCAGAGCTGGGCCAATCTGAAGCCAGGAGCTTTTTCCAGATACTCCATGTGACTGTATATCCCAAGAACTTCAGTCATGCTTTCCAAAGCCATTGTGAAGCAGCTGATCAGAAGTGGAACAACCAGGACAGGACCCCGCACTTACATGGGATTCTTACATGGGATACAAGTAGATGTTTGCTACAACAGCGCATCAGCCCAGATCTTCTAAACATTGGTACTGAGAAGGAAAAAAAGTAAATAAATAAAACTGTGATAGATAATTTGCAGAGGGTTCTCATGGCATGGTTAACATAAAAATATCTTACTATGGGGCTGATTTTGTGGTATAGTATACTGGTCTATTGGTGTAGCATCAGCACCTTGATATGGGTGCCAGGTTTAGTCCTGGCTGCTCCATTCTCTTTCCAGTTCCTGGGTTATCGCCTGGGAAAACATCACAAGATTACTCAAGCCCTTGAGCCCCTTTACCCACGTGCAAGACCTGGAGGAAGCTCCTGGCTTCGGCCCAGCTCTGTCATCTGTGGCCATCTGGGGAATGGAGATCTCTCTCCGTCTCTCCCCTTGTCTCTGTAACTCTGCCTTGCAAATCATTTTAAAAATAAATTTAGAAAATGTCTTAAGAGCAAGATAGAATTAGTAAATATTGGGAAAAGCTGTGTGATGATTGCAGGGGAAGAAGGCCTGCAAAATAAAGATTGCTATAAGGAAACCAGGGTTGGAGGGATTTAGAATGAATAACTGTGGAATGAGGAGAATGACAGTTGTGTTGTGCTGGTAATTTGCCATTCCATTGTCACTTCTCTGATCTAAAAGCTATGAATAATTCATCTGAGCTGTTTGCTGTGATGGCCACAGAACAACTGCTGGGCAAACGTTTTGTTTATAGAGATTCGTAGCATACAAGAAAGGATCACTTAGCGGAGCCACACCAATGCCTACTTGTGCAAATAGGCAGTGCTGCAGCAGGACTGCTCATCCTTTGCAGAGCTCAGTGTTGAAACCAACATTCTCATTTGAGCTTTAGAGCATCCAGAGCCACGTTCATCCCAGGGAAGGTGTCTGACTTACAGTGTGTGGTGAATTGTTTGATCAGCAAGAAACTACCTTCTAATATTATTCTGAATTTGCAGACTGTGAAGTTTTGTTTTGTTTTGTTTTGTTTAACTTAAAAGATGCCCCTGCTTCTTTAGCCAAAGAAAGTCTTATGCCATGCCCACACCTGCCTCAGAAAGTCACTAATATTTTTGGGAGGCGTTCCTGGGAAACATTCCATAAAGGTAGAGATCACAAAATTCACATAAATGGAACCTCAGCTTTTACGTGATTCCCCCTGTTTGACTGCATTTAAAAATGAGGACCTTGCAAGCCTGCCTGACAATGGGCAGGTAAAGTAGAAAATTCCAGCTCTTCAAGTTTAGTCCTGAAAATTCAGAGTTTATAAACACAACCTAATTTTCCCCAGATGTCCCTGTCTGTGGCTTATTATTTTCTTTCAATGTCCTAAGTAAAGTAATTCTAGCCTTCAGTCTTCCGCAATGAAAGAAACAAATGCATCCCTTCCACTGAGAATGTGTAAGATGCTGATGGAGTGCTAAAGCCACGTGTCCCTAGTGCCCTCTTGTTTCCCCAGGCGTTTTTCTTCTGCCATCAACTGACTACACCCTATGCTGTGTTATGGTTCCTTATCTGCTCTGGGCCACTTGCAAAGCTACACTTTTCATGTCCCTAGGCATCATTGTGTTTTAAAAGCTTTTAGGAAAGACTTGAGATTACCTTAAGGGAATTAACAAAGAAGAAAAAGTTGGAACTCAGTGGCTCCAGAGTCTCTAGCCTCGCTCAGAAATGGAGAGCTGTCTTGCAGGCTGGTTCTCTCAGGGCCTAGCCTTGCAGCATACAGCAGAGCCCTTTCATGTCCAGGTACACATTGTTTCTTTTTTACTCTCACTTTCTAGCCCTTGGGCCTCCCAGAGACAACACCAAATCCTTCATCTACCTTAAGAAATCTCTCTGCAAAAATTCAGCTCCCATCTCCTGTGGAAAAGACTTCTGCATTATTCATAGATAAATTCCTTTTAATTATTTCCATTTCTCCTTACATAAAAAGTTGGATCAAGATGCCCCTGAAAGTATATATCTCTTTTCCCCAAAAAAAATACTGCCTCTGAGCTAAAATACAGAACTAGCTATTAGCAGCTTTTAGTACAGCAATAATTTTTTTTTTTTTTTTTTAGGCCACAGGCACAGGACAGAGCAAGGATAGAGACCGGATAAAGAGAACTATTAGCACACTTAATCATTTGGATGAAATGTGCTCTGAAGGACCCTGTAATGGGGAGTGTGGCAATCACACATGGCTCAGGCTGCTGGGGTCAACCCACAACTCCCTGCAAGTTCAAATGCGGTAACCTGAACAGATAGAAACACATTTGTTTTTGGCATGCTAGTGTTGAAAAAGATGGAGACTAGTGATGACTGAGTTTGAAGGCAGAGGAGCATTCAGACTGTTACTACAAATCTAGTATTAACTTATTCCTTTAGAGTAAGATAAGAATGTCAGTTGTTGTGGCACAAAGGGCCAAACGACCAGTTGGGCAACCAGTATTCCACATCGAAGTGCTGATTTGAGTCTTGATCCTTTGTTTCTGAATCAGTTCCCTTCTACTGTGCTCAGGGAGACAGAACAAGACTGCCCAAGTACTTGGGACCCTGCTACTCATGTGGGAAATCGGTATGGAGTTCCTTGCTCCAACTTGGACCAGAACAAGTGAATGGATGTCCCTCCCTCCCTCTCTCTCTGTCTCTCTCTGTCTCTCTCTCTCCATTCTAAATCTTTAGAAAAGTAAAATCGGACGGTGTCCTTTGTTTCCACCCTGACTAATGTGCAAATATTTTACAATAGGAATCTACAAAATAAAGGAGCTTTTAAATAAAAAATAGATCTTATTGCATTCTATGCTTGAAAGTAAGTATTTGAGTACAATTAAATATATACAATGAGAGGCATTCTCCAAAAATATTATATGAAATTGTTTATACTATTCATTTTCTGAAAAAATATGTATCTTAAAGACCCCTTTCAACATATTCAGTGAGATATATTTCTAAAAAATCATTTGAAATTCTGACATGACTAACTTAACAATAAGATAAAATAGATACTTAGAAAAGCACAAACCTTCCAATTTTTCTGTGTTACTACTACCTATATAAACCAAAAATGAGTTTCTTTCTAGGTTTATCGATTTCCAAGTACAATTGTTACATTTAGTGGCGAATGTGGTAAAACTTCACCCAGGAGCATCAAGGCGAGTAAACAATGTTATTTTGGTGATCTTGGGAGTAAGGACTGTCCCCATACACATGCCTTTTTTATAGGTGACCTTTTCAGAAAGTAATCCTTCTTAAGATGGCCTGGAATAATTCATCATTTTTTTTAAACTAACCTGTCACATATGCTTTAATGATACAGTATTTCTTAATGCTTACGAATGCAACAAGTGCTATTTTGTGATTCTTAACATATGCACGCTGTCTCCTAACACTGAGTGAAATCTTCACTAATAATATCCTGAAATATTTTTATTTCACAGAGTTTATTCATATCAGATTGGAGTTCCTGTTGAACAAAATTCAACCAATAATTCGATGATTCAATTGGAAAATACTCTGTCAGATATTGTTTAGGTTGAAATATCATTTGGTCAGAGGGGTAAATGAAGTTCATACAGTAATTCTTTTGTGACTTCTCATGTAGGGCTCAGTAGAAATAGACACTTACATTACTTCCAAAGAGAATTTGGTGTAGTGCTGAGCTAAAGTAAAGGAATTTGAAGTTGAAAGATTACTTTTTCATTTTGTTCATCTTTGCAGCATGATCCTACATCTGTGAGTATGGAGATCCACATCCACTTTCCTTTCTGCCCCAGGTGAACTGTTTTCTAATACCTCTAGCCTGCACTTTCTACACCTGTGAAAGAAACAGATTTATGCTTTTTAGTGCATAAAATTCTGTCTAGCTTAAAATCATGTATCTGATAGAGAGATTGAATCTAGAATATGCAAAGGACATTTTTACCTCGATCATAAAATGGTACATGAATTTTAAACTGGCCAAAAGATCTGAATAGACATTTCTCAACATGGTAAGTATCACCGATGAAGTTCAACATTCTCAGTCTTTAGAGGAATGCAAACCCAAATCGTGAGTTACCACTTCTTGTCCACTTGGATGATTTCAACTAAAAAGACAAATAAGGATCAATTTGGAATATAGCAGGTAAAGCATTGTCAGCACTACTTATGGGTTCTGGTTCTTGTCCAGGCGGTTCCACTTCCAAGCCAGTTCCCTGCTAATGATCTGAGTAAGAACCACCCAAGTGTTGGGGCCCTGCACTCATGTGGGAGACTCCGGGGAAGCTCCTATGTCTTGTATTTGGTCTGGCTCAGCACTGGTCATCACAGTCTTTTGGAAAGTGATGATATTGAGCTGTCTAACTGCTCCTCCCCCCCCCCCCTGCAATTCTGCCTTTTAAATAAACAAATAGATATTTTGGCAGACACCCAAAAAATATTAAATGTTGAGGAGGGAATTTGGAGAATTTGGAGTCATGTACATTGCTGATGAGATTGTAAAATGTGGTTTCTCAGGGGTCCCTCTAGTGGGGACTGGTACTCAAGATGTGACATCCGTGCTGGGAAGAAATTTGGGACACAGGGGATGAAAACACAAGATGAGCCAATGCTCACGTCACTGAATTTTTCTAGGGCAGGACATTTTTTGTAATTTTTTGCAAAGGAAGCAGGCTAGCGAAAGTTGCAAGTTAACAAAACAATAGCATACAAGTTACTTCTAGTGATAGATCACAAGGGATCTGGAGAACAATCACCAGGTCTCAGGCAATAGGATAAGTAAACATGAGTTACAGGAATCAGCACCACTAATCAAGGGATCTAACTAGAAAAGGAATCTAAGAGAACTTTGTTTGTACTCAGATATGTCCAGGCCACAGTCATAAGAGGAAGATGATAATGAAGACGCCTCACACCTCCCCAGGCATGCTTTATCAAAAAGGAGGCCCGCAAACCCAGCAGAAGATTCAGGGTCCTCAGACATTTGATGGTCTGGCTTGTTTGGGGAGCAAAACCTTCAACAGTGGCTGATTTGGAAAAGTTTAGCATTCTCTCAAATGAAACCTAAAGTTATCACATAACCCAAGCAATCAACTCCTAAATCTATATATCAATGGAATTGGACATACAAAGCTACAAAGACATTTGGACACAAGTGCTCACGTCATTATAACGATATATAACTAAAATGAGAAACAACCCAGTCATCCCTAAACTGATAAACGATTGAACAAAATGTGGCGTAATCACAAACTGGAATACTGGTCAGCTGTTAAAAAGAATAAAGTCTTGACATGTGTTGCCATGTGATGAACTAAGTATTATGCTAAGTACAGAAATAAGCTCCGAAAGACATTTATTTGTATGAGTCCATTCAAATAAAATCCCCAGACAAGTAAATCTACTGAACTCAAAATCGGAGTAATAGTTCCCTAGGTCTTAAGAGAAGTGAATGAGGGTGAAGGCAGGAATTGATTATCAAAAGGCATGAAATTTCTTTGCAATTGCTAAAAATGACCTTAAATTGAATTTCTTATAGTTGAAAAGAACTGAGTATACTAAAAACCATTTGAGATTTGTACTTCACATGAGTGTAAAATGTATATACTTAAAATGAGTTATGCAATGTGAAAACCATGCAAAATAAAATACTTACTAAAATATTCTCTCCATCTCTAAACTAATTATTATCAGATATTACTTACTTGTTTTTCCTAATGAGATATTTTATGACATTGTTATCTTAATAAAATATGCTTTTTGGATAAACTCAAAATAAGCTTGTTTAGAAAGCAATTCACTCAAAAAATACAAAAAAAAAATTTCTTTTGAAGTGACTATGCAGGATAGCTCAATACCCTGATGCCTATACGTAAACTTTGCAAAATAAATGATTGATGTGCCTTATGATGCCTCAAAGAGTCTCACCAAAGACAAATGTTTAAAACGGATTAATTTGAAGTTGGCCACAGTGATCACAAGAATGAACATAACGAAGTAATGAGCACAGATAGCACTCTAAGTTTTGTTTTGGATCAAGGTGTTTGAAAGGCAAGCAGAACTGAGATCAGTCATGGAGAAACTACAGTCTAGTGTGGGATTCAGCTAGCTTCTTAAAATCTAATATTCATCACCCGGGTTCCACACAAGAGACTAAGCAGAGGCTAGAGGAACAGTCTAGAAGCTGAGCTATGTCACAGATTTTTTCTTTGCAACCTGGATAATGAATGTGACAGAATCCAAGAGAAGGATATGATTTCAGTGTAGCAGAGTATAATTGAATATTCTTTTTGCACTTAGTTTTGTAAACTTTCTAGCTCTGAAGCCAACATATTTATCAGAAATGTCAGCAATCTAGAGGCATGCATGCATAATAATAAAGTGTTATCAGCCAAGACTTCTTTATTTTTAGAATTTTTATTATAAAAGCAATTTACAGAGAGAAGGAAAGACAGATAAGGCCGATAAAGACCTTCCATCAGATGAAACAGTCAGAGCTGAGTCAATCCAAAGCCAAGAAGAGATAGGAGCTTCTTCCAAGGTCTCCAAGGCGGTAGGGGATCTCATGGTTTTGAGCCATCCTTCTCTGCCTTCTTAGGCAATGAGCAGGGGTTGGATGGTGTGTGAAGCAGCTAGGACATGAACTGGTACCCTTCTGGGATATCATTACCTGCTGGCTGAGGATTAGCCACATAAGCCTTCTCACAGGTTCCATCAACCAAGACTCAGAGCAGCACAATTCCATTAGAGGGACTAGAAAGAGGGAGAAGATAAGGCAATCTTTAATGAACACATGCAAAACATCCTCTGAGGTTTCTCAAAAACACTTGAGAAATGGAATATAGCCTTGATAATTCGAACATTTCACAGATGAAATTCAGAAATTATTGTTAATGTGGACTAAAGAACTGTGTAGAGTTCAACATTATATCATATTATATCCTAGTAATGAACTTAAACTGAGACTTGTTCATTGCAGTTAGCATGGGAGGCCTTCTCACATTTATGGATCCCAGCCGAAGACTTGGGACTCCTGCATCAGTACAAAGGATATTTTATCACTCACAGTAACGGCAATATCTAGACTATCCCAAAAATTTTCTTCACTTATTCTTTAAGCTCAAACAATCCTAGAATGATGTGAAGACCAGACGATTCTTACACATGCAGAAGAGAATTGTGAGCCAAGCGAAAGTGAATCTTTTATAGGACACAGCAAGCACATCCACTTGATCTTTGTCCCAGGAGACACAAGTCCTTTTCCAAGCATGTTTGCTGTAACATCCTTGAGAAGCTAGCCTGCACAGAAAGTGTGAAAGCTTTCACCTGAAAGGCATGCATGCACCTTCGAAGTCTGTGAAACCTTTTTATTTTTCCTGTATGAGTTAATACTTACTCAGGTTGTACACAAGGTGTTGTGTCTTTCTTTTGAGACAGTGTTGTTCCCAAATAACTGAGTTTCTAAGGGAGCATAGGCAGTTTGGTATAGTAATGGCATTTGTGCAATTCAGTATCTGGAATAGCTCTGTCTATGGTAAGACCTCAGGAGAGTTTCTTTTCCTCTCTCTCTCTCTCTATATATATCTTCTGCAGTATTATAGGTACAATGCAAAATGTATTCTTTTGTTTCACTTCTGGATTATAGCATCTAAACTCACTCTGGAGTACCAATAGTTTATATTGAAATTTGTTGAATGAATGATTGCAGAGAGGCAATGAGAAAAAAAAACAGAAAATAATACAAATAACACATGTGTAAAAATTGGACTTAGCTGCTTTTGAGTCGTTTTGTATATTGATCACCTTCTTTCCCACTACACCAACTTTGCCTGAAGTTTAAACTGCTAGAAATAAAAACACAATCAGAATTCAGTATCTAAGTTCGCCAAGGAAACTATTGTCAAAGACGCAAGCTGTGTCATGGATAAAGCCACTGATCAGGTATTTTGCACTGACGTAGTCCTGGACACTGATGCTGATCTACCGAAAACATGGTGACTGCTTTCACCATAGCAACATCTTGGAGTCTTTTACCTCAAACTACTGGCATTTTCTTCTTCCTTGAATCTTTGAGTCTTGGATTTCACAGGTTTATGTTCATATATCTTAGGTATGTATTTAGTTCAGTGCAGTTTTATCTCATGCTTAGCTTTATGTGACCAACATGTCAGTGAAGACATAGAGCAAATCTATGACAAATATCGCTCGTGCTATCGTGTTATAACTAGAGCCATCTGCCTCCCTAACTCTCTTCCAAATTCTTGGTAACTATTAGCCTGCTATTCATCTCTACATTGTCATCAGTTTAAAAATCCTATAGCCTGTATGTAACCTTTTGTGATGTCTTCACTTTAATTCTTTTCAGATTAAACCAAGTTGCTTCTTTCAGTCATCTCAAGCTCTTTATGGCTCAGTAGTCATCTATGATGCAGCTCTAACAATGTTTGCTCAGTCATTTACCTTATTAAGTATATTTGGATAGCTTCCATATACAAAAAAAAGCTATTATAAATGTTTATGTACATGCTTTATGTGAAGATAAATTTTAATTTCTCTGTAACAGGTACCCAAGAGTTCAGTTATTGGATATAGCTAACGTTTTAGGCATACACTTAAATATAAAACACGATTAATTTTACTTATTCCCAAAGTGCCTATATCATTTCACAATCCTCTTAGAATACATGAATTATTCCATTTTTCTGTAACCTTATGAGCATTTGCTATTATGATACTCTTTTTAAAATTTTGGCTTTTCCAATAGATGTAAAACATGAAATTAGTGCTTAAATTTACATTTCTGTAATAGCTAATGATATCGAACATTTCTCTGTATACCTACTTATCACTTAGAATCCATTTTGGTACAATTTCTGGGTATGACTTTTAGTAAAATTCTTGTGGTTTTTTTTTTTTTTTGGTCTGGTTTCTTACTGAATTATTTTAACTGTTGTGTTCTGACAGTTTTTTTTTTTTACATACTCTAGGCACATAGCATTTTTGTGATTCAGATGTTGTTAGTATTTTACCAAATTTATAAAGAAATATTTTACTTGAGGGAGCAAATACAATGTATGTCACATTTTAAATTTGACCTTCTAGGTATTCATCGTTAGTTTAAAAAGGCTTTTTAAGCTGATTTATACTTCTTCCAGAGTGACCTATTGATTGATTTTAGGTGTTTCATATAACCTTTGAGGATTTTCTGCACGAACCATCATGACTCCTATAAAGTGCAGCCATTTTCTTTCTTCCTCTTAACGCGGATGCCTTTTGCCAGAGTGGCCTGTTGGCCTGATGAGCCCGAGGCCAGCACTGAAGCCTAGTAGGCCAAGTCTCTGTGGGTTTGCGTTCTGGTTGTTTCATTTCTGATCCATTGTAGATGTGAGAAATAGGGAAGGTCTAATTAAGTGGAAGCTCATATACTATTCAGGATCCTTAAGTCTTAAAGCTGGCAATACTTCCAAAATCAATCTATTGCTTGAAGGAAGTTCTTACCTAAATCACAGCACCTTTTTCTTCATTGATATCAGCAATAGCTGATGGAGTATGATATGGGGAACAGTGAAAATTGTTGAGAGCCTTGTGCCCCTGCATCCATGTGGGAGACTCTGAGGAGGTTCATGGCTTCAGGTAGGCTCAGTTTCAGCCATTGAGGCATTTGGGGATGTGAATTAGCAAACTGAACTTTTCTTTCTGTCTCTTTCTCTCTGTAAATCTGCCTTTCAAATAATAATTTCCCAAGAAGTTCCTCTCTATTCCTAGTTTTATAAGAACTCATAAATTTTCTGTCTGGTTAAATTTTTTTTCTGCATCAATTGATGTTATTGTATGATTATTTTTCTTCAGCCAATTGATATGATAGGTTACATTCACTGATTTTTGAATATTTGGATCAGCATTGCATGACTGGAATAAATTCCATTTGGTCTTTGTGTATAATTCTTTTTATGCATTGCTGGGTTGGATTTGCTAATATTTAGCTGAGAATTTTTGCATCTACCGTCTAAATTCATGAAGGATATTTTTTTGTAGCTTTACTGTTTCTGCTTTATTTACTTTTTTTTTTTTTTTACATTTTAGTATCATCACAATACCAGCCACTTAAAATTCATTGGGAATCATCCAGTCCTCTTCTATTTCTAGAAAAGATTTGCAGAAATAGGATTGAATTTTTTGGGAAAAGATTTATTTGTTTATTTGGAAGTCAGAAATACAGATGGAGAGGGAAGGCTTTTCACAGGCCATTATCTGGCAATCGAATCAGTTGTGGATCATCCGTGTCATCCCCTCGCACCCATAAGCAATGTCAGTGTTGTAGATTTCAGCTTTACCCGTTGCACTGCAATGCAGGACCTGTGAATTCTTGTTGAAATGTTTTGGTAGAACCATCAGGTGATATTCTCTTCATCTAAAATTTTCCTTTTGGAAAACTATCAATTTAAAAATAATGGTTATAAAACCACTCATGTTATCAATTTCACAAGAATGGGACTTTTTGTGGTTTTCAGAAGAATTAAGGTTCAATTATTCAGTGATCATGATCTGCACAGCTCAGTACCATTTCAACTGATTTTCTCTACAGAAATCTTTTTATCTCTGTATGTAATGCAAGATTCGGGAGCCCCACCTGAGCTTGCACTCGCCGTATCCTTGTGTCTGAGTGTGGCTGCTGGCTCACACTCACTAAGTTCTGCTTGTACTTAGCTGCCACCCAGGAGACACTTTCAAGGCATTTTGCATCAAATTTAGTAGACATTTTGCAACCATGCTCAATTACTGATTTTAGTAAATCACAAATATTACCAATTTTGTGTCATATATGCTTGGAAATTATACTTAATTTGGTTTAAGAATTTATAAGTGAATTGACTTTTCTCATGTGCATAATTAAGTCTTTTCTTTATGCTCAGTGGACGAGAACTTGCTTGTGATGTGATAAGGATAGTTTCTTGTTGAATCTATTCAGGTTCCCTCTGTGCTTTCTTTATCCAGTTTCCCCTTTTTTCCTCTATGCTGCAGAAATTCTCATGCATTATTTCCTTGAATATATTTCTCTAGCCAGCTTCTCTTTCCATGCATTCAGGAACACCGATAATGCTTAGGTTTGATCTTTTGCTATGTTGATTATTTCTATAGCTTTCTTAGCTTTATTCAGTTCCTCTTACAGTTCTCTGGTTGTTTCAGCATTTTTGCATGTGGATTCTTCCAATTCTGAAATTCTGCCTCACTCCTTCTATTATTGATGCCTTCCATTGAATTTTTAATCTCCTGAATTTTGTTCTTTATTACTGACAATTCAGTTTGATTCTCGATTCAGTGCTGCTGTTTCCTGTGTCATATATTCTTTACTCCATGTGCTGTTCCTCTTTAAGGAGCTTTATATCATTTTTTAAAATGATTTTAATCCAGCAGTTCGTTGATGCCTTATCAGGCATCTCAATTAATTCTGAATTTGAAACAATCTTTGGATCCTTTGCGGGGGAGGCATTGGTAGCCCCATTTGTTATACCTATGCCTCTTCTTTTGCCCTTGACCATTGTATCTTGGAATAATCAATTTTGTCCTGGGGATTGGTTTTTAAGCGTTGTTGTCCATAGGTCTGCAGGTTGGCTTTCCTGATCCCGTTCACTGGTTGATTCTCTGATTGCATCACTCATGCCACTCCCTCCAGCAAGTTTCAGTTCACAACTCCTGTGCTATGCTTCTGTCACAGCCTCCACAGCTGAAACTCCGAGGTCACCTCTTCCCACTCTGATCTCGTTCTGTGCCACACTGTTGTTGGCTCAGCCTTTCAGCTGCCCATGGTCCTAGCAGTACCTGGGATTAGAGAGACACCACCTGTGATTATAACTAGATCACAGGGTCGTGGTGCCTGTCACATGGATTACTTTTTTTTTTTTCCTGTGGGAACCTTCTGGCAGTCAGATCTTGGGACACCCCAGATGTATTTAGGATGGAATCCACAGGATGCCATGTCAGTTGATTCACATCGGGAATTCCTGATCATCTCCCTTTCCCACCTGATGGCAGTGGAACTGTGAATGCGTCTGGAGTATCTGTTTGCTACAGTGCCACTCCAATATTTCTGTTGCTTCACTGTTTTCACAAGTCTGGTATTCCCCTGCCATTGGGCTGTCCACTCCTACATCCTGGGCTTGCACCCTCTCTGCTTCTCCTACACTACAATCCTTCTCCATCCATCGGAACATGTCTTCACCCCACTGTGCCTTCTTGTTCTCTCCCTAGATAATACATTTTGAAACTTAGTTTATGTAGACTTCAAAAATATAATAAAAAAATATAATTTAGAAAAAGTTTGTCTCAATGTTATAGATTATTTTAAAACTTTCTTTGGACTCATAAATTAAACTCCATAACTTGGTATCAGCAAATTCTTATTATGTTGTTTGAAATCTTAACGTTGAATTGAAAGAAGAGACAAAAATATGCTTTTGCTCAACCAAATCTCTTCACTTTTGACTTAACACACAAAAGTGACTGAAGTAAGGCTTCTTTATCTTCCATGAAATTTGTAGTAGTGAAATAGTAGGGTTTTGACATGAAAGACCGAAGAGGTTGAAACTGTTGAAGCACGCTAAACTTTTCCACATCTTCAAGCAGTGGCATGGGAATTGCCCAGCCAGTTCCTAATCCCCCAGGAGACTACCAATGGGAAATGTCTTCCCTGTAGGTTCCTGGCCAGAGAAGGAGGAGTCAGGGAAGGCTTCAAAACTGAAATTTTGGGGATCTCTCCCTCTCTCCGTGAAAGAGCCACCCACCTTCAGGCCAGCTCCGGGAAGATGGCTTCCCATGCTCACCTAGTTAGTTTGCAAAGAAAATTTGTCTGTCTGCAACTGATTCCCAGTTTTTAATTTCCATACTAAGCTAAGGAAACAGCCCAGTGAGCTTTGCTGGAAACAGAGACCTTGGTTCTTGTCCCCAAGTAAAGAAGAATTTTCTTGTAGACAATTTCAGTGAGCAAAATGAAATTTATTAAATGGAAACCTCCTATCACAGCATCAGCAGGGGGTTTTCAAAAGAAACAGGAAGCACCACCTCCTCCCATTTTTATAACGCTGAAATCTCAGGCATTATCTCTTTGCTTCCTCATGATAAAAATTCACACATAGGGATTGACACTTAGACTGGTCAAAGATAGCTTTTGGGAGGCCACTTGGGAGACCCTTCTAAGTCTACTGAAGTCTTCTTTCATGGCTAACTTTGTGAAGCCATTCTCTCTAGACTACCATCTCCACCTGTCGCAGAGCTCTAAATTATGTTGGAGTGACCATAGCCATAGTTGTTTAGCTAAATTAATCATTACTAAGCTTAGTTCCTCTTATTTTCCAAAAACGTATTAAACCCATTTTCTGTCAGCTATGTTCAGGTAATAAGTTAAACCTGGAAGTCCTCACTGATGGTCAGGAATAGTTCACAAGACAGTCTGGCTAGGTCAGTATCCCAGTATTGAGTTTCTAGGTCTTGGTATATTTCTATTTGCTCTGTTACTTGTGTTGCAGGAAATGTGTAAACTATTTGCAACTCACTCCTTTAATGAGTCACTTAAGAAATCACTCTCTTGTGTCTTCTTTCTCCCAAATACTTTCTTCACACTTTCTTTTTATTGCACCTTCTTCTAATGTTTGCTGTCTGCCTCTAGGCTGCACGCCTTCTGAAGGGTTGCTACTCTCTTGTATCCTCATTGGATCTTGGACTTCTTACCTTTCCATCTCTTTTCACTCACACTAGGTGTTTCTCTCTGTAGCTCACAATTTTCCATATTATTTATGGCTGTCAATTGGTTCTCTGATAAGAGAAGCTATTTCTCTATTCATTGCTTTTTCTGTCTAAGCACTCTGAGAGCAGAAAAGCTATGATAGCTCTCTGTACCCACAGGTCCCACATCCTAAGATTCAATCAACCATGAACTGACAATATTTTTTTAAAAAGCCACATAAGCTAAAAACAAACACTAGAATCACGTGTTAAAAAATTTATCCCGATCCCAACATGGTAGCCTAGTGGCTAATGCCTTTATCTTGCATGCGCCAGGATCCCATATGGGAGCCAGTCCGTGTCCCAGATGTTCCACTTCCCATCCATCTCCCTACGTGTGGACTAGGAAAGAAAACAATTGAAGACACCCCAAAGCCTTGGGACCCTGCACCCACATGGATCCAAGAGAAGTTTCTTGCTCCTGGCTCCTGGCTTAGGAGCAGCTCAGCTCTGGCCACTGCAGCCACTTGGGGAGTGAACCAATGAATGGAAGGTCTTTCTCTCTTCTCTTTGTATCTCCTTCTCTCTATATATCTGCTTTTCAAACAAACAAAAAAATAGATAAATCTTAAACAAAATCATTACCCCTAAACAACAGTCTATAAAACTATTTTTATAGGATTTACATTATATTGGGTATTCTAAGTCATTTAGAGACAATTTCATGCATATTGGAAGATGTGCCTGAATCAGATGCAAACACTATGGCATTTTATAGAAGATATTTCTGCACCGGAGGATTGTGCTATCCCAGGGACTCGTGGAGCCAAGCCACTGTGAAAACCACAGGGAAATTGTATAGACTTCAAAGACATCTACCACCCTACTCATTTGTCATTCCTCTTTGTATGTGCAAACTTATGCCTTGATTCAACAAGTGACAATGTGTTAGGCATTGATCAATCCCCTAGAGATATAAAGTGGTATGTGTCATGATTCCTGCTTCAAAGGGCTTCCAGTATAATACTGTGACACAGAATAACTTTGTCATCAATGTTTTATCACTCAAGAAGTTTGGATTATATTTGTTACTTTCAGTTGTAGAAAATAACCTATTTTTTCTCCTCAGTTTAGACACTGTGTACAGTTTGTATAGTCAGAACTGCCACCTGTCAGAAGATTATTATCCATACTACAATAGAATTTTCTGGGTTTTTTTTCCCCTGTGGAGAATTCTTATAGCTAGCATTCTTAACATCTGTTTTCAGTCCTGGTGCCGCCTCAAAAATTTCTTCTTCCAGCTGTGTTTGTCAGAGAATTAAGAGGCCTTCCTCAATCCTTTTACTTTTTCACCTTTTCAGTCAGGGACACCAGATTTATAGCACACAAAGCTGCTGATTGCCTCCGGGAGCAAGGGAAACACAAAGTTCGGGCTAGCAACAGCCACAGTTATTCTGTCTCCCTGTATCCATATCCCCTCAGGAGAAAGGGGAGCAAGAGCGGTGCCTCCCTAAAGCTCCCTCGTGTTCTCTATACATGAGCTGGGGGCACTGTCATTTGGTGATGTCTGTTTAGGTCTGAGATCTTGGATACAAATATCCAACTCTTTTCATTGGGTCTCTATTATCCTGTGGACATAAGAATCTGAACTACTAATTCATATTGTAGGTGCCTGTCTTCTTTAGATACCAAGTAGACAAACAGCCTTGGATTGAATATTTTAGAACCATTTCTTCATCTTCCTTTCCTGGTAATTGTTACATTGGAAAGATTCATCCAGTCATTATACAAGAGCCTAGGGGCTAGTAAGGTGTCAGACGTTGAGGGTACAAAGAGGGATCAGGCATTTCCTGGGACTTCCCAAGTCACACAGAGAAACAGGGATGCCAAAGGCACAAAGGAAATTTACAAGATTGTTTAATGCTATTCAGGACATAATTCTGTAAGAAAACAGGGCAAGTGACTTCTTGTTCTTCCCCCTTAATAGCAATCAAGTATGAAACAAGACAAAATAGAAAAGACCCATGGCAGAATGCTAAACCACAAAGTATAACACTCTCAATATCTGATAAATGTTATCCTGCCTGAATTTCCACTTGTACCCAAGAAGTAATTTGTATTATATGTTGTGTCTATAATTTTGTTAACTATTTAAAAGTCAAAATGATT
This sequence comes from Ochotona curzoniae, assembly GCF_017591425.1. NCBI lineage: Eukaryota > Metazoa > Chordata > Mammalia > Lagomorpha > Ochotonidae > Ochotona > Ochotona curzoniae. Next base: position 5,803,955 of record NW_024466218.1, read on the forward strand.
TTTTTTGTTTAGTTTCTATTTTCCAAACTGTTACCTATTTTTCTCAGTGTTGTATCTTTTTCTTTCAATTTTCATGCCTTGGCCTTGCAGTTGGTACCAGAATTGTTTCCCTGGGCACTAGGATATAGCCATGTGTCTATCTCATTATGTTGCCCCAACCATTGCTAATGCTGTATGAGAGTTTCATAGATGGAGACTGTTTTGTTGCTTACCTAATAAAACCTAAGCCCAGAACAATACCAGATATATCACAGATGGCAAAACAAAAACACAAAATTTGTTGAAGACAAGAATAAAAGGATTTGGAGGAAAAGAAAGTCTGCAAATTCTGAGCTTTATTTTTCACTCATATGTTATTATAGAACTAATGCAATTTTAAATCACACTTTTATTAAAAATTTTTAATGAATTCTAAAAAATATTTTGCATATACTCTAACTATTTGAATAGTGGTAACTTATTTCAATCACAATAGCTGAATCATTGCTTCTCTTGAGTTATTTCTTCCCCCATTATTTCACATTCCTACCAATCTAGAACATGTAAATTTTCACAATACCCTTCTGACAAAGAATTTCATTAGAAAGTAAATAATTCGACTATCAGCCACTGATTTCTTGAGTTGTGTTACTAGAAATATAATAGTGAATGGGTGTTTGTAGCAGAGAAAAAGCTTGATTTCTATTCATATTTCCATGTTCTGAGAAGAATGTGTGTGAGCAAATCTCTAGGGTTTGTTTGAGTTGTAATATTATAATTGTTTAAACAATATCACTTGATATTATGGTTAATTTTATTAGTCAACTAGAAAAAAAAAACTAAGTGAGATCCAGGTAACAGTAAATTCTTATTCCTGGCTATTTTTGCAGAGGGCATTTGTGGGAGAGATCAGCATTTGACACAGCAGACTGAGGAAGGGAAATCCAACCTTCAATATATAATAACCTGAAGATGTAAATAGAACCCCCAAAAGTCAAGGAAAAAACAGTTCTCTCTCTCCTGGACCTCTTAGTGTGTGAATTGCTTGTGACATTTTCCTCAAAGAGTGCTTTAGTGAGCATTTTTTGTTTTATTTTGAAGCATTCCAACTTATCCATTTTGTTTTCTTTTATTATAAGGGCTTCTTGTGTACTATCAAAATAAAATCTTGACTTCATTCAAGGTTGCAATGATATTATTTCTCATCCTGTATTAGAGGCTATCACTTTAGCTATCACATACAGACATGAAATCTGTACAAAATTATTTTAATAATAAGATCTGCAAACTATGGTCTGTGGGGCAAGGGTGGCCCATTTTCTCTTTTTAAATCCACAGCTTCATGCTTGTTGTATATTATCTATAGATGCTTTTACACATCAGTGACAGAATTCAGTGGGTTTAATCAGAGATCTCAGGGTCCAACATGTTGAGAGTATTTGCTTTGATACCCTGCCCTTTGCAGAAAATATTTATCAGTACCTCTTATGTGATATGAGAAAAGAGACTAAGATCATTCTTTATTACACTTACTTTTAGAAATCTTTCACCAGCACTTATTTAAAAGATTGCATTTTCTTCGCTGAATTGCTTTGCAACAGCATGCTCAATATCAATTGGGTCTTTTACTGGGCTTCCTGCTTGGTCATTCATTATATCCATCTGCTATTGCCACTTCAGTTTTATTGTGAATAGGTTTTAGGTAGTACAGCTACTTAAACTTAATATTCCCTTTCAAGATTGTATTAGCTACTTAGATTTTGTTATATCACATGAAATTTAGAATTAGGTTTAGAATTTCTAGGAATTGCATGGATTTATACAAAGATTTGATGAAAACATTTATCTTAGCAATATTGTGTCCTTTCATGCATTGACATACCATATTTCTCTAGGTATGTAGGTCTTCATATTTTTAAATGGTAGGCTTACGTTTCAGAAAGGAGGCCTTGTGAATCTTATGTTAATTTTTTCTTAGTTGTTTTATATTTTGATTCTGGCATTAATGATATTTTAATCCTGATCTTGATCTTATTTTTCTTAGACTATAGGAGTATATTGAGTTTTTAACAGAGTATCTTAAACATTTACTAATTGTAGTATATTTTGCTGGGTTCCATTGTATTTCTACTGTAAATGGACTTATTTTGTTGCAGGGTGTGAGAAAGATCACCCCAGACACATTTGGGATATATTAGGGAGTCTTTATTAACCAAGCTTGGTGATGGCAGTGCCCAGTAGAAATGAGTAAATAACAAGTACATGTGGCAATGCAGTCTGAATCAAAACCCTGAGAGGAATGAATGGCCATTGCAGTGAAATCCCTCTGTTAAATTGAACTGAACTGAACACCTATGTTGCAGCTTCCCCAACAATTTATCTTAAGAGATATGGAGTGAGCAATCTGGACACGTGCAAAAGTTGTAAGCATCCACCTTTTCTTGCATGCTGTGGCTGTTTTAATCCTTTTCCTTATTGACCCATTACTGTTCGTAAACTCTATTTCTTGTAAATAACCTAGATACCATTTTTAATAAACTTAAATGCTTAATTCATTTGTAGTAATAGCAACTTTCAGGAGGGTTGAATGAATTTTACCCATTTTTCTTTATTCTTTGTCCTATCTTTTTTGGGTTCCTTTTGTCCCCCTTCCCTATGCTCTGCTGCCCTTATGCTATTTCAGTCTCACGAGTACACTTGTCTCCCCCATTGTCCGCTTTTATTTATGACCCTTCTATCTGAAAAGCAGATATGGGGCGAGAGAGAATGATATGCAAACAAGCACAGAAAGACCTTCTAGCTACTTTTTTTCTCCCTCCCAATACACCAGGCAAGAATTAGGAGCAGATAACTCAGATGGGGGTTCCACTTGGGTGGTAAGGATGCAAGTCCTTGAGCCCTCACCTTCCTCTTCCTCATGCAGGAATGTGAATTGCAGCAGACAAACCAGGACTCCAGCGATGTTTCAAGAGGGAAAGCGGGAGTGCTTAAACGTAGTGACATAATCCAGTGCACCAAATGCCCATTCCCACTGTGTATGTATATATATCATATATGGTGGGTGTTATTTTAGTGTTTTTAGGAATTATATTATATATAGAACTTGCCAATGCCTGATTAATTTTAATATTGTATTAGTAAAAAAAAAATAAAAGAGTAATTCTCTCTAATCCCTATCCTGCCCTCTATACCCTATCTTTTCTGCAATTTTATTTCTTTTAATACATTATAGATTTCACAATACATGTCACTTTTCCTTGAAATATCCTTTTAACTTTCAAATAAAGAAAGCCAGAAGTTTTTATTTACCCACAGATTGCCCATTTCTAGTGCTTCTAATTCTTTTTTTAAATTTAAATTGTACGTGTGTATCTGATAACCTTTGCCTTCAGTGTAAAGAATTTGCTTTAACAATTTCTCCTGTTCGGATGTGCTGTCAACATCATGCTTTGAACATCTTCTCAGTGAACTCTTTTTGCTGAAGGAAATGATTTCCATACCCAACTGACATACATTAAGGCATTTTAAAAATCAACTCTCTGTTTGGAAAAAAAAGGGGGGGATGGAGTGATGGAGCTCTAAAAGTGATAAAACACATATATAAATTAAGTAGACCTGTAAGAGGTACAGGGTGTTAATACATTTCCAAGAACTCTTCACTAAATTTCAAGTTTTTCCAAGCAGAATAGTACCAGAATGCCAAGTAATTGAAATGAACAGATGTTTTAAAGGCCCATTTTCTACCTTCAAGTATACCCCTGCATTAACAGGGCAACTGAATCAATTTTTCCTTGACTGTAGACAAATGAAACTACAAGCCATGAAGAAAAGTGGCATGTACACAATTACTTTTAAACCTGTACAAACTGGATTCTTTGGAAAAATAGTGCAGAAGGCTAACCACTTTGTCTAAACATACTTGTGTGCTTTTAAGTGAGTGTGTATGTTGAAATGAGTTTTCTTTTTCTGTTCTGATTTTTATTCAAGTTACTTAAAGTTTGGTAATTGAGTCTCCCATAAGCATTACAGCTGCTCTACCACTCAGGCTTCTGAAATAATCCATTTCCAAGATAGAATAGACTGGAAACTATAGATGAACTTTTGGTATATATTGAATTTGATAAACAAAGCATATTTGTCTTTCAAGTCACGTCTCTGATGACAAGACTAAGATTCTTTACTACTAATTTAATTGTGTTAGCTGGGGTTGGGTTTAAGGGGCAGGTGTTGAGGCAAAGAGACAAAGATCTTCCACTTGCCCATGCACTGCCTGATGCCCTCAGCTCCAGGACTGTACCAGGTTGAGGCCAGGAGCCCAGGCCTCAATATATATGTATTTACATATGTAATCAAGCACCCAGTACTCAAGGCATCAGCTACTGCCTTTTGGGATAAACATTGGCTAGAACCTGAATTAGAATCAGTGTAGTCATGACCGAAGGCGCTTGTTCTGCTATGAGATGCAGGCATCCCAAGCAACATCTTCACTTTTGGGATAAACACCCACCCAAATAAGACTAGGAATCCAACAAAGTTTAACCCCGAGACACTGTGCATCTAGTTCTACACAAATCCTGGTTTCTTTCCATTCCTTGGCACAATTACACACTTCCACTCTTATTCTGAGTTTCTCAGACTATAATTTTAACATGCACTTAGAGAATATTTTGTAGCAAAACTACTCAAAATGCTCCAGAGTTATCTGTTTTTTCATATCTTTTATGAAAAAAGGAAGGCAACACATAAGGAAATATTTATGAACATTTGTTTTGATAACATTGAAGTGTATTTTTATAGAAAGTACTTGGTATATACTCAGGGTGGAAGGGGCCTGTTTGTGGCATAACTTGGTAAACTCACACATTTTAAGAAAGGCATGGGTGTTAGGGTTAATGACAATTTCAAATCGATATCTGGCAGCGTACTATTTACAATAATAATGTATCCTGAGAACCTTTAGTTTCATTAGAAGAAATGGAAATTGATGTCAGCAGCATATAGGAGCAAATTACGCTCTAATGATTTCCTAATAAAGTAATTTGCTCATAGATCACAGGGGACATCAACAAAAACCTGCTAATTTAGAGTCCAAGTAATTATTTTTCAGCCTTTAAATATCAAGCAACCTGAATAAGGCTTCTCATGGTGTGCTAAATGAGGGATCTTTGCTTCATCCAGTTCTCTGGGAAGGTATAAAGGCTCGAAGGCAGAGCCTCAGACACAGTTCAAGTGCAGGGGTTACCAAGAAGCACTCAGTGAATACATCAGTAACACACCTGTGGTGCATGTAATAAGTTAGGAGATTGTATATCAATTTCTTTAATCCCAAGGAGAAAGCATCCCACTTAGAACTTTTACAAAATACAATTCATCCTGCTATATACTCAACTACAGCATTATTTAATCCCAGAACAAGTAAATATGAGGATGAATTCAAATAATTCTTTAAAAGATTCCTTAATAATTACCCAGTGATATATAAATAGAAGTTACTAAAATGTTTTTGACTGAAAAAGAAAAAAAAATATTCTCTATACTTAATTACATGTCCCTCTGGATTCCTAAAAGTAAGCCATCTTGCAATTCAGTGTTTTTAAAATAGTGAATAATTGTATTTACACACAGGCAGTCGCACAGAAATTATGTTCCTACTGAGTGGCCTTTCAACCAAGCAAAACAAATTGAAAATTAAAAACACAAGGGATGGATGTTTGTGCCAGCAAAGCCCTTTACACGTGTGTTTCTTCCTTGCTTTTCTTTGCCTTACCTTGGGCTGCTTCTAGAATTTATTTTCAAATAAAAAAAAAAGAATCATAAAGAAAGTAAAGCTAACAAGGCAGATGGCTTGAAATCAGAAACAGGAAGCTTTTTCAAAAACAGAATGAAGAATGTGAAAGATTCGAATGTTCACTCTAAGTCTACTCTACTTTCTTCAGACAAAAAATATAAGATCAGGGGCTGGCGCAGTAGCCCAGCCACTGGTATCCTCGCCTTGCATGTGCCAGGATCCCATAGAGGACCCAGTTATAATTCTGGCGAGCCCACTTCCCTTCCAACTCCCTACTGGTGGCCTGGGAAAGCAGTTGAGTGTGGCCCAAAGCCTTTGGACCTTACACCTGCACTGGAGACCCAGAGAAGGCTCCTTGCTCCTGGTGTTGGATCCAAGCAGCCCTGGCTGTTGCATCAGCTTGGGAGATTGAATCAACAGACAGAAGATCTTCCTCTCTGTCTCTCCTCCTCTTTGTATATCTGACTTTCCAATAAAAATAAATCTTTAATAAAAAAAATAAAACACCAGAAGAAGGTGTTTGATGCAGAGGTTGGGAACCCTCTCCCACCCCACACTTGAGTAGCAGCCACTCAACACTTGATCCCAAGGTCCACCTGCATCCATTGCCAGTGCCTGGGTGACACTCGCGGTTCCAGCTTGCTGCTGATGCACACTCCAGGATATGGCAGGCGATGCATAAATGAACCAGTATATGGGAAATTTCTCATTTCAAATAAATAAAAACAATAAAATAAAACAAGAGATAGCTATGGTTTAATCTTTAGTTGCTCTTCACGCTCAGTGAACAAATATGTTCATCGAGGCTTTTCTTGCATCCAACAGGAATGCTGGACTTTTTTTTTTAAGGAATCATCTACTTTCATTGCTAAGTCAGATATACAGAGAGGAGGAGAGACAGGAAGATCTTTTGTCTGTTGATTCACTCCCCAAGTGGGTGTAGCAGCCAAAGCTGCACGGATCCAAAGCCAGGATTTAGGAGCCAGGAGACTTCTCTGGTTCTCCCATGCAGGTGTAGGGTCGCAAGGCTTTGGGCTGTCCTTGACTGCTTTCCCAGACTACAAGCATGGAGCTCAATGGAAAGTGGGTCAGCCAGGATTAGAACCAGTGCCCATATGGGATCCTAGTGCATGCCAGGCAAAGACGTTAGCCACTAGGCTACTGCACTGGTCCTGGAAGGCTGGGCTTTTAAATGGACTCCTCAGAAGGTGAACTCATTGCATTCACACATTCACAGCTGCACAAATGGCATGAAACACTGCTAGCTTTAGATAATCCCTGTGCGGTAGTGAGAAGGACACCGACTTTGAAGTCAAATGAGTCTAGATTTGAAAACCACCAGTTTGATCATCAGGCAGCTATAACCACAGGACAAATCAGTTAACCTTTCTGAGTTTCTGTTGTCTAATCAATAAAAATAGTGATAACAATAACATTATCATACAAGATATTTTTCAGAATCGAAAAATTGCAATCATATATCAATTTGATGCTGTTTGATAGCTAGATCTATTGAGTGTGCCTGTCTTGCTTTCCATTACATTCCTGGTGTTCATCTCTCAGTTTCCAAAACAACTCTATTGCATAGGATACACACCTGATGGAAAAAAAAAATGCAAAATAACCTGAAAGCTCTAAGGCTTTGAGAACTTTATGGTTACGTTCAAGTGGCTCACAGCCACCACAGTTCATTTTAGCAACTGCAAATAGATGGCTAACTCAAAGTCAGAGCAAAGAGAAACACTTTGTATCTTCGCTGAGTTTACACTTTTTTTTTAACCATTGAATTCTGGGATTGGGAAGAATTCTATAGTACTTTTAACTCCCTCTTCGATGAGTAAGAAATGACAAGGTATTCTCCATGGCTCTTTGTAATGCTAAAATGTCTAACACTTATAAAAGTGATGGTTCCTTCTAACAACAGAAGACAAAGGTGTGAAAGAAAGATGACCGAACTTACTGGCTACTGTTTTGGACTAAGTGTTTGCACCACCACCCCTCCCCCATTCCCCGCAAAGTCACACGTTGGAATATTTATTACCAGTATGATGTTATTAGGAAAAGGGCTTTTGGAAATTAATCAGGTCATAAGGCTGGACCATCATGATTGGCATATTAACAGGGGAAATGATGGAGATTACTCTCTCTAGGTCATGTGAGGATACAAGAAAAGAACTGTTTATAAACTAGAAAGAGTATGGTCCCAGAATCTTTGGTCTGTTAAAGTTTTGATATTAGAAGTCCAAGCCTCAGGGCCTGTGAGGTACCAGGCTGATACACAAGACTGTGCTGTATCAAGCTAATCTTCTGCCTGCAGTGCCCGCATCCTGTAAGGTTGCTTGTTGTAGTTCCTGCTACTTTGCTTCCAATCCAGCTCCCTGCTAGGGGACCAGAAAAGCAATAAAGGATGACCCAAAGACTTCAGCAAGCTCCTGCACCCACTTGGGAGACCAGAAGAAGCTCCTGGCTCATGGCTTTGGATCAGCTCAGTTATCTGAAACACTTATCCATGTTTACTGATGTACATCTCAGCGTTTGGCAAAAGAATTTGGAATATATAAAGCAAAATAGCCTTGAGAGCCATTTGTCAAATTAGAAACCTGCTCTGAGGATTACCTTTAGATCCGCATTTGCTAAGCTAGTGAAGATTAAACATATTTTCAGTTGGAAAATAGAGTTATTCATCGAGCTAGAGGTAAGATATTGTGTGCACATTTCAATTCCAATAAATGCTAGCAATCACCACTTGTGTTCAAATGCTTTCATCTGGAGACACATTTATCTGATTGTCAATTTTTTAAAAAAAATGTGTATTAGCATAATCACCACAGGAACAATAAAACACAGTAGTTGGTAAGCATAATCTTCCGTGTGCAGAGTGGTTATTAAAAAAAATGTGAAAAACAGGTAAGAGGAAAAATAAACACTGTAGAATGTATATGGTGCCATGAATTTTAAACTGGGAAAATTCGAAATCAAACAGAAATTATAAGCATTGTTAATGAACATGGTACTTAGCAAAAGTAAGTATCTTCTCTGTTTCATACTTTTAAAAGACATTAGGCCTAAGATAACAAAAGGGTCAGGATTTCTAGGAAGCCAGAATTGTACGTTTCAATTCCCATCCACTATTGAATTAGGCTATATCTTGTCATATGTTCAGTGGAAAGATATAATTTTTATAATAAGAAGTCAAATGGTTTAAGGATAGTGTTATAATACCGATTTCTAAAAAGTTGTCATCAATTTTGAGGACATCTCAGATTTTGATCCTTTTCCTTACCCATGACATGATATTCTAAGTATTAGCTTTATTACTTTATTTAAGCCCATTTATTATTTATCAGAAAGCAAGCATAACTAGATATGATGGATCAGAAGGAAAAATGGTACCTACTTAGGGAGTAGTAAGTACTGAAATGTGGATGGAGGGGGCGTCGTGACCGTAAACGGGGTAGTGATAACAACATAAAATTTCCGAGCTAGGCTGGTGAGCTATCTCAAAAGAAGCAGACCCATAGCAAGTTTGTCACGAAGAAGGGACTCATGTAGTTATCAGCCTGCAATATATAAAATCTTGGTGGTGGGGTGGCAGGCTGGAAAGCCAATCCTGAGTTTTAATCTCAGTAGAAAGGCCATCTTACAGAACCTGGAAGAGCTGATACTGTGGACATTTCCTAAAGCAGTCCATTGGAGAGGTCATTTTTGCTTTTCCAAAATTCTGTACAGGTGTTAACACTGATTGGATGAGGCCCACCCACATTATGGCAGAATCTATCTATCTATCAGAATCTATCAGGTTAGGCGTTAATTGCATCCAGAACCACATCTGCAGAAACAATCCGAACCACGTGTTTATGCGAAACTTTTTGGGCACTCTATGGTCCAGCCAAATTGATACATAAAATGAATCATTGCATGGGCTTCCCAAGTTCCTTAGGCTGGGTGGCAGGAACAGTTAACTGTGTCATGTCCATCCCACTCTGTCCAGTGAAAGTAAACATAGCTGTGAATATCATGTTATGTACCCCACACTGTAGAAACATATGTCCTTTTCTTACATATAACTTCCTATATTGTTGAAATCCAAAATTCAGTTTCCCACGGTCTTTTTTTGTTACACAACATTTTTTAAAAAGATTTATTTATTTTTATTACAATGTCAGATATACAGAGAGGATGAGAGACAAAGAGGAAGATCTTCCATGTGATGATTCACTCCCCAAGTGACCACAACAGCCAGTGCTGAGCCAATCCGAAGCCAGGAGCCAGAAACGTCCTCCAGGTCTCCCACGTGGGTGCAGAGTCCTTGGTCTTGGGCTTTGGGCCATCCTCAACTGCTTTCCCAGGCCACAAGCAGGGAGCTGGATGGGAAGCGGGGCTGCCTGGGTTAGAACTGGTGCCCATATGGGATCCTGGCACATTCAAGGCGAGGACTTCAGCTGCATGATTACTGTGCTGGGCCTTACACATTTTTGAGTGATAGCACACACAATAATCTTCACAAAGCTTAGATAACAATAGTACTTCTCCATTTCAAAACCAAATGATCTTGTATGTAGATCATTTTCCGCAGCCCAGGAGATTTTGTCATGTCCTTTCAAGAATTATTTCCCAGAGGAGAGCACAATTTTGACATCTATCATTTAAAATTAGGTTTACCTCCTCCTGAATACTGTATGAGTGAAGTCAAACAATTTTTTTTCTATCAGTGCCTGGTCTCTTTCATGTTATGTCTTAGATTGTAAAGAAACCAAAGTTACTCACAATCTAATAAAAACATTAGCATTTTCATAGTTCCATCATTTACATGTACAGATATTTCTCAGTTTACAGTAGGATTACACCCGATTGGGCCTCCAGTACCCTGAACATACTGTAAAGTAAAAAATTAATTGAGTACACTTAATTGTCCAAACATCATGGTTTAGCTACTTGGAACACTATATAGTGTGTGTGGTACCTCCTCTGGATTTCAGGAATGACTGGGAGCTGTGACTCACTGCTGCTCACCACCTTTATGAAAGAATAGTGTGCTACACACAGCTAGCCCTGGAGAAAAACATCAGCATTCAAAAGTCGAAAAGTTCGAGTTGCATCCTTGTAAACTGAGCCAACTGCATGAAACAAGAAACGAAGTTCTGGCTCAGAGACGTGGACCATTGGTTTTTGATAACAAAACAGAAGCCAGAGCAGCACCCAGCACCAGTAGCCCAACAGCCTTATCCCCACGAGGTGGCATAATAAAGTCCAGGTGTTTCCCTGAATTTGCAATGAGCATGGATCACAAGACAGGAAACCCCAAGTGATGAGAATCCTATGGAATATATTCAGATCAATTTCTCCTAATCTTAACACTCTCCTATAGGTGTTCAATTTCTTCTCATTAAAGAGACATTTAACAAATTGAGTCTCTTCAGCATTTGAATTCTTGCCTTTTTGCAGTATTTGTATTTTATCAGGATTTTGATGAGAAATAACCTGTGATACAGGATATGTGTTACTGATGTTAAACTCGGGTATATGCCATGGTGTAGTTAAAGGGGGTTTAAAGACAAGTCCGACTGACTACCAGACCGTCACTAAGCCGTGCTCAGATCTCGCAGTGCCTTTGTTTCCTAGAAGCCTTTTCAGAAGATTCCACTTTCCAACTGGAAAAAAGTTGTTCTTTGGAACAAAATGGCTATACAAGTCGATGACATGGTGCAAAGGGCAAGTCACTAGTCCTCAAAGATCTGGTCTACACGGTATATCTGCCACTCAGTCTAGACGACTTGGCTGTGGCATTCTCCCAACAGCCTGTGCGGTGCTGCTGAGATACGCATGCCTGTAGCAGTTATCAATGACCAACTGTTTTTCAAATCCAAAGTACTGTCAGTGTTACGATCACATCACAATCACCCACATGACCCGATCTGAGCCCCATGTCTTAGTGATAACAGGATTTCTTAAAAATCCAGCCCTTGATGCTTTTAAGACACAAGTATTAAAATGTGGTCTTGTTGAACTTGGGGTAACAAATGAGGGGGTTGGAGGAAAAGAGGGAAGAAAACTGGTTGAGGACAGAGGTTCTGCTGATTTGTGAATGTGCCACAGCTGCTTTTCCCTGGAGGAAACATTACAGTTAGGAGGCATCTGTGCAGTACGGAATTCATAAACACAAAGGTTTTTTCATTCTGCTGTAAATCAATAGTAGGCTATATATGGATATGAGACAGTATTTCCAGGGTCACTTTATTAGTTGAATGAGTTGAAAAGACTAGCAATTCAGACACAAGGATATATGAAGTCTGCAAGTGTTATTCTTATAGCCCCTTTGTGTAAGCAACTTTGTGGATTGACGAGTGTGTTTTACCTAGTAATCTATATCCCAGTAAATTTGGGAGTATTAAAAAGAAAATAGCTGCATTCACTACTGATGGAGGAGAGAATGCAATATTTTATGCACGGCGTTAGCATTGAACAATGCCTGAGCTATTAGAGACACACTAGTCCCGAATTTATGGTAATGTCTGTGGTGTAACACACAGAACAATAGAGCAATGTAATTAATTATATTGTTTGGCTTAGAACAATGCCAGTTATGTCAATTGCGGTTATAATCACATCTTCGTTCACAGCGGCTTCTATTTTAACTTCTATTTTACTTTACAGGTTTTCATTCAAGAATTTCTCACTAGAGAATGCAGCCCATCTTTTCAGATCATGATGAAAACAATAGCATGATCTCAGCTATTCTGTTTCATTAGCTGTGTTTGTTAGTTTTATTTTTGCGTCTTATTTTCTCATTTATTACTTGAGTGTGCAGTGTATATAACTTTGCTCTAGGTTTCTTACACGCTCTCATTAATAACACTTTTGTTTCATATACTACATTTTCTTATCATTGTTTTACATTTCTTTTATTTTTTAAGATTTCTTTTATTTTTATTTTTTTATTGGAAAGGCGGATATACAGAGAGGAGAGACAGAGAGGAAGATCTTCCGTCCGATGATTCACTCCCCAAGTGAGCGCGACGGTGCAACGGTGCTATGCCGATCCGAAGCCAGGAGCCTCTTCCGGGTCTCCCACGCGGGTGCAGGGTCCCAAAGCTTTGGGCCGTCCTCGACTGCTTTCCCGGGCCACAGGCAGGGAGCTGGAAGGGAAGCGGGGGCTGCCGGGATTAGAACCGGCGCCCATATGGGATCCTGGGCGTGCAAGGAGAGGACCGTAACCACTTGCGCCACTGCGCCAGGCCCAAAGTTCATATTTCTACATGTTATAATCGTGGTCCCTGTTTAACCTCAGATTATGGGAATTGGAGCCGCCAGCATTTTAATCGGTGCCCATATGGAATGCTGGCATGACAGGCTGAGGCTTAACTTACAGTTTCGCAACACTAGTCCTTCAGATCAGTGCTTATTTGAGATGTAAGCACCGCAGGTGGCAGCTTGACCTGTGTTTGCAGCAGTGAGGGATCCTATCCAATGTCTTTCTTTTTTTTCCTGTCTCATTATATTTATTTTAATGTATGTTTATTTTGCAAGGAAGTTATTAATACATTAATTTCTTAGAATCACAGCACGTGCATGACCACGGCCACAACAGAGTTCTCATCAGTCTTCTTGTTAGTGTGATATTAACACAAAGATAAGGGGTCAGCATTGTGACATGGCAGATAAAGCTACTCCTGTACGGGTACCAGTTTCTGTGCTAGCCATTCCACATCTAGTCCAGCTTTTTGCAAACAGCCTGAAAAAAAGCAGCAGAAGATTGTGCAAGTGTTCTAGTTCCTGCCATCCGTGTGGGACACCTGAATGAAACTCCTGGTTCCTACATTGGCCTGGACCAGTCCAGGGCATTAATGCCACCTGAACAGTGAACTAGAAAATGGAAAATCTTGATTTCTTTCTCTCTCTCTCCCACTCTCACTTCCTCTCTCCTTCACCTTGTTTCTTCTGTTTGCTATATAACTCTGAATTTTAAATAAATAGGTAAATCTTTAAAAAAAATAATACAAAGGAAAGGTGCCCAGCACCATAGCCTAATGGCTAAAGTTCTCAACTTGCATGCGCTGGGATTCCATATAGGCACCATGTCATATTCCAGGTGCTCTGCTTCCCTTCTGCTGCCCTGCTTGTGACTTGGGAAAGCACTAGAGGATGGGCCAAAGCCTTGGAAGCCTGGCCCACATGGGAAAGTGAGAAAAAGCTCCTGGATCCTGACTTTGGATTAGTCCTGTTCCAGCTGTTGCGGTCACTTGGGGAGTGAACCAACAGATGGAAGATCATTCATTCTGTCTCTCCTTCTCTCTATAAATCTGACTTTTCAATTAAATGAATAAATAAGTGGAACTTAAAAAACTACAAAGGAAACAGATTCCACATAATTCAAAAATACAGTTTTAAGAAACTAATGGTCTTCTGGCCAGGCACCGTGCTCATTCATGATGTGTCGACCACCAAGACCGTAAGTGTTTTCCAAACGCCCACCTCCTCATGCCATCCCCTTGAGGATCCGGACATCACCATGTAACCTGTGGGATGGGAGGAGACGCACGCTGTCTACAGCCTTCGTTATCTTTGGCTAAATTGTTAAAGTACAATAACTTACACAAAATGAGTCAGATGATTATGTCTGAATATTTAAGCCATAGGATGTATCTTTTCAATGTGAAGATTTGAGTTTCTTTTCATTTCTGTGTCATGTTCGTCTGTGATCTTGCTTTACAATTCAGTTGCTGCATTTGTTCCTCATTCTGTTTCGGAAATATGAATGGGCTATTGGATCTATATGTCTTTCATACCTTGCAACTTCCAAAAAATCATTGCTTGTAATCATTTTTTATTATTCATCATATGACTGTCATCATTTAATTTTCTCTTAAACTACTTTTGAGTTGCATCAACCCAACATTTTCTCATCTCTTCCTCACATTTTTTCCGGTGTTATCATGACATTTTCAATTTCTTTGAACCCTAACAGGTAGGATGCCCTTGCGATGTAACTGGGGTTGTTGTATGCAGGTGTGCTTACAGCTTGAAGTTGTAAAAACCTTTTCTTCATGGAAATGAAAAGATTTTTATAGTTTTATGCATTTATTGTTCACAGTTGGTTTTCAAAAAACAAAAAAAAAAGAGAGAGAGAAAAAGGGGCATTTAAAAATGTGTTTACTCAACCACCTAAAATCTTACATAAAAGTATAGGTCCACATTTTTGTACTATTCTATGGCTATGAAGACTGCATAGACAGCCATTTAAGAGGAGTGGCTCTTTTCCTCTGGGAATGATCCACTTCCTAGAGCAAACTGGTTGAATGGATCTAAGATTATAGGCGTATTTTTCCAATTTTTCCGATCACCATTATCCCAAAATGTTTGCAGTATGGAAAGGATTGAAGGATTTCCCAATTACCAGAAATAGACTCACAGAAGAAAACTGAAAGTGCCTTTAAAAAAAAAGTTTATTCATTTTTATTTGAAAGGCAAAATTACAGAAGAAGGACTGAGAGAGAGAGAGAGAGAAAGATCTTCTGTCCACAGGTTCACTCTCCAAAAGGCCTCAATAGCCAGAGTGAGCAGATTCAAAGCCAGGAACTTTTTCTGGCCTCCTTCATGATGCAAGGGCCCAAGGACTTGAGCCATCTTTTACTTCTTTCCACAGTGCTTTTGCACATAAGAGAATATGACATGCTCAAGTCAGCAGCTAAATTATGTAGCAAAAAGACAGGGCAAAGTAACCTTTTATTGTACTAACTGTTGAAATAGAAGCAGCAAGCACACTTTGGACATTCTGCTTCTACTAAAAATTCGAAAGGCATAGGAATTAAAATCTAGATGAGAGCACTGAATGGATTATATTTCTCAAAGGACTGTACTGGCAAGTACCAAGATTTGACTCCTTGCCCACTTTAGTCAGGCAGACGCTGCTTCAACCAATTATGAGATTCTTCAAAAAATGATCGAGAATGTGTATTATGAAAAACCTTTTTTTCATTTCAAATGTTTTAGCACCAAAATAAACATATCTTAATACCGTTTTCATTAACTTTTGAAGTGTGTTTACATATCATTCTTAAAATTCCACTCCATCCTTTTCTTTTACACGTAGTTGTATTTGCATGGAGCTTATGAAAGATAGATCTGGAGGGGTTGGTGTTTTTAAGCTGCCAACTGCAACACAAATGCTGGCGGTCCAAATTGCAGCATCAGTGTCAGGCCTGGCTGCTTACTTCCTATTCAGTTCCCTGCTAATGCACCTGTGGAAGCAGCGAATGCTGGTCCAAGTACTTAGTCCTCAACAGTCAAATGAGAGAGAGCTCTACCATGATCCAGGCCTCTGCTGCTGCTATTGCTGCCCTGTGGAGAATGAAACAGCACATGCAAGACCTCTGTGTGTCAATATGCACTTCAAATAAATAAAATAAGAAATTTTTAAACATGAATTTAGCTTAATAATGAATGGACAAGCGTCAGATTTATTCAACAAGCTATTTATCAATGAAATACATGCTTTTTACTACTAGTTATAACTATAAATATCTCAATTGCTATAGTAACCCTATGTAGGCTTGAAATCTAGTGTTTAATTTTGTTTTTGTCTTTCACCAAATCTTCTTGCATGGCATATAGACCATCAAGAGCAGTACACATTTTCATTGACTCCCACATGCAGCCAGCTTAAGATGAAAGATTTGAAAGAGACATGGTAGTCCTCTAACTAAATTAATAGTTAAATATAAAGAGACAAAATACCGTGGTTTATTTAAATTGAAAGAAAACTGAGAATTTTTTTAAATGGTTATGTCAGAAGTTAATGAACAACAAAATCTCAAAAATCACAGATCTAACAAATGTTTTTCTAGCAATAAATTTCACAGAAATACTGGTACAATTTTGCAAGTTAGTGAATATAAAAGCAAGGGAATTAAGTGGAGTTTTATTAATTGAAGAAAACATCTGTATTTCCTTTTGTAAGTAATTGAATAAATAAGGATATATCTAATAAGCAATATGTTCATTTGCTAGTGCAGAATAGATGTCCATCTACAATAATATAAATGGTCCATGAGGCAACATGAATTTATCTCTAAAGTGTGTTTGAAGCATTAGATGACATTATCCTATTTTTAATATAATTCGTGCATTATACTCGGGAAACTATGCTTTAAATCATTTAAAGATGTTTAATATAAAGTATTCTTAAACTTTATTGTAGGATTAGTGGTTGGAGCATTTCTTCCACCGTTGATGCATAAACACAGATTATGCAGGTTATTCTTCAAAATGCCAATAGCGGATGTTCCCCAGCAATAAGAAATCGGGAAGAAGACATTGGAGATGTGATTTTCACTTGTAAAACTCCAATCATTCAAGGCACTTAATTAAAAAGAAACACTGTAGATAAAAAAAGCAATCTTTATACAGAGCTGCAATAGCTCTCCCATTGATGACTAAGGCAATATATTATTCCTTATCTATTTCTGCCTCATAGACTCTTTCCTTAGGAACTACCCATAAGAAGACAGATAGTTTGATTTCAATATCTGTGCTATTTGACTACATTCTTTACTCCAATTGGAGTTTTCCAAAATACAGCAAAAGCACTGTATTTCAGTTCAGGGGCTTTCTGTGTGGTAAATGGAAATATGTGGGACATGTGAGATTGCCAGATTTATGGCAGCAATGACTTAGACCCAAGCGTTGCCTGGCCAGAAGAGGTGATATTATCAAGCCAGGTAGAGGCTATCAACCCGGCTTAACGTCCCTGTGTTATTTCTGCACAAAAGAGCTGCTTCTTTCAATCTGTCTCCCTTGACTGTAAATACATGCTATATACACACAGGCCCTCATGATTTGCCTCATCATTTAAGATGGGCAAAGATGCCCTACATATCTAAAGGATTATTTCTAAGAATTGTTTTAAGGCTTAATACCATCAACATGATTTAAACTGCAGATACCTAATGGTTTTTGGTGGCTTAACGCAATAAAAACCCACCTGTTATTTTTGGCTGCTTTATTTAGACCATCTGCTCCACAAAAAAATGAAAAGCTTAACAGCGGATAGAGAATCGTCTACTCCAAATGTGTCAATAATTTATTTATTCTCTCAATCCTAGCCCTTAGGTCATTGCAAAAACTGTTTATTCATTTTACAACATAAGTTAAAGCTACTACTTCGTGTTTGGCTTATTAAAAATGATCACAGGGAATTGTGTCTTTAATTCTTTGTTTCCTAGTTTTTGTCATGTTAAGTAGCTTTCCAAATCTATTTATTTTAAGGACCTTGATTCGCTGTTATTTTTGTTTTAGGTTGAGTATCTGCTAAAAAGGAAAAAAACCAGATTGATTGTCTGCTAAAGAGATTTTTGGTGATGGTCAAAAATTTGACATATCAAGTATTTAAATGAACATCATAGTGTCACATCCAAGTTAAAATGGAATCTTGACTACAGATGGCAGTTAGGAAACTCAGGCACTTTGATTAACAAGTGCTTCTACTGCCTGAATGGTCTGGCTTATCCTACATGTTTTGTAGTATAGTTATCAGAGATCACCTCTTCGTTTAAATTTTCCGCTTTACTTCACAGCCATGACATTGTTCTCTGTCCAAGACACACTCTCACTATTTTTTTTTCTTTTATCATTTTTAGCCACAATAATAACAACATCTAGCATTCATCAATTGCTTTCTGGGGTTAAAATTATCACTTCCCAATGCATACACTCTGAGGTTGGACTACATATATTGTGATTTTCTCTTTGGCTAGAATTTAAGTTCAATGTTCTAGTTTGGGAGTTCTCCAAGAAACCTCACCTGAGGTCAGCTCAGATTTGACTCTTGTGGGCACCAGCCAGTGCAGGGTTCAGTCAGACATCTGCATCAATCAGCACACTAACAGGTGGATGCAGCTGCCTAATCAATTTCATCCCCAGCCCCATCTCTCACCTGAACTGATGGTACTTTATTCTAGTCCTGGTTGGGGTGATCCCCAATAACCTTCCACCAGACATGTTCCCAGCCCTGGTTTTTGTATGTGCTTGAATGTTCAGTAGACATGACTGGTTCTTCCCATCCCATGAGGCTGATGTACATACTCAAGTGTGCTATGGCTTAGCCTGTCCCAACCAACTCCTGGACCCAGCCCACACATATGCCAATGGGTCCTGTTGCCTTGTCCAGCCTGCCTTGCCCCAGCTTTTGTTCTCATGCTCACAGAGCCCATGCAGCCCAGCAGAGCAGTACCCGCAGTTTCCAAACTAGGCCCCTTCCCAGCCCTGGATTTTGTGCTTGCTAGAGGGACATGATTTGCACCCAGTTCTAGCACTTGCCAATGGAATACTGTGACAAAGCCCAGCACTTATTCTGGCTCTTCCATGCACAAGCAGGTTGTTACCTAGTCTAGCCTAACCCTCCCCAAAACACAGCTCACATGCAGGCTAATGAGTGTTACAGCCTTGCCCATCCCAAATGGTCTCCAGTCCCAGTTCTCACGCTGACCGAAACTCCTACCATGCTTGCCCCCACACCTGGGTTTTGCAAGTGCCTGTGGGTGCTGTGGCATAGACCACCTCACCATAGCATTCACCATTGCATGCTGCAGCCCAGCCTAATCCAGCTAGCCCCAATTCTGGCCCTCATGTGAACTGACAGGTGTTTAGCGCAGCCAAGCCTGGCCTGCACCCTGTCTTAGTTCTTGCACCTGCCTGTGGGTGTTGCATATTGGTTCAGCCCATCTCCATCCTCAGACCTGGCCCACACATATGCTATCAGGTATGATAGTCTGACCTGTTCCTGAGCTGCCCCCTAGGTTCTCACACTCAGTAACAGGAGCCTCACCCTCACAAAGGAGTTTCCCCAAATCCTCCTATCAAATCAGCTCTGTTACAGATCTCACATGCACCCATGGGTGATTGGCCCAGTCTGACACATCTGGTCCCCCATCCACTGCAGGCATTCACTGGTGCTTACTGTGGCCATGACTGACTAGCTTGCACCAGTAGTTATGCCTGGTGCATTCTCTGATCCAGCTCTTACATAGACCGTCAGTTGCTGCAGCTTATCATATCCCATCCAATATCCACTCTAGCTCTTGTGAGTGTAGCAGATGCTAGTGTTTAACCCTTTTTGGAATGCCCTCTATTGTACCCATGCATAGTCTGAGGGATGCTGAAGCCATATTCATCCAAGTCTGTCTCCAGCCTCAGCTCTCAATCTTGCCAGTGGGAACCTCAGACTAGCAAGAGATTTTGTTTAGTTCCCCAATCATGCCTACTCCCAGCTCTGGAATTTGTGTATTCCAGTAGCTACTCCTACCCAGACTGGCATGACCAGCCCGTGGTCTCAGCACTTGCCATTGGATGCTTGAAGCTTAACCTGGCACAGCTGGCCTCCAGTCTCAACTCTTGCTTGTGGGTGCTTGGAATGGCAAGATTGGCAGCAATTCAGAACTGTTGAACTATCAAAACAACTTAAGCAGGACCCTCGGAGCATGTCCCATGTTGGGGACCTGGGATGGGTGGGGATTCTTTCTTTATCTCCCCCCTTACCCCAGATATAGAAAAAAATAATAATAATAATGTGGAAACAATGATTTTCCCCACTTCCCTGTAGCCCTTGACCCTTTGTGCCTTAATTAATTATGTAAAGATTATCAAAATAAAATAATTACAAAATAATTAAAACAAAAAGGAAACAAATAATATAAGCCGGTTTCAAACAGACAAGTATCAGGGCTGCAATTATGTCACAGCAGATAAATCAGCTTCCCGCAGTGCCCGTATCTAACACAGGCACTGTTTCCGGTCCAATGCTTCAGTTCCAATTCATTTCCTGGAGGTGTGTATGGGAAAGCACTGGAGGATTGTCCAAGTCCTCGGGACCCTGCAGTCATCAAAGACCCAGAATCAGCTCCTGGCTCCTGGCTTCGGAACAGTCTATCTCAGCCATGACATCATTTGAGGAGTGAACTAGCAAAAGGAACCTGCATCGGTCTCTCACTTCCCCTCTCTCTAAACTCTACCTTCCAAACAAACAAACAAATATTTAAAAGAAAAAATATCACCTTTTTTGTTATCTGGCACTTAGTATAAAATGTACTAAGTAATGAAATGGAATTTTGTGATACATTTGTGTTTTTAGCCTTCATTTACACTTCTTTAAAAGTATGGCCTTCTGACTTTTTGCTTGTTGAATAACATAGTTATTGACAAATTATCCCTGTGATCACAGAGTGAATTAATTTTTAAAAAGCACTATTAATTTAGTTACTTGAAACACAGTGTTACCAAGACAGAAAGAACACTCACACACATATCCTCAAGTATAATTCTGAAACATCACTTTTAGAGTATTTCATATAAGCCTCAAACAACATTGTCTTCATATCATTGCAAATTACATTTCTAGGAATTTGAGACTGAAGAGATTCTGTACTTCGATGTGGCCAACAGCAAACAAAATTGCTTTACATAGCTTTACATAGCTTTTATGCGTGTTTCATATTTCATACAATCTCATGCAGAGAAAGGATCAGGCTTAAATGCTACTAGCCTTCAAAACTTCGCTATGACATCTTTGATAATGGTAATACTGCCAGAACAAAATAATTTGAGCCATTAGTACATCTTAGATTTCTTTTTCTTTTCTTCTTTTTCCTTCTCTCTTTCTCTTTCTTATAAAGGATTTATTCAAAAGGCAGAGTTTACAGAGAGAGAGAGAGGAGCAAAGTCACACACACATTGAGAGAGAGAGATCTTCTATCTTTCCAGTCACTCCCCAACTTGCCACTAGGGCTGGAGCTGGAAGGATTCCAAAGTCAAGAATCAGCAATTCCTTCTGGGTTTCCCAAGTGAATAGAGGAGTTCAACTACTTGTAGCATCCTCTGCTACTTCCCAAGATGCAATAGCAGGGAGCTGGACCAGAAGTGGAACACTAGGGGACTGGAACTCGTGTCTATAAGGGACATTGGCATCACAAATGGCACTTGCCCACTATATCATCATGCTGATCTCTTTACTAGGTTTCCTATCAATGGTCACAATTCTTCTTTTCAAAGGGCATACACACAAGATGCTATGTGAGGAACTTAAAAAGGGCCTTTTACTAGTGAAATGTGATTTCCTGGGAAACGGACTGCAAATATCCTAAAGAGAAGAAAAAAGTATGATCTACTTCAAATTCTTCTTGAGCTGAAACTGAGCTATTTCCAAGACAGTGACCTCTGGCGGGGGGTATTTATTGCACTCTGATAAAGATGTGTGATCCGTTAATAAATAAGGGAACTCAGAGTTCAGATGTCCTGATGACTTGGGCACCAAATAGCACAGTTCAGCTTACCTCCCTGTAATACGGGAGCAAAAGACAGTGCTTTAATAGAGATTCAGCTTTTCTGTGAGAATATGCTTTCTATGTGGGAAGCACCAGCTTACCTTCCCAAAGCTTGAAAACATCTTGGCATCATTAGTGCAGGGCCATTTGAAGGCCTATAGAATTTCAATTAAAAAATCAATGACCAATATAATCCAAAGGTCATATTTTAAAAAGGCTATGAAATGGTCACATAATTCCCAGAGATTTGCTGTGTGATTCCAATGGAGCATATAATAGAAAAAATAATTAAGTAGAATTAAAAACCAACAGCAATACCTCTCCTTTGTTTAGATAATATAATTAGGTCTATATTTTTGGGATGTATGCCAGAGACATGTTCAAAATTACATGATGATATGGAATCATGGTGATAAAAATACATCTAAAACCACCAAATACAGGGCTTTACATACTTGGCTTTGTTTAATCTACTTATCAGTTCTGTGGCATGGTTGCATTTTACAAATGTGTGTTAATTTTAAAAGATTTCTTTATTTTGCTCATGATAAAATGGACTAAAATGCAGAGGTAGCATTCAAGAAAGATTGAGAGCAAAATTACCTGCCTCAAATTCCTATTCAAGGTTAGAGAAGTCCTACAGCAAATGAATCCATCCTGTGTCATTCAGAGCAAACTTGGCCGCTGCTGCTAAACCAACTGGCTTTGTTTGCTATGAAATAGTTTCTGAAAACTTAGAACTTAGTGCTCAGTAAGGCATACATTGGGGACTGTTGCGTTAGAAACATGAAAAATGTGACAAGAATATCATGTCTTGCTAAAGTGAAAACAGCCCAGGTCGCTGATTATAATCCAGGACACGGTCAAATCTGTGCATAGGTATGAGTGTATATCTTGGCTAAATCAGTTTGAAATGGGGACGAATATGTTTTGATATGTAAAATCAGAATTTTATCATCTAGGCAAAATGTAACCCTGTAGGAATTATTGGCCAAGTCAACAAATCAGTTTCTTGTCTCACCTAGGATCTTGATCAAATAAGCAAGATAAATTATATATGATAGTTGCTTCTCTTGGCTTCTTGAATTTCAATTCAATATTAACTTCAATTCAATATCAATATCAATTCAATATCAACACTACTAATGGAGCAGACTAGAGCACTATACCTGTACTTCGATGGAAACTGTGGTATCACGTAATTTCTCCCAGACTGTGCAGATACTAAGTTGAAAGCTGCTTATTTCTCTTGAAATATTTGAGTTTCAGGAAGTGACAAAAATTCTCTGCAAACTTTAATTTAGCCATTTAAATAAATTTAAATAAATTTAGCCACATTGAAATAGCCATTTACCTTATGTTTACATGCTTTAGTATCCAGTGAACACTTTCCAAACTTTAAACAGTAAAAACAAAAGCTATTTTTCCACCTTTGGTCCCATCTTATTTCTGATCTATACCTATGAAGTAATGCAGACCGGGAAGAGTGTTAGAGGTTAGGTCAGGTTTATCGTGGCCACTAATTGCTACTTTAAATTAGCCATTTTTAAATTTTGAAATAGCTGATAGACACGTTTAAATCGGAATTCCCTTGAATATCAAAGGATACTTGGGGCAGACATTTGGCTTAGCATTTAAGGTGGCAGAGTCCCATTTAGGGAGGGTAACTTATTTCAATTCCCAGCTCTTAGCCCCTGACTCCAGCTTCTCTCTACTGCAAAGCCTGGGAGGGAATAGGGATGATCTAAGAACCTGGGTCCCTACCGCTAACACAGGGATTCTAGTCTACATTTTTTTTGTTCCCTTGGCTTCTCACTGGCTGATGACTGGAAGCCATTGTGGGAGGTAGAAATGCACCAAGTGATGAACAGATAGGAGCACATTCTTCTTTCTCCTCTCACTTCCCAACTCAACTTTTTAAAGAAGATTTATTTATTTTTATTGCGAAGTCAGACATACAGAGAGGAGGAGAGACAGAGAGAAAAATCTTCCGTCTGCTGATTCACTCCCCAAGTGGCCCCAACGACCGGAGTGGAGCTGATCTGAAGCCAGGAGCCAGAAGCTTCTTCCAGGTCTCCCACAAAGGTGCAGGTTCCCATAACCTTGGGCCATCCTCCACTGCTTTCCCAGGCCGCAAGCAGGGAACTGGATGGGAAGCTGGGCTGCCAGGACACAAACTGGTGCCCACAGGGTTCCCAGCACATGCAAAGGGAGGGCTTCGGCCTATAGGCATGGCAACAGGCCCCACAACTCAAATATTTTTAAAAGAAGGAGTGATGAAATCATGAAGATATGTGACCAGCCTTGATGTAATTACCGTACCGTGGTTATGTCATGCTTCAAGCACTTAGCATAATTTATTACACTATAGATAAACAAGAAAGAAAACTGCTAAGTCCAGTAAAAATCAAATCCTATCATTGATACCAGGTCATAAAGACCCTCCACTTAGAGGGACAGTGGAAACAAATATATGCAGCTCAGGTCCTCAGACCAGACTTTTGCCTTGGGAAGCCTTGATGTTTGCTGTTATCTACGCTCTGCTAATCTCTGGGATCACAACTTTTTAGACTCTGCAGTACATCTTTTTATAGCAAGATGTAAAGTACCTTGATATTTAAAGAAGACTT
This sequence comes from Ochotona curzoniae, assembly GCF_017591425.1. NCBI lineage: Eukaryota > Metazoa > Chordata > Mammalia > Lagomorpha > Ochotonidae > Ochotona > Ochotona curzoniae. The sequence goes on from NW_024466218.1 coordinate 5,828,665, forward strand.
TCACCGAAAGGCTTATTTAATAAGAACACGAGTTTAAGAAGAGACAGACTCAGATATAATATACAAATTGAATCAAACTATGACTTACTTCTTTTCCTCTTGAGGACATCTTCAGAGGATCTTGCTGCTACGTTCTTAATCTGCCTTCCCTGGGGAGGTAGTAGCTTCCCTCATCATATCCAGAAATCTACCTTACCTGTAGATTGTTCCCAAGCTGAGCAAAGGACATTAAACTCACCCTTCACCACCGAACTCTGGACATGTTGTTGACAGCTGTCAGAGATATTACACCATTCCCCTAAGACTCTGCCAGAGCACACCATGCAGGAGTACTCAGAACAGGGTCAGTCAGATTCACAAATATCTTTGGGTTAAACCAGAAAAGGCTACAGGCAGCAACTTCGCTGAAAATAGTGAATTCAACCTGGAGTTCAATTACTCAGGAATAGTGGCTTTGGGCCTGCCTACAGCAGGTATGTCTCAACTTCTCCTCTTCACTCTATTCTCCAGGCTACTTTTCTGCCCTGAGCTTGGCAACTCGGAATTCAAGGATGATTCAATAAATATCAGAGTCTTGAGGGTTGTTTGTAAAGTAGACTGAGTGAAAAATGCCAGTTAAGAATGTGTGGCAAGTTTTTATATTTTACCTGTAAAATGATTCTGAGGAAATACTTTGCTTCAGGTTATGACTTTCATATCAATGGTATTTAAGTATCAGGTTTGTACAAATGAACAAAACCAGAATATTTGAACAAACTCTTGTGTACTATTCTTTTGTCAAGTGAAAAAGGTATCAATTTAAGTTTCATATTGTAATAATTTCATTGAAAGGCAGCTAGAAATAATGAGAGATTTTTCATCTGTTAGCTCATTCCTCGAATAATGACAATAGCCGTGCCTGGCAGCCAGGAGCAAAGTCCCACCTGAAACTCTCAGTTGGGTGGCAAGATCCAAATTCTTGAGTCATCATTTGCCACCTTCTCAAATGCACATCAGCTGCAATTAGAAGTGGAGTCGGGACTTGAAACCAGGCATTTGATTGTGGAATACAGATATGCTATGCAGCACGCTAATCCACCCAGTACCTTCCTAGAGAGAATGTCTGCAAGTAGTAATTCTCCATAGTTCTATGGCTGCATAGTCTTCTACCAAAATTAGCATTTATAATACATACACACAATTAAGTGCTTTTCAGTGAGAATGTAGATGAATATATAGTGAAGTATACATCTGAATCTCTATCCAGACACACATATTACACATAAAATTCATATGAAGAGCTAATGCAGAAGGTGGTATAAAGGCTGTTTACCAAGACATGTTCCATACCTTCACTTCCTTTTATTCGTATTTATTGCTTGCTTGCTTTCATTAAAAATAGCTCTTTGAGGATCAAAAATCTCATTTTGTAAGACTCTGAAAAAGGATTTGAAGGACAAAAGGATATAGCTTTTTGGGTGGAAAAATGAGGCCTTTTCCAATGGGAGGGAATTGCCGGGGAAAGATAGAAAATTTTAAGTAGCACTGTGACTATCAAGGTCAATGTCAACTTCAGTTACCAACTGGATGTTTTGCAGCAAATACTCACTGCTCAAGGTAACTGTCGATGATGATTAAATGGAGGGACTGAATTATCCTCTTTCATGGTTCATTTAGTGGAGATATCAAGAGAGAAGGCTGTCCAGGCACCTGGTTCATTCCCTTTCATCTTGCTCATGTCTTCTGTTTCCTCTTGCAGTCTTAGACTTAAGAACTAAGTTTATCAAAACTGTATCTGTGAGCTATTGTAAAGAGCCCCCCAAGCCCCTCTTTGTTTTTTCCTCATTCACTTTTCTGTCTCCGACACAGGATTTTTACCAGAAAGTTCCTTCTTGAGTTATACCCTGGGGGCTCATCTTTTGTGCTACATGCTCAAGAACTACTCCATACAACAAGCAGCTGTAACATGGGAGCGCATGGTCTTAGGCAATCATTAATGATCCTATGAAGTCTTGACAAGCTGTGTCTGACCACGCTTCCTTTCCTGACAAGGGTCTCAGGCTGGACTAACTAGGAAGCCCTCCTTTGTTTATATAACCATCCCACACCGAAGCCTTGTTTCTTTAGAGCTTGCTTTGGATTCTTCATAGGATGATTGTTCTAGGATCACAGTGGGCCAGGTGAGTCTGGTAAGAGAAGTACATGGTGAGATAAGAGATTTCTCGGAAAGGGAAAGGATTAGATATTAGCTAGTCTTTTGGAATTTTGTAGGCATGTCTTCCCTAAGCCACTAAATTTCTGGCCAGGTCATAGTTCAGGGATAGCAGACAGATAATGCTCAGCCTATTTTGAGCACTTATCTATTCTGAATCACAGGCACAACAGAGAGCTTTTTCATCGCTGGATTTCACCGGCTGTCTAAGTACATCTTTGAGCTAATTGTATCAATTGCTCCTTTTTTAAAAATATCCACCATGTTTCTTTCAACTTTTTCATATCCACTATCAATTCTGTCTGAAGTAGAAAAATACCTATCTCAAATGTTCATTTTTATTTCTTATATAAGAATAATCTCTATTCTTGTTTCTTGGTTAAAAACACTTTCACAATGGTGTTTTGAGAAGGACTTGATTAATAACTTTTTTATATTTTAACTGTCATTCTCTGAACAAACTGGTCATATTTCAGCCAGATTTTAATTCTGAAAAAGGATTGTGAAATAGTGCTTCAGATAATCTTCTGATAAAAAAAGTTGTTGTTTTTTTTTAAAAAAAATTGGTTTCAATTTGTGTATCATAAATTTCAGCTTCTCCTGTATACAAGTCACCTAGTTTCATTGGGACTGTTTCTCATCATCAAATTCCATTTTGAACTCTTAAGATACACACTCTTAAGATAAGTGCTCCTAAATTCTGATCATTTTAAAAGTTTATTGTAATTATTTGTCTTATCTCTCTGCAATTGAAAATCCTATTTATTCAACATATCTTTTTATACCGGTGCAGTATCTTTTATATGAAGTGTTCAGAAGCAGAAATCTTTCATATTTAGGATAATTTTGCATTTTATAATATTTACATGTATACAATGAGGATAAAACTGAAGTCTAAACGTAAAATATGTTTATGTTTCAAAAAGAACTTACACAGATAGTCTAATTTTAAGTAATATTTTTAATGGACTCCTATTTTGACTACAATCTATATATAAGATCAAGATGTAGAATTTTCCACCGTGGCTCATGTCAGTGCTCAAAAAGTTACAAATGTGATGTATTTATGTTCCCCACCTCTTTGGCTAGGAAAGTTTAATCTGTATTAATCCAAATACTTTCAGTTTATTTCTTCATGTGTTGGGGGTTCTAGAGGCCTTAAGTATAACTGTGTTCTGAATTGATGTCTCTATTTTTTAAAAAAGATTTATTGTTTATTTGTATTGCAAAGTCAGATATACAGAGAGTAGGAGAGGCAGAGAGGGAAATCTTCCATCCGATGATTCACTCCCCAAATGACCACAGCGGCTGGAGCTGAGTTGATCTGAAGCCAGGAGCCAAGAAACTCTTCTGGGTCTCTCACGCGGGGGCTGGGTCCCAGGACTCCAGCCTTATGAATGGATATCTTAAAACATGCATTACTGAACACAAATCTCAGTATTGAGTTCTGTTTGTTCTTACAGATACTATAGGAATCTACTCATTTTGTGACAAGTACTATGATTTCTCTGTTTCTTCCTTATTCAAAGGTGTTTTTCTTCACAGTTCAGACACTCCCCCCAATTGCACTTGCCAAGTGAAGATTCAGCCAGTGAGCCATCATGTCAGCCCCCCAATAACCTCTTTATGATCAAAGTTGCCTGTAACTCCAATCAGGCAGGAAGGATCCTTACATCATTGCCCTCTGAACTACAAATAATACTCTGAATTCATTTGTTACTAGATGATAAATATTTATAACTCTCATTGTAGTTAGAGATGCATACAACAGGGATTGTACTAGATTACTCCACTTTTAATTTATTATCAAGTTTCTATATACACATCACATGCCTCAGAAACTTTTTGTTCAAAATAACTTCTAACCCTATGTCTCTAATATTCACACTACTGGAAACAATCTAACAAATCAAATGCTTCACTTTCTTTGATAAAATCTGTATCTACATTTATGTGATTTTTTTATGGTTGTAAATATTCTTGACCTATTCATTCTTCGTTGAATATCTGAATAATTTCTGACAGAATTTGTTAGAATGTCAAACTCTGAGGTTAAGTATTTTGTAGCAGTTTTCAAAATAAAGTTTATTTTTTTTTCACAGAGCTTCAGATTAAAATTGAATATCGAGTAGTCCTAATCCAAGTTCAAGGAAATATCACCACTACCTCAATGAATCAAGTGATCCACAGAGTAACAGGTTACACAGACATTTGAATAGTGGGTTCATCCTCTAGCTCTGCTACTTGGAAGCTCCTAGATGTGGATAACTCCCCTTTCTGTAAAACAGCACTGGAAGGATTGATTAGCAGTTTTCAAATATAGCCAAAGTGATTTTCAAGTTCCAATCCATTATCAAAGGCTTAAGCTGAGTTGTTGCCATTCTTCTCTGCCCTACCACACAAAGTATATTTAAGGCCTCACTCCTAATTCCTGACAGTGTGAACTGACCTGGTGACACAGTCTTTGCAGATACAATCGCAGGCAATTTCATACTGGAGCAGGATGTACTCTCAGTGCAATGAAACTGATACCTTCAAAGAGGAAGGTACACACACGCAGAGAGAGAGAGAGAGAGAGAGAGAGAGAGAGAGTCATGTGAAAACGTTCTTCACAGATTGCAGTGATATGCCTGCAATCCCAAGGAGTATCACCAGCTGTGGGGATTCTTTAAACAATATTGTTTTTGTTTAAGGCTAATTTATGTGATTTATTTTAAAAAGTTTCAGGAAACAAATTTTAACTACCAATTCAGGGAATAAGACATGGGAATCTGTATTTTGTGTGTCCCCCTTTCCCTGGTGATTCTGCTATAACCAAGGCTTGGATCCTATAGGTCTAAAAGGTTGTCTCATTCTCAGATTTTGTGACTCAAGATTACATATGTGTTAAAAGCCATGAATATAAATACATTTTTTTTTCAGTGATAAAGACTGAAAACTACTGGTGCTTCAAGCTTGCCTTCTTATGATAATAGAACCCTACATGATGGTCATGACAAAGTCAAGCTTGCCTCCTTGTGATAATAAAGGCCTAAATGATGGTGTTCTTTTGTTGCTGGTCTAGAAGTACAAGGCATTTGAAGGTCAATCCAATTTCATCTTGACAAACACATCTATTTGAACTTATTTCCTTTTAGAGATATGATGCTTATTCAGTTTTCAGCCAGTAAGTGTTGGGGTATTGTTTGTGATAGATTTGCCTCATAATAGATAATACATCTTCTGTGTATGAACTTCTAGTCCTTTTGCAATTGTCTGTAATGATTGATATTAAACTATCATTTCTTGGTCTGTGGCACTAAGTGCAAACTTATCTTTCATAATGCCAGCTCCAGACGCTCCACTTGCCTGCCTGAGTCTGCCCTTGAGACACAATAATATGCTGTGCAAGGCATTGCAGAAGCATCAGGGATTCACACCATGCCCAGAGCTGACAGAATACCCTGAGTGATGGTGGCAGCCTTCCCAATACACCAGCAGGGCCTCCATCTATAGCTGCAACAGACAACAATGACCCATACCTCCACAACACATCTTTTTCATCATCACTCATGTAAGCTGTTCTAAAATTTTATCTTCATTGCATCTTTACCATCCTATAGGAGATGCAATTCAAGGAGGAAAAAAGAAATACAGAGAATAAAAACTGTAGCATTTTTGCATACTACACTATATAAGTGAATGGGGTTAGAAATTAAAGTGATGAAACACTGGAAAAGCAGAAAGAGAAGCTCTCTCTCACAGTACTTGCTCCTGGAACAGTTTGTAGAATATGGTGGATGACATCTGATGGCTGTCCTCATGGCACACTCACGGGTATACTTGGGTTGGGTTTATTATCCAAGTGTTTGTTTGACTTTATCTAGCTTAGGAGGAATTCTCAGATGAAGAGTTCACATGATGATGGCTTGCTAGCTATTCTTTCTCAATCCCTTGCCTGACAGATGACTAAGCACACCTGTTTTTAGAACACTGCAGCATCTATATTATCCTCTCTCATTCTGAAATTGATTGAATGGTGGATCTTCATTATAAAGTACATGATTTATGAATTTGTGACTTGAGTATATCTTAAGGCCTCTAAGATTCAGTCCCAGGTCTAAATCTATATTCGCTCCTCCCTTATTGAACTTTGTGTCTTGCAAAAAACAGGAGCTTAGTATATGAATGTATGTGTGTGTGTACATATATATTTAATCTAATTTGTCTCTTTTTTAAGGCTAGTTATCCTGGCTTCCAATGGCTGAATGAAGAAGGGGGATGCAATAGGACGGACAGGAAGAAGTTAACAGCCTCACCCCTTTTTCTTTCCCCAGACAAGCAAACTAGTTTTCAGGATACATTACTTTGAGTGGGGAAAAAAAAAGAATATTATACTTTAACTGAGCAAAGTAGAGCATAGAGTATATGTTGGGAGCTTTTGATTTCTTTGGTTTCTTCAGTATTTTGGTTTGTTTCAGGTATTTAATAGAATAATGACTCACAAAACTAATATTCATATATAATAATTGTCTTAGTGGACAATGTTGAAACAAAATTACTCAGTTGATGGCATTTATACTCAAGCTTACATTTTTAATTTAAGCAATGCTTGTGGAGTATGTTGACATTTCTGCATTAAGCAAAATAATAGATACAATTATAACCACTGTTACCTAGTCAATAGTGTATGTACTCATATCCATCAAACCTTTTAGTTCCTATGAAGACAATTATTGGAATCAATAGTATGGTCCCATACCAATGCGAAAATCACCACTGAGGTGTCTTAAATATTAAAATCCAATCTTTATTGAGTAGTGAGCAGACTCCGGATGTGGAAACGAGCCATGTGGCAGATTTACAATGTGCAAGGATCCAATGGGTTCAGTATTCATTTGAATAACTACTTGAAAATGCTAGGTAGAACAATTACTTAGTCACAGAATATCTGCTTATAAAAGCAAAAAGCTGCTGGAAGCAACATTAAAATGACTTATTGTGATTTTTACTGGTGCTTTACTGAAACATAATTTTTATACAGTAAAATGTCAGGTCCCGAGTGGTCAGCACAGTGACGTTTTCCATGTGTATATTCCCTTGAAATGACTACTTCTTGTAGAATACAGAATAATTCCTCCTCCTCAGAAATAGTCTTGATCTTTATGATAACCTGCAAGAGGAGGAAATAGTGGAATTAAAGAAAGACAATGGCAAATGCAATTCAGTTTACAAACATTCCAATTACATTTAATTTTCAAAAAAAATACTTTTAATAAGATATTTGCAATGATTGTCTCTCAGCATGCTTCAAAGTCACTGAAATACCAGTTTTACCATACTTGATTAAAATACTTTTAAGATAGTTTCTGATTTAAGCAAGGAAATGTTAATTGTTAAAGGGGTTCTCCTTTGTTGCTTACAGTGCCTATAATTCTTCGTCAGTTGGCTTCAGCTCCTTTCAAAGTACGGATAATTGTACTTGAGAGTATACTAGTGACATCTAGTGCTTATCTGCTAAAAATGTCTGCATTTAGCAGAACATTTATTCTTTCGTATTTAGCTAATGTTAATCAAATTTATGTTTATGTGCAGAAAATGACAATGGTGATATAAGTGCTATTTCATGCTGTTAAAAACTAAATAGATAACCTTCCAACATAACCTCTTAGCATAATTAAAGCAAACAGATTTGACATTAACATTGTGCATTAAAAGCAAGAACAGAGAATAAAAGGATCGTAGAATGAGAAGGCATATGTTTGAATTGCGTTTTTATTATTCATAAACAGATATGAATGCCAAAAATGAGTGGTACAATGGCTTAGTCCCTTGTTAGGACCTAGTAGGTGACACAGAGGACAAAGATAGGAGCTTGGATTACAATGAGAAAAACATATTTATATCTAAGGCTCCTTGTTATGAACGAACTGATTTGCAGAGATTTTTCATATTTTAGGTAGATCCTGAAATGCAGTATAGCCCAGTAGGCAAACCTAGAAAATTTATACTGAAAGACTTGTTGAAGTTGGATATACAAACTCAGTCTCTTCTCTGCTTCTCCATTATAGGAAGATTTCAGCTCTCAGCTCCCCGTCAGTATGTAACGTTAGCTTTTTTAATTATTAATTACATTGCATTATGTGACATAGTTTCATAGGCTCTGGGATTCCCCCAACCCCTCCCCGTACCCTCCCCCCATGGTGGATTCCTCCACCTTGTTGCAGTATTACAGATCAAATTCAGTCAAGATTCTTTCATTGCAAGCATCTACCAAGTGTAAAGTCCAGCATCTTATTGTCCAGATAAGTTCATCGGTTTCTTGGGGAGACCATCTCTGGTCTGAAGGCAGAGCTGGCAGAATATCATCCCAACCAATTAAAAGCCCCAACATAACATCAACAGCAATTTACAACATTATGAAATTAATTGACATGGTATTGAGTAACCAATATGTTAAAAAAAAAATACAAGTTCTTAACTATATCCTGTGGCTACTTCTTTGACATTTCATTTTTAGTTTATATACAACTGGCTTCTTTACACCTTATGATGGCTATAAGGAACTATTCAGCTGTCTCGTGTCTATTTTCACTTTAGTATTTAGCAGTTTATAGTGTTGAAGCACAATTTTGCTGACAGTTACAGAAAGAGAGGGAGAGGTAGAGGGAGATCTTCCATGTGATGGTTCAGTCCCCAGTGGATACAAGGCTAAGGCTGGACTGGGACAAAGCTAGGAGGTAGGAACTTCTTCTGGGTCTCCTACATAGCTGCAGAAGCTCAAGCACTTGAGCCATGCTCTGCAGCTTTTTCCAGGCCATTAACAGGGAGATGATTAAAAGTAGAGCAAGGTGACTAGAAGAGGTACCTGTAGGGGACAGCATCATTGCCCGTGACAGCTAAAACTGCTGTGCCACAATGCATACACTGGGTTGCAATTTTGTTCCTCTGAGAATTCATGTGTTGAATACAATTATTTCTTGCACTGCTTTTTCAGTTTAAATTTAGCATTTCAATAATTATAGGTGCTTTCTAAATACATACATAGATGCACACACCTTGTTTTAGGTACTCAAATTCCAATGGTACCTCAATGTCTTGTTAATTATTATTTCTAATTTTTCCTATTTAATTGTGATGCCACCAGCGTTAGGTTATAAAGTTTTAAGTAAGACAGGCTATACACTTGTATTTGTGATTCTAGATGGCAAGATTGTTGATTGCTTCTTCAACATTGAGTGCTCAGTGTGTGGGCGCAGAATCTGTTGGTGAGTGCTGGGACTGGGTGTAGATTGTGCCAAGCAAGGCCACAACAGCCCCCTTCCTCCAAGCATGCAAAGGATCTGGGACTAAGAGCTGCTCTGGTAGGGGAACTTTAGAGACTCCACTACTACACCATAGCTCTTGCTGTGAGCATGAGGGCTGAGGCTGAAAGACAGTTGGGCCAAGCAGGGCTTCAGATTACAGGGTTTATAGGGCTTCAAGCGTATGTGTGCGTTGGATCTAGAGATAAATCAGATTGGGCAAGAATACAGCACTCACTGGCATATGCGGGAGCTAAAACAGGGTGTGGGCAGGCTGGACTAGGCCATAGCAGCTGCCAATAAATGCTAAAACTAAGAATGAGCCATTCATGCTGTGTTTCAACAACTGTAGGCACATGTAATACACAAGGCTGGAGATAGGCCTGGCAGGGAAACTGGCAGAGCACAGCTTCTCTGGTGAGCAAAAGCCAGGGTTGGGGATGGGTCAGGCCAGGCAAGGCCACAATGCCAGTTGGTATATGTGTGGACTGGGTCTGGGAGAGGGCCAGACTGTCCTAAGCTCCAGCACCCACTGGCACATGAGAGCTGGGATGAGATGTGGATCAGGCTGAATGAGGCCACACACAAAGATCAGCGCTGGGGGTAAGCCTGCTGGAGGTTATTTAGTGTCACCACAGGTAGGCTGCAGTATGCATTTCTGTACCTGAGAGCTGAATCTGGAGCAAGTTAGGCTGGACTTGACCACAGCACTCACTGATTTATTTGAGATGGGGATGAAGGCAGGACTGACCAGCTGGCTGCATCCACTGGTGTGTGAGTTAGCTCGTGTGGGAGATGGACCAACCCTGTCCCTGCAAGATGTGGTGCACACAAGAGGCAAGGCTGAGGACTTTTCAGGTGAGGTTTCTTGGGGGACCCCCCAGCTACATCATTGGACTCAATCCTCATTCTCAGGCAAAATCACAAGAGAAGTGTTACAACCTTGGAGTGCTCATAGCAGGATTGGGCCGCCTCAGTTGCTGACACCCGTGCAATGCAGAACAAGCCCAGATGCACAGTGGGGACATGACAGCCAGCTCATCTAGGTCAGCAGAGGACAATGAGTGCCTTGTCAGAGGATAGTGTTCACAAACAAGCTTTAAACCTTGACCATGTTTTATCAATTAAATAGGAATTATAACACAAAACTTGTGAAATAAATACTAGGATTACTTAAACTAACAATGTCTTGATGGTTAGGGCCATCAGTAAGGTTAAAGTGACTGACACAGTGGCATTGCTGGTAAAGCTGCCACACACGGTGCCAGCATCTCAAACAGGCATGGTATGATTCTCAGCTCATCCACTTCTGATCCAGATCCCTGATGATGTGCCTGGGCAATCAGTAGAAGAAGGCCTGAGTGCTCGAGCTCTTCCACCTGCATCTCCAGTCATATCAGCCCTTTGGGCAGTGAACCCATGGGTAGGAAGATCATCTCTCTCAATCTCTTTCCCTCCCCTCATTCATCCCTCTCTGCCTCCTCCTCCTCCAGCTTATTTCTGCATGAGCATGCATGTGTGCTTGTCTGTATGTATGTGTGTGTGTGTGTGTGTGACTTTGCCTGTCAAATAAATAAATAAACCCTTTGAAAAAGACCAAATCATTTCTGTTGCATAGGATTCAGGATATTGGCTGCCACTATTGTCCAGTTACACACAGGAACTTGTAACTTCCCCATTGATTTTTAACTCCTTTGGAGTTTACTGTATCGCCTCCACATCTTTACTTCCTATTCTGTGGCCACCTTGCTCTTAGTAATTTTCCCTTCTGTTTTGGACTTCCTGATCTTAACAATGAAATGAGATCTGAAATTGGACCCAAAGACTAGAGGTTTTATATTTGGCTTTCCTGAGGCGTTTGCCTGTGCTCCACTCCACCCAGTTCTGTTTCTCTGTACTTTCCCATTCACAAAACTCATTCTTGCTGTGTGCTGTGACCCCTAACCAGCTCCTTTCTATCACAGCCTGGCATTTACCCATGTAGATTTTAAAATACTGAAAGGGAAAATTGTATGTTATATTCTACCACAGTACTAAGCACTTCTTGGATGCTCTGAAAATGAATTTTTAAATGAATTAATTACATGAAAATAGAGATAGTCATAGTTTATTATTGTTTTTAAGTTTTCAGGAAAAGATAATTTGTTTCAATGAAATCTGACAGAATTGTGTTGTGGGTTCAAAGGGATAATCAGAACATTTCATTTGGTTTGATGGATAACTGAACTTTTCCTTCCTGCCCGTAGTAACACTTTAAAGATCCTCTATTTCATTAGTGAGGAGAGGTTTATTTGCTTATGGCTCCTGGAAGACAGGGATTTGATATTTATTCTCAGGCAATTGGAAAATTGATTTGACCCACTTAGGAGTTTAACAATGGATTCATAATAACTCTTCTCAAAGAATACAAAAGAGCAAGTGCATCAGTTGATCAATAGTACATTTAAGAAAAAGAACTCAAGATCAAGGGGATGTACAGACACCACTGAAGAGCTCTTTCTATTCAGATAATTAGATAATAAAGTACTGCAGAGGGTACAAAGTAAATAAATTTGGAAGTGTTTCCTTAACTTTGAGATACCCAGTGCAAGAAGGAGGGGCTCAGACTCCCTGTCAGTGCAGAATCAATGTGATCATCTTGCTAAAGACCAAGGGCTCACAGAAAATGTTTCACACTGTGGTCAGTCTCTAAGGACTGTTTCCAGCTACTCTGGGTTCCCACAAAATCTACACTTTTGCTTTTATTCCTGGGGACTGCCAGATTTACAGATGGGAGAATAAACCCAGGAAGGGCCTGATGGACAAGCCTGTGTGGCTGCTGTACAGTATGGGCTGCCCAGAGAACACAATAAGGTAGGTGTTTCCCTTTGGTTTCTGGCAGAAGAAATGTCAGCAACAGCCTAGCAGAATCACTTTTCATCAATGTCATTTCTGTGACTTGCTTCCAATTATTAATATCCAGAACGTCATTACTATTTTTTTTAAAAGATTTTTTTTTCTTTATTGGAAAGGCGGATTTACAGAGAGGAGAGACAGAGAGGAAGATCTTCCATCCGATGATTCACTCCCCAAGTGAGCGCAACAGCCGATGCTATGCCGATCCGAAGCCAGGAGCCTCTTCCGGGTCTCCCACGTGGGTGCAGGGTCCCAAAGCTTTCGGCCGTCCTCGACTGCTTGCCCAGGCCACAGGCAGGGAGCTGGAAGGGAAGCGGGGCTGCCGGGATAGAACCGGCGCCCATATGGGATCCCGGGCGTGCAAGGCGAGGACTGTAACCACTTGCGCCACCGCGCTGGGCCCTATTTTTTTAAATTTTACTTTTGATGAAGTTTGCATAGTTGGTCAGTGTGGGAAGGGTAAAGGATCAGGGGAAAACTTCTCTAGGGTAGCTGATCAATTTGTTCTGCCCTCCTTCCTCTGCAAACTAATGAATGCTGTGGCCCATCCCTGCCCTGCCCACCCCATACTTGGCCCTCACATGTACCAAAGGGAACTGCATTCCAATCAGAGAGACTCCAAACAACACCACTGGACTGGCCGCCAGCTTTGGTTCCTGTGTCTGGCAGCATATGCAGTGGAGCGGTCCGATCTGCCCCAACATTCCATTGAGATCTCGCACACATCATTGGATAATAAAGACTAACTCAACCCAACTGACTCCACCCTCTAGCCCACTCTCATGCCAGTGGGTGCCACTGCATGTCCAGTTAGGTCAGCCCTGGTTCTCATGTCCAGCAGTGTTAAGTTTCAACCAACAGCCTCCCCTCTGGACCTACGCCCTAACCCACATTTTGTACTCTCCAGGTGGTTTTGCAGTCTACTTGACAGGACTTGCCCCCAGTCCGAGCAGTTACCAGCTGATGCTGTGGCAAAGCCCAACCCAATTGTCCTTCCTCTGGCTCAGGCCTGCAACCAGTGGATATAATCAGCTAGCCCAGTCTGACTCTCCCCCTAACCCAGTTCACATGTAGACCAACAGATGTAGTCCTGCCCATCCTGGTCTGTCCCCAGTCCCAGCTTTAACATTCACCAGCAGGAACAATGTCCCAGCCTTGAGTCCCCAGTACTCTCCTACCAGCCTCACACACCTCCCTGCCTCAGTCTCACCTGTGCTGGTGGTCCTGCAGCCCAGTGTGGCACGGCTAATTTTACCCCAGGATTTGCTGGCAGGTGCTATAGCCTGGCCTGGCCTGGTGTACTCCTCCCCTACTGGCTGGTAGTGCCGCCCAAACTGGAGCAGTCAGACCCCGGTCCCACACCTAATGTGAACTGGCTGGTGCTGTGGACTACCCCAGCCTGTTCTGCACCCTTTGTTGGTTCTCAGATCTGTTAGTGGGTGTTACGATCTGGCCCAGCCTGGCATGCCCCACACCTGTCCCACATGTATGCCAGTGAGTACTGCAACCTGGGCTGCTCCTTGCCTTGGTTCTTGCTCTTAACTTGCAGGGACTACACTCTGACAAAGGAGTTCCCAAAGCCGCTCTATCAGGTCTCCTCCCAGTGGCAGATGAAATATACATATTCTGAAAGGAAACTAACACTCCAGCTAAGAATTACCTGCCATTAAAAAACATAATATTCAATGCTTTCTGTCCAGTATTATCTCCAAAATACAGTAGAGATAGTGACTTATATATAATAATATATTGAAATTAGATAGCTTTCTCTGATTCCAAAGCCCAAGTTTCTGCCCACATGTTAAGCTGATTTCTGTGCCCTTTCTTTTCCTCTTTCAGTTTCCTCTTTTACTTCAGTTCTGGTGGATACCATCCACTGGTCACCTCCCACTATATTGTCCTTGATTCCTAATATTATTTCCTATTCTGCCACAGAGAAAAGGAAAAAAAAGATGATATCGTTTTTATTGTTGTTGCTTTCTCCTAATTTGATAAACAGAGCTGGTAATTGATAATTGAGGTTCCACTGGAGGAAGAAAGGATTAAAATTTTAACTCAAGCTTATACTAGTTTCACTAAAAACACATATTTATTTGTTGCATTTTCCTGCAAGTGTGCTGGATGCTGGATGCATAGCACTGAATATGACAGATTGCAGCATGTTAGGGAACAGAGTCATCAAGCAATTTTATTGAGTTCTATGTAAGAGAAATGTTTCATGGAAGCGTATGAGGGGAAATTGCACTGTTGAGCCCAGAAATACTCCTCTAAGAAAATGAAATTTGTGTTGGCCATAAAGGAGATATTAGATAAGTAAAAGCCAAGTAAGTGGGAGAGAGAGAGAGAAATTATATGACAACATATATATATGTTCTCGTGAAAGAAAGAGAATGGTCCATCAGAGTAAATTTTTCTTATGGCCAATAATACAGGAGTGTAGAAAGACGAGCAAGTTAAGGCAGAAGAGGTGGAAAGCAACACAATTATGCAGGCTCACAAGGGACATATTAAGGATTAGATACTGTCTTTCCTATCCTAAGAGAAATGGGGAACCACTGGAAGCTATTTAACAAGAAGATGACATGATTAACTGCTACTTTCTACATCACATAAAGTGAATTGGGAGGTATTCATAATGGGTGTGGGCAAACCGTTTAAGAGTCTCTGTGAGTCTCCTTAATGAGAGATGATGGTGGATGGCATGATAGGATGTTGCAGGGAGAATGAAACAAGAGAGGGGTTGTAAACTTATTGAAAAAGTAGAAGCCATAAAATTTTTGGAGGAAAGCATAGGAAGAATCAATAGTAATTGCTTGGCCTTGAACATTTGTTGACATATGGGAAATGTTAGAAAACAAAAAATTTTAGCACATGAATCGTGATTTCAGCTGTTTTGGATATTTTGAGTTGTGGCGGGGATTTTGAGAAATCTCAATGGAGATGCTGAGTGTCATTTTAAAAAGTTTGCAGGACATAATGACTGGAATGTAGATGCTTGGCTTTGCTGAGCCAACGATGGTAATTGAAGCCCTGGAAGTAATCGTGATTGCTGAAGCAAGGTAAATCAAGCGGAAAAGGGCCTAGCAGTGAATTCTGAAGTATGGGACTGTATTGTAAAACAAAATAAAATATTTTTAAATGTAAAAGAAAGAAAACCAGAATAGGGATAAATATGAACACTGTCATCAAAATATTTTATTTCCCTCACAGTGGATGGGAGGAGTTCAAAGATACAGTTGAATTCTAATGCTGGAGGGGACATATTTTAGAGGCAGGATTCTATTAAGCAGTGAGGACCATTTCAGACACTTAACTTGTTTACAAGTTTTTGTTTGTTTTGCTTTTGTGAATATGTGTGTGCTTTTGTGTGTGCACACACGCCCCATTCTGTATGCTGATTGTAAGGGCAGATTCACACTTCCCATTTCCTTGGTTCAAGTTCTCAGTCCACAAAAATCCAGACAAAACCAAGATGCACTGAAACTAATTAAGGCTATCAGTACTATTGACTCTACCAAAGTCAAACTTAACTATCCTTGTAGTCCAGAATTTTGCTTCAATCTCATCTATCCAGCGCAGAATTTTATCATAAATACATACATAAAAAATTCTCCACGCATCCAGCTTACTACCTTCTTAGCCACGAGTCTTAATAGATGGCTACTTTTTCTTTCCAAATAAATTAAATTGGATTGAAACAAATGAACAGTTGGGATCTTTATTGATATCACTTTATCAACGCTAAATTCTCTTGGGATTCATTATTTGTTTGTTTCTGTCCTGTTTCAAGGTTGTGTGCTAAATGGCTACAACTGCTGGCCAATGCTGAAAGAATAATGTCACCAAGACTGATAAGATATTCACAACAAATATTTGTTTGAATTAAAAACAGACTATCTCAAAAGACTTGTCACAATTGGCAACAATCAATAGGATCATAAATGAGAAAAATGAATGTAATTTAGAGCAAGAGAACACAAAAGCAAGACACTGAAACTTGAATCAAGTCTCTGAGGGGCTAGGCAGAGTTAAAAAACTATCATCCTATTGTTTACAGACAAATCTAATGGGGTATAAATTTAATCACCTTGAATTTTAAAATGAAGAGGTGCATTTGTTCTATAATATGCCTAAATTACTTTAAGGCCCAACAGCCTTTTTTTTCCTAAAAATAGTTTTGTGAAAATATAATCCATTTGTTACAATATCAACCCCAAATATATGTTATTTGGGAGTTCGAATATTTGCCAAGTTGCACAGATTCCACACGGCCTAATTTTAAAACAACTTCATAATTTCAGAAAAACTTCCCTAACCATTACCAGTCACTTTTCTTGAACTCCCTCGCCCCATAGCTAGCAATTGCCAGAAAGATAGCTTTTGAGCCCTTCAAACTCTAATGCAAAATCCCAGAATCCTCCTGGTAAAAGATGACTAAAATTCAAAGAGGAAGTAATTTGAGAAATAGCTTACCCGTACTCTTTCACTCTTAGGAAGCCAATATCCATCCATATCTATGTCCAAACGGCCTTGTGTCCATTACAGCTAAGTGAACAATACATAGACTTCTGTTGCTGCACCACTCATAACTACCCCCTGAAATACTGTAATTGCTTTCACAGCCATAAAAAATGCTCTTGTCGTGTATTAATTAGCTTCCCATCACCACTTCAACTGGTTTCCATTGACCTGCCATCTCTGCCTATGACCAGCATTTCGTGCAGGTCAGCACTGCTTTCCTTGTCCTTTTAGATTTGTAGGTGTCATCTTGGACCCCACTTCTCTTTCCACCAATGAAGGAGTTGGACACCAAGCTTGTGTTTGAGGTTGCTTCCCTTCTGCCTGTTCTTTGATCATCCATATTTTTAGGCTGACTTTCTCCCCCCTTTGGGATATTTCTAATGATTTAATGAGCACATCCTACTTGAGCAGAATGACTCCAGTAGACCGTACCATATATACTCCATCAAATATCTTCTACACACCTTTCTTCAGTTAATGAACTAATCATTGAACTATCAACTGGTTTAAAATTCAGGCAATTTGAAATATCTTTATGTCCCCTTCACATTTTATACTACCATGTTTGATCTAAAAGACTGTACACCAGCAACTTTACAATGATTTTGCCATCTGAAACACACACATGTATTTTTAAAATTTCACTTCATAACTATATTATTTATTCTGTTGGCTAAATTTAACATTTAGGAACATGCTGGTAGTTTATACTTTTCTATGAACTTCTAACTCACATCCTATGCATGTTAAATGATTTTAAAAGCTTGCAGTTTTGTAACATATAATAAATTTTATTCCAAGTAGCTTAACATTTCAATTTTTTATTTGTCTTCAATATTATGAATGTTTATGTTGTTTGCTATATAGAATTTTACTACTTGAAACAGTAGAGCCAGAGCAAATAAATTAAGTTTAATTAAGCTTTAATTCATTCATATGAAGATGAGAAATAATATGTTTGTTTTGAGGATCTCTGAGCTTGTATGTACAAATTTTCTTTGCTTAGAACATAAATAACTGGGCCCAGTGTGATAGTCTAGTGGCTAAAGTCCTTGCCTTGCATACACAGGGATCCCATACGGGCACCAGTTCTAATACTGGCAGCCCCATTTCCCACCCAGTTCCCTGCTTGTGGTCTGGGAAAGCATTTGAAGATGGCCCAGTGTCTTGGGACCCTGCACCTGCATGGGAGACCAGAAAGAGGCTTCGGGTTCCTGGCTTCAGATCAGCTCAGCTCTGGCCATTGCAGCTGCTTCAGGAGTGGATCATCGAATGGAAGATTTTCCTGTTTGTCTCTCCTCTCTGTATATCTGACTTTCCAATAAAAATAAATAAATCTTTAAAAAAGAACATAAATAACCACATTTTTGCTACATTTTAATTTTATGTCATCTTATTTGAAACATGCAATGGCTTATGGAGTGATCATCTGAGGTCTTAATATGCTCTTTTTAAAGTTGAAAAGCTGAGGTTCATGGTGGGTATTTGGCCTGAGCATAAGGCATCAGCATCCTTTATTGGATTCCCTGGGTACTCTGTTTTCCAGTTCCAGCTTCTTCATAGTGTGTGATGGCTCATGTAATTGGTTTCCAAGCATCCCCATGGGGGGATTGGGTAGAGTTACCGGCTTGAGTTCCTGGTGCAAAACTTCTGCCTGGCTCATCCCTGCGATTCTGCCCGGCTCACCCCTGTGATGTTTCCTGCACTTGGAGAGTGAACTAATACATCGGAGTGCTTTCTCTCTCTTTTTATCCTCTCCCTTTTCTGTTTGCCACCCCCTTCCTCCTTATCTGTCTGTTTCTCTTTCTGTTTCTCTACTTCTGAAATAAAAAAGAAGCAAAGCTCAGTAAGTTTTCCTGAATTTATTACAGGCAGCTATAATGATTTAAGATTCAGTTCTTGCTCTCTATAAAAAATAGATGTGCTTACCACTTTATTATTCTGCTCCTGATGGTTGGATGTTGAGACTAAAATGAGGGAATTTCTTCTGTGGATGAATAGAAAAAGCTCATATGGGACTAAATTAATAGGTAGTTAAGATAGAATGAAAGTGGACTTTGTGGGACACTCTGTAAATGTGTTTTGAATTAACACATTAACTAAGAGAAAAGGAAAGGATGGTAATGAGCTCTTTTACATATAATTTTATACCATCATTCTTCCAGCTTCTGTGTAGTGTCTAAAGGATAAGTCCAGTCTTCAAACATGCAAAAGATAATTCTTTACTGTTCATAAATCTATTCACCAAGCTTACTGCATAAATGCAACTCTATGGAACAGAATACTTGAATGCAGAAAAATGACACTTTCTAAAAATATCATGTTGGAATATGCAAAAATATATTCACAGCTTTTCGTCTTCTATTCTGGGAAAGATATCTGTGACATGAAAGAAAATGTAACAATGAAAGTTGATCATGTAGAAAAGTGAACATATAAATAAAAATGGAAATGCCCAGCACGCAGACCATAATCAGTAAGCCAGATGAAAGTTAAAACATTTCAAATATCCTAGGGACTTCATTTGCTCCAATAAAATGAAAATGCTTCCAGCCACACATGCTTGGAGAGATTATTTCAAGGTTTATATAGATGCAAAGCATTTCCGTTTTAGAGGCAAGAATGGGAACTTAAATCTGATGAGATTAATAACACATTCATCACTCTGAAACTCAATACAGACACTCCATATTTTTCACAAGAGTTGAAGGTCAACTCTGTGGCTTTTTATTGCACAGAGACAGTGTTATTTGAGTATTTGAGTGGTGGAGCTTTGAATGGCACTTGTCATTAGCAGGAGGAGCCACTGGCAGCAGATGCCCCACGATTCTCATGACATCTTCAGGGACAACGGCACAAGACCATTATGCTACAGTGCACTGACTGTTTGCAAAGAAGCCTCACTCTGGAAAACCATTCAGTGCCACAGATTTTATAATCATAGCTAAAGATTAGTAATTCATGTGATCAGAAGTAAATTTTAAACAGTAAAACGCATGCAGTCCTCTGATTAAGAATGTATTAACATGTTTCAGAAGTACATTTCTCTGACCAAACATTTTCCCGCAGTTGCCAAAAAGCAGGAAGAACTGTAATGCAGGATAAGGTGAAGTGTTTCATACTTGATTCAGCCTTGCAGAAATTTAAAGCTGATTCTATTCAGTCTATGCAGATATAGACCCCAGATGCTTCTGTTTCAATGCCATGATTGCATTGGTAGGTGGGCAGACACATTCTTTCTCTGAGTGTATCGCTGGAATACTGAGAGCTGCTAAACAGAATGTTGGTCCCAGAACTTAAAACTAAGCACAGAATCTCAGCTATGGAGCATTATCAATTCTTGGATGTCAAGCAGTCAAAGACTGGTGTGGGGTCCTGCTTTAAGGTCGATGGAAATTGTATGTAATATGGTACTTTGATAATCAACTGAATATTCCTTATCCAAAATGCCTAGAAATAGCAGTGTGAGCAGGTGTTTTGTTGTGATTGATAAAGCCTCTATCTATAATTCCAGAAACCTACATGGGCACTGGTTGGTTTCCCAGCTGGGGCTAAGTATCTAGGTACCTGCCACCTATATGGGAGACACATGAAGCTTCTGACTTCTGGCTTCAGACTGGTGCAGCCATTTTAGTTGCAGTGATCTAGGAATAAACTAGCAGATGAAATATTTCTCTTGTGTCTCTCATCTTCTAATTGCTTCAAATAAATAAACTTTTATGAAATATTTATTTCAGATTTCAACTTTTTCCAGGTTTTGAAATATTTGCATTTACAAAGTCAGTTATCTTGGCATTGGGACCCAAGTCTAAAACAGGAAATTCATTTGTTTCCCATGTGAGGATTTAAAATGTCAGCAGAAAATGGAAATAAAAATAAGTTTATTTGAGTATCAAAAAATAAAGTCTATACAGTTTGCAGTTTTCATTTCATAATATGCATTTATATGAACTTTTAAAGAACTCTTATAGGTTCTTCAATATTTTTTGCAATAAATTAACTTTTAATTCAGTTTTACATGAACTTTAAAAAAATTTCTGACGCATTTTATCTGCACAGTCTAAATTTTATGCAATATTTTTAGAGTACTTGTATTTTGACTGCAACCTCTCAGTCACCAGATACAATGTTGGATTTTGTGTTTGTGGTATCATACTGCTGCTGAAAATTTTCCAACAGTGACTCTTTGGACTACAGATGTTTGAGTTAGGGATTGTTAACATGACAAGCAATTCACGGAACTGCCTTGAATGGAATATGATGAATTTGGTGATGTTTTTCTTCTTTGCTTCTGTGTCACCTTCCAGAATTGTTGAGGACTGGGTTTCCTTAAGCGAAGAAGAGACGGACAGTTCCTGGTCCAATGCTCATCTTTGTCACTTCACCACTTATGTCTGCCAGGGATAGGGGACATAGAGTCCATCTTCCATATTATATCCGCCCCCTCCCCCAATTACTGGATCTGGCTCTGTCAAGTCAACCACAAAACACCAGGTGAGACCCAGATTTCAATACAGCTACACAAGGTTGTTTTTACATTAACAATCTTGCATAGCAGAAACATCCTGTTGTAATTTCCAAAGAGCTGCTGTGTGATCTCTGTTCACAGCATGGCCTCCGTCCTTTGTTTTGCCTTCTGGATTCTGCCGAGATTATGGTAAGGATAACCAATGTCTTCAGCAATACTTCAAAATCTATACACTATGTCCTGATCTAGGCACTGTACCTCAAAGACAATAATTTCACTCTTTGATTCTATTTATTTCCTCTCTTTTTTTTTGTCTTTAATGCAGTATCCGTAAAATATAGAAATATTGATTGGAAAAATTTCTTGAGGATCAAGAGGGGCAGAAAAATACTAAGACTGGAAGCTCAATCCTTAATATATAAAATATCATTCTGTTTGATTTTAAGAATTTTTGACGCCATTTTTATCGTTCACACTTAGAGAAAGCTGTAGACTACAGATGTTCTCAGTGTAGCTTTGAGCTTTTAACAGACTTTACTTCAAAAGGAGCATGGAGTAACAGTAATGCTGCAAATCTATAAACATCCTCATGTGAACTGTCAGAGTTGAGGGAACTAGTTCTGTCACACAGCTCTTGTTACAATAAAGCAGTTAAAAAAGAGAAAGAGAGAGTTCTATGCTCCGGCTTCATTGTGCTTTTGAAAGAACAGGAAAGTTTTCTGTAATAGACATTTCCACCAGTGAGCCATCACAATGCCCCACTGGTTCTCATAGCTTTGACAGTTCTTGAGTGTCTCTAACTCTCCTGCTGAGTTCCTGTCTCAGATTCACAGATTAATATTAACTCAGACTGCAGTGAGGTAGATTTCTCTTAGTGTGATGGAGCTGTTTTGATCTGGGCGCTTTATCATCTTTTGCCTATTTTTTGTCTCATTTCCCAAATCATGTTCCATAGACTATTGGTACCCAGTGAGATACATATAAAATAATGTTGCCTAAATCAAAGGAATCTGTATTCAAATTACTCAGGATAGACCACAAACTTTACTTCTTATCATGAAAATGCAATTAGCATATAAAAACCTACACAGAAGAAATCTAACTTTCATAAACCCCAGTATTTCCAAAATTTTGCATACACAATCTTGATGTTATTCATTTGGTATTAATGAATATCACATGGACCACATTTTTTAAAAGGCTGCTGTATAAACATGACCACATCTTGTTTTCTATGCACTTGTAATAAAGTTAGGAAAAAATCATAAAATATTCAGAGGCATCAAAATATTCTTTACTTGGGGGAAATTCTTCTACATACTAAGTTTAGAATTTCCAGTGGCCCTGGAAAACCTGGACTACTGAAGTTTGGAGGTTGTGGTGCCCGCAAGATTTATCTGAATCAACATGTGTTTCATCAAACAAGCCACCAACCCACCATAAGGCAAAGATCAAGCAAGAAGCAAACTCACTACACAGAACTGGGCTGTGTGAATCTCATGTTTAAAGCAAGATTTAAGTTCAGGAGCATGGCAACGGGTTACACAAATCTAGCAGGGGTCAGTAACTAAAGGAGTTTGGTTGCTGGGTCAAATTCTAGGGTCCTGAAAAGAACAAATTCCAGCAAATGAGGCATGATAGGGGAAAAGAGGAGGCATTCAGAAGCAGGGATGTGGGAATACCACCTGGAGAGCAGGCACATATGCTGCAAGATAAACCCTCCAGAAAAGGCCTGGCAAGAGGAATAAATGCAGAAATAACGACCTGGGACAGGTGATGATTCCAGTGTGTTAATCCAATGCAAAGGACTTCAGGTAAGAAGGAAGTCATCTGGATAGAGAAGTGACAAAAGAAGCAGATGAGGATGAAATGTTCACCCGAAGTTGCAGGCAACGGAGTGTGTTTTTTGTTTTATGGTTGAATCATTTGAATCATCACATAAATATAGATTAAAAATAATATATGAGACAAAATAATAAATGATCACGTTAGAAATATTCATATCTTTGATTTGACAAAGCATGCCTTCATTGATATTTTGTTCATGACATATCACATTTAATATTAGTTTGTTAATACTTGTCAAATAATAGCATTTTACAGATTTCAGTGATTTTGAAGGGCCAAAACTTGAGTTAGCATCCAGAATTGAAAATACTGAGAATTTATTATGTGTTTATAAATGTAGTATAACTGGCTAGTCTTCGAATTGAGTGATGCCTAATAGACTTTTACATTTTATGTCTAGTTTAAAAAAGTTTATTTTAAATTTAGTAGAGCCTTTGGTTCTAATTCATACCTAAGTGTTAATACAAAATAGGAAAATGGGGCATTTGTCATTTGCCGTTTATGCAACTTGCGAGAGTCACACAAAGATCATTGCAATTTTTTTTATTCCTTAGCCTAAGGGAATATATTGGGTAGATTTGTCAGAGGCTGACCTCAATCTCTCTTAATCAATAACCACATTGGTTATCTGATCAAAAAGGTTATAGTGTTCTAGCAGCATTATTAAAAATCTTGTTTTGCAAGACTTATTAGAATTTCACAATTAGAATATAAAGACCAATTAAAGAATATCAGAGGGAAATTAAATAGAAACTCATGCAGGCTGATTTAGGTTAAAGAATAGAATCCAGGCCTAGCGTGGTGGCCTAGCAGCTAAACTCCTCACCTTGAACATGCCAGGATTCTATATGGGCACTGGTTCTAAACCTGGCAGCCCCACTTCCCTTCCAGCTCCCTGCCTGTGGCCTGGGAAAGCAGTTGAGGACAGCCCAAAGCTTTGGGAGCTGGTACCCGTACAGAAGACCTGATTTCTGATTTCAGATTGGCTCAGTACCAGCTGTTGCGGTCACTTGGGGAGTGAATCATCAGAAGGAAGATCTTCCTCTCTGTCTTTCCTCCTCTCTGTATATCTGACTTTGCAATAAAAATAAATAAATCTTTCAAAAAATAGACTCTAAGGAAAATGTATAGGGTTTAAAAATAATGACCAGTCATAGGTGTAGAAAAATGACCCAGGTTACCTTGATCTAACATATATTATTACAATTAATTTATAAAAATCATCTCACAGTCTTTGAAGAGGACTGAGCACATCTTGTGAGCAGATTTGGAAAAGTGTGTTCAAATGCGTGAATGCACAAAAAATGGAAAACCTTAAAGAAGTGAGGACCAAGGCCAACATGAGAGTACTGTGAAGGCTGATTGGCACATAGAACTTTCTCCACTCACACCCACTGCTGTTGTGTCTGTCAGGGTTTGGTCAGGAAGATAAAGTCCATTCTATGCAGCATAGGCATAAGGACCTTAGCATAGATGATGCACACTCTCAAACCTCAGAATCATCTGTGGGAAGGCAGGTCAAGAGAATTCTTCCTGGTGAGCTCAGCCAGAGGAACTGAAGAGCATGGCTCTCAGGACTGGCAACAAAGACGCACGGAGTCTGTTGTCTGCCCATCTCTTTGCCTCCAGCCACTTTAAAGATGAATGATCACTTCTTCCCTTCCACCTTCCAAACCCTAGTGCACCTTTTTCTTTGTCTAATTCTGTATCAGAGTCGTGTTGGGAAAAGTATTCCAGGAAAGATGCTCTAGAAAATGATGGTGGCGATGCAGCACTAACAGAAATGCTACACAACTTCATAAGCTTGAAGCTGTTACAAAGACGGAATCCAGTCATTTGCATGTGTAGCCTAAGATGCACAAGAAACAATAGAGCTTCACAAAACTTTCATCCTTTTGCAAAATCAAAGTAAGTCTTCACTGATTCTATTTGCTGATGCTTCAATCATTTGTTCTCACAGTAAAAGCAAACCACTCCATCATCTCAGTAATGATGTACACATTTCAGTGTGTCTGTAGGTTGCCTAGGGTCTGGTATCAACTGCATTTGGCTCAACATTAGGATTTGTCACAGTTTCTACCCATACCTCTCATTTTTAACAGCTTCCTATGATACACAGATTAAGGACCCCTCAAAGATGTATGTAGCCTACTCCCCAAAAGCTTTCAATATTTCAGGTTACATACAACAGAGGAATTCCATTTGCAGAGAAAAAGTAAGGTGGCTAATGATGTGGCCACGAAACATGATGCTATTGAACTATCCTGCAGTAGGTAGGTGGGCCCATTGTAATTGGAATCTGTTGTGAAATTCAAAAGAAACTACACAGAGAAAGAACAGGTTCAGAACTCAGTCAGCTATCGCTGCTTTGGGAACAGGGAAAGGAACCCTAAAGGAAAGGGCATTGGTGTTCAGCAGAAAAAGAGCAAAGTCGAAGAACCCAGTCACCCCTGGCTCTTCCAGAGATGACTGATTTCGGTGCAAGGAGACTTGAGTTTGGAATTCTGACAAAAATGGTGTGTTTCTTTTCCTTTTTCTTTTTTTTTTTTTAGTCATCTGAGTTGGTGATGATTTCATGTCATTGACAATGTAATGGAACCCAATGCATTATCCACGGTCTATTATGCTCATGCTAAAGGCAGCAGTGCATAGGAGTCAGCTCAACAACACCCTTAAACTTTGACCTAGAATTTGCGTCATGTCATTTCTACCCAGCTCTTCATCAGTGGTAACAAATATGTGTACTATCTGTCCTGGAAGGCACACAAAGTCATGACTGAAGGCCTTCATTTGGGTTGAAGATAGGTTATAGACACAGAAAGGCATCTACTGCATGAGCATCTTACAGCAGTGGCATGAACCCACAAATTCCTACAAAAGGGAACTAATTACCTCATGTTCTACAACTTACAATACAATACAGATACTCCATTCTTTAAAGTGAGATACCGTTTTGTATATATTTGCAAATTATGGAAATTATATACTATTTCATTCCACAAGGAAGGGTGGAAATGAATAACTTACAAGTCCCTAGATTACTACAACTATGAGAGAGACTAAGCCAGTGTCACTAACTAAAACTGATGATGTAGCTATCCTAGATCCCAGCAAGGCTAGTCTGTATGTCCCTCGCATCCCTCAGGGCAAATTCTTACACAGTGTAAGACAAGAGATACACATGTTTAAAATGTGTATGTGTGTTGTAATATAAATGTTGCAAAGAGTACCTGAAATGGTTTGAGTATGTTCCCCAAGTGGAGGTGTTTGGAACTTAATCTGCAATGTAAAAATGTTGAGAGGTGGGGCCTAATAAGAGGTGATTGGGCCACCAGGGCATTAGATTGTTTTCACAGGAGTAAATTAGCTATTGCCAGGAATGGGCTGCTTAGGTGAGTCTAATTTTTGTGGTTTCTTTCTCACATGATCCTTGTTCTTTTGTCCTGTGATATCACCTGCCATGTTGTGATGCAGCAAAAAGTTCCTCAACCACTATGGCCTCTGGGTCTTCAATGTTTCACTCTAGAACTGGGAGAAACGGTGTTCTTTTCTTTATAAATTATCCAGTCTCAGACATTCTATTGTTGTGACACATGACAGACTATGTCAGTACTCATTGGTAGATGAAGTATAAAATGCAACACAGGTAAATAAAAGCCTATGTAGGGCCCGACGTGATAGCGTAGTGGTTAAGGTTCTCGCCTTGCACATGCCAGGATCCCATGTGGTCGCCAGTTCTAATCCCGGCAGCCCTGCTTCCCATCCAGCTCCCTGCTTGTGGTCTGGGAAAGCAGTCAAGGATGGCTCAAAGTCTTGGGACCCTGCACCTACATGGGACACCTAGAAGAGCTCCTAGTTCCTGGCTTCAGATTGGCTCAGCTCCAGCTGTTGTGGTCAATTGAGGAGTGACAGAGATCTTCCTCTCTGTCTCTCCTCCTCTCCATATATTCACCTTTCCAATAAAAATAAAACAAATCTTAAATAAATAAGTAAATAAATGCCTATGTGATACACAGTACAACAGCCAGGAGCAATCAGTTATTTTAAGTACAGATACAATAGCAGATTGCAGAAACATATACTGGTGACAAGCAACAAAAGATCCCAGAGAACCGTATCAATGTAAAATCAAATGCTCAGGACACTGTATATTTTTCAAACATGCATACTTACTTACATAAACTTGTAGCAGGTGGGTTGAAATCATAAGCATTAAATAAGCTAATGGATGCCTATGGAAGGGTATAGTAACTAGAAATGAGAAAAAACAGACAAAGGGCTCCATTATAAGCTTATTGAAAACAGAGCTTCTTACCCACAGATGATGATAATAGTGAGTCACAAACTAAGAGTATCCGGCTAATCTTGCATACCTCATCTTAGGATATTAGAATGACAAGGCAGAGAAGAAGGGAGAGCAGCAATGCAAAGGGCAGAGACTCCAGGGAAGAGGGAGATGAATTTGGGAGTCAGTTAAAAGCTTCCTAAGACGGCTCAGCTGGTCCTGGACAGTAGGCTAGTGGCTTAATCCTCACCCCTCACCTTGCATGCACCAGGATCCTATATGGGCACCAGTTCTTGTTCCAGCTGCTCCACTTCCCACCCAGCTCCCTGTCTGTGGCCTGGGAAAGCAGTAGAGCATAACCCAAAGCTTCAGGACCTCGCACCAGTGTGGGGGACCTGAAAAAAGCTCCTGGTTCCTCACTTTGGATCAGTTCAGTCCTGGCTGTTGAAGCCACTTGGGGAGTGAACCAAGGGATGGAAAATCTTTCCTCTCTGTTTCTTCTCTCTGTAAATATGCCTTTCCAATAAAAATAAACAAATCTTTAAAAAAAATTTAGACACCTGGATTTTGGTATCACTGTCCTTTTATTTTAACGCTTGCATATGTGGGCATAAAAATATTTTTGCATTCTTCTTAATAGCAAAGTATACAGAAACACACACAGACACACACACACTCCCATTAGAAATTTCTCAGTGAAGGCCAGGCACGGTAGCCTAGCCACTAAAGTCCTTGCCTTGCACTTGTGTGGATCCCATATGGGTGCCAGTTCTAACCCTGGCAGCCCCTCTTCCCATCCAGCTCCCTGCTTGTGGCCTGGGAAGGCAGTTGAGGATGACCCAAAGCCTCGGGACTCTGCACCCACATGGGAGGACGTACAAGAGACTCCTGTCTCCTAGTTTAAGATCAGTGTAGCAGCAGCCGTTGTGGTCACTTAGGGAGCTAATCAATGGACGGAAGAGCTTCCTCTCTGTCTCTCCTCCTATCTGTATATCTGACTTTCTAATTAAAAAATGAATATTTTTAAAAAGAATTTTCTCAGTGAAATGTGTAAATGCTTCATTGCTCTTCATAACTGATCTGAGTAGTAACATTTCTGAGAGCCCTTTGACTCCGATGGTTAACTCCTGAAGACGCTTGTCCATGCTCCGTTTTTAAAATGCATCCTCCTGTGAATCAGCCCTGCAGAATGAAACAGCTGACACGGTGAGTTTCTTGGGCGTGTCTCCAATCACAGAACCACTCACAGATGGAAATTCTTCAGCTTTCAAAGTGAAGCATTGGAGGGCAGGCTGGATCAACCCATGAGCTATCATGGGAAATCCCGGTTTTTAACGATGGGAACAAGTAGTTCCACAGGCTGCATCCTGGTCCAGCTCTGGGAGTAATAGAAATTTGTAGGTGAGTCGGCAGATTGAAGATCTCTGTCTCCCTGTCTTTCAAATATATTCATTTTATTAAAAGGTAAGTTTGTTTTAACTCTAAAATTGAAATCACATAATTTTTTGATGATACACAATTTTTTTCATGAATTTTTTTAAGAACTTGATTGTTTTTTGATACAGTTTAATTAACGCTGGGATCTTCTTTCCCTCTCCCCCATGTTCCTTTCCTTCACCTCTGTTCTCCCCTCCAGTCTTAAAATGAATGTCTTTTATGAACTTTTACAAGTCCATCATGCCGCCGCTGGAGTGTCTCCCAAACATATAGGAGATTGTGAGTCATTTCACTGTGAGTCCATTCTTGTAGTGCATGCATGGGGACTTATTTGTCTGTTTCCACCTATGAACATATTAATTTCCATTACATTTCCATAATGTATTCCCTTGAGTACAGTCCACCATGGGAAGAAGAAAAAGAAAAAAGGAAAAAAAAAAAAACAGGATATTGAGCCTTCATCCACATGAGGTAATGAACATACAACAAAGATTTCCTAATTGATTTGAAAGTGGAGTTATAAAGAGTGAAGGAGAGAAATGCAGAGAGAGAGAAAATCTTCCATCCACTGATTCAATCTCCAGATGTCTGCAGACGGCCAGGCTGAAGCCAGGAACCTGGTACCCCACACCTTTCTTTCCTGTGAACAACAAGGGTCCAGGCACTTGTTATTTTTTGGTGCTTTTCCGGTTGCAGTAGCATGGAGCTCCATCAGAAATGAAGCAGGCAGGGCTCTAACTAGGACGTATACAGGATGCTGGTATTGCGAGTAGCAGCTTAACCTGAAGTGCCACAACGTCCTTCCATGTGCCTTTTGTAAACCCCTCAGATACATGGATTCCAAAACTGTTTGCCTTGAAACAAATCTACCTTATGCTTCCATTTTTGTCATGAACTTTTGGAAATACCCTCATATTTTCTGAAACTATAAGTAAGGCAGCTGTAAATGAATGCCACCTGTGCTGCAACAGGGATCTTCTCAGTTAAAAGGTTAAAGCATAAGCAGCTGAAGAAGCTGCTTCTTCAAGCTTTACTCCGAGTGCAGAATTTATGACACGGTCATGATCTCATTACGGATGCAGGATAAACAGGCTCATTAAGAATCGAATGTGAGAAGAGAGCGAGAGGTAAACTTCCGTACTGGTGGAGCCTGCCTTTAAGCCTGAGCCGGCCCTCAGCACAGTCAGAAACAAGGCAAGGTTGTTTTCGTTGTGCCCATTCTGGTTTCTTTAACTTCATGAGATCTCTTCTGTCAATTCATGATCGACCCGACTTCTACCCTCAATGTCATAAATCCAAACTCTCAGCACAGAGATCTTCCTGAAACAACCCTAATGATCTAGGCCCACTTTCTGTAGGAGCTTACACTTTCCAGGTCTGCCAACTCTGCATCAAGCCTCTAGATGGGCAGGGAGTAGGCTTCTGGCCCCTACTCTCCTCCTGTGGAAATTTACTTCCCTCCTCACAACTTGCAGGATCATCTTGGCAAAGTGATGGTCAATAATCAGAAACTCTAACCTCTGAACATGAGCAAAGGATTGGCTCCAACCCACAGATCTGTCCCATACAGCTTAGAAATGCCGGCCAGTATGTCTTCTTGGGACAGCTCTCCATCACCTCCTTCCACGAAGAAATGGTTTGGCTGCATTTCTCACCCCGTTTAAGTTAAAGAGATTGAAGGCTAACTCTTTGGGTATTAGATAAAAAAGGAGAAATGGAGCAGAAGTCCTTCCAGGTTAGGGATGATCTTCCTAAGGAATGAAGATAACACAATTTTAAAGGCCCTGAGATACTACTAGATATTAAGTACAGTAATGTCTTTCCAATGGACACACATTATAAAAATTACCTAATATCCCTTAAAAAGGTGGATGCAATGATTCAGAGACAAATCTCTACTGCATAAATACTGTGAAATAACAGTACCAATTTCACTGTACAATCATATAATGTCTATACAGATAGTAAGTGGGCTTTCAGGAACTGAATAATTTTACTCAACTGTTTTCTGTGATTCTGGCTAAAACACACTGTTCGCTAATTTTAAAAAAGAAGAGAGGTGAAAATCATCTCACATTTGCATACCATTAGCAGGAACTGAAGAACTCACAGACCGCAGAGTCACTGCTTTGCATGCAGGCAGAGGGCCGCAAAAATGTCACTGCTGAGTGAAAATGAGGGAGACCTGAATTTCATTTCTTCTGTGGAAGCTGGTACCTTTGATTCCAGTGCTACGATTATTAAAAGGAAAATAAAATCCAGAGTCTTAAGATTTAATTCATTTCACTACTTTGGGATATTTATTCTACATTAACTTTGCATCATGCATTTTTTTAAATCAAATGTGTGACAAAAAGAAAAATAAAAATGAATTTGAGCACTCTGACTGGTGAACAGTGTGCTGTCCACTGCAACTTAGTAACTACCAGGTGATTCCTGTCAATTCCACGGGGACAGATAAAACTCAGAGGGGAGAGGAGATGATGGGAAGATGGAGAAATGTAAAAATTAGTTCCTGACTCTAATACTAACTGTACAAATTCCAGCTATGAAGACCGTAGTCACAGCAAATATTATAGTGTAAAAGAAGATTGAAAAACAGGACCTCAATGTAGAATATATGGATGCAAAGTCACAGATCTATGCAACTTCCTGAGACAGTGAGAAGAGATAGAAATGATGAACAAACCAATAGTGAAAAGACTTTGAATCACTAATAAAGAGCCAATTCTTCCAAGTGCTTCCAAAAACGCATGTCGTGAGACCAGCATTACCTTGATTCCCAAGTTAGACAAGGATGCCACAAGAAAAGAAAATTGTAGAACATGAGTATCTGGTCAACATAATTGTAAAAATTGTCAGCCAATTAGTTACCAACTGTCTTCGACAGGGTTCACTAATCATAGTTAAATGGAATTCATCCCAGAGACGTAAAGATGGCTCAGTCTACAGAAATCCATCAGTGGGACATGTCCCATGCACAGAATGTAGGGAAATGTAGGCGAGTGTGTCAACAGGTGTAGAAAAGACCTTTGAAAAATTCATCATGTTTTAGGAGAAAAATTCAACACTCTAGTTATGTGAATAGAGTGCCTCAACATAATAAGTGTGTCCATGGCAAGCTCATCGCTAGGTCTTACTTAGAAGCATAAAATTGGAAGCTTTTCCTCTGAGATCAGAACCAGGAATGATACCCACTCTTATCACTTCAAGGTGCAGTTTATGCGCAAACCTGAAGAGGGAGTCAGTAAACAATCAGAAAACAGGTAGTCCTGGCAGGAGCAACCCATTCAGAGAAAGAAATGAAAGCATTTGAATTGTAAAAGAAAAAAAATTAAATTTCTATTGTTCCTGCTTGCAGATGACATTTATGAATAAGTAAAAAATCCAAAGAGTCCTCCAAAGAACTCAGATAATAAACTACTCCTGTAAAGTTGCAGGATATCAGTAGTTTGTATACTAACAGTAAGCTGTTCGAAAGAGAAATAACAAAGTTAGTTCCATTTGTAATACTGAAAATGCTTAAGAGTAAATTAAACCAAGATGATGAAATACTTGTGCACTGAAAAGAAAAAAAAAATAAAACATTTTCTTCTACTCCAGATTTTTGAGCCAAATGCCAGAGTTAATGCTAGAGATTGTATGTATTCTGATGGCAAAGCATGCTAAAGATCTTGAGTGTGCTGGGTTAGTTAGGACCCATCACAGCAGTAGGAGGCACTGCCTGACTTCCACAAACTATGCAACATTTACTCACACAGAACAAATCCTCCCTGGGCAGCCCCTCCACGACCTCCTTTCCCCTCTGTCTCTGCCACAAAGTTCCACACGTGGTGTAATCGTTTCCTTCTTTTCTAATTAAGGTTAGTATTCCAGACAGGAACAATGGCCTATCAATAACTGAGTTTATTGTAACTGATTGATTATCATGGTCTTCCCTTCCAAAATCCTGAGTATGAACACTGTTCTCTCTTCCAGGTGGTACAAAGTGAACTTGACCTTTGCAACAAGAGAGAAATGTATTGATTGTAAGATGTGCTGATTTGTGTAAAACATCAACCAGATTTTCTGTTCTGTAAATTCAAAGATCATTTCACACAGCTCTATAATAAAAAGTAATGATATGCTACTTTATATACAATAGCATCCAAATCAGGTAGAGATTATTTTTATTGAAATAAAACACACTATTAATTTAATGTCATTTAATACAGTACATAATTATGTGGTCTTAAACATGTTTTAGTGTTCAGCAGTAAGAAATAGAATAAACTAAGCATTAAGATAGAGAACTTAAAATGTTATTAAAATCAAAGAAATGTGATGGTTGCAAGTATTCCAATGAGAAAAGAAAAAAATCTGTAAATTAATGTATCTTCTATACTGATATTTTGAAATATCTTATTAAATAAAAATAAAACTTTCAGGTCACTTCAATCAAATCTGGAAAACTAAAATGTGTATTAGCATACAGAATGTCATGTAAATACAAATTATGAGGAAATTAATTATAGAAGAAAATAATATTTCACTAAAATGTAAATACCTTTGGTACAGATAATTTTTTAGAAAAATGTATAATACAGTAACTGATACAAGAAGCAAATTCTTGATTAATATAGTGACCATCCCAAAGTCCGCTGAGCTCTGTCGTTGTCCGCCATTCTTCCACTGCGCCAGGGTTGGAAGGCTGTGTTCGCTTTCCAGCAGCAAGGGGACTTGATGCACAGAGTGGTAATCATACACATGGACTAAGGACTGATAGTCAAAAGGCGGTTTACTGACAGCAAAAAGATTATTTTAAAGACTGAGGGTCTCTTAAATATATGGCAGGCTTCATGCAAAATACTAACTATGCAATGGACACTAGCATACCAGGAAGTGAAGATACATTGCAGTATGCATAACTACTCCCAAATAAGAGAAGGATTCTCAATGAAACTGTTAAATATAGCTTGACAACAGGATACTAGACTTCTAACGCTGTCTATATCTACAATGCCCTGATACATGTGAACAGCAGTATGTTGGACTTGCGACTGTTGCTGGAGGATTACACTATTGTAAAAAATATGGGAGAAAGCACTGGGGGAGGAATTGGGATGAGGGAGGGAAAGTGGAAGGGGGAATCCCTGTGCCTATGGCACTGTATCATGAAAAAGTTTTTTAAAAGTTTTGAAATGCAAAAATATTGAAAATATGTAGTTTTCAAACTCTTTAATAAAAATTTTACTCTAAAAATATTGAGGGTCAGATAAACAAGGAAGGAAGGTGTGAAACAAGATGCAGTTTATATGTAACATACAAAGGGGGTCAATCTGTAAACCCTGTGTTCTTATAGCAGGACACTAATGACTCACAGCATATGAGAGGAGAAGCGCCTCTCTTTGATTTGTTATTTAAACGTGAGGATTCTGGTGGTCCTGGCTGTGTATTCCCATAGCAACTGCTTCAGGATATTTGACCTGAATTTCCAGAGCTTTCTCACAGGATTACAGCTGGCTATGGTCACACTAGTAAGGATTCCCGTCCTCTGAATTTCTGTCTTTCCACAACACTGTTTCTGCAAATGTCCAGAGAGGGGATGCCATGGCCATTGCGCATCCTTCAGTGGCAGGAAAGCAGACAGACTCTGGGAGTGAGTGATTGACTTTGGTGGGTTTCTGTAAAACCTGACTCACAAAGCAAACAGGGACCATAGTTAGTAGACTTCGTATTCAGCCCTCTCACTAATATCAATCCACAGCTTACATACAATCTGCAACTACTTTACTTCCATCTCCTTTGCAAACCAAACTCCCTACACCATCTGTTCTCCACAGGCCAGAGCAGTAATCTAGGCACATAATAACACCTTATTTTACTGTTATTATATAACCATATATGTGATCTTAGAACGATTCATGAGAAAATTCAGTTCCCATCTGCTCTGCACACTGGTTTCCTTTGAGTGATCTGTGACACTAATTTTTGTTTAACACGAGGTTTTCTATATGCTTGTTTCTCAGCCTGTTTCTCAGCCTACTCCTCTTTCCCATTAGATTTCTCCTAGCTCATAAAGTATTCTGTTAGGTAATTATTATCTGACTTAGCCAAAAATTCCTAAAGCTGTGATTCTTCTGAGCATTGTTACTTGAGCTGAAGTTGTATACAGGCTAATTATAGTTGGATCAGTATGTATCTCCCCCATCAGATTACACAAGGGAACCTTAAGAATTGAAAGAGCAATTCGTTGTGGTAAAGAACATCTAATACTATACATTCTCCACGAACCTTTTAAAGCCCTCTTACATAACCTCAAAGGACAAGAGATATTTCTAGTCTACCCAGTAGCTGTTCTCAGCATGAAGCATCTGATGTAGTAGAGATCAAGACATCATACCTTGACAATAAGATACTGGATTTTCTCTTTGTGTATACCTACAATTCCATAATCTACTTAAATAGCAGAATGTTCAAGTTGTAACTGTTAATAAAGGATCCTACTACTATAAAAATATGGGGAAATGGTGGGGGGGAGATGAGATGAAGGAAGCAGAGAGCAAGGGGAGGCTTCCCTGTAACTACAAAAATGTGTCATGGAAAACAACAGAAATCATTTCTTAAAAGACCTCAACAATTATTTGTTGATTGAGCAAGAAACTAAAGAATGCATAAGCAAGTCATTGAGCCATGGAATCAAATAAAATCCAGCATTTATCAAATAAAATATTCCATGAAAGATTCCATTGTCAATTATAAAAACATTTGTTTCAACTTTTTAGTGTTTAGGCCTCACTAGAAGATCCAGAATATAAAGTGAAAAGCCTTCCCAGTTTATTTGATGAAACTAACATCAACTGGTAATAAGATTCAGCAGGAGGATTGTGAGCCTAAAACTGTCCCAACATGCTTTGTGACTTTTTGGAACCATTTATCAGTCAGTTTCTGTCTACTGAAGTGATTTCAAGGAACATTCACCTACAAGATCCGCCAGTCCAAAGCCAGGAGCCTGAAACTTCTTCTGAGTCTCCCACTTGGGTGCAGGGTTCCAAGGGTTGGAGCCATGCTCGACTGCTTTCCCAGGCCACAGGCAGGGAGCTGGACGGGAAACAGGGCTGCAGGGACATGAACAGGTGCCCATGTGGGATCCCAGCGTATTCAAGGCAAAGACTTTAGCCGCTATGCAATCGTACTGTGCCTGGGGCACACTCTTAATTAGTAGACTAGTAGTAATGTCTTATCTATGTATGACATTTTGCAATTTCATTCTTTTTTATTATTGTTTTCCTTGATACAATATTGTAAGTATAGGATTTCTCCCCTCCATCATCCCTTCTTCGCTCCACAGTCTCCCCTTCCGCACCTTCAGTAACAGACAAGTCCAACCTTCTACTATCAAAACGTATTATGGCAATGGCAGCAAATCTACTATCATATTATCAAGGTATACTTAACATTAGGCACATACTGCAATGTATTTTCACTTATAGAATGCTGGTTTTCTTTATACACTTTATGAAAACATATAAATTTAATTAAGCAAATATCTAGTTGGATGTATTTTAATTATTAAGTGTGCAATGATAAATGAAGAATTGTCAAAATAACACATTTGTAATTTCTTTCCTCAATTATTTTGAAAATCACAGCATGCCAGTTCAAGACTATCTAGACAAAACAACAGAATCAAATAGTCTTGAACTTTATGCTGGGCTATATAAGAGCTGTTTTAAAATAAAAATGATTTGGGGGCCTGTGTGGTAGCCTAGTGACTAAATTCTCACCTTGCACACGGCACAATCCCATATGGGCCCTGGTTCATTTACTAGATACTTTCCATCCAGCTATCATCAAGGATGGCCTGAAGCCTCAGGACCTTGCACCTGCATGGGAAACCCAAAAGAATCTCCTGGATCCAGGCTTCGCAACAGCTCAACTCCAGCTCTTGTGGCCATTAGAGGAGTGAACCAGCAGCTGGAAAGATCTTTTTCTCTCTTTGTATTCTCCGTAAATCTACCCTTTCATAAAAATAAATAAATCTGGAGGGAGTGGTCATTCAGGTAACCGTGTCCCTCTCTAACACCCACATGGGACACCTGGATTGAATTCCAACCCCAGAAGCTCCATCTCAGCCTCAGCCCAGTCTCCGTCGTTGTAGATATTTGAGCAGTAAAGAAGAGGATCACAGCTCTGTCAATTTCCCTGCCTCTCTCTCCCTCTCTCTAATGTCTCCTGCCAATCAACTTAGAAAACTGCACTAACATACATGTGTTTGTGTGTGTGTGTATGTGTGTGTGTGTAGGATGCTTTATACAGAAATGTGCTAACATTCCAATAGCTTATTTCTGTGGATAGTGAAATAAAATCAATTTTAATTTTTTTTCTTAACAGTTTTTTTTTTCCATTTTCAAAATTCCCTTAAGGAGTCATTATGATTTACAATAAAAATTTATGCTAAAATTAAATAAAAATACAACTTTGTTTTGTATTTTTAGGTACCATGTCTCTTGCCACTTCCCAGCCAGCTCCCTGCTTGTGGCCTGGGAAAGCAGTCAAGGACGGCCCAAAGCCTTGGGACCCTGCGCCCGTGTGGGAGACCCAGAAGGAGCTCCTGGCTTCTGGTTTCGGATTGGCTCAGCTCTGGCCAAAGCAGCCACTTGGGGACGAAACCATCGGACGGAAGATCTTCCTGTCTGTCTTTCCTCCTGTCTGTATATCTGCCTTTCCAATAAAAATAAAATAAATTTTAAAAAAACACAAATTGACATGGGTTTTTACCTTTTGTTTTTTAAGGTAATAACTGTGTAGAAATTTCTATAGTTGGATGTAATTGTCTAGTGAGACCATCTGAACCA
Source organism: Ochotona curzoniae (assembly GCF_017591425.1). Classification (NCBI taxonomy): domain Eukaryota; kingdom Metazoa; phylum Chordata; class Mammalia; order Lagomorpha; family Ochotonidae; genus Ochotona; species Ochotona curzoniae. The sequence continues at coordinate 5,866,430 of NW_024466218.1, forward strand.
GAAGGTATTTTTAAATAGACAATTTAAAATTAACAATGCAATTTCCAAAATACTGTGACTGTTTACCTAAATAGATTCTTTTTGATTTGGGCACTTCATATTTTTAGGGAATCAGTCCATTTCATCTACGCTATGAGATTCATGCTTTCACAGTGGTCCATAATATTATTATTCTTTTTTATTATAAAAAGTAATTCATTTTTCTTATGATACAGATTAATTGCATGATCCATCCTGCTTAAATCCCCATCCTCTTATTTGTCCCTAAGTTATTATAGTGGCACAGCCTCTTGTATTATTTTTAGAAGTTTGTTAGATTTGTAGTGATATCTCTTATTTAATTCTTGATTTTGATTAATCAATGCTTATTCTTTTTTTTTCTTTGCCAATGCTGCTAATGGCTTGGCAAATTTACAAATTTCTTCAAATAATAGGTTCTTTGCAACATGTTTTTTTTTCTGTTTAATTATTATTTAGAGTTCTACTGTCTTAACTACTCCTTTTCCTGTTTATGCTTTACATTAACTTTGCTTTTTGCCAAGTCCTTGAGGTAGCACAGACTATTATTTTTTTTTCTCTCTTTCATAGCCCATGGCTTCACAGCTACGTATTTCCTTCTTGGCTTACCTTTCCCTGTTTTCTACCATTTTTTGCATGTTGTATTTTTCATTTTATTCAGTTAAAATTATTCCTTACCTTCCCCTAAGAGTTTCTCTTTGACTAATAAATTATTTGTACATTTCCAAGTATTTGGAGATTTTCCTAATATTTTTCTGTTATGAGTTTTTACTTTATCTGAAGATTTTTCTGTTACCTACTTCTAGTTTAATTTTCACTGAAAGACACACTGTAGGCTTGCAGTGGTTTTAACTTTTAAGATTTGTTCAATGACAAAGTTGTGGTCTAATTTGTTATAGTCTCTTTAGATGCTTGTAAAGGATATATATATATATATACACATATATATATGTGTGTGTGTATATATAAATTCTGCATCAATTATCTAGAATGTCCTATTAGAACATGCATTTAGTAAAACATCAATTAGAGCCAGTTGTGAGATGGCACTGTAGAGTTCCTATTTACTTCCTGATTTTTTTTTCTTGTCTAGTTGTTCTAACAATATTGAGACAGCCTGGAGTTTCCTATCATAATTGTGGAGTTATCTATTGCTCCTTTCAGTTTTGTCTATTTTCGCTTTGCATGCTTCACGGCTCTGTTCTTTGTTGTACACATATTTAGGGCTGCCTGTCTTCCTGACGAATTGTTCTTCATGTCATTACGTAATATCTTTCTGTGTATCTGGTAATTCTCTGCTCTGTAGTCTACTTTTCTATTATTAATAAAGATATTCCTACTTCCTTTTGATCAGAGTTTGCATGTTAGATCTTTTTCCATTTTTAAACTATTATTCTGCTTATATTACTAAATTTCCAATGAGTTTCTTGCAGCTAATACACAGTTGATTATTTTTTCTAATTCTGTTCTCCACACTTCACAGTGATTAGTTCTGAGTGTATGTGTTTGTCATGTTTATTGATAGGCTAGGGCTTAAGTCTGACATCTTAGATTTTGCTTGTTCTCTCAGTTTGTAGTACCTCTGATTTTTTTCTTCAGACCTTCAGATATACTCATATTTTTCCTCTTATCATTTACTCTTTATTTCTCCTCAAAATTCTAAAATTTCTTCATTAAATCATTCTGTTTGTGGAATACTCTCTGAGAATTTGTTTAGGCTAAATCTGCTATTGGTCAAATTCTATAAATTTTTCTTCATTTGAGGATAATTTGTTTCTTCTTCATTCCTAAAGATATTTTTGTTTTACAGAAGGTTCTTAATTAAGGGATTCTTTCTTTAAACACTTGAAAAATGTGATTCCAGGAAAAAAAAAGAAGCCATGCAAATGACATTGCTTTACCCTTAAAGACAAGTGTCTTTTCTCTCTTACTGCTTCTAAGAAACTCTTTCTTACGTCTTTCATTTTGAGATTAATTATGTGTTTTGGTGTTGATTTCTTTGAGTTTGTAATGTTTGGGATTAGCTAAAGTTTCAGATCCGCCAAGTTCAGAGTATTTTCCCAAATTTGAGAAATGTTCAGTTATTACTTACAACTATATTTTTTCAAGCCCATGTTCCCACTCTGTCTCTGGAAACTTATTATTATTATTATTATTATTATTATTATTATTTCATTGTCCCTGACCCCCAAGTCTTTGCTCACTATTTTCTGAATCTATCATTTTTCTTTTGTACAGATTGTGCAATTTTTGCTGTTCTATCTTCAAAGTAAATCATTCTTTCCTGAGTTCACTCCAGTAGGCTGCTCTGATTGAGTTACTATGTGTTCAGTTCTAAAATCTCTATTTTGTTTCTAATGACTTCTATTTTGTTTTAATGAGACCTTTCTTTTTTAAAAAAAAAAAAAAGTATTCCAAGTATGTTTGTAGTTTGTCCTCAAAGCATTCCTATCAGTATTTTGTCAGGTAATTCTGTGTCATCTTGAAGTTATCTATTTTGATGTTTTTTCTTTATTTTTTAAGTCATTTTGAGATCTTCTTGGCTTAGGATGTGAAAAGTAATTTTCTACTGAAATTGGAACATTTTCAATCTTTTGTCTTGGAGCTGTCTCTTAGCTCAGTCCTGAGTCTTTGCTTATTTCCTTTGCCGGAGCTCTTGTGCAGGAGTGGCAGCGTTGTGGGTTTGCCTTGTCACTTCCAGGCAAAGGAGAAATTCAGCCTCACCACTTCATCCATCTCCACTCACTCCTGCGCTGGAGGTTCTTTGTGATTGCTGGATCAAAACACAGGTTTGGGCTCCCTGTTTGAGAGGGAAAGGTTCTTAATTATTGCTCCCCACATTGACTGTGCTAGGCTCCCTTTGCCATTCTTCCCTGGGTTGGGAAGAGATGATTATTGTACCCAAACAAATGTGTAAGCACAGGTTTTTCATGTGAGATCCACTGGTACCAAGAAAAGTGGTCTCATTATCATCCAGTGGTGGAAAAAACCTGTTCCCTGCTTAGGTATCTCTGATACTATCCAAGGAGGGTGTTGAGGGTACCCTATTATAGGCCTTGTGAGGATTGCTATCAGGACCACATTCAACCTGTGATGGTCTGGACTGGGAAGGACCACAGTTCTTCCTGCAGTTTCTCCAGCAGGTCTGTTATTGTCTGAAGATTTTCTATCTAGGCTTCTCCTTTCCTGATACTATGATTAGAGAAAAAAGGATTTGTTGGGGAATTCTTGCATGTTTTTTTTTTCCATTTCTATATTCCCTTTAGCTTCTCTTCCAAGTGTGGATATATAACACAGAAAGTAAATCCAGAGCAGAAATGGGTATTGAGTACAGTGGCTGAGCCGTCTCACGGGGTTTCCACATCTTACACGAGGCTCCCTTATTCAAGTACTAGCTCTTCCTCTTCTAGTTTAGCTTCCTCTTCATGTGCAACCTGGCAGGCACCAGGTGAGGACTTGAGTACTTGAGTCCTTGCAACCCACATGGAAGACTTCAATGAAATTCCAGGAGTTCCTGGCTTTAGCATGACCCAACTGTGCCTTTTGCGAGCATTTGGGAAGTGAAGCTATTAATGAAATCTGTCTTTCTGTTTCTTTCTTCCCCCACTTTCTTCCCTCTCTACTTCATAAATAATAAAAATAAACTTTAAAAATGAAAGTATACCTTAGGAACTCATTATCATGTAATGCCCTAGGCCTGCCCACTTTCTTCTCTTCTTCTTATGTCTGTTTCAGATAAAACATTCATGGTCCTTCACTGCCTTTACAAAATTACATATATTTTCTTTTTTCCCAATGGGGACTTCTTGTGTCACTTTCATAAAAATAACCAAATCTAGATGTTTTAAAATCTGAAATTGTCATCAAATGACAAACAATACAATCAGAAATCTGAAGTCCAGGTTTCCAGAGAAAATGGGTTGAAATTGATGAGAAACTTGGGAAGATTTCTAACAGCAGAACAATATCATATTCGCACCACTGTGAGATGACACTGGAACCAGAGCAATGAAGCTCAGCCCCGAAGAGGGACAATGCTAAGAGCCTGGGCAGGAGGTTACTGATGAACCACAGCCACATGCAAGGAGGGCTGGAAATTGCAAAAGATAAAAAGAGTGATTTAACAATATGGGAGGAATGGTTAGACAAAGAAATACATGGTTATGGGGGCCCAAAGGTGAGGTAAAAAAGTTTGAAATTTACTTATTCCAAAAGCATTTATTCATGTGTGCTCTGTATACTGTGCTGGTATCTTGGAATATGATTGTGAATGCAACATTCTCTTTGCTATAGAAAATAATTGTGTTCAGGTGGGGGTTGTCTAAAAGTTAACACACGTTGACATGCCTGCTTCCCATAGCAGAGTGACCAGAGTCCAGTTCCAGCTCCACTCATCATTCTAGCTTCCTGCTACAATAATCTGGGCGGCAGTAGGTAATGCCTCAAGTAATTTGGTTCCTGCCTGCCACATGGGAGAGAGACTGACATCCTGGATCCTAGCTTAAGCTTGTCTCAGCTGTATCTACTCTGAGGAGTGAACCAGCAAGGTGATATTCCTGTGAAGTTCTTCTTCAGAAGAAAAAGCATATATTCTTTCTTCAAAATTGTACATTTAGGGGCAGATGTTGTGTTGTATCAGAGTAAACCTCTGCCTGAGACACTAACATCCTATATGGGTCCCAGTTCAAGTCCTGGTGGCTCAGTTTCCAATCCAACTGCCTGATAATACACCTGAGAAAGTGACAGATAACAGCTCAAGTGCATTCACTTGGAAGATCCACAAAAAAACTCCGGGCTTCGGCTTCATCCAGCCCCATCTGTTGTGATCATTTGTATAGTGAACCAATGGCTGGAAGACTGTTTCTCTCCCTCTCTCTTTATTCCTCTCCCCATAAGTCTGCCTTTAGAATACATTTTATTCTAAAATTGTGTTCAAATATTAATTAAAAGTCTGCACATATAAATTAGAAGAATGGGGAAGCAGGAATGTTCTCATTTTAGGCTTCATAGCAATCAGTAACAAAAATTTCAAGATGATAGAATTCTGATTTTCATTTAATCCTACCACAAGCATCATACAGTGAAATTTGATTGGAGTGTGTCACATTTAACTCAGTATTCCACTGATATTCCTCATATATATTGAAAAAGTGAGCATCTTGGTGAGAACTGATATTGAAAAGTAGTGTCTTCCAATTATTGTCATAGTAAGGGAAAGTAAGTCATAAGGGAAATCAACATGCCCTACGACTGAAGCTTCTCATTTGCCTGAACAACTTTATAATCACACTGACAGTCACTCTGGGAAGATGATAAACATGGACATATATTGAGAATTATACTAGAGGGAGGATTCCCAGAAATAGACATGATCAGAACAGCATATCTGTGTAGAAGTTGCCCATGTGTAGAAGTGGACATGGTGGTACGCTACAAAGGCAAACGAACCTGAGTATTGATAGAGAATCAAACAGCAATGTAACTTTATTCACTTTGTGCTGCTTTCAGCAGGTGTGCTGGGAAGTATGAACACTGCTCTTGGTTTCTGCAGTATTGAAGCAGAAAATCAGGATATACATCAGAGCAATCTTCAGGCAAAATGGAAAGTATCATACAATCCTGTTACCTAATATATACTACACATACATACACACTTGGTACAATATACACCTAATATATTATTTATATGTGTGTGTTTATACACATATGTACATATTTGATACAATGTATACCTAATATATATACCATATATATTATATATAAATATGCACACACATATATACACATGTGGTAGAGTATATCCCTAATATACACACACATACATATATATATACACACCTTTGTGTGTGTGTGTATAACTTTGTTAGTTTATTTACCTCACACTTTTAATATATCCTTGGTATATGCATGAAAAATAAAATTGAATGAATTTCAAAAGTAAAAGTCATGTCATGGGCAAAAATTTAAGTAGAGTTAGGTCTCAAAAGCAGTAGCAAAGTTTCAATGACAATAGCAAACTCACCAAGGATGGACATTCTATCCTTGAACCATAAATAATTCTTCTAACCAGCAGTTTCCATAAATGTGTCTCATTGTAGAGAATGGCACGTAATTTAGAGTCAAATTCTGCCTTTGATAATATACAATGGAGCTGATTATTGTCCAGCTAAATCTGAACAGTGAAGCTACAGAGAAACCAATGAGCAGTTCATGGCTCTTTTAGACTGTGACAGTTGAGTTAGCATTGTGCAGTTTAAATAATTCTTGCGGGGATAGAGAAAGCAGGAGTGCTGTGAATTAAAGTGATTGACAGAATTGTTAGGGTGAAGAGCTTCAACCATGTAGGAGAGGAGAGGGAAGATAAAAATAGAACACAGAAGTCCCTAGCAAAAACCTTAATCTCAGAGTAAAAGAAATATGAGACCTTTACACTAAAGAATATGGAATTACATAAGTGTCTATAATCTAAAAAATCTGCAAAATCAACATAGTGCCATGTGCATAGTATGTAGGATTTGTAGTCCTAAGACTTAAGGTAAAATTCTTTACTTTGGTATAAGCTGTACCTTAGGCCTAGGATGCTCCTCTTTGTCCCTTTTCTGAATGAAGACTACCTATGGCCATAAATTCTTCCAACATCTACTTTCAGAGTGTCATGTAAATGCTGAATATACACCAAATGCCAGTGACCAAACCACATAGGACAATTCTCTAACTCAAAACCTGTAGTGATCAGCTCAGTGAGTCAAAAAGCAAAAACAAAAACAAAAGAACTGTGGAAATGACCCCAGGAGTCAGGACCTTGGTAATGGATGCCATCTTCCCTTTTTTCAGGGTCCTGCTTTCGGTTAAAGACTAATAGGAAACAATGAAAAACACTTCCCAATGGAATTGTGTAGCACAACACATTCCTATCAGCCAGCTTCCAGCTTTCCTGTGCAACAACATTCAATGAGAGCATAACTGAAGACTTTGTAAGACTTCTGTGCTGCTGTATGAAGCTACTTCAAAGAAGTGATGGAAACCAGAAATGAAACGTAAAGTCCTGCATAGTCTTTGTATTTATAATGTGTATTTTCCTTGAACTCTTTGAAGACACTTTTTAGGGGAACGTGGGAGCTTCCCCACATACCCCCTCCGACGTCTGCCTTTTGTACCCAGCAATCACAGTGGTGATGTTTGGACTCTGTACTATAAGATTAAATGAACAGGTTTTGTTGGCTTTCATCTATGTATTTATTTACTTATTTCCTTTAAAATGCAGAGGCAGAGATTACCCATCCACTGATGTGCTTCTTAAATACCCACAGCATATAAAACTGGGCCAAACCAACACTCAGCCAGGATCTTAACTAGTCTCTTCTGTGGATAGCAAGACATAGTACTTGAGATATCACCTGCTGCCTCTCGGGGAATACAATATCAGGAAACTAGAACTGAAAATGGTGCCAAGACCCAAAGTATGAATTATAACCTAAATAAAATATAGAATTGAAAAATCTTTAGACAAATATGTAGGAGAAAAATCACTGTGTCCTTTAGTGATGTAAAAAATTCTTAAAAATATCAAGACTATAATAGATAAGAGGAAAATAGATAAATCAAACTTTACTAAATGCTTTTTAAAAAAGATTTATTTTTAATGGAAAGGCAGAATTACAGAGAAGGAGAGACAGAAAGATCTTCTATCTAATGGTTCACTCTCCAAATGGCCACAACAGCTGGAACTGAGCCAGTTCAAAGCCAGGACCTTCTTCTGGGTTTCCCATGGTTTTGCAAGGTCTCAAGACATTTGGCTGTCCTCCACTGCTTTCCCAGGCCATAAACAGGGAACTGGACTTGAAGTGGATCAACCAGGACATGAAACTGGTGCCCCTATGGGATGCTACTCTTGGAGGTGGAGGTTCATTAACCAGTTGAGTCAATGTGCCAGCCCCATCAGATGCTGTTTTTAAATTTGCTTGTGAAAGACTAATAAAAGATTGAAATGGAAAATCACAAACCAGAAAAAAAAAAGTATTTGATCTGCATCATTTATCTATCAAAGGGCCTATACTTTGGGAAAACATGTGATAGCAAGAAAATATGCCTTTTGTGCCCGGCATGGGATTCTTGCACATGCCAGAATCTGAAAGAATCTCCTGGCTCATGGCTTCACATCAGTTCATTTCTGGAAGTTGCAGCCACCTGGGAAGTGAACCAATGAACAGAAGATCTTTCTGTTTTTCCTCTCTGTAAAATCTACCTTTCCAATAAAAGTGTGAATAAATCCAAATGCATTGTGTTTAATGGGAAAAAAATAGTTAACAAGCCATGAATACATTACTTAATTTATAGGAATTCTCAAAAAGGAAAATTACAGGAATATGAAAGAGACTGGTTGTGGTCATGTAATGATGGTTATCAAGAAATTGATTACAAAGAATAAGCAAACTGATATGTTGGGATTGTTGAAACCATGCAGTTCTGGACTGTGTTGGTGGCAATGCATTTCTGATTTGTCAATTCTCAAAAAAAAATATGTTAGACTAGATCTTACTGTATATAAGTTTAAGATGAGCTAAAGCTTTATTTGCTCTTAAGTTGTTAATAAGAATGCAGAACAAAGAAAGAGGAGGCCATACCACAGTTCTGGCCTTGATTCACTTAAACCACTTGGTGTAACATGTCTAAGAGCTACAGGAAAAACAGGAAGCTTCAGACAACAGTGTCCATAATGTCGACAGTTGTCCCAAGCCTGTGAGTCCTAGGGGACGTGCTTCTGATAGCTTATAAAAAGATGAGACTCCACTGAGAGAAAGGTGGTACTCTGTCATTGAACCCAAGCCAGCAACTCAACCGGAACAGCCACACTGATCACTTTGGAAGGGATGTCTAAGCAGCTTTGAAATTCCTTCAAACGCTGAGATTTCAAAATCCTACCATGATGATTACGGAAGGTTGTAAACAAAGTCATATTTCAATGACTGACATCCCAGACAATAATTTGAAAATAAAGTTATTCGTGCTTGATATCCTTTTAAAATTTATTTATTTATTTTAGAGGCAGAGAGATGAAAGGAAATGGACAAATAGCTTCCACCGCTGGTTCATTTTCCAAACACTCATATTAACCAAGGCTGGGCCAAATGCCTGTTCCAAAAACATCTCTTTCATGTTAAAATTTATATAAATGTCATTGAAATTTGACCACTGAATGTTTCTTCTTATTTCATACTCTCCATGCCTCCTCTTCATAATATTGTTGTAAGAATTCTATTCAATCTTGCATTGATTTGGCATTGGATGTGGACATCATTAAATTTAATTTTATTTCCAAAGAACATATTGAAACAGTGTTACATTTTGTATACAAAAGTTTAAGAAGAAATTTTAGCCTCTCAGGTGAATATAACAATAAAACTCAAGATAGTCATCTAGGCTAAATTACTCTATCTTTCTTCAAAGACTCATAGAAATTAGTAGATGAATACAATATGATTGTTTATTACTCATATATATCTGAGCTTTACTTACCTGTAATTTTTAGACTTTTTTAAGGTGGCATTGATACCTAACGTATAGGTATGGATTAATTCAGACATAAGCGTGTATGGAATCCTTTGATAAAACTGCAGCACTTAAGATATTTTACACGTGTAACCCTCAAAAGTCCCTGTGTTCTTTGTGCTTGATTTGCTTTGATTTTACTTGGGAAGAGATGAAGCTGCATAGCAATTACAAAAGTTTTCTTCCTCCTATTCTCTGATTTCATGAGTTTGGCTAGTTTAGACATCTCATGTAAGTGGAATGAGACAGCATTTGTCTGCCTTTGCCTGGCTTATTTCCCTTTGCATAGCATCCTCTGTTACTCATGCTTTCACAAGGAAGTGTTTGCCCATTGGTGGCTGAGCCACATTCCTACTGCACATGTATGCAACATTTCCTTTAACAACTTATCTTTCAATGAACATTTGGTTTATTTTCAAAACTTCTGGTTCCATATGTTGGTTATCATGGCAGAAAAAATGACATACATATCCTTTCCTTACCTCTAACGAAGATCATGACTTATATTGATACAGCAATGCATATATTAATAAGAATGTATGGAGTGAATTTATGAAGCAGAGTCTCTGTGTCATTGCAGTCTTCACAAACAAAAACCCAAAGACCCAGAGAAAGCGATGTGCATTTATACTGGAGTTCAATGAGTATATGGTAGATGGAATTTAAAAAGGTCTCTGTGTTGATATTCTTCTAGATTCTCACCTACAGGACTGGTTTCTAGACTGAGGTGCTTAGAACTTTCTCTTATTTGAGATAGAGTGGAGAGTTCCTTTATGCCTAGATCTCACACACAGCCATGCAAAGGTGAAAGTGTCATTGCTTATGTGATTTTTCTGTTTCCTGAGTGACAACATTTGGCGCATTAAGAATAGCACTGCAATGGCTATAGGATGCAACCCTTCCAGATCCTGCTCTGCATTCTTTTGGAATTATACTCAGAAATGAGATTGCTGTGTCTGGTAGTCTACATTTAATGTTTTAATGCACGTCCCTATTCACAGTGGCTACATCGTCTCACATTCTCACCAACAGTGAGAGGAGAATTTCTTCCCAAATCCACTGTCTTGGGGGATTTTTTTGCTTTGATTTTTATTTTAATAATATCAATCCTAACAGGTGCGAGGTGATAGTTCATTGTGATTTTGATCTGTACTTCTTTGATTGTTGGTAATGACAAGGCTTTTTCACATACCTGGTAGTTGTCTCCTCTTATTTCCAAGTCCTTTTACCATTTTCAAATCAGTCTTTGTTTCTTGCTCTAGGGTTGCAGAAGTATCACACACATAAGCTATGTATGGCTAGAAGGTGTTTTTGGTGATAATAAGCAGATAAAATACAGTAAGTCTTTTTCCCACTGCCTCTGTTTTTATCTAGGCTCTACACTGGATGGGATTTTATTATGACAAAAATAAATTGGAGGATATTGTTCCGAATACAAATTAAAGTGTGTGATATAGATCCGTTCAAGGTTTATTTTCACTCCTCAAACATAGTGCTCTCTTAGTGAACAAGTGCAAGCACGCTCTTAGAGACATTCATCACCATTTTACACCTGACTATAAGCATCAGTTATGTCTGAATGTGTGTAAATATGATATAGATAATTATACGTGATCTTCCCCAGATAACCACAACTTGAATACACCAAATATAAATTATCAATAAAAGAAAAAGACTTCTCATTCCAATCAATTTCAGTAGCACAGTTTTATGAGTAGTGTTTTTTTTTTAAGTATATTAGATGTGACCTTCTTATCAAACAAAATAGTCCACCAGCATTAACTAGCTTGTGTGAGGAGGCTAACACTGCGACACAACTGGTAAAGCTTCCACTTGTGGCACTAGCATCGCATGTTGGTTCACATCCCATCACTTTTCACGGCCTGGCAAGGCAGTAGAAGATGACTGATATGTTTGAGCCCCAGTCACACATGTGGTAGACACAGATGAACTAGACCTGGCTATTGTGGCCACTCTCTCTCCTCTCTCTCTTTTTCCTTTTTTAATTGTCTTTCCTTTCTCTGTGTAACTCTTTGAAATAAAACAAGCAAAATCTTATTCAATAACAGTTCCTGAGATAATTTTCAAATTTCCTAATATTTCTGTTTTTATAGGAAGTGAATTTAGTTGCTAGATCTTGGGAGTTGTCTGGAAAAAGAGTAGAACCAAAATTTTGGAATGCCTTGGCTTTGCTGACAAGATAAAAGGTCATGAGAAGTAAGATGTTCACCAAGATAGCATAGCATGAAAGAGCAGACACACAAAGAAAGTTTCTTTCATCTAAGACAATATTGTGCAACCAGCATACACTGCAGTTGAGCCTTCAACACCAACGTCAAACATCCCAAAGCAGTTAGCCTATAGAGATACGTAAGATTTAATATCACCTTTCAGAGGAAGATGAATGATGGATTTTTCTCTTTTTGTACAGTTAAACTAAAGAGGTATTAAAGTTGGTTGGATAATATTCCTCAACGATTCAAAGAGCCTTCAGGACCTCAGAATGTACACATTTGGGAAAATAGTCATTGTTGAAGCAATCAAGATGAGATCACACAGGATTAGTGCAAGTCCAAAACCCAACTCGTGAGCCCTTATGGAAGATGAGAAGGAGCACGCAGAGAAGAGGATCCTGTGAAGTCAGAGGCGGCCAGATGTTGGAGCTACACTGCCAAGGAACTCCCAGGATCACCAGCAGCTAGAAGTCAGGATCAGATTCTTCCCAGGATCCCTTTAGAACCTTTATCTCAGACTTCCAGCTCCGAGTTTTATGAGAGAAGGCATTTCTGGTATTTAATGAAATGTGTAGAAAACTAACAACTCATGTAAGAAAAACAAGAAAAGAATTTGGTTTTATTTTAATAAGTGTACATATGTGTAACATATCTTTACTTTTATAAAAAAAATTAAGCCTTCTATTTCTATATTATTTGATAAAGAATGGATAAAAACCAAACTGGATAAGTATCTTCACTTTAATTTTATTTTACTGTTAGGTCATTTTAAATTTACTTGAATTGCTCTCAACACATCACTTTCATTTTTATTCATTCCAAAAGGTCCAGCCTGGTTCTAAGGTAGAATAATTCTAGGTAAGTGGATGAACCAATATTTCAGAAGCAAAGACATGCTTCCCACAAGCAAAGTGACCTCTGTCCTTACCATTCCAAAAGGACTAAAATATTTATTTCACATAAAATATACGAGCAGAAACATTCTGTCATTCTCAAAATGCCTCCTCCTGTGTATTCAGTTTTTTTTTTACTTGCTAATGGATGTTATCCATTTGAATTAGCAAATTATCGTCTTATACTTGATTGATTAGATCTAGACTGCAACGCAATTATGTCTTTTACTAATATGTTTTGACTTGAAGAACCACCTCTTTTAAGGAAAGTTTCCAATGTAAGAAAACTCTGTTACATAAACAGTTCAAAACCTTAGAAAACAGACAGTATTTGCAATGTTTTACATGGAAACGATGAGGCACTTATCGGACTTGCTTAGCAGAAAAACACACTTAAGAACATTTTAAAACCTATTTATGGAATTCACAAGCATCTTGAAGATGTAGGTTAAGAACCCTTAAAAAAAGTATTAACAACATAGAGAAGTGACTCCTTACAGTCATTGCATGGTTTTAGCTTCTTAAGAATTCGAATCTGAATAATTTGAGGTCATTTTCTCTGCACCTGGTTTGAAAGTCAGTAAGACTATCATCAAAGATATTGAACTGCTTTGGTGTATTCTGGTAATGAATAATAGAAAGACAGATGGTTGTAAAAAGTCTTTTAAAGCAGGAACTTTGATGACAGTCAATTCAAAGTTTCTTTTCGTCTGGGTGAGCTGTAATGGTCAGATTTTGTAGATCTATCATGGTCAAACATCCAGAATGAATCCTTCCTACTTAGTCATTTCTCTGATTGCTTAACTGTAACTGTTTGCACTGCAGTTTCTTTACTCCCAGGAGTAAAATGTCATTTTCCTTCTTTATCCTCATTAGCCTTGGCCTTCCAGAGTAAAATGTGGTCCTGACATGTGGGTGCTACAGCATACAGATGAGTGGCATTCACACAGCACTTCCCTTGTATAAGGATATGCATCCAAATTGAGTACCATCTGGGTTAATATAAATAAAGCTGCAATAAACCATTTATCACATTGTGAACTTTTATATAAATTTATAAAAATTCTTTTTGACATTCCATGTGAATGTTTCCCAACTGATCTATGACACTATAAATACTAGTAAGTTTATTTGCTAATAATCCCATGATTATAGCTTCATTTGTTAGTTGCTTTATGCCTCGTGTAAAAATGTCATTTTTTAATTGCTAACAAGGGAATCTAGATTCAAAACCTTTTAATACATTGCATTTTGTGCAGACGGGTTTTATCCATTCACGCTGCTTCTGCCTGCCTAAATTTCAGTGCTATAGCATTTCACAACACATTGAACGAATAAAACCTATAGTGTTATCTTCTTATTGAGTTTTTACCTTTATGCCAGGTTAGTATTTACATGTTGCTTCTCCTTTGCTCCTGCAATTAAAGGGGTGTTTTCCAGGTTCCAATTGATTTTAAGAAAAATGACTCATTTCAAACTTTCCCAGGAGAAAGTCAATGGTAAACGTGCGTACACAGGAAGAGCAGTCATACAAAGACATCAGAACAACAAATCTCTTCCAACTTGGCTAAACTAGCATGCTCTGTATTACTTTATATCCTTCTCTAACCACCTGAAATCACAGGAAGTGCCTGTTTACAAATCAGACTGCTGCTGAAACCTGGTTTTGGAAAGATGGCAAGTAAATTATGATAAAGGGTAGGTTAACAATAACACCTTAAGAGGATACTCATGCCCGCTGATTGTCCTACTTTCATTACATCTGGGTCAATTGCTTTTTTATCTCTATTTTCCCTTTGGGACAAGATATGTTGATCACATGGGGCAACAACAGCAGCATACAACATTTTAAAGTCATAAAGGAAGGCAAAGAAATTTCAGGAAATATCATGCATGCTCACTTCTGTTTCCACACACATAGTGTGTCATCCTTATTTTGCATTTCAGCTTCTGACTCATCTTGAGAGAAGTAGGGCAGGTATTATCACGCCAGTCGACAGATGTCGAAGGTCAGAGAACTGTTCAAATTAGAACCTAGATTTTTCTGAATTTTAGTTTTGTGCTCCTGTTTTGACCCCTTAGCTGTGTTCGAAATGTGATGGACAATGCTTTAGGAATTGCTATTAGCAGAGTTAACTGCAGTAAAAGCAAGCACAGAGGCTGTGAATGCTAATGATTTCAGTTGCGATTTCAGTTCTGCTATATGATTTTGACTGGCCAAAGGGTGAATCCCCTGATCCCCCAAAACTTTATTTTTCTCATATGTGAAACTACAGAAAATAATAGTTGTCATCTACTCACTGAGTTTCATTATCAAACAATAATAATGCATGAAAATATTTTAAGTCAATGCATAGAAAAAATGCAAACAATTTAATTTTAAAATATGATGACATACAAATGGCCAATAGGCACATGAAAAATGCTCTTGATCAATGGCTACTAGAGAAATTCAAGTAAAAACCACAGTGAGGTTCACCCCAATTTACAATGGTATCAACTGAAAATCATAAAAAAACAAATGTGAGTGAAGATCCAGGGATTCAATTATCTTAATCCACTGTTGGAACTGCAAAGTAGCACTACCGGTACAGAGGGTAGTTCGGAGGTTTCCTTAGATGTCTGAACAAAACTTAGCATATGACCCAGCTATCCCAAATAAAATGAAATAACGAGACAAGAGAATTGTTTATACACCCAACGTTTATGGTCACTCAATTCACAATAGCTAAAATACGGTTTCAATCCATATGTCCAACCACAAATGACTGGGCATAAAGAAAATGTGCTTCATAACAAAGGAAGGAAATCTTGTTTTACAACAAAATGGATGCAACTGGAAGCCATTATGCGTAGTAAAATAAGCTAGTTCTCAAAAACAAATATCATATATTTTCCCTGATCTGTGGGGATATGAAAAAGTGTAACCTGTGTGAGATTGACATTTTGAGACGTCATTATATTTACAGCCTTTGTCTCTACACATGGGAAACAGTAGATTTTTGTTTTCTGCTTGCTATTTATTGAATTCTTTACCTAATGGGGCATGAAGTCCATGTCTGCAAAGCAAAGTATGCCATTGTGTAAATGGGGGAAAAAAGGAAAGAGTGAGAGATCAGGAAGGAGTGTGACTGTGAAATACATGAACTTTTCTTTCTTGATATAAATAATTTACAAACTTTAAGAATACAGAAAAAGTAAAATAAGATGGCCCCTAAATCTAATGTCTGGTATTCTTGTAAGAGATAGATTTCAAAAGCACAGAGCACACCATAGGATGACACAGGAAAAAAACTCACTTCATAATAGACACAGATTGGAGTGATGTATCAATCGGCCGAGGATTATTGGAAACCACCAAAAACTAGAAAAAAAAAAACACATAAAGAGTTGTTCCTTAGAGTCTCAAGGCCCTCTGTTGATACTTTGATTTTATACTTAAATCCTTAAAACAATGAGGGAATAAAGTTCTGTGTTTTCAAACAATGAAACATTAATTTAGCATGCAAACTGAATCCAGTTGCCCAAATATGATCATGCAGTTTTCTAAAGTATATAATTTACTTAGCTCCTTGATTTGTGTATGTTCAGAACATCTGAGTCATTTACTCTGCCAGTAATGTGATGCATTTACACAGAATTGTTTGTTTATGTGCATACACTTATGCATACTCTTCACTGGATCATGATTTAATTTTTTTCCAGCTTTGACATTATTCTAATATATTAGCATCTCCAGTAAGAAGGCAATTATAAATCATACAAGACATTAACTGGAGAAAGTTTTTAAAAATTTAATTATTTCAAAGTGTAGAAAATTTCATCTGTACATATATACCAGAATAGTTTCTGCTAATAAACTTGTTTTAAGGATGGAAATTTGCTCTCAAAATCTTGCTAAACTGATTCTTATTTGTGAGTAGGCACTTTCCATAGCGAAATGTTTTGAATTTCACGGTACTTTCAGATGACCCCTGCATTGATTTTATAAGATTATGTAGCAAAACAGTAACTAAATACAGTTTGATATTTTGTGCAATAAAATTATTATTACTTAAATACTGGTAAAAGGGATTATCACTTCTTCTACTTTTTAAAATCATGAATTTATTTATTTACTTTAAATAATTACAGAGAAGAAGGGGCAGAGAGAGGTTCCACACATTGGTTCACACTGGTTCACACCCCTGAGAGCTGCACTAGCTGGGGCTGAGTCAGACCAAAGCCAGGACAAGGAGCCAGAATAATCATCCGGGTCCTTCATACGGTTGCAGGAGCCCAAGCACTTGGGGCATCTTCTTTTGCTTTCCCAGTCCATTAACCTAGAGCCAGACTAAACAGGACTAGGAGCAAGCAGGACTTCACTGTCACCCATATAGGATGGTGTTGCCACTGGCATTGGGTTTACCCACTAAACCACAAGGCTGGCCCCCATCACTTCTTCTTTTTAAAGACAGGAAAAGATTGCAAACATTTTACTGTTTTAAAAATATGAAATAATTAGCAAAAGATTAAAAATAAAAATCAGATGACCATATGCATTAATGCAGAAAATACTGCTCAAACTTTAACAATTGTAATATAAAACTATGCGAAGTAAAAATGTAAGAGAATATACACTTACTAGAAAGTGAGAAAAGTTGAGCTTTACTGTCCTAAGACTGGGGTCAAAATCAGAATGTCCATCCTCACCACTCGTACTTAATCTGACTTTCCAGCCAAGCGTGCCAAGTGTTAAGAAAATGAAGCGTACACATTGGAACAGAAATGGCAAAACTGTCCTTCTTTGGGGGTTACATGCTTATTATATAGAAAATTCCAATGAATCCTTATAACTCTTTTAAAACTTAATGTGAGTTCATAAATGTTAAGACTAACACATACATATACACACATGAAACAAATCATCTTTCTCCATTTAAAAACTGCAGGAAGAAATTAAAATAGTATACGAAGAAAAATTGAACCGTATAAAATGAAATATTTAGTAAAATCACACAAAATATATGCAAGCCCTTAAATCATGAAAAATACCATCTTGCAAAACGTAATCAGGAAAATCAAAATAAACAGAGGGAACTACCATGCTCATTATTAAATAATTCAACATTGTTCACATAAAACTCAAACCTATCTATACAATTAATATAATTCTTATCAGTATTCAAGTAAGATCTTTTGGAAATAGATAGGCTTATACTAATATTTGTGTGAAAAGTCATAGCATCTAAAATAGATGACCATTTAAAAAACTAATAATACAGTAGGATGAATCAATCCCATTGATTCCATTACTTCTTATGCAGCTATAGTAATCAAGAGAAGTTAGTATTTGTCAATAAGACAAGAAAAAAAGAACCCCCAAAAGTTGCATACAAATATATGTAACAGATCTTAGACAATGATAGAAAAATAATTCCACAGAGAAACAACGTCTTCAACAAGAAAAGCTGGATTTAGAATCTGGATATCCTTGGATATTTTCACAGATTGCTCATCAGGATAAACTGCTTTTACAGTTGTTTAACCTTAGTGATTGCATTAAGTTTTTTGTTATTGTTGTTGTTTGCTTTGTTTTTTGTTTTTTAGTTTTACTCACTAATTAAATGTTCTAACTTAAAATTTTAAGGATAATTTGAAAGTGAGAGTTACTGTTTTTGGAAACATAATGGTAAAATCCGGCCAAAATATTCTGTTGTAATAAACTTCTTCTATTATATGATATTAATCCACTGACATGCAGGTCCAATGCACGAAGAACTGCAAGTGCCTGAATACTTGAAGCCATTTGTATTAATTCTCAGGTTGTTCCATAGAATTTTCATTGCATATACACTATTTTAAATTCCATTTCGAGATAAACGATCATGTGTAATTGGGGTTTAAAGATGGCTATTGTGACTAACACTGATCGAGGAGCAAGTGAGCTTTATAGAAACTAGGTAACTCCTAGATAAATATCCTGTTATATTGTGAACATTAAATTAGTTCATTTTAAATGCTTTAAAGGGTCACTGATATCCACTCATATAACAAATATGATTTTAAATTACAGCATTTTTTCTACTAAAAAATATGTCTACTTCTATTTTCCTTTTTAGAAACTGGTATCACATTTCCCCAACTTGGCTTTCTGTGCCTCAATCTTCTACGTTCTGAGCTAAGGTAACGGATCAGAAAAGGTCATGTCAGAGACTCCTGTCACACTGAGTGACCGGATCCCACTAATTTGCAAGTTATTGTTTGTTCAGTCACACTCTGAACAATGCAGTCTTTTCCGGCTCGCCCTGTAATCATCACATCACGAAAATGAACAGTTCAACTGCAACTAAAATTCTGCACCTGATAGAGTTAGTTTAGTCTCATATCAAACATATTTTCATCTCATCAAAAATCCTAATGAAGCTGCTGGACTTCAAAGCGATTCATCTTTTGCTTTCTGAAGAACTCCTGTTCTCAGGGTCTTACGCCAACCAGATTTTCAGAATTCTTTTGCCTCCCTCACACAAATAAACACATCTGGGAAGAGCAGCTGAGTTTCTGACAAGAGAAATGATACTACAGGAGAATTGTTCCTTTGACCCATTCTCAGCCACTTTGCATCACATAAATAGCAGTTTATCACATCATTGACACCCCAGAAGAAACTTCCCGACGTTAATTAATAGCACTACAGGCAACCTCTAAGCTCTTTGCCTTGCAGTTGGCATTGGCTGAAGATAGAAAAACAACATCTGTCAGAAAATATTTATTTATTCAATCGGTTTTCTAGAACTCATCTCCACAATCCCTTCCCACAAAAGCAAAAGCCTCCAGTAACATAAATCATCCTTCGTTTGTGACACTAAATTGAACTTCCAAAATAACAGCTCTCTAATTGTTGGAATGGGCTTAAAAATGGAAAAGCATAGACTCCCGTGTTCCCTGACCTTGATGCCCACTTTCTGCCAAATTGCACTGGAAGAGCTGGGACCTCCTACACATTCCAACCACATATCACATGTGAATCAAATGTGCTGTACTCCAGCACCCTCACTTTTGTTACAGCCCCCTGCCTCCACAAAAGACATTTCCAAAAATTTCCATGTAAATGCCAAAAACTGAATATTAGCTAAATGAATTGTTTTGCTTTCATTTTTAGATTTTTTTTTTTGCACTTTGCAATCGATGTTAATATTCTCTGGCTATGAATATTACATGTCTTTTTCCAGTTAATTACTTATTGTTGATGAAACATGGTACTTACAGTACCCTTCTAGGACTCAAAGCTCAACATGATTCACAGTTATTGCACAAAGAAAAATTAGAGTTTACAGAATATTTGACTTGTGGGTAATATTTCAGAGAATTTTGTAATTAAGCGTTTCTCAATCCATTTTTCCTACAAAGTAATTCAATCCATCAGTATGATTCTTGTTTCCTAGGCACTAGTTCATATTTTTAAAAACTCTCCTGCAATCTCAACCTTTCACAATAGGGACTTCAAGCATATTTCAAAGTTGAGGCTGTATTCTAGCTGCTTATCAATTTATAATGAATGACTCAGAAATACATTAGCTTTTAATCAGAATCTTAGATCACCAAAAGTGCTTCAATCCTGAGAAAAGTCATCCAGAATCCTGAACCAGTGGAAGAAATTTGGGCAAATTAGTTTAGAAGACTTCTGGCTTATGAATTCTTTTTTTTAATAAATCTGTTAACAATGACTAGACTGACTCGTGGGGTGCTTCACGTCTAGTCTGCTGGCTGGATAAAATACAATAAAGAATGAAATGGCTAAAAATTTACTCCAATAAAAAAGAGAAAAAATAAGCCATAAACACACCTATTATACTTATTGTAATCTGGATTTCCTGATACTATAAGAATTGCAAATAGGAACAGATGGCTTGGGTGCCTTCTCTAGGGAAAAAATATGAACTCACATACAGATGAATCAGAGAAATTAACACCTTTGTGAAAACGTTGTAATAAATACACATGAACAGGAACAACACTCATTTTACTGATTATATCTATAAATTTCTAATAGCACATCCTTTTCTGCATTTTCTTCTTGTGAAGAATATGATCACCTTTTCATAACACAATGATTTATTAAAGGATGAATATCATTTTTTCTCCTATGAGGGATATTTCATTTTTATTATTGAACATTTAGAAATATTTCTTGCAGCTTCAAAATACTATTGATGCCTTCAATGTAAATTTTCATACTGAGCAAATGGAAACATTTTCTACATAATTCTGATTTTGCTCATTTTAAGTCTTATTGTTGTCTGGTGTTGGGTATTGCCATATTGATGTCGAGTTACAATAACACAAATGTCCCGCAAAATAACAAAAAAAAAGATGTTAGTACAGCTAATATTTCCTTCTACATACAAAAGAAACAATGGATTACCTAAAAAAGAGTATACTTCAAAAAACTCATGGAGAATACGATTAAAATATTCATTTATTTTGGTTCAAAACAATTTGCACTCAGTTTTTGGAGAATATGCATTTTAAGTACCCTGTATATTTCTCAAAGATCAATTCCACTTCTATTTAGCAAGACCCCATAAATATCCACAGCTACTTCAAAGAAATTTTATAGAAAATGCCCATAAAGTTGGATTTTATTGGCTTCATGGTGACTGTAATTCTCCTATTATTGCTCAGGGAAGAGTTAAAAAAAAAAAGCAGATATTACCATCCATAAAATGCAAACAATTTACCCTGGAAGACGAAAGTGAAGACCACCACTATATTCACTGTTGAAATCCCATCAGTGCCATTTGAATAAAGAAAGATAAAACAAATCTCTAAATATAAAGGCACACTTTTAAAAAACATTCATGAAAGAAGTGGAAATAAAAGATATTTATTTAAATGAAAAAGAATGTTGAAATCCATGCATCATCTTCAGAAAGTTCATGCTGGCAAACGGGTGATAGCCGTCACTCAATATTTTCAGACAGCTTTTATACTGTGTATTTACATGAAACTGGCTAGTTCATGTCACTGTTCTGAGTAGATTCAGGACTCTGAGAAAGAGAGTAAGTTAAATGTTTTTCTGTTTTTAAGCAATGAAAACAATGTTTCAGGTTGTAGTCTGTATTCTGAGGGCGCTCGGATCCCTCCCAGGTTTTCAGAGTGGATTTCTTTGTACTGTAGGTGGAGCATTTTGCCTTTGACTTTCTTTGTCTCAAGACTGAGTCACAGTCACGGAGAATCTAGGGAGGAAAAAAAAAAAAGGCTTTCTTGAGAAGACCTTACTGATGATCTTGGAAAAAATGAAGGATTTGAATAGTTGTGTGAAAAAATGGTGACTTCTCTCCAAGCCGCCATGTTTTCCATGTTGTAAAGGATTACATTCCCAAAGCATATTTGCTCCTGCGACTTCTGGGGAACATCATTCAGAATGAATGTACTGACTAGTTTCCTATTCTGACTGGTCAAGAATATTTCTTGGGCCCAGCGCGGTGGCGCAAGTGGTTAAGGTCCTCGCCTTGCACGCCCGGAGATCCCATATGGGCGCCGGTTCTATCCCGGCAGCCCCGCTTCCCTTCCAGCTCCCTGCCTGTGGCCTGGGAAAGCAGTCGAGGACGGCCCAAAGCCTTGGGACCCTGCACCCGCGTGGGAGACCTGGAAGAGGCTCCTGGCTTTGGATTGGCATAGTATCGGCCGTTGCGCTCACTTGGGGAGTGAATCATCGGAGGGAAGATCTTCCTCTCTGTCTCTCCTCTCTGTATATCCGCCTTTCCAATGAGAAAAAAATAATAAAAATAAATCTTAAAAAAAAAAGAATATTTCTTAAAACAGATGATGAGGTTTGGCCCAACAGCTGCTAGAAACAAGTCTTTTCCTTGCTTGTACTGGGATCCCATGTGGGTGCCGGTTCTTGTCCCAGCGGCCCCTCTTCCCATACAGCTCAGGGAAAGCTGTTGAGGATGGCCCAAAGCCTTGGATCCCTGCATCTGCATAGCAGACTCAGAAGAAGCTCCTGGCTCCTTGTTTCAGATCAGCTCAGTTCCATCCACTGCAGCCTCTTGGGGAGTGAATCAGCAGGTTGAAGATCTTCCTCTCTGTCTCCTCTCCTCTCTGTATAGCTCACTTTCCAATAAAATAAAATAAATCTTTGGGGGAAAAAAAAGAGTTGATGATTTTAGAGATAGACAAAATATATAAATATCTATAATATATACAGATTTTATGCATATCTCTATCTACTATGTATATTAGACAGAATTTGCAGTGTTGTCATCATTAACCCATGGAACTGGTTTACATTTGTGCCAGTGGCAATCCAACACTAGTACTAAATTAAATGTCAAAGCTAAATGCTCCAGGAACAATATTTTCAGCAGTTTTATGGTGGATTTATCTGTTTGTTTTTTTTTTATTTCTTTTTAATTGGTCATGAGTATTGAAATAAAAGTAATATTATGTTTTTGTTTCTAGAAATAGTGAATGAAAGAAAAATTAAACTGAGTATTTCAACTTTTGCAGTTGTAAACCAGTATACATAAAAATACATGGCTTTTGAAATTCAAACCCATAAAGAATATATATTGCTGATAGCCTGTTTTACTAGCCAAAAATAAAAGCTTTAAAAAAGAATCCTTATAACCACACTATAAAATAACCTAGGGATTACAAGATTTTAAAACAATTATTAATACCTAGGCCAAATTTTATGGCTTTTCGTGTGTTCTGTGCTGGAAAAATGGCTTATATCCTAAACATAAATGTGGGATGAAAAACATTCCCTATTGCATTTCTTTTGGGATCTAGGGGACGGCTTGCTTCACAGGCAGTAAATTACAGTGGTAAGTACTGGAATTTATTCAACTCAGCTATATAAAATACACCAATGCCTTTTCTAAACAGGACTGAGCCACAGCAAGATAACCATTATCCATGTGTCCTGTTCCCACAAGCACAATAGCATCAGCTCAGAAAGAGCTTTCTGTCTTCCAAGTTGGAAAGTCCGGCTTCCCCTTAGAGTTTAAGACTATAAGAATTTTTCTATAATACTCTATCTGAGGTAATATTATATATATATATATATATATATATACCTTTTAATTAACTTTTGAATATGAAGAAAATCAAGTTCCTTGAATAATTGGAAGCATTGTGTCTCATGCTATGGTTTTTTCCTATTAACAGCCCATATACTCTCAAATTGTAGTACTTACCATTCAATACTATAATTATCTTTCATCTTCTTCTGGTCCTTCCAGACAACCAGAGATCATCAAATGAAGATACCGTGTCTTGCTCTCCTTGATTTTTACCAGTCCAGGATATGTGGGAGGCTCTCATTAAATGCTTTACAGATTGTGGAGTGTAGGGAGAGAAAGAAGGAAGGATAATGGGCGGATGCATAAATAAAAATAAAATCACCTATGGTCACAGTATGCATTTCACAACCAACTAATATCTGCCCTCTGATTGAAGCCCCTGAATATATAAGTAAACAGTGATGGTTTCCAGAGTGCTCAAAATACAGCATATGAAACAGAAAGAAACTCCTCAAGTTCTACTGCCCATAGAGATCACTTCAAAGAAAGGCCATCTAAACAACAGTTCTAAATTCTACTGTGAATATTAATAGAAACCGCCATGCTGGCGGGTCTCCCATCCACTCGTGCAGTATGAATTTTTTCTCGTGCATTGGTTCTCACAGTTCTATACCGATTTACTAATGGAAACACCAGCAAGACATTTTGTAATCTCCAGTAAGTCAGACAGCATGTGGAAGGGCAGGGTTTACTGAGAGCTTTTGTGGGTCATCACTAGAGTTATACTCTTTTTTAAGATGTATTTACTTATTTATATGAGGTCATAACAAAGATAGAAGAAGTGACAGAGAGAGATCTTTGTTCTGCCATTTTTGCCCCTGAATGACCACGTTGAACAACCTGGGCTGGACCAAGTCGAAGCCAGGAATCAGGAATTTCTTCCAGGTCTCCCCCATGGGTGCCAGGGCCCCAAGTACTAGGGATCACTTTCGTAGCTTTTCTCAGGCCACTAGCAGAGTGACAGATTGGAAGTGGAGTGCCTGGAATTTGAAATTGCACCAAAATAGGATGCTAGAATCATGGACAACTCCTAGGCTTCTACTGTTCCTTAGATAGACACTAAAAGGAAATGTCATCAAATTTAAATCCAAAATACATTCTGAATTTGCCTGACAAGAAAATTACTTTTAAAAAAGGAGAAAGTATCAATTTCTTTTATTTCTATTAACTAAAACATGATCTTGTTCAAGGAGCATGCTATAACTTGAGCATTCGTGCAGAGAAGATTTTTCCAATAATATACAGAACAGAAAATCAGTGTGCAAAAATACAGGCTCTTTTAGCTTTAGCAAATAGGTTTCATCTCTTGTACCAATTTTACAGTTTCCTAAGGATGAGTGCTGAAGACTAACCTGGAAAATCCACACAGTTAATTAACATTTCTTGCCATGAATGAACAAGAACCCTGAGGCTGAATACCACCATCACACACTTTTCTTCTCTGTAGGAGCATTGTTGGGATACATTTCTAGTGCATGGGGTCCTTAAAATAGTCTTTACATCTGAATAACCCATGGAGTTTAAATAAAATGCACATGATAGAAACAGGCCATCTCTGACAGCACTCAGAGTGAAAGTCACATAAGCATCTGACAATGAACAAGTGCAAGCACAAAATAGGTTCCTAGATCTTCAATAATTAGACCACTATTTTGTCTTAGTCCATTGGTGCTGCTGTAACAAAACTTTATAGAGACTATTAATTTATACAAAATAGAAATTACATATGATTAGAATTTCAATGATTTGCGGCTATTTTAGCATTTACATGAGTGAAATTGAACATCTTATAATTTGATTATTTTATGGTCCTTGATTATTTTTCCAACGCTTCGATTAATAGAGGCATCAAAGCTGTCACTACAATGTTAATTAAAATATTGTCTCAAAAATGAGGACTATAATACTAAGTCAAAAATAAAAGAATAGACTTTTGTTTCTCCTAGCTCTTTGGTCCAGAACATAAGAAAAGGCACTAGCAGGTAGGTGTCAGATCCTGATCCACAGATGGCATCTTCTTGCAACAACAGCATCACATGTTGGAAGAGGCAAGAGCCAGAAGGCCTGAATACCACATAAAGTCTCTTCTATTTGCTCCATTATTCCATTCATGAAGGTATAACCCTCATGGCTTAATCACACCCTAACGACCCCAACTTTGATAATATCACTTGGCTATAAAGTTCTAATATAGTCATTCCAGGGTGCACATTCACGCTCAAGAGTAAACATTTGAATATATTTCTAATTAAAACCATCCATAGGCTAGCAAATATTTTATTTACTTCAGGTAGCAGTGCAGCAAGTATTGTGATCAAAATAGAGTATATATACATTGTACTGAAATTTTCTTTAAATGTAAAAGGTACTGTTATTATTTAAATTATTGGTAAATACGAAATGAAACACAATAGTAAACAAACTGAAAGGGAAAACATGGCCCATGAGGGTCTTGAAACAAACTACTGCTAACCTATACATTTTTTTAGAGATCCATTTATTAGCTGCAGTTGAGAAACAATCAATTGAAAGAGTAAACAATTCTGTATTTTCAATTCAACTGGCAAAAAGCAGAATGTTTTTTCCACTGAGACATTACGAATAAAATCCCTTGAACTTTAGAGGAACTGAGAGAATTATAGTTACACAAAGTAGACTTCTGAGAAAGAGAACTCCGAAGATCTTGAAAGTTACTTTCCCCTTTCAATGCTACACCAAAATAATAGGTTTCTGAAATACGAGCATGTGAAGGGAAATCTCTGAGACCTTTAGTAGCTCCTAAAATGAAGAAAGGTTGCATACATTTTGTCTTTCTGCCATGAATAATAAGAAGCCATGGGATTCCTTGTAGCAGTTCCTGAATAATTATGAAATAGCTGATTAAGTTCAAAGTTAGTATGAAAATCTGTTCCTTTAAGTCTCTCATCATCTATCTCTGGAGAGAGATAATTCTATCAGATCTGAATTAATCCATAGATAATGGTAAGACTATACTCTGCCATAATGTGTCTAAGTATGGGAAATGAATATTGCATGGATTCTTATTTTCCATAGAAAAATAACTCAGGACCGGACAACAGAAGAATTAATTGTAAACAGTACAAGTTATGACAACCACGCCAAGAAAGGTATCAATCAACTTAAAGCACATAACTTGACTTACCTAACAATAATATCCTAACCACGGGCAAATTTTAGAGCAGAGATGTTCTAAATGCAAGTCACAAAATGATCCCTTCATAGATTCAATAAAGCATTTTTAAAATTGCCCTATCTGGCATCATTATAAAGTCTAATCAGATCCCTGTATTATTATCTCCACTGAAGGCTATAGTAGAATTAATTGTTCTTCATTTTAAGTCAAAAATAGGCTCTTTACACGGAAAGTTAAACCATTCCAAAAAGTTTCCATTTTGAATACCTAAGCCTGTTATTAGTGGTTGGGTATAAGCACTTCTTCATTTTAGATTTAATTCCTGCCAGGTTTCTATGCTTTTAGTTTTGATTCTATGTATGCCACCGCCCCCCCCCCCCGAACCCCCCAGCAACAATGAACAGAATCAGGGATATTTCGCATCCATTGGGAGGGTACATTGTTCACATGGTGCATAGAAACGTGATCTGGCTTGTACTTTATCAAAGAAAAACTGAATTGAGAGGCTTATAATTCCTTTTAAACTGTGATAAAATAAGCAGAACATAAAATTCACCATGTAACAATTTCTAAGAGTACACTAGCATGACGCTCACTTAGGCTACAGTGCAGCCAATCTTCAAAACTGTTTTCCATTAAACAACAGCTCCTCAATTTCCCTCCTCCAGCACCTGGAAATAACCAATCTACTTTGTGTCTCTACGAATTCAACCCTTCTAGCTGCCCCCCGTTTAGCGGAAATCATGCAGTGTTTGTTACCACCGTGACTTGTTCTTTTCGCTTAGCATAATAGCTTCTAGGTTCAACCATGTTGTTTCATATGTCAGAATTCTCTCCTTTCTTAAAGCCAATCTTCTTGTAACATATATTAGTCAGTTTTTCACTGCTGTAATAAAGTGCCAGTGGCAAGCTATCTTATAGACAAATGAACTTTTTTTTTTTTTGGTCTCGTAATTCTGAAAGTGCAAAGTGTAAGGAGGCTCACCTGGCGATGGCGTTGCTAAGACGGTTCCTGGCAAAGGAGCGCAGGTGCCTCGCTGTTTCCCGCTTTCCCTCTGCTGTTGCCGCCCTATTATTGAAACCACCAGGATTCAGTCATGAACAACCTACCCTAATGCCTTTGAATAATTCTTTAAAAATATATATTTATTTATTTTTATTGGCAAGTCAGATTATACAGAGAGGAGGAGTGACAGAGAGGAAGATCTTTCGTCCTATGATTCACTCCTCAAGCGGTCTGAAATAGCCAGATCCGAAACCAGGAATCAGGAATTTCCTCCAGGTCTCCCACGTAGATGCAGAGTTCCAAGGCTCTGGGTTATCCTCGAGTGCTTTACCAGGCCGCAAGCAGGGAGCTGGATGGGAAGTGGAGCAGTCAGAATTAGAACTGGCACCATAGGAGATCCCAGCACCTGCAAGGCAAGGACTTTAGCCACCAGGCTACTGTTCCAGACCTGGGAATTTTCAATTATGAATTTTCGATTTTCACAGGGTCTCCCTGGTAGAGATATTGTTAAGTGAAATCTGAGGTGTCTTTTTTTTTTTGCCTCTTTCTAAATTAAAAACATTATCAAGGTTGAAAGTAAGAAAAATGTAACTTTTTCAACAATATGTGGAGTAGGCAAATTCTACCACACTCGTCTTTCCACCGCCCAGTCCCTGCCACATAAATACACATATAGAGCATCCAAAAAGGTGCTTTTCATAAAGTTTGTGCCTGAAAGGTAATTTCTAAAGAAATAAGATAAAATTTTAAAAATTCCTCAGAATTTTAAAATTCTGGGTGAATTTCAAGACTTGTCAGAACGAAGCTCATAAACTCTTTAGTTGTTACTCTACCAACTTTAAGAGTTGTGAAAGCAAATGAATAATTCATATAAAATACCTGTAACTGCTCATTATTATTTAATGTGTTAGCTCTATATATGCTTCCTATCATTTTCATGTTGTAACGATCAATAAATTAAGCAAGTATGAAATGTGTGATTAAATGGGTAATAACACCCTTAGCAGTATGATAATGATAGCTGAAATGTTATCCAGATAAAAATAGTCATTCCTATCTTAAAATACAGAAATACTGTTTCCTTTGAAAGGAATATTCTTCATTATCCTAATTTTACTGAATTATTGTCCTCTTAACATTTTCTCCTTTCTCCTCCCCTGTCCTCCATCCTGAGCTTTGGTCTCACTCTTTGAGTATTCCGTTTTTAATGAGATGACTTTATCTGCTCTCATCTCACCCCGTAAGAAGGATCATAAACTTGATGCTTCTTTCAATACTGCTGATTGAACAACCTGATCAACTATGAGCTGCCAGCGTCAGTTTAAAAATAAATCTAAGATTTTGTTGCCTTTTTCAATTGTTACGGCTGCTACTTGGCATAATACTGACAAAATTCCTCTTGTAGAAACAGATTTAGGAACCTCAGCCTGTAATAAAAAAAAATCATTCAACTATGAATTATATTTCCTAAGTTCAATGGTTAAGACCTTCTAAAGTGTTCGCTTTAAAAGTTTTCCAGTTTTATCATTTCTATGTAAGTGTAAGACAAATCAAGCTATATGCAGTTGTCCTTAATGAAAACATATTTTCCTTTGACTGCAATTATATCAAGTCTGAATTGCCATTTTTTTTACTTCCATCTGTTCAAATCCTATACTGATGCCAAAATCCATCTCTAACCCAGATTCTTTTTTCCAACCAAAAGGAACGCATCTCCCCTCTGGAACAAGCAGCTCCTAAACAGCATCAACTGAGATTCTGAACAAGCACAAGATTACCAACCTTTAACAATGATTTCTGTGCAACTGATTCTCAAAACTGAATGAATAAATGAATTAGAAAACCGAGAGATTGAATAAACAGAGGTTAAGTTTAAAGTTTTTTTAAAACAAAACTGAAGTATATCATGTAATAAAATATGAGAGCCTACATATAAGCAGCTTTTCCTGAAAATCTGCATCATTACAAAAAATGTCCAAGCCGGAGCTATGACTGAAACTTCTAGAAATAGATGTTTTTACTGCACTATTTATGACTCACATGGTACTTCATTACGCTCAGATATCTGCATGTTTCAAGCAAGTACAAAATATGCCTGTCTGGTACTTACATACTTCTGTTCAACTTGTCATACCAAATTGTCATCACCTGTATGACTTAATAGAAACTAAATTTTCTCGGCTATCTGGAAGCCAGAAACTTGACAATCATATTCCTACGGGGTTGCTGGTGAGGATTCTCTTCTTGTCTTGTAGATGGCCACGTTCTTGATGCAGTATTTCATAGCTGAAAGAGAAAGAATGAGTTTAAGCGACAGATTTTCATGTTTTTGATTGTGCTTTTCCGTAAAGAATAACTAATGTAATCCTGAGGCCCCCCCTCCTAGGAACCCACCCAGTTCTGTCAAGATTTTATCTCTACACATATTATCAAGTTGAGATTTAGGAATTCAACGTATAACTTTGAAGATATGCGATTTAGGCAATCGTGGTGGGTGAATAGGCATTTCACTTTGCATACAGAGACATTTGAAAAATTATCAGAAAATTCCCTGAGAACTCCAAAACAAATCATACAATTTTCAACCCCAATTCTATATGAGTTCACCCATGCAGGAAAGAATATGCAGATAGAGGTATATGCCTATAATTATAGCAAGGAAGGAAATGAAAACACACAGTGACCATGCCAGCTACAACCATTATGCATACCCTTTGCCAAGGACCCTGCCATCCATGGGACAGGCCCAGTTCCTCTGGGAGCATGCGTGATTTCTACATTAGTATTCTGTCAAAGTAGAAAATAATTGCCTAAGTGTTGGGACCCCTGTCACCCCATGGGAGACTCAGATGGAGTTCCGAGCCCCTGATTTTGCCTGGTTCAGTCCTTAGTATTTGCAACCATCTGGGAAGCAAACCAACAGATGGAAAGTTTCCACTCTCTGTATCTCCATCATAACTCTACCTTTCAAATAACCAAATAAATACATCATTTAACATAGACATTTATTTAAAATTAGCCTCTAAAACTAATAAGCTCCAAGCCTCACAATACCTCAATATGCTTTTACTTAAGTTTAAAATGACTGGACAACTAGATCAGATTTACTAAACATCAAAAATGTTCCGAGATGGCAGACCCAGGTCATGAGGCTGGCAGGATGAAACTGCGATGGAGGCCCTGCCAAGCTCCCTCACATGGCGTCTGACTCCCGGCACTGTGGATGAGCCGCTCTCATTTTATTTGCTCTTTATTGCCCTTCCTCGCTGATGCTGACTTGGCTCTGTATTCCAATTCTTGGTTTCCTCATGTGACAGTGGGGTGCTATTGTAAACATGAGATGATACACTGTCCATGCAAAATGGTTTGCAAGCTATTTACTCTAAACCTCTTCAAAACCCTTCACCTCCCTGTCTTAGAAGAACTGTTCAGCCCTGTAACCCACTAAAGCCTCCTTGCATAGGCTGCCTCAGCACAAAGCCTAAATGGTTATTCGTTCATATCTGAATCCAATTTGCAATTTTTGTGTTATCAATAATTATGAGAAAAATTGAAAACTAAGCTCTCTAGGAATTATTCAAAATCCTCAAGACCAGAAAATTAGATTATTATGCCTATTAATTCAAAAAAATGCTAGTGCTTTATGAATAGTTAACAGTGTAAAAATATTTTTGTAAATATTCCAACTTATTTAATGAAGCCAGCAAGACCAGCAAAAATATGTCTCTCATTAAAATAAAAACAAATGAAATTTTTAAATTACAATATTTCATTTTTATATTATTACAATTTCAGAGAAAATACAAATACTTATTTGATGATTTATTTAAACTTTTTTTTTCAAAGTTAGATGTGTATTGCATGTGTTAAAATCATGTGGACAGAGTGAATGACTCTAAATTTTAAATTTACAGCTTTTTACCATAGTCAGAATTTCTGGCAGTGCTGACATAGAATCTGTATTTTAGGACTTTTTTCTCTGTGATTTCTAGGCAACCTAAATACTATTGCAATGGTCCTGTCTGTCATATTATGTAGTACATGTCACAGTAGGAATGCACAAAATGATTAACATCACAACTTTTAATGATCTGCAAATTTACCCCAACAGGCTACCACATCCACCTCAACAAAATAATACCACAGGACAAATGGTGAAATTTTGGTCAATAAAATTAAGCACCTATTGCTCTTTTAAGAAGTTTTATAAACATAGCGTAAAAGGATGCAGCTTAAAATGATCAGAGAAAGTCACATTAAACAAAGTAGCATTAAAAAAAAAAACATAGGGCCCAGTGCAGTAGCCTAGCAGCTAAAGTCCTTGCCTTGCATGTGCCGGGATCCCATATGTGTGCTAATTCTAATCCCAGCTGCCCAACTTCCCATCCAACTCCCTTTTGTGGACTGGAAAAACAGTTGAGGACAGCCCATAGCCTTGGGACCCTGCACCTGCGTGGGAGACCCAGAAGAGGATCCTGGCTCCTGACGTCGAATCAGCTCAGCTCCAGTCACCATGGCCACTTGGGGAGTGAATCAGCAGATAGAAGATCTTGCTCTCTGTCTTTCCTTCTCTCTGTATATCTGACTTTCTAATCAAAATAAAATAACAATAATAAACCTACACACTTTATTAGTAATCTTTTCAGTGGTAAAGCATTAGCAGCTTTTTTTTTGAACAGACCAAACTCAACCATCAGAAATCTACACTTTACATATGTCTCAATTCTGAGGCAAACAGGACTTGGAGTCTAATAAAGAAACTTCATCTTTAGAAAAACACAGTTATAATTAATTTTCAGGAATTATCTTTCCACCAAATGAAAATAAATCCAAGATATCACGTGGTGTGACGAGGGGAAGGGAACCTCATAAGAGTGGAATATAACTCGGGATGACATAAACATCTTTATACTCAAAAGAATCATTGATTATTTTAATTGATTTTTAACAGGATACCAAGAAAATCATTGAACAATTAGAGAATATAGTGAACACTAAAACAAACAAAAATGGTAGAACTAATGAAATTTTAGAAGTGAAAGAAGCAGACAGAGCGTAGACAAAGCCGAAGAAAGAGGAGCAGCAGGAGGCTGTGTGTTATCGGCCGATGACATGCAGATCACACTGTAGTTCTATCAGGTCACCTTGAACCGAATGCCTAACCACACCTGCAAAACGCTGCCCTGCCTCAGCAAATTTCCATCTACTCGACGAACACAGTTAGGCTGTTTCAACCTGTCCTCTATCTTGGAACATTTGGATTGTTTATGATGTCTTTGACAAATAAAGCTTTTAAATTTTTAATCAGTCAGATCTCTAAATCCTTTTTATGTTCTTCCCTCTTGGCGTTGCTTTCCATCTCTCTCCTTGGAATCTTCTTCTTCATTTTGGGGGGATGGGAACTCCTTTCCTGGTTTATTTTCTTCTGTCTGAGATGAGACATTTTCTTTGTTCATCGGTTTTTCTCAAGAGAAACTTTACACCAACTTCTCTGCCTGAACAGATACAGTTTTGCACTTTTTAAAATTGTTATATACACTTTGGAAGGAACCTTCAGATTGACTTGAAACCAAGAAGTAAAAAAATATTTAAACACCTGCTTTTAAAAGCATTTACAAGGGGACTGACACTGTGACATAGAGTAGGTTAAGCCTCCGTATGTGGTGCCAGCTGCATATGGGGGCCAGTTTGAATCCTGGCTGCTTGTTTTCATCCAGATTCATGATAATGTAGTTGCAAAAACAGCAAGGAATAGACCAAGTCCTTGACCCCTGCATGCACATACAAGGCCCAGAAGAAACTCCAGGCTCCTAGCTTCAAACCAGCAAAGGTCCAGCTGTCACAGCCATCTGGGGAGTGACCCAGCGGATGGAAGATCTCTTTGTCTTTCCTCTCTATGTAAATCTGTCTTTAAAATAAAAATAAATGTTTTTGAAAGGGAGATAGTTGCAGTAGGCACCTGTACTCCCAAATTAGAGGACTACTAGTGAAACAGTCAAATATATCTTGACGATAGAATGTTACGTTTTCTGTCTGTGTATAACTATAATGCCAAGAGGCAATTAAATATCAGAATGCTAAACTTGTAACTGTCACAAAAGGACTACACTACTGTACAAATATGGGGAGAAATGGTGGCAGGAGAAAATAGGGAAGGAAAAAAGGGGAAGGAAAGAGGGGATCCCAATGCCTACAAAACTATAACATAGAATCTAATAAAGATAATTTTAAGAAGTACTTAGCAATTTTGTGCCTGGTGCAGCAGCCAGTGGCTAAAGTGCTTGCTTCGCCTTGCATGAGCCGAGACCTCATAACTGCTCCAGTTCATGTCCTACCTGTTGCACATCCATCCAGCTCCCTGCTTGAGGCTGGGAAAGCAGTAGAGAACAGCCCAAAGCCTTGGGACCCTGCTCCCGTGTGGGAGACCCAGAAGAAGCTCCTGTCTCCTGGCTTCAGATCGGCTCAGCTATGCCGTTGTGGCCACTTGCGGAGTGAATCAGTAGACAGAGAGTCTTTCTCTTTCTCCTCGTCTCTGTAAATCTGACTTTCCAAAATAAATAAACAAATAAATAAATCTTCAGAAGAAGTGTTTACCAATCTCAAAATTCATCATTTCCTTCCTTCCTTTTTTTTTTTTATTCACCTACAAACACGGAGACACATAGACACACAAACACGCACACACACTCTTATCTATAGGTTTATATTCCTGGGCTTATTTCCCATCTATTTTTTGTTATACTGTTATATATTATGAATTGTGAAACATAGCTCATGCAGTACAAAATAAAAATAAATGATAACAGGAGAATATTTGCCTGGAGAAAGTAAGAAGCTATTCTAGCTGCACACCACCCAGCTGTTAATCAAGAGATACTAAAGTGCTGACGGGGAGAAGTACATGAGACCAGGGCAGTGAGTGCTGCTCCTGCCTACACAGATGCTCTTCAAGGTCTGCCCCTTTCCACTGTTGCCAGGCAGTCTTGAGAAGACTGGAACAGATGAGTACCAGGTCACCAGGGTTCCATTTCTTTGTTAGAGAAGCTGTGATGATCTGTTTTACATTCATATTTTTCCTCCTTGTTAGGCAAAACTATCCTTTATTCTGAGTCCTGGAACTTCAGCTCCTTATAGAGAATGTTTCTGTAGCAGAGTCTTCATTTCAGGTAGTTGTTGCTTCTATGAGTGCTGGTAGCATCCTACACCACTATTTCAGTGTGTCCTTGGAAGGGGGGATGTTCATGTACTGGAAAACCTTGGCTGCCACTGGTATCATTGAGGCAGGAATTCAGAAGAATAAGGAAATTGGAAATACAGGCTGAAAGAAGTGTATTGGTAAATGGGGGTGCACCCTGATCTCTGAAAAACTTCTTAGACTCCCCTTTGCCTTGCACAGAAGGAGAGCACATGTAACAGAATTTTATAGCAGGGATTTCCTGGGTCTCCTACATGGATTACAAGGACCCAAGAACTTGGGTCATCTTTTGCTGCCTTTCCCAGGCCAATAGCTGTGGACTGTATTGGAAATGGAGCGGTCAGGACTTGAAGAGGCTCATAGGGATGCCAGTATTGCAGGTGAAAGCTTCAGTAGCTATACCACAACACCCACTCTCTTTCTTTAAAAAAAAAAAAAAAGAAAGATATATCTATGCAATAGAAAGGCATAAGTATGGAAGTAAGCATTAGTCCACTGGATCCCTTTCTGAGTTACTATAACAGCCAGAGCTGTAGCAGATTTTTTATCGATCTCCTACACATGAGTGGGTGAGACACAAATATTGGGCCATTATTTCTTGCAGCCTCAGGCATATTAGCAAGAAGCTGGATTAGAATCAGAGAGTAAGAGTGGCTCATTGACATCAGCTTGAGGCATTGTTAAGTAGGGGCTTTGCTTAACGGGCTGCCCCACCCTAACTTCTTGACTTTTCTCTGGGCCCCATCACTTTTCCCCTATCCATTAAAGCCAAGCCAGGCAAGTATGTTTCACAGTCTCCTTTGTTTTGACTTTCATTTCCCTTCAACTGAATCTTTCTTCATTGCCATCACTTCACTACAAATTGTCATTGCCAAGGTTACTGATAACTCCCTAGTTACCAGATTCTCAGTTTTCAGTCCTTATTTAAGCTGATCTGTCTTTGGCAGCTGCCATACCTCTCTGAAATAATCTCTTTACACTGTCTTTCCTGTCTAGTTTTCCTTCTTTTTCGTGGATACTCTTGTTTTGGCAATCATTGGGCAAAACTTCTCTGCGGTGTTTTAAGGTGATATTGTTCTAACTCCTCTTTCTCATATCTCATTTTTCTTCTACTGCTGTACAGCCTCTCTTGCATACATCATCATCAACACTCTGAACTGGAAACTACCAAAATCCTCTACCAGGAGGATTCTGGTCCTATCTGGTAACTCAGCACCTCCGCATCATTCCTCTAGGACATGATTCTCTCGACTTTTGCTATATGATATAGCATCCCTTCAGTTGACTCCTGTTCACCCATCCCACAGCTCATAACATTTACTTCTTTGGGCTTGCAATGCTTTTACTATCTGGAATTATCCCCTCGTTTTTCTCCATGTATCAATGTTATGACTAAGTTTTGAGATTAGTTCAGGCATCCCCTCCTCTATGAAGATGCACTCTGTCCTGAATCAAATTGGCTGTTCTTCCTGCCTCCTCCCTGCCACAGTCCTTCCTCCATTGTAGCACTGAAAGCAGTTGCCCTGCACGGATTTGCTAACTTGCATGCATCTTGCACTGACTTTAGGTTTCTTGAAATACACACTGCTTATTCCAGTGTGTAGGTTCTGAATATCCCGATACATAAAGCACCCAACAAATATTTTCTAAGTGAATAAATAATAGAAATAATAATTCATTTTTAAATGAGGAAAGCAGGAATATCATACACATTTATTACACTTCTAATTTATAACTTAGACTAATCTCAGGATGGTAAACAAATGACCTATTCTTCATGTAAGTGGTTGAGCTAAACCAGATCTCATGAACTTTCTAAAGCTTAATTGTTTTTCTTTCTCCACTTAATCTTTTTTCTTTTATTAAGAATGAAAGAAGCACCAGTATTCTTTTCTCAGATTGTGCATCTCTATTTTAAAAGGTCATTGGCTCTGTTATTGCTTCCTTGTTTCTTACTAATGATTTCCACAGAGGCATCTCCCCATCTGCTCTGAGACGGTGGCATCTTCATTCTTCCGTACTTCCACAGAGACCTGTCCAAACACACGGGCCATCTCAGTCAAGAGACAAGTTATGAACAGCAAAGGTACCTTTTCAGCTTTCCAGGTAAGTTCTTAGTGTCAGAGTCTGAGAAAGAAGAAGCTCAGTTCAAAGTGGTGAGTCTTCACATTAAATGTCCTCATGAAAATGATTTCATGGGGCAAGCATTTGACCTGCAGTTTAGACTTCATTCAGCAGGGGCAGTTATTTCAAATAGCAGCTACACAGTGCTTGGTATACCTGTACCACATATCAGAATACTTACATTTGAATCATAACTCCTGCTCTGATCTCATGATTCTGCTTATGTGAATCCGAGTAGGCATCAGGCAACCGTTCAAGAAGTTGGGTCCCTGCTGCTGGTGTTCCTGTGGTGCAGCCAACCCCAGCCGTTGAAGTCATTTTGAGAGTGAATCAGTCAATAGGAGCTCTCTGTCTATTTTCTTTAAATAAAAATTTTAAAGACTGCTTATCACTCTAAAAAAATCTCGTTTATATTCACATGCTGTATTCAAGAAATATAAGATGTCTTTCAATTAAAATAATATAATGAGTTTGCAAAAAAAACATGTTAAAGGAGACACAAATGCTAACCTCATTTGATCATCACACATTGAATACAGTATTGAATTATATCATTGCTCCCATAAAGGCATACAATTAAAATAGTTTTAAAAAGATGTGTAGCTCAATGTTATATTGCTTAAATATTTTGGGTGGTTATAACATTTTTGTTACTATTTCTAATGCTTTATAACAAGCTTCTTACATCTTTAAGTCCTTTATAATTTTAATAGCCTCTATGTAGAATCATGAACATCAGAATCAAGCAAATGCCTTACAGCTAGGGCAAGACAGTTTTCTGCTTTAAAATATTAGTAAGTTCTTTTAAAACATCGTTTCAGAAGTGAGCTTTTGCTAAGGAATACTGTCACCAACAGCTTAAACACTCAGTGTTACCAAAAAAATTGATAACAAAATACTATTTTTGTAATAACAACGTAGGGTTGAAGGGATTTCACACTTACCATTAGCAAATTACAAAATGGTGGAAGCAGAATTGTCCATGAGAGGAAGGATATTTTCTTGCTTTTCAAAACACAGCATTCATGTTTAAAAAGTGGGAGATATTTGAGACCTCTCAAAGAAATGAATATACTTTATATTTCTTCTAGCTAGATTTTTGTGAATCAATTGGAGGGGTGTTTATTGAAGATTTCAGTAAATCAAAGCACTATCTCTCAAATATCAAAAATAATTAGACAGTTATTAAACTAGGCTATGTTCATGTTTTCTTGTCTTTGTAGATGTCTATCCATTTTAATAGAGATCTGATTTAATGAATCATTCAATAGAAAACAATGTTGGCTTCACCAGTAGAATAAAACACAACATTTCCATTTTGGCATGTTGATACTTACAAGATATAACAAAACAGAACCCTCTCCTCTCCCTGGATGAAAACTTACCTGCTGAAAATAACATAATAACAAGAAAGCAGGAAGTCCCATGAGCGTGAACTTTGAAACGTAACCTCTGAAGCGATAACACTCAGGATTATTTATGTCTCTGACCTTTGCTGATTTTCCTTGCTCCTTTTCTTTTCTGCTTGCTTGTTAACAATGCTTTGTAGATTGAAGCCGAGCATTAATAATTTCATTTGTCAGCCTCTATTGTTGCTAATCCTTTTGATCCATTTTCTTCTTTACTGAGTTCCCACTGCATAATTTTCATCCCTTTATATTTCACATTTTGTTGATGTGGTGCTTCTGATGTTCCACCAAATGCTGCCTTTTATTTTTATTTTATTCACTTGATTTCTTTTTTGTGAGATTGGTGTTTTTGCATTTAAGACATACATATAGACTCTAAGACTCTCACTTGGATACAGTGCAAAGGAACCCTTCTAATAAAGCACATTAAATAATAGCACTATGCAATGGTGCTCACAGATTTGAATCGTGTCTTAATGCCTTTTTTTTTTTTTTAGTAAAACGACAACTGATGCTGAGCTTAAATTTTAAAAAATTATTTTTCTATTTATCTGTTTGACAGAGAAAGATAAAGAGGTCAACAGACAGCCTGTGATGGCAGAGGCTGATGACATATTTGAGAGCCAGGAGATCAACCCCAGTATCTCACGTGACTGGAGAGACCCAGGTGTTTGGACTATTACTGTTTTCTTCTAAGATACGCATTAGTAGGATACAGATTAAGAGAAGAGGTTGGACTTGAAGCCAGCTTTATATGGGGTGAGCACATCCCAAGTTGTGTGTTAAGCCATAGGACAAAAGACTGCTCTGTGCAAATTCTAATAAATGTGCAGGATATGTGTACTTTCATAGTCTACTCTTTAGCAAACCATTTTATCACAAAAGAAAGTCACTGTATTATTCAGGAAAAGCTTCACATATTTTTGTTTCAAGGAAATTGATTTATCCACAGTTCTTCTAAAAGATACGTTACATTTTGAAGGGAATAAGTACTGGAAATGGAAATTATTTTTTCTGTTTTAACACTCATTTCATTGATTTGTCTTACCAATCCCTCATGTCTCCAAGAATACAACCAGATTAGCTATGGGTCATATATGAACTTCTATCAATGAAGCATCTTTTTAAGCACCTGATAATTGACATCTAATGTGTCTGTTTTCAATGCATATTTATTTATTTATTCTCAAATATTTAAACCATCTTGTAAGTCAGAAGTGAAGTGAATGGTACTGGAACTGGTGCTGATGCAGGATGTTGGAATGACAAGAAGCAGGTTTTTCCACCACACCACCCCACTGGCCTCAGCAGCACACCTCTTACATGAACAAATAGCCTGATACATTACCGTATTCGAACCCATAGTATTAACATGAAAATGTTTGCTTTCACAGCTCTCTTGAAGACGAACTCCACCTTAGTTTCACGGACTTCTGCTCCAGTGTTGTAAGTCTAACTTCACTGAGGGATGAGCTAGGAGCACATAGGAAAACCTAGTTTGAAGCCAGTGCTGGATGAGTGCTCAAGTGTGTGGCTATGGACATTGCACACTGATTTGCCTGGGGTCTTCAGAAGATGCTGTGTGAGAAATTGATTTTAAAGATTACTGTAAGGAAATCGCCTGATGTCCCTGAAAGGTTAATGTCTTTTTTTCAATGGAAATCAGATGAATGCCTTCATTTCCCTTTCTCTTCACCACCAGAATAAGCAAACCAAAGGACTCATTTTCTTTTCATTCGACTTGCTGGGTTGTTCATTACATTCTCTGTGATTTCTATTTTTCAGTTCTTAATTTTATTCTTATTTTATTGCTTGAACGCTGTGTAAAGTGTCTCCTGGGTGGAAACAAGAGGATAGAAAATATTCTTTTTTCAAACAAATGAGTATGAAATGCATTTGTTATTCACATTTGGTTTGAAACACAATGAAAGCGCTCTGTAATTAACACCCACCTACAGGACAACAGACAGTGAATTCCAAACAGAGGGAACACACAGTGAAAGCCATCAGGTTGGGAAACGAAAAGCTTCCAAGTGCACTGAACTCAAGAGAAAGGAGACATTTGACAGGGGCTCTCAAACTCCCTAAGAAGCAGATCAGTTAGAAGTATTTACCACGCACTTTAGCCTTCATTCTAATTACTTAATGAAAATCTGACATGTTTTGTCTCAAGCTAATGGAAAGGGTGTCTTAAAATGGATATTTAGGAAATAACAGCACAGCATTTTTTTTTTAATGTAAGCTAGTACTTAAATCCTGAGAATTACAACTGTTTTTATAATCAGTAACTCACTCTGTGAATTATCTGTACTTATAATGATCTTAATGCTACCGCAACCAGTTTTTAAGAATATACAGTTTGTCTTTGTGCAGGATCAGAGTAGATAACAATATTGGTCAATATAATGGTGCCAAGGGCGAGGCAGACAGGGAGGAAGAGAAAGGGAGATAAGCAACCTTGAATCTCAGAATCTTTTCTGCTGAGTTTAGTGATCTAAAACTTGGAGGGGATGAGAATGCCACTTGTACTACGATCACTTTTAGAGTGTCCTTAAACAAAATTAAAAATCCAATGGCCTTTTTAATCTATGCTCAGCACTTCCTCTCCAACATGAACTTTCCCTATCAAATGTTTATAAAAACCTGACATAGGTCCTTTTTAAAAGTTTATTTAGCAGGGACTAAGTCCTTCTTAGAAGTATCTCTGAGCATAAGGAGCTACAGCATGAAAAATAAATACTTGCTTTTTAAGTTCATATACTTGTAAACCATGTTTAGACTAGCTAAATCTATCATTGTCCTTTTAGTTTTAATTATTTACAATAAAAAGAGCTCAATGTCAGGATACACTTAAACAGCAGAATGGCAGACATAACTGCTTATGAAGGACTATACTGTCATAACAATATGGGGAAATCAGGGGGAGGGAATTATGGAGGGGAAAAGGGAAATCCCACAGTCTATGGAATTATATCATAGAATTTAAAATAAAATAGAAGGAAAAAATTAGAAAGATATATATATCTTATAAATACACATAAATAAATATAAAGTTTATTCAGCAGTGGTACCAAAGTTAAACCACTATGTGCACACTGACATCTCACATAAGCTCTGACATCAGCTCCAGTTTGAGTCTTGGTTACTTTGCCTCCTATCCACTCCCCTTTAATGCACCTGGGGAAAGCCTTGGATGATTGCCAAAGTGTTTGGGACCCTGTCACCCACATGAGACATTCAGACTGAGTTCTTAGTTTGTGGAGTCTGACCTAACAGCGTCAACTATTGCCCTCACCCGAGGCATCAAACTGCACATGGAAACTTTTTCTGTTCCTTTTTTTCTCCTTCTCTATTTTTCTCTTTATCTTATAAAAAGATTCACTTACTTTTATTTGAAAGGAAAATTTACAAAGAGAAAGAGAGAATGAGAGAGGGAGAAGAAAAAAGAGGGAGAGAGATCTCCTATCTATTAACTCACTCCCCCGCAAAAAGCTGCAATGGCTGAGGAAACAGGAGTTTCTTCTGGGCCTTCTCCAAAGGTATAAAGGGTCAAGCACTTTGGCCATCTTTTGCTGCTTTCCTGTCATTTTGTTTATTTGACAAGTGTAGATAGAGAGGCAGCGAGAAATGGATTCTCCCTTCCACTATGTCAATCCTCACAAGGCCAGGTTGAATCCATGCAGTGAGGACTCCACACAAATCTACCACATGGTTGGCAGAAGGGACCCAAGTAAGTCAGCTGTCCTCCACTACCCTTCAAAAGCCCATTGAGGAAAGCCTGATTGGAATTGGAACAGCTGGGCTTGAAATAGCGCTCCAGTATCAGATGTCAGAATCCCAAGTCACAGCTTAACGCACTGTATTCCAATGCCAGTACAATATAATTGGGCCCTGGTTTCATTCAACTTCATGGGCTGCTGAGCAGCTACAACCTGGTCACCAATTGTGGCATAACTCAATGTATGAGGCATTAGAACTACATGATTCAGATAGAAACAAGGCTATATGTGTACATGCTCATATTTTGAACCTGCCATCAATGGTTTTGGTTACAGTAGACTAGCTCAAGGCCTATTGTATTCACCTGGGTTTTCCTGACTTTGTAGCATGTGACCAGAGATGAAAACTTGAACAGAGTTTACTATGTTGGAGGCAACTGTGCTTGACTTAGGCTGAACACTAAGACCACAAGGGCAAATAAACCCAACTCCCCATACGTTCCAAGGTCTAACTTCCTCTATTTCCCTAAATTCACACATCCAATCCCAGTTTTAATAACTTTTGTTGAACCAGCTATCATCTATTCATACCCTAATCATTACCCATGAAGTACCTTAGAGATTATTCCTTTATGAGCATAATCTCATTTACACTTTTATACTGAGCTGGTTGGGCCAGCAAGAAATGAGAATGATGGCATCAACAATGTTTCTGATGCTCAATGTTAGCCCAGAACTATGGAGCTTAAGACATAGAGGTTATCTTTCCAGTACTCAGACCATCAGTTCACTGCTGCTTGGCCCTTGTGATGAAAGAGGCCACGTTATTCACAAATGATCCAGAAAGCAAAAAAAAAAAAAAAAAGTGACATAGATGGCCCAACAGTTACAGATATGCTATAATCCCCAAACCTGAAACATCAACTGAAGTAATGTGGCATCACTGGTAGGCATGAAGGTCTGAGCAAAGTCTAAAGTCGGATGCAGTCCCTCTGCCAAATGCAGGCCTGGTCCACCCCTTCATGTGTTATCATTCATCTTGACATAAGTCACCTGTTTGGAAGAACTGAAAATCTAGCAGTTTATCAACTGTTTAGGTTCTGTATCACACTGAGAGCCCCACCACCTAATGCTAGATGTCTATGTTCCAACACGATTTAAATTCAAGTGGATCGGTATAATCTTTGCACTACAAGTGCTCCCAACATCTTGGTTTTACTCAGTAAACCGTCCCTTGCCGTGAATCTCTAAATGAATGATCCCAACTCACTCTACCGGAACAGAATTCATGCAGATATGCAAGAGATCTGGTTAGCAGAAACAACTTCAGGAAAAAAGCAACAAAATAGGAAAATTCATGCTTTCTGATTTCAAAATTCACTTCAAAGCTTCTGTAATCAAAAGAATGTCATTCTGGCCTAAGGACAGACATTCAGATGAACGCAACACAATTGACAGCCCACAAGCCTTCATATTTGTGGTCAAATGATTTTGACAATACTGCAAGACAGTTCAGCGAGGGAAATAAGACTTTTTAACAAGTCAAAAATTAAAAGAAAAATATTAAAAATCTAGTAAATTACTTTATACCCTTTTTTCCAGAAAAAAATAAACAAATGGTGTTTAAGTACATCATAAAAATATATCATTAATTAAAAGAAAAAGGAAAAACAAAGCACAATGAAAATTGAAACAAAGCAGCATCCACTAGGATAGTTAAAATAAAAAAGACTGATAACAAGTATGGTTGATTGAAAAAAATTGGAACTCTCACACAGTGTTGGTGAGATTGGACAATGTTGTAGTAACATTGGAATACAGGTTGTCAGTTAATCAAAATGCTAAACACAGAGTTATTGTGTGACCCAGCAATTCCACTCCTAGATTCATGAAACACAAAAAATACATCCAAACAGAATCTTGGCTATAAAATCTCACAGTAGTATTATTGTATCCAAATGGCGGAAGTAAATTGAATGTCTACCCATGGATGAACCTTGAAGCTGTTTATGCTAAGTGAAAAAGTAGCCACAAGTCCACATACTATATGACTTAACATACAAAATTCCCAAAGAAGGCAAATCATGGAGATGAAAGATCAATTAATAGTTTCCTTGGATGGGAAGAATAGAGGGTAATGGGAGTTACAAGGTGTGGGATTTTATTTGGTAAGGATGAATACGTTCTAAAATCATGTGATTCCTTATTTAAATCAAGTTTAAATAAGATTGAGGTTCACTGAGGTCATTGGCACAGAGATATCAAGTCCTGTACATCAGGAATTCCAAGCTTGTTTAATCTCAGTCAGACTTTTCTTGTTGACTAGTTTGCCAATCAAGTAATAAATAACTCAAGTAGAGGTTGGTCCTGTTGATCACAATTTTCTTCCTGAAATATGCTTGAAGTAAGCAGAAACCAATCTACAGACCACCGTATTCTTACTTACCAAAGTAGCTGCAAT
This sequence comes from Ochotona curzoniae, assembly GCF_017591425.1. NCBI lineage: Eukaryota > Metazoa > Chordata > Mammalia > Lagomorpha > Ochotonidae > Ochotona > Ochotona curzoniae. The sequence goes on from NW_024466218.1 coordinate 5,911,264, forward strand.
GATCACTATGCTGTAGACATCACTGCATTCCTTCTTTTTATCTGTAAAGATAAACCCTACGGAGGACCATTTCAGAACCTTCATTCTGACTGTGCATGCTTTCTGGAGTGGCCATCCTTACTTGGTGGAAATGAACTTCTTTATCTTAGCATTCATTGTGCTTCAACTTAACTTCTAGGCTGAAATACTGATAGTTGCATAATGCTATGAATAAACTAAAAAAACACTAAATTGACTGCTTTAAATGGTGAATTGAGACATATAAATTGTGTCTCAATAAAAACCAATATAACAAAATAAAGCCAGAAACGACCAGATCTTGAAATATTAAGCCATGGTAGAATCTGAGCATCTAACATCTAAGTCAGGTATCCACATGGTTAGACGTTATTAAAAGGATCCAACAAAGTCAGGCAGCCCCAACAACCCTCCACAGTCCTACACATGTACTCCCTCATAGCAGAGCTAGCCATAGCCACAGATGAATGTCTGACAAATTAGGAATAGACAGCCTTATCCCCTAAGCAAGACAATCTGACACACTGAGGATTTTGTTTTTGCAACCATGTAATTTACTGGAAGATCTCTTGGAACACCCATATTCCAATCTTAACTGAATGGTCAATAAAGAAAAAATAAGCTGGTCAGACATGCTAAACCAAACATAATTCCTCAAGGACAAAGATCTGAGTCAAATGATCAGAAAATCAACCAAGATCAGCAAAAGGGCTGGCTATGAAAAGGAGAATCTAGAAAGAGTGAAAAAGCAATGAAATCATGCATATCAGCTACATCATTTTTTCCCAAACCCAGCACGACTGACACTTTATACAGTCCTTTATGATGGAGGCTGTTCTCTGTATTATAATGCATGATGCCAGAAACAATATCCAAATATGATACTGACAAAAGTTTCCACATATTGGCATGTCTCCTGAGTATGGGTGGGGAAGAATACAAAAGTATTTCCTGTTTGAAAACTGAGTTGCAACCATAAGAACAATGACAATAGCAGACATTCTAGTTTGTTGGAATAACTGTCCCCTCTTAAATTTTCCCAAACTGTATGACTAATTTGTGTCAAAAGATGCTCTGCAAAGGCAAGGGAAGCAAATGAACAGCAACGATTCAACAGTAGAATCTGGTGGGTGCTGTTATTGTCTCAGCCAACCACCTTTACCAACACATGCACCTCCCAGACCATTTGCTCTTGGCTTTATATGATAACAACTCAACATTGCAGTCTTCTCTTGAGACTTGCCCTTTGCTAAACAGGAGTTTCCATGGGGAAAAGGTCATACTCCCACATCATCAGGGCTCTCTAAGTGGAACCGATGTTAATGCAATTTGAGCTGCAAACTTCTTGCTTAATGAGATTACACTGCTAACTTTTACCCTATGTTCACCCTGACTTCCCTCAATCCTTCTCCAGAGAACACTCAAACAATACATGTATCAACCAAGACTCTCCAATTTAGGTTTTGCTTCCTAAAACCAAATCAATCAATTATTTAATGCCTGTTGTATATCAGCAACTAACTGAAGTCTTTCCAAACTTCATTGATTTAACCATTAGAGTAAGAGCTAGATACTATTAATCCTGACTTGGCAAATAAAAGTCTCCTTAGAGTTACGAGTTGCCCAAAGTTACTGCCTCAAATTGGCAGAGCCACCACTTGAATTCAGTTTGTATGACTGTAAACCGTGTTGTCAACTACCAAAACTAATCTCACTCTCAAGTTAAAAGGCACTGAAGATATTTGTAGTCTTCCTCTTAGAAGATTTGCTCCTTTTTTGCTGGAGGGATTCTAAGGTGTGTAAAAGACTACTGGTTTCCATTTTATGACTCGGTTCACACAAAATTCATTAAATACTGAGGGCTCCACTTCTCAGTATCAGAAGCTATGACCGCAGGCAGGGATGTGTTTCTGAATTCCTATAGAAGAGCTCATTCAGTCTCCAGTTCTCAAGCAAGAAAAAGGAGTCTGACATTCAGTATTAGCTTCTATTTTGAAGAGCAAGAGGACAATGTGGGAAATTGCCTTCAAATGCCTCTTGCAACAGAAAAATCTAAGTAAACATGTGGTAGTAAATATGCCAACATTTGATGTTATAATCTCCTTTACTTAATTATTTTAATAAGAATGTGAAAACAATATGCGCTGTGCATAATTCCTCTGGCAACTGAATTACAGTCAGGTGACTTGCAAACTGTGAAAAGTAAGTTCTATGGGAATTAGCTCTGAGCTACATAGGTGTTTTGAAGATGATGGATATATTCATTTTACTTAAAGAATCACATAATAGAATTTTGCTTTAGTGAGGATTTGTGTCTTATCTATGCATTTTAATAACAAAGAGAGGCCAGGAAACTTTATCATGCTACCTTGGGTTGCCTTTGTTTTAATTGAAATGCCACCAAGAGATATAACTTCTTCAGATAGGAAGGTATTTTGTTGATTTTTTTTAAACTGGCTTATGATTTGATGCCTACTGTATTATATTTAATAGAAATTATGGGATATTATAAAGCAGAAATTTACTAAAAGGGTCAGTCCAGAGATTCACAAATTCCTTTCAAAAAATATATAAAGGGAATAGATGTCCTGTGCTTCATCTACATTGCTTTCAATACCCTGTCTTCCTTTTCCTTCCTTTTTTTATTTTCTTGGAAATCTTTGCTATGACATACTTTGAATTCACTTTACAGTCACAATTTTAATTCTCCACTAAATAAAGAATTGAACGAATAGAAAGTATAAAGCCATTATTCTTCAGGAATATAGACAAGAGCTACAAACAATAATTAAATCTCCATATGTCAATTTCACTATTATGCACTTCTTCACTACTGAATATATTTGCTGCAACATGAATCAGAGAAAACACAGGACATTTGTTTTTTGGGAACTGGTTTATGTCATTAAGCATAATGATTTCCAGCTGCAAAACACATGATTTTGTTCCTCTTATGACTAAGTAGTTTTCCATTTTGTATATGTACATTACATCTTTACCCAGTGGTTGGGTTGGTGGACATCTTGTTTGAGCCAATTTCTTAGCTACTGGGGAATCACCTACTGTAAACATGGGAATACAGAGAGCTCCTTCCTATGCAGATGCTTTCCTTTGGGTAGATTCCCGGTAGTGGGATGGCACAATAAAATGTCAAAAATGCATTCCAGATTTAAGAGATGTTCCCAAGTTGTAAACTTGATTTATTTTGAGGAAGATTTTTAAAAAAAGTATCAACAGTCCAGATTTCTAGACACCAGGCAAAAGTTATTGCAAAGACCTGTGAAACCAAACACTAAATGAAAAATTTGCATTATGGGGGAAAAATGGCATGTATTTTGCTTATTGCACCAGAATGAAGTACTTTTAATTCAGTTTTTTATGAACGCTCTTAAGTATCTCTCTGTGCATAACTGCATTATAAAGGGAAAAGTTTGATTTTAGAAAAAAATAAATTTTAGAATACCAACTGAACCCTGGCTACCATTTTCCAAATTTTCTTGCTAATCTTTCTTTCCTCCTCTGCCCCATCCTGTAACACACCCATCAAAATTAATGCTACTGAATATTGCACTTCCCACCATTAACATTCTCTGGGGATGGATGCTTGATCTAGTAGTTAATACACCAATGTAAACACTGAAAATTCATATCAAAGTGGTTTGGTTCAAGTCCCAGCTCCAATTCCGGTTTACTATTACCACGCTCCTTGGCTCAGATAGATGGGTTATTTGGTTGTGCTGCTTGTTCCCAGCTTTGGCCTAGCCCAGTAACCATTTTGGGCATTCAGGGAATGAACCCACACGTGGGAGTTTTTCTTCTCGCTCCTTTTTGTGTACATGTCTCTCAAAAAAAATAAAATAAAACAAAATAAAATAATGGATCTCCCTTTCCCAACTGGTTTTAAGACTTTCTAAACTCACATCAATGAAAATGCAAAAAAACAAACAAACAACACTTCATAAAAATATTTAGTGAAACACAAAAATTTGAGAAAGTGAGCTATTCTCTGCTCAGAGAGTGAAAAACATGGAATTGAGATACAATTGCAACAAGTTGGAAATTCTCAATTGATGTACTTTAAATTATGATGTATATGGAAAGTGAAGGATGATAAAATAGGAAAGAAAGGATACAAAACTAATATTAGGTAAAATTTATCTAAAATAATAAAATAAATACTTAGAACCAACTTTCATTACCTATTTACCCTCATAACTTTTACTTTTTCAAAATTCTTCTCTCTCAGTGCTTTCCTGAAACTTTCTGTACTTGGCATGAACAAGGAGTCCCTTGCTACATAACTATTGAATAGCAAGCAAATTCTTTGGGAGCAGACTCCAAATTTTTCTTTAACATCGGTGTACTTTGTAAAATAAATTTATGTTGAGATGTGAAGTAATAAATAGAGCTAACGAGCCTGAAATGATTCCAGACAAATTGCCAAGTGTTACTGTTTTTCTCCGTATACTGGAAGTGTGTGTTGGCTTTCATTCACAACTCACCATGAACTGGGTTAATTAAATGCTTCCTTTTCCAATGTCTACTTGTACTGAATTTCGACTTATTGTTTCAGGGAAGGTTAATTTACCAAAGAGCATCAAGAAAGCATTACATGCCCACGAGGTACACGACATATTTTTCCCCAAAGAGTTTGGGAGCCGAGTCAGAGTCACAAGTTATAATACTTTTTCTGGCATTTTTGACTATAGAAAGAGAAAAGAAATTACATCTTTTTCCCAGAATCTAACATTTCGGTACTTGATCAGAACAGTATCATTCTGAATGTACATTATGGATTTTACAAATTTTTCTAAGATTTGTTAAAGATTTGTCTTGACATTTCCTCTTATTGAGAACACTATATTCTTTCTTACAAATACCTGTTTATTTCAAAGTGTTGATAGTCAATCCATAATGGGCTTATAGTAATTAATAGAGCACCTGACTCAAATCTATAATCTCCACGGACAGGTGTTTTTAGACTAACAGCTAAGATACCCATTTCCTGCAATGGAGTCCTTGGTTTGACTCGTGACTGTGGATCTTGGCTCCACTCTCCTGCCAATCAACGCCCTGGACTCGGAGGCCATGGCGTACGTGGTTAGGTGCCTGTCACTCCGTGGGAGATTTGGACTGAATTCTTTGTTCGAGGCTTCAGCCTGCAGCGACTCTGACCATCCTAGACATCGAAGAAGGAATCAGTGGATGGCAGTTCTCTCTATATATACATCTTTTTCCTTTAACAAACAAACTCATTTTTAAAAATGTGATCTCCAGTACTAACATCATTCACAATTTTTTGTGTTAGTTGTACTAGGGAAGAGCACATAGATTCTGTCAATCACTTTTCAAGTTAGATTTGATTCGTATTCTCTAAACTGTGAATATACTTGGTAACACTGAATGATTCCATTTGATTTTAAAATTATTGGCTTTACTTTCAGAACATAAATGAACAATTGTGCCATATTGTGTTCCAAAGGCAGACATAATCAAGATTCAGGAATATCGGTGCCATACCTCATTCTTTCTAAGATTAAATAAAAACATGAAGTGGGTCTCATATCCTTGTAACTACTCTAATTCTGACAACAGCTTTTTATATCCTCGGCCAAATGCTGAGCATCAGAGTTCAATACTTCTGTCCTGCTACTCATCTGCACCTTCTCCATCACTTTGGAAACAGGGAAATTTTATATGATAGGTCATACTATGAAATACTACATGTTTGACAACTCATTTCAAATTAGAGACATCATCTTTGAAATACTTACCCTTCTGAAATATTTTTGCAAGTACTTTGCCTGTATATCCTGTCAAGAATAAAATTTTATGAAATAAATCTTTGACAGTATTCATGTAATGCTGTAAATTCATTCAGTTACGGTACAAATTTCAAGGAGAAGCTTCCAGGGAAACAAGCAAGCGCCTTCCTTTCGTGTCACTGAAGTTAAAAATTCAATGGAGTGTAAGGGAGGAAGTCATTGCACCAAGTGCAGCAAAGCATTGAGTAGAACTTTTAGACTAAGGAGACAATAGTGAGTCAGTCATGGTCAGTTGAAACTTTCTCTTCCCTCAGTAACAACTCCACATGACATAAATTGAACATGCTATTTTTTTTCCAGCTGCTAAATCAACTTTAAGAATCCTGGCTATTTTGCTTCCTAAAGCACCCAAGACTATACAATCAACACTGGAAAATTTGTATGGCAATTCTTATTTTTAAAAATCTGTTGCCAAAGATTATCCCACAGAGTATACCAATTGGGAAATTATCTTGATGGTGTGTATCTATTTTATAAAAATCCCAAGAGCCTGTGTGAAATAGGATGCATAGTGGTTTGGCATGTTACCAATGTTTAACTAAGTGCTAAAATATTGGCATCAATATGTGGGAATTCCCACGTTCTCAAACTAGAGGAAACAGTTCTTGAGCAAAGAAGACCCCATAAGCACAGAAAGGGGCGCATGAGAGAAAATAACATGGTACCCAGGGAAAAAAAAACAGTACTAAAAATATAGGTGAGAATATTGCCTAACCTCAAAGTAAAAAAAAAAAAAAATCAGTTCCTACCTTTAAATCCAACGTCAATAGGGAGAAGTTTCATATAGAGCAGCTTATTAACACTGAGCATCTCCCTATTGTCTTATTCTTCCAGTCACCAAAGATTTAGGTGTCTGTCTGTGTATGCAGAAGCAAAACAATAACTACAACAGTGAAAGAAATAAGAAATAGACATGAAGGACGAAATTTGGGATTGCCACATTTGGGAATAAATGCCATATCATAAATACAAGCCCTAGGTTTGGGGTTGAAAAAAGTCTTCTTAAAAGAAAATCAAGAAAGAATACTGTAAGTGGGTCTGGCGCGGTGGCCTAGCAGCTAAAGTCCTCACCCTGTGCACACCAGGATTCCATATGGGCACTGGTTCTAATCCCAGCAGCTCCACTTCCCATCCAGCTCCCTGCCTGTGGCTTGGGAAAGCATTTGAGGACGGCCCAAAGCCTTGGGATCCTGCACCCGCGTGGGAGACCCGGAAGAGGCTCCTGGCTTCGGATCGGCACAGCACTGTCCATTGTGGTCACATGGGGATAAATCATTGGACAGAAGATCTTTCTCTCTCCTCCTCTCTATATATCTGACTTTGCAATTAAAAAAAATAAATCTTAAAAAAAAATATGCCAAGCACAGAGAAAAACATGGGAAAAGGAGAACGAGAGAGAGAGAGAGAAAGAGAGAGAGAAAGTAGTACTGCAATCTGGGCAATCTAATGAGGGGACATGGACAAAAGAAAAGGCAAGACACACTGGCAGAGGCAGTATGGTTTGGGATGCTTAAATATTAACTGAAAAACCAAATTCCAACTAACGCAGGCAAAGTAACAGAAGAATTTATTAAGATTATGTTGAAACAACCCATGTACTAATTGCATCATCACCCTGTGACAAAGGGAGAAATCACTTAGAAACCAGCTACAAAGAGTAGAATATAATTAAAAATTCTCTATAAACCTTTTCTCTCCATTCTCATCGTGCTGTCTTTATTATTTTCATATATTTGTCTCAATAGCAGAACATATAGACACTGACAGCTCTTGAGCTTCATATCTAAAGATTAAAATGAATGCTTTTAGTTTAGCTTCGAATATGTGGAAAAGGTCACTGATTTGAACCACACAGATGAAGTTCACATTCTAGAAAGATAATGGAATGTTTGGATAAGATGGGAGAAACTGGGAGTGCATCATGAAAACAGTGCTATTTGAGTTAAACTTGGTTGAATGGGAGTCAGTCTCAGATCATGTCCAGGGCCCGTGAAGCAGCACACGCTAAGCTCCGGTTGAGAGGACACTCCGGCAAATGCCAGGAACAAAAAGAAGGCGGTGAGCTCGGGCAAGTGTTAGGAATGTCAGTGTGATCAGAGTCAGAACACATACAACCTCCTTGTGAAATTGGGAAAAACCAATTTTATTGTAAGTAAACTAGAAAACCATCACAGGTGGCAGGAGGAGGATAAAAAGTAAAATCTAAGATAATTTTGAAGCGTTGGCCCAAATCTAGGCAAAAGATAGAGTGACCTGGATCGAGTGCTAGAAGTAGAAGTAAAGGGAAGTGTGTGGGTTGGGAAAATATTTGAGTGATGGGACCGGAAGAGGTTGGTCATGGATCTGGTGGCAGAAAAATGAAGGGAAATAACCCTAGATAAACAAATGTAGGGGCTGATGACGACCCTGTGCTAAGGAGGGAAACCTGAAAGGTGATGGGGTAGCTTGTAAGGGTGAGGCAGCAATGATTGGGAGAGGAACGGAAGGAGTTTCGCCATGTTAGGTTGTTATAATACTTGCCATAAATTCAAGTGTGTTTTGTTTTGTTTTGTTTTTGCCCAAGGAGAAGCTTGCTTTATTTTAATATGCTAACTAAATTGAAACAGTAGCCAAAATTAAATACTGATACAGATTTAAGTTTCTTGGGAGGTCCAATAATGTCAGATGCATTTTCTTCATTTCTTTGAAGGTAGAAAATTTAAACAATATAAAATAATTAGAAACAATGCAAAAATGTGTAAAATAAACCAAAGTTTTAAATTTAAGCTGTATACCAAATCATGTAAATTGCCTCAATTTTTGTTAGTATTTAAGGAGAACAACATATGTGTTTTCAGTAACTTAAAGAGGGTTTTTTTTTTTTTTAATATTGGAAAGGTGGATATACAGAGAGGAGAGACAGAGAGAAAGATCTTCTGTCCAATGGTTCACTCCCCAAGTGAGTGCAACGGCCGATACTATGCCAATCCGAAGCCAGGAGCCTCTTCCGAGTCTCCCATGCGGGTGCAGGTTCCCAAAGCTTTGGGCCGTCCTGGACTGCTTTCCCGGGCCAAAGGCAGGGAGCTGGATGGGAAGTGGAGCTGTTGGGATTAGAACCGGCACCCATATGGGATCCCGGGCGTGCAAGGCGAGGACCTTAACCACTGCGTCATCGAGCCGGGCCCAAAGAGAGTTTTTAAAAAATTAGACACATATACCATTGGGACCAAGCAACTCTGATTCATACTTTCCTATATTTGTAAAAGATAAAGTAATAGTACTTTGGAGTAAGGAGGGTCAAACCGTTTTCAAAAGAATCAGGAGCTGATAGACATGTTCAACTAACTCAGATGTCTACACTACGTCAATACTAGCATGCTTCAGAAAGTTTGTGGGGATATAATTAAGATACATTTACTTTAGTTTCAAAAATTTTGAAGTCCATGATTCCTAGGCATCCTCAAAAAGTTTAGGAAAATGTTATTATGGAAAAACTACACATAGATTTCAAATTTTTCTACCAAAAAAATTAATTTATCATTTTAAATTCTGTTCTTCTGGGAACTTTGTGAAATATATTCCCACACATGTGTATGCACCCACATGATCTTGTGTATATGAAGACATTTCAAATCATTTATGTACTATGGAATTTAAAATATGAGCTCATTTTGCTACAAAATTTGTGAAATCATATTTTTCAAAAATATGTATTACGGAAAATTATTCAGGGGTTTAAAAAAAATTTACACCAAAATGAACTCATGGTTTTAACTCTATTGGTCCACAGATATTTTGAGGGGCCCTAATATTAAATACCCACACATACACACACAAACACAGGTGTATTTTATTGGGGAGCATGGCTCAGCATAGGAACAGAAGGAGGGGAGGCACAGACTGGTGGCCCAGTGACTAAGAAGCCACACCTAAGTCTTCCAGCAGCCCTTACAGAGAGCAGCTCACCCTTCAGACGTCTTTACCACGATGTGGGGAGAAAGGTGAAGAGTTTCAATAGACATTGAATGTCTATGAGGTGCTTGATTTAATGCCTATTTTTCCCGACACGAATGCAGGTGTCTCAGTTTGAAAGTTCAGCCTTTTACTTGTTTTTAAAACATCTTCCTTTGTCAAAAAAAAAAAAAGATGTTTTAACTTTTTCAAAAAATGGTTACCATTTCAAATCCAGAGGACTTGTCAGCAATGTCCTACACAGTCATCTCTTTCTGCCTCATTCACCAAGGACATTTATAATTCTGACAAGATGTCTCTGTCTTTCAGAACATCCCTGCAGGAGGTTGTCAACTCTAAAAAATGGTGCCCTAAATACAAAGGGGAAAAGTAGTCAACGTGCTTGTTTTCATGGACTAGGGTTCACCACCACCACCAACAAAAAATCTCTAGACTCCCCCACACACACCTTTGACAACTGGTGTGAAAAGCAATTTCTTGTGGTTCCTTTTATTGTAGAAAGCATTTACCTTCCTTAGCAATCTCTTTAATGAATGCTTCCTCCCTGGATTGATTATCCCTCTCCCCTGGCACTTGTTTCTGCATTTGTGTAATTCAATTAAATGACATATGTTGAGTATATTCGTGCTTAACACATAATAGATGTTCCATTGATGATAGCAAGTAGGGAAATGTGTGGTTTTTGTCATTTATTTAGATTTAAAATTCAGGTTTTCTGAAGGCTGTTTCTCCAATTAATTTCTTTTGTCTGTTATGTCATAAATGTTGACAATTTATAAATCTGGCCTGTTCTGAGTCTACAGATGTTAATCACCACAACCCCTTTTGGGCTTTCATTGAAACAGCCCTGGGCGGTAAGCCGCGTACATCTATTTTGCAAGCATTGATCCCCATCCTAGCTCAATGGCAGACCAGGGATGGCGCTGACATTATCTTTTTTAACTTGAAGGAGACAGGGAAGGATTGATTCTTTCTCTTAAGAATATTGTATAAAATTCTTCAGCTTCTTGTGGTTAAAAAACAGGATTTAAAAAAAAACAACTTTCTGTTTATCTGAAGGGCAGTGAGATTAAGAGACAGGAGGAGAGAACAAGAAAGCCTGGACATGTGCCAGCCCCCCTCAATGAGCCTAGAGCACAATTCAGAGACATGGGGGTGGGCAGGAATCCAACTAGCTGAGACAAGGCACTACCACTGCCTCCTGGGACCCAAAAACAGGTTCAGGAATCAAACTCAGCACTCTAATGTGGGGTGCAGACTTCTCAACCTACAGGCTAAACGCTTGTTCCCAAGAAAGTGATTTCAAGTCATATTGAACAATATAATCGTGTTATTTTTGTTTCAAAGGGTTTGTATTAAAATATAAGTAATAGTTTGTCACCACAAACTATATACCTATCTCTTCTTTTTGAGGCTTTTAAGTCCATTTTCTGGACCCAACACTTAGGAGTAAGCAACCTAGCACCAACTGTCACAGGGAGTTGTTTTTTTTTTTGTTTTTTGTTTTTTGTTTTTTTTTAATTTTATTGTTGTTTACATTGTATTATATGGTGTAGTTTTATAGGCGCTGGGGATTCCCCCCACCCCTCCCATACCCCTCCCCCCATGGTGGATTCCTCCACCTTGTTGCATAACCATAGTTCAAGTTCAGTTGAGATTCATTCCTTGCAAACACATGCCTAGCATAAAGTTCAGCGTCTTATTGTCCAGATAAGTTCAGTTTCACTATATGCAGATGACATAATCCTATACATATAAAAACCAGGAGACTCAATACAGAAACTACTAGAACTTATACGAGAGTTTGGCAGAGTGGCGGGGTACAAAATTAATGAACGAAAATCAACTGTCGCAGGGAGTTGTACAGCCTGGCTTTTACCAGATGGAGCCTGAGAAACTTCTACTCTTAAACTATATTTACATTACAAAGCCGTAACTCCTGTTTTGGCAGCCAGGTTTCGTAGCAGTTCACTTAGTTCTCATATTAGGAGTTCATTTTTGACCTGACAGTCTGTGCCAATATTTGGTTTTGTCAAGTCTGGAAATTATATCACAACTCTGTAACACAACTGACAGCGATTAACCTGACTGAAAAATGTTAAAATCTGAAGCACATTTTGCTTATACAAATATATATATATATAACATCCCTATTAAAAATAACATGACTATAACAAATGAAGTGACATTTGTTTCTATAAGATTCCAACATAGAAAGCAATTAATAAGAGCTACCAGCAGAAGGTAGTTGACTAGCTGAGCTGAGTATATTCTAAAGAATGTCACTTCTTAGATTGGTGTTCATTTGCAATAATGGATGCATTTCATTGTGTGAATTCCATGCATCTAGACTTGTGACAATTGTACATCAGAAGTTTCTATTTTGTTACTTAACAAACAAGTGAGAAATATATGGTTATAGTGTTAGAATTGCTTCAAGTGATCAAAATAATATAAATGTACTTCAGGATGTTTAGGTTAAATTTCAATGAAGGCAAAGATTATTTCTCATTTTCATTCACAACATAGTTGAAATGGTTATTTATTAAATATGTGAATGCTACTTATACATGCTGATTTTTCTTGATTTTTTTTTCTTTAGCTAGCTTTTGTCCTCAGTAGTAATGTGGACAATAACTTTAAAATTTTCTTTGACCAATCACAGCTGCTCTCTATCAAGTACATAAAGTAGAAAATTAGCTCAGAGTCATCAAATTTAGCATTCAGATACTATGCATCAAAACATGAAAGGAATCACAAATTATAAGAACAAATCAGTTTAAAGTTGATGTAACTGAATGAGCAGATAATTATCGCTAGAAACTGAATCACACTTTCCCTTACACATTTATGCTGTGAGTCAGCAGAAAGAAATATGGTACAGTAAAAGGTTAAATACATTTTTACTGATTCCGTAAAAATAGCACCTTTATAACTATGGCTACACAGCACAATAGCTTGGATGAAAGTCATAAAGAGAATAAGTTTCAAAAGGTGAGATTGATAAAGCAATTAAACATGTAAAAAAAGAAAAGCTTGAAAAAAGAACAGTTCTGAAAAATATCATTATAGAATTCTATTCCATTAAACTATGAAGAATTCTACTTTATATAATTTGTACCATATTATAATCCTACTCTATATAATTAAGTTTCAAAACATGTCATAGGCTTTTTTTTTTCTTATGCCCTAGAAAGAATCTTTCTTCTCCAGTCTGAAATGTAGACTATCACAAAACACAGTCTCTAAGCCCTGGTAATGTAGTGTTCGTTGCCTTCAGGAGTGACAACTTGGAAATCATATAGTTTCAAACCAAATCCTCATTTTACCATTTAATCTTTATGACTTTGGATAATTTCCACAAACCTGCTTGCACCTGAATATCCCTTCAGTGTAAATTAGATATAATAATACAGACCTCACAGCATTTTTGAAAATTGTATTATTATCACATTAAACAATTTAGAAGCACTTGAATAGGAAAAAAAATGCTCAATGAGTATCATTATCCCATAGAAATAGTTTGGTAGTATTTTATAGACTAAAGAAGTGACTGAAAATTTTAGTTTATATGCAATTTCTAGAAACATAATTTATGCTATAACACTTTGGCTAATATTTAGTTGATATTTTATGTTAGTTTCATACTATAACTGATTCACTTAACATTATACAATGCAATGTGTCACTGATGATTTCCTTCTGTGGTTTTTATAATTCTAAGAACGAAATGGCCCTGAAAGAATTTGGTTTTTTTTTTTTTTTTAGAATTTAGAATTTAATCTTTAACAAAGGTTTCAAAGGAAAAAATTCCCATGTCAAAATACAATAATCCTTTAAAAATACATAGATTGTACTGTTAACAAAATGATTCGAAGTGTCAAGTTCAAAGATGAGATAGAATCCTTGAATCTTACAAATTAGAAAGTAGAATCAGAGATTAACCAGTCTACCCAGAGTTATTCAAATGGTTATTACAGGGCAACAGGTCATGGTTTATTAGGGACGCTTTTTCTCCAGCTCAGTGACCTCCAGCAAATTATTCAAACCTCCCTTAACCCTTGTGACCTCCTTGGTATAATGAGTAAATCCAAGGATTGTTGGAAGTTAGAATAACACATTACAAGGATAATACACAAGAAGGCTTTAATGCAATTGAGTACTCCCGCAATGCATCCAGAGAGGAAAGGAAGAGAGTCCCTTTGGGGTGTCCACTGCAGGATAGGAATGCTGCAGGACATTGGCAGAGAACCGTTCATGCATTCATTCAACAGACACTTATTGAGCACTGATTACTAAGTGTCAGTTATGGTTCTAGGCACTGGCAATACAACAATGAGGAAGGCAAAAATCCTGCCCCCGGCTTGCACTCTAGTGAGGAGATAGACCAAAAGCAAATAAATGAAAATATGACCTAATCCAATACATTTGATAAGTGTCCTGGGGAAATGAATCAGGGAATGGCAATAAAGAGTTGCTGTATATGGGGACACCGGTGTAATAAGTTTAAACCCAAATGGTGAGGCAACAAGATGTTCCTTGAGAAAATCACTTTGCAGCAATCTTTTTTTTTTTTAAGATCTATTCATTTTTACTGGAAAAGCAGATTTACAGAAAGGAGAGACAGAGAAAGATTTTCCATCAGCTGTTTTACTCCCCAAATGATCTCTCCACGGTTTAGTGTGGGCACACATAAAAATTGCAATTTGTGGTTTTGCATGTAGTCAACTCCATTAATCTCATTTATTTGTTCTATTTAATTCTTCAGGTCTTTTTGTGTCAAGCAAGAATCAAAGTCCTCTAAAGACTGATACTGACTCACAAATCTTCATCACCACCTTTAAAGGAGGTAATGAGAATGATGAAATTTAAAATGTGTCTGAGGGCCCAGCGGCATGGTCTAGTGGCTGAAGTGCTCGTCTTGAACCCTCCGGGATCCCATATGGGCACCGGTTCTAATCCCGGCAGCTCCACTTCCTATCCAGCTCCCTGCTTGTGGCCTAGGAAAGCAGTCGAGGATGGCCAAAGGCCCAAGACCAAGGACCCTGCACCCACATGGGAGACCTGGAGGAAGTTCCTGGCTCCTGGCTTCGGATTGGTGGACCACCGGCCGTTGCGGTCACTTGGGGAGTGAACCATTAGATGGAAGATCTTCCTCTGACTCTCCTCCTCTCTGTATATCTGACTTTGTCATAAAAATAAAACAAATCTTTAAAAAAATAATAAAATGTGTCGAGACAATCAGT
Organism: Ochotona curzoniae; assembly: GCF_017591425.1. Lineage (NCBI taxonomy): Eukaryota > Metazoa > Chordata > Mammalia > Lagomorpha > Ochotonidae > Ochotona > Ochotona curzoniae. Next base: position 5,926,304 of record NW_024466218.1, read on the forward strand.
GTCAGGAGCCAAAACTTGGAACCCAAGTAGTCTATGCTTTGCTTAGAAAACTCAAAAAAAGAGAGACAGGATGTTCACCTCTGTGAAAGCAAAGTGACCAGCAAAGGGAATCCGAGCAACATGATGCTCCCCTCGGGCTAAGAGCAAGCCACAAACAGTGGGGAGAAGATCCCTTGATTTCAAATATGGACTTTCCACATGAAACAGTGCTATCTAAAATTTTTTAAAATTTAACTGCCACCTCATAAGTTTGTGCATATTTATAAGGTATAGAATGAAATTTTGATACATATATGAATAATGGACAATGATCAAATTAGGCTCATGATTTTGTCAATTCCTCTAGGATTTTCTTGTGTTGAGAATATCCCAAGTCGGCTCTGTTGGCTATTCTGAAATGCATGTCCTGCTGTCATCACACAGTTAGCCTATCATGCTAGAGAATATCAGAAGGTATTCTTACTGCATCCCTACTCTGATAATAATCTCTGATTCCCACTCCTCAACACTTTCTAGCTTTTGTTAATCACTCTTTCACACCCTAATTCTATAAGATCCACACTTTTGGCAGAAAATCATTAAAATTAATGACTTAAGTAAATGCTTCCCTTTGTTTATTATGAACTTCCCCTATGATGTGCTAGATTGATGCATTTCACCCCATTGATGAAACACTCTTTTTCATTCATAAAGATGTTCTAATTGTATCATCAAGGAATGAATTATTACTACACATATTACTATACATATGGCTTAAGGAATATTTAACATGATTCTTAATCTCCCTTTTGGATTTTACATTTACTTAAGAGGTTAGCAAGGGGGACTGATAACAACAGAGATGGAGCGAGTTCCCATCTCTTAATTCACCCCCAGAGGCCACCCAAGGACTGGGATACTGCAGAGCGAGAGCCAAGAGCTCCAACCATGATTCAGGACTCCCACATTTGTGCAATAGCAACTCAGTAACAGACTTCTCACCCTGACAAACCAAGGACTGCATTGGTGGGAAGCTTTATCAACAGTGAAGCCAGATCATGGACATCTTAATGCGCATTCTTTATATTTCGCATCATTCACATGATCTATCGTTATAAAGATCCTGTGATGATCATTAATAATATCGTTACACTAGTGTTTATTTTTCATCCTGGCAAAATGTAAACAACTTGAGATGTCTTTCCCTTTGATGGTAGATTGCGAATTTAGCCTTGACATTTTGATTCAAATCTATGTTCTTCTAAGTGAGTTGACTTGTTCTACATTGTTACAGAGTGCAGAGCCAAGACAAATGGGTAGAATTTCCTAAAAGAAAGAGCCATTTTCAATCAAAAACACCTTATATATTGTGCTTATTCATTTCAAAATTGATTTATGCAATGAGCCAACTGGTAAATCACAAAATAAATGCCTGAGTACAAGAAACTCTCCAGGACTTTAAGTGCGTGGCACATGGCTTACCGAGGGATCTCCTGCAACTCAACTGACTTGGAAGGTTGCCTCTGAACTTCTCAGAAGGTGGAACAGAAGTTGTTTAAGTGTTAAGCGATCCATTAGCAGGTCATGAAATGATTTGGGGCACTATATGGATACAGCTTGCAAAATCACTGAGCTGTCTACTAAGACTTGCATTCACTTTACAAGCCTTCCACTATTTTCTAGGGGAAAATTTCAGTGTGGCGCTAAATGACTCTACCAGGCCAATCCACCTTTGAAATAACAGAGTAGTAGATTCTGAATTTTCAAGAGACAGCAATGTTCAGTTAACTAGATATAAGCATACAGTCTAGTTTTACTGAATTGATTGCATTTGTGGTTTCCCATTTACACCAGACTACTCAAAAAATTCTAGGAAAATGGAATTAAAACACAGACTTATTTCATGTAAAATGGTTGAATTCCATGCATATATTTTAATTAAATGCAGTTCCCCAATAAAAACAAAAGTTGATTATGACGATATTTGGTTGGTCAATTCTTCATGGCATGAGGATATAATTTGATTTAACAAAGGCTGTTTATTCCAAATTGTTTTTGTGATGCTGTTTGAAAAATCATAACCTCCAAACTTATAATTGATCATACCTGACAGAGCTGGTTTACAAAACAGTTACTCATTGGCTGTTCACCACGTTTCTCTTGAACTGATTATACATGTTGAGGTAAATATAAATGTGCACATGAAAAATAGGCAGCAGTGAGTGAAGAAGCAGAGAGAAATGGGTGCACACTGCATTGTGTGACTATGTTTTACTCATGTAGTGTATACACATATAAAGTTCGGTGGGCAAATAAGCCAGGGAAAATCTAATCAGGTTTATTAAAAATAACTCATGATCTCCTAACATTAGTTCAATACTATTAGATCAAGCTACCTCAAGCAAAGACTGAGGCAAATTGATGTCAGGTAGTCTTAAAGAAGAGAATATTCTAGAACCAGAGATTTATTTTTAACTTTTCATCTTTGTTAACTTTAATTAATTTATTTTGTATGCTTGCATTTTAATGCTAATATCCCTAAAATAATACCCAAGATCAGATTTGAAATGGCAAATTTTGATGGTTTTTTTTTTTTTTTTGGCTCTGGAGGAAAACAAAGGCCAGAAACTGTCCAGAAATACGTGTCCTCTCCCGATCAATAGATCTTTCCATGGACATCACTCTGAGTCACCGTGTTCATGGCAGCAACTTGTCACCCCGCACTGACATGCCACAAGGTGCCTCCAGAAAGGAAAATTGATCTTTTCCTCTGAGAAAAAAAAGCCTAAGTTTACCAATCACCACCTAGTTTTCAGGGGGGAAAAAAGTCATATTCAGTGACTTAAGAATGACTAAACTGTATTATCCCAGATCGATATTAGGAAATGTGATATGCGTATGTATGTGAGAAAAGATTGATTACATGTCTGCATGTATATAAATTGTGAATAATAAAGAATCTCTGACTACTGAAAGTTTCCTGACACAACCCTCATTTTCAATTCTTGCACTTTCATCTCTAAAAAGAAAAGGAAACAGCTCCTCTTTGTCACATGTGCCATTCCTAATAGTAAGGAGCACTCCACTGAAGTTGGTTTTTAGAGCTGAGCTGATATTATCTGAAATCTGGGTTGTGAAAAATCATTAATTAGCCAATGGTTAATATGCATTTGCTTCAGAAACCCCACTGGTTACCTCTGAACATTTTATTTTTAATAACGTGAATATCATAGAATATGCTTTTATTTTCATTGTTTTCCTAGCATCTTACCTGTTTCAAATAGAACTGAGAAACCTTGTGTAATTACACAGCAACTCGTTGCCTTCACCCTGTTTATGATGTATTGGAAATTAGAGATTTCATTTATTGGAAACAGGAGCTTGAAGTTCAGCATTACAACATAGGGACCACATTCTTTCTCTACAGTTGTGTTTCTGGGTACCCTCCGTAGGTAATGATGTGCAAACATTATTATAGTCATAGGTTGTACATGCGAACATCAGTAACAACAGAAAATTCAATGGTGTTCAGTTTATAATTTAAGGAAAAATATTCAATTGGTTTAAACAGTGAGCAGGTGAACATCTCAGGACATTACAAGTAGCTACTTTGGGTATGAAGTCTCAAGTTCCGTTTACCTGCACGGCCCCTTCTTTTCTGCAGCCGTAGTTTCAAGCGATGGTTTAGGGAAAACTCCATCCAAGTGTATCTGGGCTTTACTAGTGAAGTTGCGAGGTACTGATTAGGCTCAAGAAATCTTGAATGCAAGTTTCATCTCATAAATCTGTCTGGATAAACAAGATTTTTTTAAGAAAAATACAGATACATTCCATACACATCATATTTTTGGATGTTTAAACAGGTTATTTTGAAATACTGAGACTGTTTTCAAGAAAGAAAATTTTGAAGCTGGCTCTCAGTAATATATTTGGTAGAAACAATATAATTCCAATAAGCCTTAGAGATATGTCCTCATTTATGTGCAGTTATTTTAGTGGAAATCAATAATTTTCTTTTCAGTGAGGACAAAATAATAGATACATGCTACATTTATAAACTATTAGCACTGTTCTTAAAAGGAAATAAATAAACTCCCAGCTGCTTCCAAGACAGTGCATTATTAGATCTTAATATTTAACTTTGTTTGCTCACCAAAATTGATTTTGTGGATGCTATTGTTATGACCGCTTCCAGGTGGTTGTCTACCTTAAAGTAATGCATAATTAAATTACCTGAGGAATGTTCTATACCTAAATTATATTTGCTACTCTTAGTTTTATTTTGAAATGCCCCAAAGTGTATCATTTTATTTGGCCTCTGAAAACAATAACACGGCTTCTTCTTGTCATGCTTCTCGTTTCTCGAATTATTAGCCAACAGAGAAAACAGCGGGATGATTCTTTTTGCAACAAAGGTGTCTTCTGCACAACTGTTTTGTTACACAATTTGCTGAACGTAAGCTGGGCCATGTTTTCATTGAGCCAACACATTTCTGCCTTCTACATTTAACCCTCCCCAATTTTAGCACTGAGAGTCCTTCTGTATGCCGTAAATATTGTCCCATGAACTGGAAGGGACGAGCTTTATCAATAGGGTAGTTTAATCTTATGTTTTCTACATTGATTTTTGACAGATCTCTACTCAGACTTAAAGTGAACATGCCAAAAAGAAGCAGCATCTAGAATATTTCAAATCTCTAAGACTTGTGCTATGAGCCTCCACATCTCATGACAGAGCTCAGAGCGGAATTCATGAGGGATTTACTTTGACTCTGCTTCCACTTCTGTGTGTCTCTTAAAGTCAGGCGTTCTTCTCTGATACACATTTCTAAACCTCCCTGTCCACAGCTTCTGTTCCTCCATGGAAGAAAACGCTAGCCATCAGCAAAGCTCAAATTACAGGTGTGATATTCCTTACTTGTTTTGTGATGTCCATTTATCACGTGGTCCATGGCCAGCTTCGTGGCACAAACAGCCTGAAAGGTAATGCTTCAAAGACCCCAAGAGGACCAACCTCACAATGGCAACAAATCTGTTGCCCCAGCCCTTCACTGCCCAGTGACTTCACAGGTGCTCTGAAAGCTTTGTGATAAAGGGTGAATGTTCTTACAAGTAACTACAAGTGCTCTGCATGTAGATTTTTAAATAGGATATAGATGTGAGGTCATAGCATATATATTCTTTACAAAGAAGTAGCATTATATGTGCAAAGGGGAACATTGAGGATTTAATACACATCTTGTTGTGTATTTTTGCCTGCAATTCTTAGAACATTCGTTATCTTCAAAAGTAACACTTTCCATGGACTTTGTGTCTTTCTATTTGAAGTTCTTTATTCTCCTCTTTGGCAGCTGGTTTTTGAGAATCTGTAGAAAGATTATGACACTGAACTATCAAGTTAAAATTGTAACTTAAAATCCATCTTGCTTTCTGTATACTGCTTTTATTAATGTCACCCCAGGTGTGGAGCACACAGCACTAAATTATTTAGATGTCAAAGGCGAAAGATCATTTTACATAGGAACTAATATAAATATGCCCCCCATGAGCCACTATAATCTATAAATCATAATATATTAATTACTGTAAGCATTGCTAATGGGTTATACAATATTACTAATCATCATTTATTGAGTCTCAACAGTGTAAAAGTTTTAAAAATGCATCCATCTAATTAGCTGAGTGTTACTTATTTTGAATCTAACCTTCTGGAAAAATATTAGTGGCAAGTGAACCACTTCGTCAAAATCTCATTATTTACTTCTGTACTTATAAGTCAATGCTTTGATAGTATTAATTAATTAGCCAATTTATTAGAATGATGGCGTTACAGCCAGAGAGACAGAGCTGGATGGGAGAGCAAAGCAAAGGATGGATACATTTTACTCACCGGTCCACTCCTTACATGACCATAAGAGTCAAGAGTGGGTCCAGGCAAAAGCCAAGACCCTAAAACTCTATCTGGGTCTCCTACAAGGGTAGCAGGGATCCAAGCACTGAAGCCACCATCCACTGAATCCTAGATGCATTAGGTGGGAGCTGGATCTAAAGCAATGTGGCCAGGACTCAACCCAGGCATTCCAGTATGGGAGACTGCTGTATTAAGGGGTGGCTTATCCTGGTGCCACAACACACACTCTTACCTGAGTAACTAATAAAGATAACTATAGGCTGCTACCTCTTTTTGGATATTGTCTGAACTGGAGCATCACCATACCCATGTTTTTGTGCATTTTCTGTAGCTGTGCTGCCACTCAGACTTGAGAACTTGTGACAGAAGCCATATGGTCACAGTGCTGAAAGTATCTATTATCTGGCCCTTTACCAAAAAAAAAAAAAATAGCCAACCTCTGCTGTGAATTATTAAACCATTGACAATTTGAGAGTTCTTTAGTAACTCTGCAAGTTATTTTCCTATTATCAAAGAAACAATAGAAGTAACAGCTTCAGAAAAAAAACTATAGCACCAAATCAAATATTTGCCACCTCCAACCTGATTCTATAAAAATAGAATAGTCATGGAGAATTTTTGGGAAATGAATGTATCAGATTTGACTCTTATGAAAACCGCTTTTTAATATCTCATATTATTTAGTGACTGACTTTTTTCCTCCTAAAATGCAACTGTCTGGCAAAATGGTGTAACAATTTTGTATTTTCACAGTAGTGCTAACTGAAATATGTAAAAGTGATAAACGAAACACATAGAGAATGAAATACATATAATCTTATCAAAGATACAGTAAGCATTATTAAGGGTCAGAAACAAATCACAAGACTCATTGATAATGAAAGCAATTGAAAAGCTAGGATGTAAGTAGATTATTTAGTAAATTAATGATTTATCACAAACACACTACTTCATGGGTAAATTTCAGAAGTATTCCAATGAAAGCCAAGAAGACAGAAATTTATCTTTTATTTACTTGTATTAAATACTGCAATGCATTTCTGAGACAAACAAGTGAAGAAAAGCAATAACATGCCAAGATACTTAAAAAAACTAATGGGAAATGAAATTAAACTACAAGTTAATTTTGGTGCAAAACATTTTCCATAATATACATTTTCCATGACATTTTCAAAGTCCCCCACATAATCCTGAGAGGATCATCTGGAAGCATCCCTGCTGTTCCCTGTGTCCTGCCCTCTGGTACCAGCAGACAACGCTTCAGAAACAAACTACATAGGTAAACAACCAAATAGCAAGCAAACAGTGGTCTCACACAATAAAGTAGTTGTAAATAAATTCATAAGCACAAGCCTAAATCTCCATCATGGGGAGGAGGCAAAATGCATCATGTGTACTTATAATATCATTAACCTGATGTTTGAAAACTACAAGAAGTAATCAGTGGACACATTTTTATAAGCACATACTAAAACATGTCTAGGGATGACAGCTATACCTGCAAAACAACAGGTATATGGGGAAAATACAGAGTGTGTTAGGGCATAGGCAGCTTCATTGATAATCACAAGGACGGTACAATATAATAACACCCAGCACGTAATGAGTATTATGTGGCAGGTACAACCCTAGTTTCATTCTGTGAATTAATACATGTGAACCTAATAGAAACTCTCTAAGCTATTATTCCAATTTTACACCTGGGACACTGAAGCATGGGGGCTACATAACTTGCTCTAGTTTAGTAAATAATTCATTTAGCAAAAGGAACAGGGATCATATCCAAGGGTAATACTGCAACATGGAAATACAAGCACCACACTACACATTCTAGTTTGTAGATATGGGAAATGCTAGTGGCTAAAGCTTGGGAACACAATTTTTTAAATTGTATTGTTACACTGTCACAATTTCATTACACTATAAACATCTCAGCTTGCAAAAAGTACATAAATACTTTTATAGGATGCCATTTATAAGAACAATGTTTCCCAATGACTCAACTGTAGTCATATTTGTTAATATCAATTAACACTGGTAATATCAAAATTAACTGATTTTCAACCTTCACTTACTTCTTAAGCTTTGAAAAAGAAAACCCTAAATTCTTAAAAGCACACTCACTACTACCATTGTGTGAAAATCAAATTTTGTTATTTGTTCATGAAGTGAAGCCATTACACTGCTTGTGAATTTATAATATCTTAATCGCTACTATGGCATTCAGAATTCTCTGCAGAAATGTACAAAAGTGGCTGTGAACGGATTTCGTGCTTATTGAATTATAAATATATCAAATAACAGAAAAAGCAAATGAAGTAAATTGCATAGTAATTTGTAATTATGTTTTCTTTCCTCCATTGTATCAAAACCTATTTCACAATATTTATGGCGCTCTTGAAAACAACTAAGATGCAAATTCCATCCTGTTTGCATGAGATGTTTCTGAAGATAAGATGCTAACAATTTTTTTTTTAATAAGTGTTATTCTGTCATTTCACTCGCCAACTGCCACAGTGGTTTAGCACTGGGTGGGCTGAAACCAGAACCCAGGAGTTTCAGTCTGGTTTTCACGTGGGTGACAGGAGCCAAACACTTGGGCCATCTTCTGCTGCTTTTGACAGGCCATTAGCAGAGCACTGGATCAGAAGCAGAGCAGGTGGAACATGCTGTATTTTAATAGCAGCTTTATCTGCTATGCTGCAATGCTGGCCCCATCTTATTTATTTTCTCAGTCAGGCATAAGAGTTGCACCCATTTATGTGATTCCATGTGATGTTTAGGTACTTATTACATGATAATCAAATCAGAATTGGTATAGCCTTCCCCCACACATTTATCACTCCTTTATAGGGAGAATAAAGCTTCTCTTAGCTATGTTGAAGTATATTATCCATTGTTGTTGATTAGTGCTGAGTTCTGAAATATGGCAACAAGCTAGCCGAATAAAACTTTTCAGATAACAAGTGTATTTCGAAGGCAAGAGGTGTAAGACAAGAGTAAAAATCAGACCACAACTGCTGGAATTGACCAAAAAAATAAGTCAAGTTTGTTACAATATCTGCCATTTCCCTTCTACCCAGAAGCCAAGCATGTCTTTCAGTAAAAAGGGGAAAAAAGAACCCCATGTTCTAAATCTTAACCTCAATACTCAAAAGAGTAAATGATGTGGTAAAACAGCAATAAGCATTCAATAGGAACTACACTTCATATGGTGATCTTTTCCATACCCTCTCGTGATTCTGATGCTTGGTGGGTTAGTAATCAACACCTCTGGTTTAGGTTATATTTTCATGATGGGTTTTTCTGAATATAACTTGTCATGAGTTCAGGGGCATTCGTAGCATATTCACAACCACTACCTTGTGTGAGGGATCGTCAACTTCCTGCTCATGCTTCCCACGAGGGGCAGCAGGTAATGGCTCTTAGAGTCCCTGCCACCCCCGTGAAACGCTTGGATTGAGATTCTCTCCTCATTTTTGACCTGATCCAGCTCTGGCTGTTTGGCACTGAAAAGTGAACTAGTGGATGACAGATCTCTTCTTGTCTATGGCCTTTAAAAATAACAAGAACAATAGTAATAATAGATAGCTAGATAAATAAATAAATAAGACTTTTAAAGAGCATATAAAATAATTGAAATACGTTCTTTTCTGTGCCACATTTTAAATCCTTGTGTAATTTCTTCACAATGACATTTCAGCGAACACTTTGATGATGCTGTCACATGCATGAATTCTGCACAGCAGCAACCAGAAATTTGCTTTAAAATGTGACTATTTTGGGCCCGGCGCGGTGGCACAAGTGGTTAAGGTCCTTGCCTTGCACGCCTAGGATCCCATATGGGCGCCAGTTCTAATCCCAGCAGCCCCGCTTCCCTTCCAGCTCCCTGCTTGTGGCCCGGGGAAAGCAGTCGAGGACAGCCCAAAGCTTTGGGACCCTGCACCCACGTGGGAGACCTGGAAGAGGCTCCTGGCTTCGGACTGCATAGTATCGGCCGTTGCACTCACTTGGGGAGTGAATCATCGGACGGAAGATCTTCCTCTCTGTCTCTCCTCTCTGTATATCCGCCTTTCCAATAAAAAAAATAATAATAATAAAAATAAATCTTGAAAAAAAAAAAGAAAAAAATGTGACTATTTCAAGCGGATTGAACAGTGTTATATGGAAAGGGGGTGGGCACTCGTTGAGCACTTACTGTGAATCAAGTACCCCACTTCATTTTCTCTATTCCTCACAGATATTATTTCTATTTTCTGTTATAAATGCCTGAAAACAAGACCAAGGAGTTTACACACAGCTAGAAGTGATAGCAAGAGGGGAAATGAGTTTCTTTTAGTGACGCACTATCTGCCAGGAATGGAATGGCTTGCTTTACACAGCTTTCCTTAAATGCTTGCAAAATACACATCATCTCCGAGTATGGAGAATGACATTTGGTTTAGAGTGTACGAGATCCCACATTGCCGTATAGTAACTTAGTAAGATTCAAACCCAAGACTATCCGTATCCCCCCTGAAATCTGCCTAATTTACTATAGGGTGCTTTTTCCCCCATGCAAGTAAACATTGGCTCAAGGCATCATAAATAAATCAGGCTAGACAACATGAAAGTCAAGTTCCGAGTCTAACATAAATTTAACATATTCTGTTTCCTGCTTGTAAGAATTGGTGTCTATGAGAGAACACGACGTATGCTGGCTGTACACAAAAGCTTGCGTTCTCCCCGCCCAGTAAATGGGGTGGAACAATGCAGGCATAATTAGAACAGAAGTAATTGATGTTGACAAATTGACAAGAACCCATGTAGTTACCGCGTCTGTGATTTAGCTGGGCTCTTTTAGAAGCAAGCCCTGATTGGAGGAGTCCAATGCGAATAGATCATTGCGGAGGTGACCAAGGACAATAGGCGAATAAATGGGCAAATGAAGTGGAGGAGGGGGAGATAACACTTCCAGGAGGCCATTTGGAGTTTCTCTGACTTGTAATTCTGCAGTTTACATGAACGTAAGACGAGTTCCCAAAAGTTACACTCAGCCCTAAGATTTCCTAAAAAATCACACTCTCTCCCTCTATCTTTTAAGATGTTTTTATTGGAAAGTCAGATTTACAAAGAGGAGAGACAGAAAGATCCTCTGTTCACTGAGCTGATCCGAAGCCCAGAGCCAGGAGCTTCATCCAGTCTCCCACGCTACTGCAGGTTTCCAAGGTTTTGGGCCGTCGACTACTTTCCCAGGCCATAAGCAGGGAGCTAGATGGGAGGTGGGCCTGCCAGGATTAGAACCAGTGCCGATATGGGATCCTGGCACATGCAAGGTAAAGATTTAGCCACTAGGCTATTGTGCCGAGCCCCCAAATTTCCGTTATCCCATCTTACAGTGCATGCTTTACCTCACTCTGGCATTTCCATACCCCTACCTAAGTATACTCTCCTGGTACTTAGTCCTTAACCAGGTACTATCATCCTTTTAGAAAATAGGAAGTCATGTTGTGATGCTGTCCAAGAACTAAGTACCAAAATTGATTGGAACATGATTCATTTAGGCAGTTTTCTAAAGAATATTATTAAATGTTTTTTTCTGACATTCATTATTACAAACCTTCTTCTACAGCTAGACATATTTCCCACACATGTGAAAGCACATCTAAATGTGTGAGTATATCCATAAAATAAATTTTGAGAAGTAGGATATTTTTATTAAATTCTGTCTGTATTTTCAGGTTCATAAGATATTACGCAAATGTATTTCTGAATGTTTTAGTGAATTAGTGCCAACCAAAGAGTGAATGAATGTTCGAGTTTCCTTCTCTATGTAAGAAAATTTTTATCCTTTTTACATTGATGGGTCATGTTAGTTAATACTGCTAGAAAATAACCCTACCCTGCAAAATTCTCAACAACTTTTTGAAATCATCAGAGGTATTTTGATGCTAAAAAACTGTCTAAAGCCAAGATTAAAATGATTTAGTTGCTACTGTGCATAAATAATTGATAAGGTCCTTGGGAAAAACTATAGTTCTATTTTTAGAGGATGAATATGAAAAAAATTTACAGCCTATACAAAGGGAAGCCCATTTTTCATATTTATTGTTTAAAATCATCTAATAATTATATATGGGATAAAATCATCTTTGTGAATCCTTACATTTTGAACATCAGAAATAAATACTGCAAATGTTAAAAATTATGAACAGATCTATTCCTTAATCAGTATCTGAATCTGACTTTTTTTTTAACACTAGCAACAAAAAAATCATGTTACTCTGTGGTTGCCAGAGATTATTTTCTAGAAACTTAGGCATTCCAGAGTGTTCTCTCTCTCTCTCTCTCTCTCTCTCTCTCTCTCTCTCTCTCTTCTTTTGACACTATTGAATTCATTGTCAGGATTTGTCAGAAAAACATGTGGCAAACGAAAACCTTTAACTATGTTTTATATGATTTAGGTAAGTTGTCTTACTATACTTTTTTGTTGAAAATAAATTAATTTCTTATGCTTTCCTCAGGCTGAAAAGACAGCCGACAGAACATACACTCAAATCCTTCCCTTTCCACCTGCAAGATTGATTACTCAATAGCACACAAAAAATGTAAATCTTCGGGAATCTTGTCACTTTTATGGTATATAGAAGATGAATTCACGTAGGATTTCAATATTGCTTGGGCCTATGGCCACAAAATATTATAGCTATGTCACCAGGGAAAAGTCTATGGGAACATACTGTGCTGTAATAGTTTAGAGATTCATAAAAAGTATTGATCAAGCTTCGTTTTCTGCAGTTCTAAATGGAGTATTAAAGAATTTTGTCTTCTTGACTACAGCAGTCCAATAATGCTAAGAGTGGCAATGAACAAACACATGAAAATCTAATACATCTAACAAATACACAAAAGTAGAAACCATGTGCTTAACTCAACTAACATCAACTTAGTGGCACAGTCATGTAAAGCTTCTTTTAATTAGTTAGCCCCTTTCTGTTGGACACCTTAATGCCTGGCCACATTCACTGTTTGTAGAAGCTTAAACTGGCAGGCATGCCACAGCAGGATAATCCATACCAGTTCATCCAGGTTTCAAAAGCATCTACCCACTTCCTTTCTGATGACAATGTTCTGACCATTTTTATAACTATTTTGCTGCTGCACTGACTGAATTATTAATAACATCAAAATGGTAATAGTAGTGTAAATTCAGCCATGTTCTGATTCTCAAATTCAAAAATTATACTATTCTAGACTATTATTTTCTAAAATAATCCTTTAATAAATCACTCTAATAGTTCTTTTTTAAGTTAGAATCATACCCTTCTCCATGATATGTAATGCAATGCTACTTTTAGCACTGAATAAAAAGTTTCAATACATGGGTAAGATTCTTTTTCTTTCTCTTCATGTGGCTTTTAATTTTTCTCTAAGTAGCAAGAGCTCCAGAACAAAATGCTAAAATTCCTTTTTCATTCAGTTATGAGAAAACTTCAGTTATACAAAGGAGAGTATTCAAATAATTGTGGTGCTACAATTAATAGGTATAAGTCTACAATATGTGATATTATAAAAGCCCAGAAGTCTCTGCTTCCTTCAATGTGGAAGAAAAAGTAAAGGTGTTAGTCTACTTTTTAAAAAAGATTTTTTTTTTTATTTGAAAGTTAGAGTTACACCAAGACAGGGAGAGAGAGTGAGAGGGAGAAAGAAGAGAGATGTTTCATTCACTGATTTTGACTCCTCAGATAGTCACGATGAGCTGTGTTGGAACTTCTTCCTAGCTTCCCAATGGGTGGCAGCATCCTAAGACTTAGACCATCATCCAGTGCTCTGAGACCAGTAACTGGGAATGGATCAGACATGGAGCAGTGGAACACCAACCAATGCCCATTAAGGATGCCTGTCTTACAGGTGGTGCCTTCACATGCTACGCCTCAACACCAGCCCGATCATATGTTAACTTTCAACAGACATGTATGAAATTTTACTTCTTAACATAAAGAGTCCCAAAAAGAAAAGCATGCACCTATTTTTCTTTCCTTTATGGAGTATTTGTTACAGGGGAAGCCTAAGGCACTGAGAATGTTCTGAAAAAGGGCCGATCATCATGGTTTTCTGAAAGATCTGAAGCCCAACTGCTTCAAATGTTGTTTGCATTTTTGCAACACTTACCATTCAATGATGGTTAATGGGTATTCAAATGTTGCTCTAATTAAATTGGGAAAATGACTAATCTTCATTATTAATGAATTTCTTAAAGAGGCTTTCAAGAAAGCAGCAGGACAGCAAGTGTCAGCAAGTTTACCTCTATGGCTGACGGAGAGGTCATTTTTCTCAACACTTATGACAAACTCAGCTTACACTTGCTATTTTATTGTTGATGAAAACAGACTTCTCCCTGGTTCTATATGAGAGAATAAATTCCATCACGAAACTTTGAAGAAATAAATTCCGCATCTAAGGACACTCGTATATGCTCTTTTAATAGAAGGGCAATATCACTTGAAGAAATAAATCTTTCATTCTCAAAGGCATACTCCTAACTTTTAGTGAACCACGAGTTAGCAACAGCCTTAACTCTAATGTAAAGGCATTCTTTGAAAGATGTTCAAACAGACCAGTAATGTGACACACAATTGTACAAATCCGATAGAAAAGCAAGCCCTTTATCGTTGCTGTGAATGTCACTGCACAAATGGATGTCATTGAAGACATAACTTACTTGCTGTAGATTGTAAACCTCAAAACCAGGTGACAGGCAATACAAGCAATTTTGCTCAGGCAACCTTGTGGATATTTTCACTCTCTGGGGCAGGAGCTATGATCCTGTTTCCCATTTGGCTTTCTTAGGTAAATTTAGTCAGGTCTAGGTTGGACTGCTAGTGCCGTGGGAACATCCTCAATCCTGTTGGAATATTTCAGCAAAACATCAGTCCAAAACAAACTTGTGAGAATCCAAGACTTAAACGCTCCATTCTCACATCAGTCCTCTGATTTCTCTTCATTTTTGCCATGACTCTGCAGTAACACTTGCAGAGAGGAATCCAGGAAGTGGGGCACACCACCCCTTGATCATTCACAAGTCTTTGGATTCTTGTAAAACATAATCATTACTACTGCACAGGAAAAAGACATGCCCATCAATTGACTTTCAGGATGGCTAGAAGGTGTTCAAGTGAAAAAGATTCTATCTACTAACTCCAGGAAATGCTATGGAATAACAATAGAGATCATATCAAAGCATCTGTAGCTACAAATTGCTTCTTTCAATCTGATTTTCCTTTTGATATTTTGATTTATTCAGTCTACTCAGTTAAAATTCTCTTTTTTTCTCACACTAGAGGTATTTTTATTTCGTCAGTATATTATCTCCAAGATGCAAGTGTGATGGTTATACATTAGCTGGGGGCAGTCTTTTTTTTTTTTATTATTACATTGTGTTATGTGACACAGTTGTAGGCACTGGGATTCCCCCTACCCCTTAAAATTCTTGATCATTAAGACTTGAGTCCTGGAGAATGACAGCCTCTTCAATAATTTATGCTGAAATTTAATCTCCCATGAAGCTCTTTTAAAAAATGTTTGTAGGAGGTGATCAAGTCATGAGGTACTCTGGGGTTAGACCTTTTATAGAAGCACTCACAGTTAAGGGGACAGTTCCCTTGCCCTTCCATTCTCCACCTCTTGAGAGCACAGTAGCAAGCCAATGTCTGGAAAGCAGACAGAGTCCTCACCAATCAGCATCGTGACCTAGGTCTCCTCAGCCTACAGATTACCCAGATTAAGGTATTCTATTATAGCAAGGCTAAAAAGACTAAAACTGCTACTCCGTAATGAGAAGTAGACATCCTAACCTGGGTGAAAAAGCACATCCTTTCCAATCAGTTTGTATTTGTCTGGAACCTACTTACAGATGAATAGACCTTGGTTTCATCAATTGCATTTTTTAAAGATTTTTATTATTATTATTTTTGTTGTAAAGTCAGATATACAGAGAGGAGGAGAGACAGAGAGGAAGATCTTCTGTCCAATGATTTCACTTCCCAAGTGACTGCAACAGCCAATGCTGTGCCGATCTAAAGCCAAGAGCCAGAAACTTCTTCCAGGCTTCGCATGCAGGTGCAGGGTCCCAAGGCTTTGAGCCATCTGCAACTGCTTCCCCAGGCCACAAACAGGGAGCTGGATGGGAAACGGGGCTGCAGGAATTAGAACTGGTGGCCCATATGGGATCCCAGCGTGTTCAAAGCAAGGACTTTATCCACTAGGCCACCGTGCTGGGCCCTTGCATAATTTTATCACCCTAACCTCTACCACATTCTAAACCACCTATGAGAAATGACTGTCGTTCTGTATCATTCTGCAGCATAACTAAAGTGAAAGCAAAAAGCAAAATGTTTCTGGGGTAGTCATGGCTCTTTGGGTGATGACTAGATAAATAACTTACCCCATGCGGCTGGCATATTTTCTTTTTATAATTGCAGAATATGATTCAATGTGAACTTTTTTTTCAGCATACAGATATCCCACTCCCTTGATAAAGTAGAAGAAAAAGTGGAAGCAATGCATTGAGCAAATGGGGAGACACAGGGTTTCAAAGGTTTCAGTTTCTGTATTCAGAGCCAAAAGATTTGTGAAAGACTGAAAGATGATCAATACTATTCAATAGATTATCAAAATCCTGAGGTGTTTGTTCCTGCACTTTTCAAACATGCCAGTCTTTTCCAGTCAGCAACTGCTGTCAATAATTGATTATAATGAAAGGAGAGTTAAGAGCAAGAGTAAAATCTGGGCTCACTTTCATGTTCCTCTTTTATTAAAATTTTCACTCATTATTGTGTAACCGAATGCTCCTTATCTTCCCTTTCTCGACTGTCTCATCAGTGTGTGGCACGTGGCATCCTATGACTTTTGGTGATTCAAAGACAACTCTGCTTTGAATAGGGCAAGAGATTTTTTCAAAAATCTAAATGGGGAGCAGACAATCTAACTCTGAATTTCGGTATAGGAATGAGTCATTTAAAGTAGCATATAGACTATTGAGCCAGGTATTTTTAAAATGTGTTCACATGGTTTCTTACCTTTTCTCTCTCCAAGACAAAAACTTGATTGCACTGAGTAAGCTTGTAAAAGAAATAGTGTAAACAAATTTTGTCTTAGAAATGGCTCCATAACTTTCATTTAATACCTATAGCATAAAAGAATTTAGTTTCTTAAACAAATGATGCACTCCTATGATTTTAGGGGAAAATATGGATTTCTTACATACTGTTCATGCCTTATTTCACTTCTTTAAAGTCAGTTTTAAAAGATTTATTTATTTTTATCAAAAAGGCAGATTTGAAGAGAGAAGGAGAGACAAAGAGAAAGATCTTCCATTCACTGGTTCACCCCCCAAAATGCCCCCAATGGCTGCAGCTGAGCTGATCTGACACTAGGAGCCAGGAGCCTATGCTGGGTCTCCCACAGAGGTGGAAAGTCTCAAGACTTTGGACCATCCTCCAGTGCTTTCCCAGGCCCTAAGCAAGGGTTGGATCAGAAGTGGAGTAGCCAGGACACCAGTCAGCACCCATGTAGGATGATACCACTGCAATGTGGAAGATTAACCAGATGAGCTATCATGCCAGCACCATAAAGTTATAAAAATACTTTATAGGACATGCCTCAGCTTTAATAATTTAAGGATTGAGTACAATGTCAATATTATTGGCAACTTATTAACTATTTAAGATATGTATTGACTGTGTACTCTGTGCCAGGTTAGTTCCTTTCTTTTTTTTAAAAAAATCTTTTCTTATTTTGTTTAAAAGATAGACAAAGATCTTCCATCTTCTGCCTCACTCTCAAAATGCCCACAACAGCCAGGACTAGATCAGGCTAAAGTACAGAATTCTCACTTGGGTGACAGGGACTCAATTACTTAACATAGTAGAGTTAGGAACAAAGGAGACAAAATGTTAAATCTATTCAGATCTTCAGTAGTGGCCTAGGAATGAAGTATCCAGTTAAACCCACACCCTGCATTGAGATAATTTGTCAAGTTGTTGTTTTCGTGTTACAGATGGCTAGACTGACTTTCCCAGCATGGTGTACCACAACCACAGGCAAAGTCACCATGTAAATTTCTTCCTATGCTTCTTTCCATAGTTATTGGATAACTCTCGGAAAATAACATGAATTACCTTGTAGGCTTTCCTGGCTCTCTGTCCCACCACATTGGAATAGCTATATTTCTTGTTGAAATAAATACAGGTACATTCTAGTTTTTACAAGCAGGCTCTTATATACTCTACATCAAAGGAAATAAAATTTCTGGTGCAATTTTAAGACTACCATCAGACATGTGAAGCCTATTTCAAACAACGACATAGTGGGAAGTGCTACAGGATTTTATACACTTAGTCTTTAAAGTACACATAGCATATATAAGAAGAGACTTCAAAAAGTTCAAAAAAAATTAAAAGATTTATTTTGGTACAATGCTGAAATTCATGATTTCAGAAGTCATCACAATGTTTCTAGAAAGTGTTAAGATATAAAAAATTATATGTAGACTTCAATTTTTGTATCAAAATAAACTTTTGGGCTCCTTTTCCATGAGATTTTTTCCGGCTTTGTTTATTAATTTCTTTTTGAGGTAGAAATATGGACAGGGAAGGAAACTTGCTGGAATGCTAGCAGCAGCCAAGGCCAAGCTGGAGCAAAGCAGAGTCCGGATCTCAGGGTTAGTCTCCTGCATAGATGGCAGGGATGTCAGCTCTTGAAGCATTGTGATGGCTTCCTGGGGTGTGCAATTAGCAGGGAGCTGAAGTCTGGAGCCAGAGAAAAGCAGCTAACCCAGGTGCTCTGATGAAAATATAGCCATCTTATTTCCTGAACAAAACAGACTCCTCCATGAAATTTCTGAAATATTCTCATATATCATTTTCAAAGAAATACAATTTTTTGTGTATACAAAAGCTTCTACATTCTCCTCCTCCCTCATCATCAGTGCCTTCTCCTGATTTTTGGGGCACTTGGTCCTTAGATCACACCCTGTTTCAGACTTTGATGTAATACTGAACCAAGCAGTACAAACAGGGGAATTCAGAGATCCAGAGAGGACAACCTGAGTGCTTTGCATAGTGTAAGAACACTGTTGAGTCAGAGAAGAGAAAATTCAGTGTTTTCTGGTCTAATGGCTGCTTCTCTGGAGGAAAGGAGAAATCTTTATTCCCTGTGCCTCCCAGACAAATGCACATCCACTAAAGTTACCCAAGCTCAGCAGGTAAGTCTCAGCACATGGCATTTCAGGGCCTGTCAGAAATCCTTCTCTTGCCGCCGTGTTATTTTCTTCAGTCTCAGCAGCGAGTTTCCAATCAGGTGCCTCAAAAAAAGTTGTACAGGACCAGTGCTTTGCATACAGCAAGATCCCATATGTACTCTGGTTCATGTCCTGGCTGTTATGCTCTCCACCCAGCTCCCTGCTTGTGGCCTAGGAAAGTAGGATGGGCCCAAAGCCTTGGGACCCTGCACCTGCATGGGAGACCTGTAAAAGTTTCCTGACTCCTAGCTTCATGTTGGCTTGGCTCTGGCCATTGTGGCAACTTGGGGAGATGTAGCAGCAGACCCAGGGTCTGTAAATCTGCCTTTCCAATAAAAATAAATAAATCTTTAAACAAATAAACAGACAAACAAAAAACAGTTACACTCCTCTTTCTGTAGCTACAGCCTGACTGGGGAGAAAGTGGCTCCACCTACAACTCATAAATGAGAATTCACATAACAACAAGCTCTCATTACACTTTGATTTTCCAGTTTTCTGCATGTTACCCAAGTACATGAGGATCTCAATGCACCAATGAAACACCTGAACAGTAGAAACGAAATATAAATTTTCTTTTCCCAAGCTGAAAAGCTGCATATATTATAAGTAACTCACACAGTTGAGGAAGAATCACAGAAATGGTTAAAGCCAGAAACCTTACCAAATCCCAGTCAATTAAGTCAAGTCTACGAATTTGTGTGACATTAATAATTTAAAACCCCACTTAGCAGAGAGCTCAGGATTGCCTTTCTGGGGATATTCTATACACTTTCATGTTTGTTATTGAATAATAAGCAGTCGATCATGTTGGAATATGTCAGTGACTGGCCCATGTCCCTTATAATCTGTCACTGCAAATTGATTTGCTCCCTGCTTCTTAGCAAATCAACATCGTTAATCTCAGTTTGAACTGCCCAGAATTTAGACCGTAAAATCCCACATTTTTGCACTGTATTATCCTAAAATCTCTACCTGGTAATATTTCCTACTTCAAAATTTGGATCTTCCAGTTGCACAACATATCTCCAATATTCCGCTGCCTGGAGTACCCATGGCACTTCTATAAAGTGCCTGTAGCACCTCAGGACTTCTAAACTATTCTGAACTCCCTGAATTTTGGCAGAGAAAGAAAAATCCTCCAGGCATAGCATTCTTACTCCCAATTTTCTTCATTGCTTTGAAATCCTTTTTTTTCCTGGTCACTCATTTGATAATGTCACACCTCAAACAACCATTTTGGAAGGACTTAGAATGAAAAGAGCTGTTAGTCACCTTTGCCACTGAAATATTTCTTAGTTAGACACTTGCTGCTCAAGTTTTCAGTTCACTTGTTTGCAAGGACAAAATTCAGGACAACTCACAATATTCCAATTCTCTTGTACACTCTCTTGTCTCCTAGCTATCCAACAAAATGCTAATTGAATCTCTACTGTGAAACTCAAAATCTGCAAAATCCATTGACCCTCAAATACAGAGCCATCTGCGAAGCCATGACTGGATAACCTGAGCCTTTTTACTCTGGGAGCAGAGATCAGATAACAATAAAAATCTTAGAGGTAATAAAGGATCTCATGGGGAGGAATTCTCCCATCCTTCTTTATAGGGAGGGATCCTGCTGGCGAAGAATGTACTTGGTCTGTAGTAACTGAAAGCATCATCCAGCTGACAAACACCCAAACATTTCAGTCTTAAAAATCATAGGAGACTTTAACTTTAAAAGTGACCGCTGAGATTCAGACAAGAATGGATCCTCACCAACACAGTGATTTCAGCCTGGGAGATTCTAAGCAGAGAACCCAATCAAGCGACATTCGGTCTTCAGACTCACAAAGCTTTTCATTCTGGTAGTAAACTGCTGAGCTTGTGGTGATTCACTACTGAGCAATAGCACATAGAACAGATGACCACCATTACCGCTATTTCTTGTCCATCTCTTTATCATGAAAGTAGATTTCACTTTCTGGGTTCTTTTTAAAGCTATGACCAGGGATTTGAATCATGATCCTACATCTAGAGGACAGCATTAGGATCAGGAAGTGAAGAGCATAGCTGCGTACACAGTATTTCCACTAGGACCCTTCCAAGCACTGCAAAGGAAAAACAAGCCATTGCTTTATCAGTTCTACAGATACCAAATATAAATATGTATCTACAAAGATTCTGTAAAAATGAATATTTATAAAATCTAAAATATTTGTTGCAGAATTAAAACATGAATGAGTCAGAACTCTCAATTTGTTTAAAGCACACACATTCACTGAAAAAGTAAAATGAAGAAAAACTGTCAACAATAAAAAAAAAGACATGAAAAAAGTGTCTCAGAACTTCTTAGAAGACTCAAAGACACATACAGAAGACACAGAAAAAAAATCTGAGAAAACAGAAAACGTGAATGAAAACATGATAACCTTCCACAGAAGAATTTGAACAATAAGCTGGGAATAAAATTATCTATCATTCACCGATAGCCAAAAATAAAGTGAAAATCAGAATTTATTAAGAACAATTTAGTTAAGCTGACCTAAAAGTCCTTAGTAAATCATTTATTGTCTTTATGATTTCGGAAAGATTAATAGGTTAATGATGCAGATCCATTTAATCAAGATAAATTGATGAACTTGGTCAAATGTAGGCATTGTTTTGTAAGGTTTTTATTGATATTTTACCCTTTTTTAAAGAGATATTTTGTTTGTTTTGGAAAGGCAGTTATACAGAGAGGAAGAGACAGAGAGGAAGATCTTCCGTCCACTGATTCACTCCCCAAGTGGCTGCCACTGCTGCAGGGCTTTCCCAAGCCACAAGCAGGGAGCTGAATGGGAAGTAGGGTCGCCAGGAGTAGAACCAGTGCCCATATTGGATCCCATCATGTGCAAGGCGAAGACTTTTAGCCACTAGGCTACCTCCCTGGGGCCTCTTGTTGTTATATCTTAAACATCTTCAAAATTTTTGGCTTAAAACACCTGCTTCTGATGATCATTTGTATTTATGGTAACTGTGCTTTGGACATTATGAAAACAATAACTTTTTTTGGCAAGACACCAACTGATAATCAATGCAAAGATTTGGTAACTTAGATGCCTGTATCCCTATCCTAAAAAGGTTAATCTATCTCTTTGAGTATGTGCAGTTAAGCATGAGAACCCTCCGCCAGGGACTGCATCCTGTATAGGAGTGCCTGAGATGGAATCTCTTCTTTCTATCCAACTTGCTGATGAAATTCTAGAAGGCAGCGGTTGATGTTGCAAGCACACTCCACTGCTTTGAGAGCCTAAGGAGCAGTTCCTGTTTTCTTCCTGTGGCTTAGCCAAGCAGCCATTGCAGGCATCTGGGAACCAAGCTAGTGAATGGCAACTTTCATTCTTGACCTAGCTCTCTCACCCTCTAAAAATATACATAAAATACATACAGACATGTATATATACGTACATACATATATATAGTGCTAAGCATAGCACTTTACTAAATGAAAGATAATACCTTACTCATAGTTTAATGTGAGCTAGACCGCTAGAAAGGTAGATAAGGGAAGACATAGATTCTAAGAATCCTATAGATGAAATTTGCAAGAATTTCGAATTTTTTTCACAAAGAGCAGTGTTAGGAATGTTTTTCTGAATTTAGAAACAAAATAGTATTCAACTGCCTTTGCTTTTATAAATTTTTTAAGATACTATGTTATATGATTTATCTTCCTGTTTAAGACCAATTTTTTTCTAACCTGGAAAGATACATGAAATTGCAAAGTATGTAACAGAAGTCTGTTATTACTAAAGGTATATTGGAACATTTTCTTTAAGAGACCATAAATGTTTATTTTGGGCAAAATATACTAATTCAATGCAAATTACTATAATGATCTCGGTGTTAGTATTCCATAAAATCTCTTTTAAAAATGGCCATTTGGCAATAATGAAAATGCTTAAATGAAATTCTTGTAAAGGCTGTGATGAGTTTAAAGTTCGAATCCACACTGCAAGCCAGAGTCATGTATATTATGAAGTTCAATTTGATAAAATAGTACCTGTGTTGCCAGCAGCAAGTTTCCCACAGATCACCCCTCTCCATTCTCTCCCCTTTCCCTGTCTTCCGATTGCGAAGACACGCATCCATGCCACTATCATCTCTTGGCCAGATTAACATCACAGCCCTCACTCATTTCCCGGCCTCCAGCTTTATGTGCTCATTTTTTTTGCCTCCAGCTCTGCACATTTTCCACACCGCAGATGGTAGAGTATTATTCCCTTGCTTATTATCTCATTCTCTTCATTGCCTTCGGAATAAAGTTTGCATTCTTAAAAACACATACGAGACCGCTGCTAACACGTGTGATTTCATATTTTTCATTCCTTCCTATATCTGCTCTAGCTGTTTTGTGTTTTCTGTTCTAATTTACCATGGACTCTCTCTCTCTCTTAGGACTGACGTAGATATTTTTCCTCCTGACCGAAAATTATCACTCATATTTGGCCTCTAACTCAGTCTTCAGTTCGAAATTTCAACGTTACTTTTAGAAACTCCCGTATCTGCTGACTCAAGGCAGAATGGCCCTGCTGGCCTCTCACCAGGCATTCTCTCACCTGTTTTGCTCTCCTCCAATACATGCTCAGGACCTTAGGATCTTTCCTTTTACTCCCCAGCACCAACATGGTACCTAGAACATGCTAGATGCTCAGGAAATAAGTGTAATGAATGCTAAGTGAATGACTCAATGAATCAAACTGGATGGATCTCTGGCTTAACTTAAATAATGTGAATAAGCCAGAAATGGACTTATTCCTTAGTCTATAAGGTCCATCTTCAGGATTTTCACCCAGCAGGTAGCTGAGTCCAAGCAGGAAGGCAAAATAGCACTGGGTACTCTGAGGGAAGTTTAACAAGTAAGTGTGTGTGTGTGTGTGTGTGTGTGTGTGTGTGTGTGTGTGTGTGTAAATGGATGATTATTAAGGGAACTGCGAAGGAACAGTGTAGAAACCCAAGGCTATACACAGGGACTGAAGGACACAGAGTAAATACTGCCAGTCTTGAGAGAGGCAAGAGTCATTGTGCAGCTGAAAGAAGGGAGGAGTGTGGACAGTCACCTTTGGGAAAGCATCCTAACCCTCCCAGACAGCCTGGAAAAGAGAGTCAAGGGGAATAAGGATCTTCTTCTCCCTTCTTGCTATTCTATTGCATCATTCCTGCTGGGAACACAATTGGAAGCCAGAAGGAAAGGAAATCTGTGGATGCAGCCCGTCCAAGTCTTTAGTACATGATGGGTTATGTTCATATGCAGGGGCGAAGTAGAGAAGATCTAACACAAACATAATATTTCAAGAACCGAAAAAAAAAAGTGTACCGCTGTAAAACAATATACCAACAGAACAAATTGCAGGCAAACTTTGGAATAATTTTTTAACTGAAAACCATATGGAAACAAGTCTTGTAGTCTGTTTCAATGAAATTACATCAGACCTTCTTAACAAATAGTTAAATATCTTTGCTCTCTACTGCCTTTCTTGTGTTATAAATCTCTTCAGTTTTTATCTTGGCATTAAGTGTACTGCAATTCTGTGTCCTTTTATGATTTCTTAAAATGATTGCTATGGCTTTAGGTCAGGAATAGCAAGAGGTTTACACGGGTCCAGCTTGGTAGCTTAGTGGCTAAAGCCCTTGCCTTGCATGCACCAGGATCCCATATGGGTACTAGTTTGCATTCAGGCTGGCTGTTGCAGCCACTTTGGGAGTAAATGAGCGGATCGTTCTCTCTGTCTCTCCTTCTCTCTGTAAATCTGACTTTCCAATTAAACAAGTTAATTTCTAGAAAAAGAAGTATAGGTATCACAAAAAAAAAATTTGAATCAATAGGTAAAGCTAGAAATATTTGAAAAAGGTTATTCAACAGGTGTAGATAATGGGATTCTACGAATTTAAAATACAGCAGGTTATGTTTCAAGGGTAGGTGGATCCTTGTGAGGTTCCATCTTCAGAAATAAGCTCATATTTCTTATTCCTGTTCAAATTTCTTGCATGCAAGTCAAGCCTGCAAAGTTCTGACATAACTCTAAGCTGCTTTTTCTTCCTCTCATTATGTTACCTTTAAGGGTTTTAGAAAGTCCAGAATTTGCAACATGATTAAAACGGTAGCAAGAAAATAGTGAAAAAAAACAAAAGAAAAGAAACACCAGGGAACAGTCAGCACTTGCAGGGTGAAGAGGTAGGACCTGCAGCTTCCTTTCGCTGCAGAGTTGTCTGTGGGATCCACCTTGTTGTGTGTTGCTGAAACTGAAACTCTCCCTTAAGGAGTCAGAAAGCCAGCCAAGTCTCTGAGCTGACGGTTGTTGCAAAATACAAACATCTAGAGGGCCACGATTTTGGTGTAAATCCAGGATAAAAATTGAAAGAGATGTTAAGAAACCTTTAATCTACACAACATTTTTAATCAAGTAAAAGATCATGTATTGTCATATGCAGAAATGTTCACCACAATTACTGATAGTATGATCCAGAATTTCATGACACTACAATGGAGTGATTTATGACTTTCATGAATAACATATGCTAGAAACAAAAATAATCAACATGCAATATTGTGTAAGTTTTCATGGGCGGAGAATAACACCATGATTTGATTAGTACACTTATATTTGATTGGTACACTGTTTTCACACTCTTAGAGACAGGCCCATATCCAGAATTTCCCTGAGAGAACAACATTCGTATTTTAAAAGCTTTTCCAATCCATGAAAAAACAACACAACTTTTATGTTAACACAAGCTACTGTTTATTTATATTCGTATCATGAAACATAGATCTGACTCTTCAGGCATCAAAGCTTCTGGAAGTTTCCTTTGCACATTGAATAAAGGGTCAGTGCCTTACCACATCCCACAAGCTCTCCATGAGCTGGACCTCCTTAACGTCAACTTACGACGTGTCACCTTGCCATGGCCCATCTGATTTCCTTTCTTTTCCTTCTTTTGCTGCACAGCTGATTCTTCTAACTGAAAGCTCCTTTGGGCATTCATGCTAACTTCACCTCCTCTGCTGATCCTCACTTCTCGCTTCCCCTATTAACGACTATTTAACTCATTATCTACCCAATACAGAGGTTCTGTCCTTTTTTATTTACATGCTGGCTTAGTATTCTTCTTACTCCAAGTAGAGTACAAGTATCATGAAAACAGGACCTTGTTTGCTTTCCTCATTTCCATGGCAATCCCAGAGACCACTATAGAAACGGGAAATATTCAATAAATAATTGTTCAACCAATGCACTGAGCAACTGATAAACATCCTGGATATAGATATCCTGGATATCTATATCAGGATATAGATCAGCATAATTTATCATTTTGATCATTGATGCATTCAACTATAGTTTACTTTCTCTAAAATATGTTTGTTTTTAATTATGAAGGTAGGTCAAATAAGATATTTTGATATTTTGAAAAATGTTGTATTAACTTGAATTCTTTCAATTAAAAACAAAAACCATTGCTTGCCTCTATGGATACCAGGCAGTGAGCAAGAACTATGTAATTTCCCTCCAACTCTATTTCCGTTTTCCATAGCTTTTTGAGGTTATATAATTCCGAAATAACTGAGGAGTGTAACTGAAAAGAATCTTCCTAGCATTTTCATATCCCAGTACCTTCATATGCAAATTAAAGATGGGAATATTCATTCTATGCACATGCAATTTTGTAGTTGTTATGGTTCTTTTCTCATTCACTTAAGATACTACTAGTTGTTTATAATTGGACAGTGGATTAAAGTCACATGTGATTGTACTACGTGCTGCTTAGCCTTTTATTTTATTTTCCTATAGACAAGAAACACATAGTGAAAAAAGATGGCTTGAGGAAAAATAAATTTCCTTATGCAGATACTTTCAAATTTAAAAAACAAATGTTTCCTAGAGTCCATGTTTATTCTACTAAAGGAGCAGGCTACCTATTGTAAGCAATGGTATCCATAAATATTTACCAGTTGTTTTCATCAGCAGGCATACTATCAAAATATCCAAGTAAAATAGAAAGAAATAACAAACACTAAGCTTTTCCCCAGCTTTCCTTACTTGCTTTTTTAAAATGATTACTCAGATCACTTTTTTTTTTTTGCTGCTCTTTGTCTCATTCTTAGGTATTCAGCACCTATGATAATTTGCTATGCTTAAAAATAATGCCATTTTATTACATTGAACCCTACGGATGATTTAGCAGCTTATTCATGACTTGGACGTGCCTGCTGCACATTCTATTTCATGATTTAATTTTTGGTATTTGCCACATTTATAGTAAAATTAAAATCAGGGCATTTTTTTTTCCTGTTTCCTCATTGAATCCTCTGCTTTCTTTCCTGCTGCTTCTTCATATTGAAGCCTATTTCCATTTTTCATCCTTCTGAAGTCATGGTCAGCTTCCTGGCAGACATGGGCGTGATTGGGGCTGGGGAAGACATTTACACACTTAATGCAGAGGCATGACAGTGTTTCAAAAGTAGTGTGCCAGGACTCTACTCCTTTGCTTTCAGGAAAGGTTGAGAAAAAAATATTTGAGGAGTACTATAGTTTCCAGCTATGTGCATAATGCAGAAGTGATTTAGCATTCCATGAAGTGCAATCAAATGTGTCTGAAAAATGAGACTGCACATCCATGAACACCTTTTTTAAACATTGCCTCCTACCAAAGTGAAAAAGAAAATTTGAAAGATGTATCAGTCCCAAGGTTGCCAAAGCTTATAAAACACAGTCATTTCTTTGCACAGGGATTTTTTACATAATAGGGCTGTAACTTTGAAATTAAGAGTTGAAATTGGATTAAGTCAGTGCTGTGGCACAACAGGTTAAACGGCTTCTTTAGATGTCACCACAGCATGTCTGGTATGTCAGATCAAGTCCTGACTGCTCTGCTTCCAATCCACTTCCGGCTAATGCATCTCAAAGGGCAGCAAGTAATGGATGCTTGGGCTTCTGTCACTCAGGAGGGAGACCAGGAGGGAGTTCCTGGCCCCTGGCTTCAGCCTGTCCCAAGTCTGATTGTTGTAGTCATTTGAGAAATGAAGAGGTAAGGAATGACGTCTCTCTCTGTGTTACTGTCTCTCTCTCTCTCTCTCTCTCTCTCTCTCTCTCTCTCTCCGCCTTTCAAAGACAAATAAGCCTTATACATAAAATTAAAATGCTTATGAAACAGGCATTTGGCCTAATGATTAAAAAGCTGTTTGGGATACTATCATCATATACGATGTCTAGACTCCAGTCACGGATTCTCTCCCAATCCCAGATTGCTGGTCACTGGAAACCTTGAAGACATCAGGTAGTAGTTGAGCAATTGGTGTCTGACACCCACATAAAACACTCCAGTGGAGCTCCATGCTCCGGGCTACCAGCTGGACCAACCCTGGTCATTGCAAGGATTTGATGAATGAACCAGGGAACATGAGATTTCACCCTGTCTATCTCTGTGTCTCTCTTTCAGATATAAAAAAAATAACAATAAATGCATATTTCAGAGAACTATGTGCTCAGAATAATAGCTACACAGAACAAAAAAAAATGAATGAAAAAAGTGATACTCTACTAAGAATATTTTTATATTCTAAAAACGCACAAATGCTAAAATCTGTGTTTCCTCCATAATCCTATGTAGAATAGATTTTAAGATAGTTGGATAAAAACAGATTTTCCTTGGAATTTTTTCCTTGGGTACTAATTAGCATGTATGCTAAGAAACATGTTGAATTGGACTCTAACAAGAAATCCTATTCCAAATGGGTTTACAAATAGCTTAGTGCTGAGGGTTTAGGTTACTTCCACAGCTATAAACTGGAAATCGCATCCTTCTTTTTCCTTAAAGTAAAGAAGTCTCTTCAAATTTTAAATCCCATTGCCATTAACTCTCTCAAGTTCAAAGAAGAAAGGTAAACTTATAATGGCTGTTGACTCTTTTTTCCTCTTTTCTAAATATTAGAAAGAGAATTTCTAAAATTTTCTTTTATAACAAGAAGGAAAAATACTACTTTGAAAAACACCAACTATCCAAATCATGCATAGAATAAGTGTATGTTCGTATGCATGCAAAAGTCAATAAATAACAGCTTACCAGCATTTAGCTGAATTGATTCTGTTTTCTTCTCACCTTCACTGTCAGTGTTGGGAACATTATTTGTAACACATTTCTGCTCATGTATACTGATTTTATGAGCCTACTAAATACAGGGTATTTAAAATCATGTTATTTTTTCACATATACTTCAGTTTTCAAAAATAAGTATATACCTTTATTAAAAAGAAGTCCTCCCATTAAGCATAGCAAAGTGTGAAAGGAGGATCAACAGAACTATTCCGCTAAAGGACGAGGACAACCACTATAATCCATGTCCCTCTGGGCTGAAATAATATTAGATTTGGTGAGGGGGACCATATATCATAAGACCCCCTGGACAGGACAAGGAGATATGTCATTGTACACAAGGGGTGGACTCAGAATGACTCTGTACCCTCTGATGCTCTAGTTTATCTTAGGATACGTCATTGACACACTCGCTCATTGTCATCAAATCCCTTACCACCTTCTTTGTCTCCCTCCAGTGCTTCTCTCTTTTCCAGGAGAAAATACAGACATGCCACTGATAGCCATTGCAATACTATTTAATTTTTCTCTTTTATTCATAACTAGTAAATCTTTCTTATATAAAGCCTCTGAATTTAATAATGTGATTTGAATTATTTAAATTTCATTATATTAAAAGAAATTATGTATTCATTTTGTAGCAAAGTCACTAACCGATAGGGTCCACACTGTTTAGATAATACAGGCTAGGTGAATTATTAATAAAATATTTGACAAGGAAAGGTATGTCATTAATTCATCCTTGACATAACATTGTTGGGATCTGGAGTATGAATGGGTGTTCATTAATTTAGACTATTTTGAGCTAAGTTTATTTAGGCTTAGGGTCTGGAAATCATTGGCTACTGTCTCTGTCTGGCCATAACAAAAACCGGAACCTACTTTAGAAAATAAATACTTAAGTATCCAAATACTGGTTTGGAAAAATAATGGTAGATATTGTCTAAACTCTTCACATAGAATCTTTCCTATTTCAACCACTTATTAAAAACCATCATAGACATAAATTATAGTTTCATCAGATAAAAACACATTCACATATATATCCACATTGTATTTTCGGTTTAGGTTTTGCTATACATCAATGCTATCTTATAAAACTACTGTAAATTTGCATTGCTTAACACTTCAGGGTACTCTTGGAAAAGATTTTTTTAAACTATTAAAGGAAATTCATACTTGCTTACTTTAAGAAATTACCTATAGAACATCCCAAATGACTTTGATTTTCTTAAGATAACTGCAAGCAGTTCCTATTTTAAAAACCGATCAATGTATACGTATTGACCTACTCCATTTACCAAGATATTATTAGGTGCTGACTATTCTATTTGACCTTCAATTATTGTTTTACTCAGGCAATAGATACACACAAATCATAGCAGTCCACCTTCTTTCATTTTTTACTTTCTTACAGTTACCTTTTAGTCCTTCTACTTAGTCAATGTTATTTTTCATATCCTTTAAAGTTTGCTTTCTATTCCAGCTTCTTGCTGACAAACCTCTGGGAGGTAGAAGTGATGGCCTAAGTGTGTGGCTCCTGCCACCCACATAAGAGGCATGGATTAAGTCTCAGACTCCTGGGTTCAGTCTATCCCAGCCCTAGTTGGTCAGGCTCTTAGAAAGTGAACCCATGAATACCAACCCCCCCAAAAGACCTTAAAGATTGACTCACAACCCTCAAAAACATTTTTTAAAAAATGGAGTGACCACAGTTCCTCTTCATTTTTGAGTAAGCCTATGTTATTCCTTAAAGCATTTTTCCCTATACAATCCCATTTTTTCCAATATTCTGTATGAGTAATTTGTGCTTTAGTTACATATACCTGCTCCTTAATTTTTTTCTTAGTTTTTAAGTAAATGTCATCCTACTAAAGAGTTAAATCTAAATACTTTCTTCTTTATTTATCCAGAAGACAATAGTTTTGATTGCTCCCAAATTTTGAAACTTGCTCTGCCGTGGTTATGAGAGCCATGCATAAAAGATTGTGTTCCCAGATTGCTCCTAGAATGGAGCTGAAATGCTTTGAACTTTGCTGTATTTATTTTAAATTTTAACATGTTGAAGCGTTTTCTTGCTAAATTTCAGGAAAGTTCTACTTCATACAATACTATCTTTCACTTTCTATAGATACCTTCTGCTCACTCACCCTGTATTCTTTTATTGTGTTCATGTTTTTCCGCTTTGATTTTTCTTTCCTATTTAACAAATGTCTACCCTAAACTCTATTTCCTGATTAGCATTCACTTTGGATGTCTGCGTACAGAAAAGTCAATATGTAAATGTGAAAAATACTGGAAGAACTGAATCATGGGAATTTTGAATTCGGAAAGATCCAGGGAGCCCACACAGTTCCAGAACCTTGCAGCTGCTCTAGATGGTAAGCTCAGCCTGAGGACAGAAGCCTTGTGCCACTTCATGTAGAGCAATCTATTTTTTCAGACCTCTTCTATCTCCTTTAACAAGAAATTGCTAAAAAAAAAAAAATCATTGCAAGTTTTTGTATTGTTTATTTTAATTCCCCTCACCAAATCTCCAGAAATGCCCGGGTTTGGAGACTTCCATCTTCCATTTCAAAATTGAGCCATTTCTTCCTTCAGTGTATAACTGTATTTTCTTGATGGTGAATCAGCATGACTATGATATTTTTCTAGTTTTACTCTTGCTCTGGAGAATAAATGCAAGGTAAGATAAAGGAAAGCTACTGTAGCTGCTAAACTCCTCTCTATTGACTTTTATAAAAATATCTTTTCCCAGGTCAATTTATCTTTGCTTTCCCTGAAGAAAACAGTTGGCGTCATAAAGAAGAAGGTTAGAAGAATGTGCAACACCCACGTGACCTGGCATGATGTGTTTCATGAATATTTCTGCTGAACTTTTACTTCAGCTACTCATTAAGCCAAGTCATCATTCACACCTGCAGGATTCAAGGAAAGCACAAACTCAGAAATAGCAAGAACCATTCCATAGCAGTCTTGCATCTGTGCCTTTACATAAGGATGTCAGGAAGAGTTTTTAAAACCTAGAAACAATAAAATGCACCCTTGCTCAAGTCTTTTCTTTTACAAATAAGACAGCACAAGTCAAAAAAGTTGAATGACCGCAACGTACTGGCCCATTTCACTGCTCTGTAATGATGGACACACACCATCTCCGACACACCGGAGACCAGACTGAGAGGGAGTCAATTAAACCAGCTAACCTGTTCAGGAGCACCCAGCAATGGCCCAGCAGGCACACAGCCCTCACTAGCTTGTATCTTTACAAATCCGATTCAGGAAAGCTCATTCTGAGGGGCGGAAGAGAAAAGGCCAAACCCTGATAATAAAACAGCAAGCATAACAACTCAAAATAAGATCTTACTCAAGCTGAATTCCCAGAGCTACTTGCATATTTGGGTTATGAATCCCATCAGAGATCTAAGTTAGATTTATACAAGCAGAAAACAGGAGGGCCTTTAGAAGGGGCTGGAGAGGCGAGTTGGCGGACCTGGTAAAGTTCTGGAGATAAGATGGTGAATGCCACAGGGCAACAGTACTGAATTCTGCCTTTGAAAGTGATTATGAGGCTAAATTTCATGTTAATATGCTTTTTACCTTTTAAAAACGCTCTTAAGAGAAAAAATCAGGCTCTGTTTAAGAGAAATCAGACTCAGCAAGTCATATTATTATAATTTTTTAAATGGACCATATTTTCCCACCACCAGATGTGTCATTCCAAAACTGGTAGTAAGAATAAGGCCTGTGGAAAATGCAGAAGGCTGGCATTTCAATTTGAATAATACCCAAGCTCTAACGTAGAAATAAGGTAAGTTTATCTAGTTAAAGTGCGTTTGAAAACTTTAGTTTTTCTTTGTTAATTTCATAGAAACGACCGGAATGTAATAAGTCAGCAATCAAGAACTCACTTCATTTTATTTGTCCTAATTTTTTCCAATTCTTGTTGGCATACTGTTTGCAACTAATTTTTAAATCTCAATTAACTGCTTTATGTAATGACCAAAAGAATTTATCTTAGTCTTGGTCGCTGCATGACTCTTTACAAACTGCCAACTCCACTTTGTCCGGTTTCCATTGCATGGCTTAAGAGACTCTCGGCAGGCATGGAGTGTTCTTATTGACACCCAGCTCATTTTTAGGGGGCCCATGCCTTACATACACGTGCCCCTGAGTTGGCCCCTCTCAGTGGCTCTAATCAAAACCATTGTCTTCATACAGATCAGCAAATAAACAAATGCACCTCTGTTGGGCAAAAGCCGACTTTGGGAATCAGTGTTTCTTGACAACCTGAGAACCTATGAGTTTGTCCTTCAGGACTCCTTGTAGGAAACGTGGGGAAGGGATGTGAGAGACTGGCAGCGGAGAAAGTGTAAAGGAACCTTGAGGGGATGCAGTGAGACTTGCGCCCTGGGACACGGCCAGTGCGAGGAGGGAGCGCGTGTTGGCAGCGCGCGGGCCAGACCGGAGAAGTCTCAGCCTGAGGGCCCCGGGAACTACAAAGGCTGTAAAGGCAGGCAGGGCGGGCAGCCGGCCGCAGGGAAATAAAAAAGAGGGAGGCGGAGCCGCCGGGGCGGGCGGGCGCGGAGGCGGCGCCGCAGCCCCAGTCGGGCCCAACTGGTGAGGGCGTGCACCGGGCTGCGCGCTGCCCAGCTCTCGGCCCTGGCTCCTCTCGCAGCACCCAACGGCTCGCTGCAGGGAAGAGTCCTCCGGAGTTTGCCCGTGAGCGTGGGGAAGTTTCCTCCCCAAGCCCGGCTCCCGCAGAAGCAGTACTTGCAGGTGCCCCGGCGGCAGCCGGCTTCTGAGGTAACAACGCTGGGGGTGGCGGCTGGGGGGGTCGGGAAACTGCTGGAACCACGACTGAGGGGCGCGACTGGGCACCCGCCGCGGGGCGGGCTCCGGGTGGGCGGGGAAGTGCATCCATACCTTTCCAGGTGCTTCGCCGCAGCGGGTTGCGCGAATCATCTCTTTGCTCTTCCACCAAACAGTTCCATTGAGTTTGGGGGCGTGCAGGGGTGGAGGAAAGGTCGAGAGGGTGGAAGATGGGGGAAGGATCCCAAGACTTTGAGAGGGGCGGCGGACTAGGTTTGTGTCCCAACTTGAAAGCTACTTGTGAGGAATTGGGGGGCCCGGGCGGGGCGCCCTAGACCTGAAGCTTGCGGAGCCAGCCCGAGCTGGAGACGCGCGGAGGTTGGGAAGAGGCCGCGGAAAGCACCGTCTGAGTTTCCCATGTTGGCGTGTCGGGTCTCCCGGCGCGTTGGCAGAGAGACCCGCGCCTCTGCCGCCGGCTGCGCGCTCCCAAGGCTTCGGGCAGGTGGGCGGGAAGAAGGAAACCCGGAGCCCAGCTGTCAAAGTGGCCCAGGTGCCACTGCTTGAAAGCTGATAGAACTGGGTTTGAGGTGGGCTCAGGGAGTGAAGGAACGGATTTGGCTGCTGTGGCTGCTGTTATTACTTTTCACAAGGCTACCTGCTCCCTCCTCCACCCTGTCTGAACATCCTGTCTATCAGCCTGTTCTTGCAAGAGGTTGCAAGGTGCGATGTTTGACGCTGGTTGGGCGTAGTTTCCAACTAGGGACACAGGTGCTACTCTGCAGCTGCTTCCCCTCCTCTCTTTCCACTCTGCACCCCACTGCTCTCATCACCAAACTGTAACTAGACCATTCCCAGGGATTTGAAAAAATGTAAATAACATAGAGTACTTATTTAGTTAACTTCCCTTTATGCAATTATATCCGTCTCATAACGCTGTGGATTTTTTAATAGGTCTCTGTTGAAGCAGTTTTTTGGGTAATTGAGAGTATTATTTACCAATGTTTATGTTCCTCTCCTTAACTATAAACATGACTTTGCCCTGTTTGCACATTTTACAGTTACTGTACCACTCAGTTTAAAGGACATGCCATTGTTTCAGACGCAGATATGAGCATCAAAATCCAGTGTGCAACCATAGTTAGTATTTATCTCTCTTCGTGATTCGGTGGCCTGGCACCTGCCGATTCCAGTACATGATCATAACACCATCTGCCTTTCTACCAAATTGAGAAGATGGGGAATGTTATTGTTTTTCTTAAACAGACAAGAATTCCCCAACAGATTTTATTATTGCTCAAAGGGCTGTGAAGAGCTTCAGTCAGATTGAAACAGATAAAATATAGGACAAAAATCAAAGTTGCACCTGTTGTGTTCAGACAAAAGACAATACCTGGGCATAGAGTTGGCTGCTAATTGACGAAAACCGAATATCCTCACATCACACTGCAATCATTTTAAGTGAATATGGTGAATAAGAAACGGTATTGAATATCTCAAAAACAAGACCATGAGTCTTCCTGATTCCACTTAGTTTTCTTTTTCTCCTTTGTTGCAATAGCATTTTCTAGAAAATGAGCACCTTGCATGTAGATGTTGGTAGGTGCTAACTACATACTATATTTTGTAATACAGAGGTTTGGTGACAGTCCAAAACACAAATGTTTCAATCATTACCAACCATCTGTTCTTTCCACTCATTCACTTGAAGCACAGTGCTTTATTTTCACAGGCATCAAAACATGCCTATTCATTTCATGCATTTCCATGAATATTCTGAAAACCAGTGGCATCTGATATTAACCCGAGTTTGGCAACAATAAGCAATTCTCACTTTATTTTCCATGAAAGAAGAAATCAAAAACTTTGTAAAAAGTATTTAAGGAAGGCTTGTGTGCATTCTGGTGATGTCTTCCTCTGCCTCCCTACCATTTTGTTACCAGAGAGAAGCTGAAATTTAATGTGCTGGTGATGTTCTCTCCCTTTCTTCGTAGTCACAGGTGTAGCATTTGAGGCTCTGAGGCAGCACATTAAACACCCTGTGGCTTAAGAAAATCAGGTTGCTTCCATAAGGGGTATGACATCTTCCCAGGAAGAGCTGACCAAATGGGACACCAAATTAGTATTTCAAGTTTCAAATTTCAGATAAAATAGAACTAAGAAATATATTGTTTCCACACACAAGTATTGAAAATGAAAGCTACCAACTAATTCTATAGAATAAGAGTGCGAATCTATTGGGCAGTTGACCTGGCATCTAGAACAACAGTTAAAGTGCCCATGGCCTGTGATCTCAGTTTCTGAATGCCCGAGTTTCAGTGCCAGCATAGGCTCATGGCTTTAGCTTCCTGCATTTGTAGACCCTGGGAGACGGTGGTTTTGGCTTCGGTGAGGAAATCACGTACCACCCACGTGGGAGACCTGGGTTAAGATTTTGTTCCCGGTTTTGGTCCACCTAGCCCCAGATGCTGTGAGCCTTTGGGCAGTACCACAGCATGCGGAGGCTCACACGCTCTCACACCCTCACTGGCCATCGCATAAATAAATTAATTATTTACTTTTGTAAAAGTACAATTATCCCAGAGTGAAGAAATTGAAATCTGCATGCATATTTTTATAATGCATATTTTCCATGAATTTTTCAAAGAATACCTGTATCCACTGTTTTCACTTATTTTGCATCAAAAGCTTATTTTTAAATCACATTTTCCAAGAATTGTTTTTTTTTGCAATACGTTATATTTATGTTTTGGAACCTGAGTGAGTTAGACATGAAGACCAGAAGAACTCCCAGCCTTTAGTGTGTTCAAATTAATAAAGTGATATTTGAGATTTTGAGTCTCTTTTGCAAGAGTAATTTTCCTTTTAGAGCTGTTTGCTGTAACTCTATGTAGTAGTTGAGTATTAGGGTGCTACCAACTTTCAAAATTAATTCATGCAAGGTATATGTTGTTCCTCCATGTGTCTGAAACACTAGTAATGTTAGTTTTCTTTTACTTGGGGCACAATGTTCCAAATATTCTTGAGAAGACTATGAGGGTGACCTTGCTGACCCCCTACAAATAATTGACATGTTCTTAAGGAAGATGAACAACCAGAGAAGCAGGGTAACTTCTCACCTGTCCTGTACTGCCCTGTACTGCCCTGCCTTTGTTAAGATTTTGCCAACTCATGGTAGTGCAGGTTTGAAGAGGATGAACCCAAAGGGTAGTTCATTCTGAAAGAAAAGCTGCCTTTAAAATATGGTCTAATTTAAACCCTTGGGTTTAACATAAGAATATGTTACATTTGATTTTCTGTATACTAAAAATGAATTATTGAGGGGAAACAGTTTCACCATCTATAGTAGGCACTGAATTATTCATGCTAATGAGAGGAATAGAAGCAGGGATCATCTAAAAGCACGGCCATTTAGAAAGTCATTTGTGTTTGTCTTTGGAATGTATTACATGTTGGGTTTCAAAACAGTTTTCATTGTTATTGTTGGTAAACTGCCTCTCTAATTATTTTGTTTTGTTTAGGTTAATCTTTAAATAAGCTCACACCAAAACCGATTTATTGGGATGTGGGGCAAATGGGCAGCCTGCCCAGAAATGAACTCGGTGACAAAAATAAATAAGTCTGGTATGAAAACTTTAGAGTAGATTGCATATACTTCACAGAAAGATAACCACGGCACGACTTTGTATCTGCTGAATGAAAAATGTGTGGAGACATGTTTCTAGAATAAAATAAGAGTCGTGTGCTCAGGATTTGAGAACTTCAATCTGATTTTTCCTGTAAGAGAAATTATCAGTATGTTCTACAAAAATGATTATGAGGTGGTTCCTGTAACAAAATCAAAATCAGCTAACTGGGCCCGGTGCCGTGACCTAGCAGCTAAAGTCCTTGCCTTGCACGTGCCAGTACTCATTGGTAGATGAAGTATAAAATGCAACACAGGTAAATAAAGGCCTATGAGGGGCCTGGCGCGATAGCGTAGTGGTTAAGTTCTTGCCTCGCACGAGCCAGGATTCCATATAATTGCCAGTTGTAATCCTGGTGATCCAGCTCCCTGCTTGTGGCCTAGGAAAGCAGTGGAGGACGACCCAAAGCTTTGGAAACCTGCATCCACGTGGGAGACCCAGAACAGCTCCTGGCTCCTGGCTTCAGATCCGCGCAGCACTGGCCGTTGTGGTCAAATGGGGAGTGAACCATCAGACAGAAGATCTTCTTTGTGTCTCCTCCTCTCTGTGTATCTGACTTTGCAATAAAAATAAACAAATCTTTAAAAAATCAGCTGACAAATCTCGTGAAGTGGAATTGTTACTTGTTTTCCTGAAGCTCACATACATGAATGATTTCTGAAGCCTTACAGATGTGTTTTCCAAAAGAAAAAGCTAACAGAATAATAGGCTTAGTCCATGTGATCTCTGTACCTATGTCCAAATCAAAAGAGAAAGAGCTTATCTAAGAGAAGCTCTCAAGTATCGTTACCTTGGACCTGCTAAGATAAAAAAGTTGATGTTCAGCAGGACTGCAAATGAACCGGATTCTATTGTGTTTTATAGGGTGCGAGGGCAGTGTTTGATTGTGAAATAGTCACTTAAACAAGATGCTGCGTCGTCACACCGTGGAAGTTGCTGTTAAACAACTTGTTTATGCCCAATGTTTAGGTACAGGTAGATTTTGTTGAATAACTAGCTCTGTGGTCTCTTGGGATTCAGTAAGTCTCTGTGTGGAAGGTTAGACTGTGGGCAATCACCCAGGCCCCTGCCCTGCTGCCTGGAGGGCATGGCCTAAGCCTAACCTCCCCCATGGCCTGAGGCACAGCCTTCAGGCCTACACAGAGAGGGTGACCTCCAACATGGCTAGAAGGTCAAGGGAAGTATACCTGAACATGACCTCTGACATCACTGGAAGATCTAGGGAGATAGACATGTCATACAGCCAATGACAGTGTCTTTGGTGGGCGTGGGGTCTGCAGGAAGGCTGGCTCCTGCCCTCCCCTTCCTCACCCTTTAAGGCTGTAAGCCGTGTGTAATAAAGCGGGCATTCCTCACCAGCTTGTCTCTGTTGGTTCTTGTGGCTGAAGGCCAGCTTCTGCCTCACCCTCGGTGACCTTGGGGCCTGCTGGCAGGTCTAAACCCCGAGAACTGGCGCCTGATAGGGACCCCAGAACTTCAAGACACAAGACCTCTGGACTTCAGAACAGGAACTGCAAGACCACAGAATTTGAAGACTTCAAAACCTCAGGACTTTAGAACAGGGACCGCAGAACCTCAAGAGTTCCAAAACTTCGGGACTTCAGAATAGGGGCATCAGAACTTCAAAACTGCAGGACTGCAAGATCTCAGGTAAAGCTGGGTGAGGCCCCAGCCTCGGCTTGTGCTCTCTGAATTTCCTGCCTTAACCCGAAGGCTCTGCGATTTTTCGTCCCAATTTGTGGGTTCAGACTTCGCCCAGAGGCGGGCACCCCCAGTTCGTGCTCTTGAGATTTTCTCCCCTCTGGTTTGGTGTCTGTGTTGGAGGATGTTTGCCTGTTTGTGGAGCTCCTAGCGTGAATACTGTTCCCTTGTATATGTCCAGGAGGCGCAGGAATTCCATAATCTTAGGTTGGGCAGAGCCCAGCCACCCATGTGAATGGGAGGAAGGGGAGAGCCCGCCCACTGGAAGCTGGACTGAATGCTTTGCTCTGATAGCCCTTCTTGGGATGCTGATTGTGTTAGCTGACAGCTGGCTGCTCTTGATTCATCCAGACTTCCATTACCTGACCCTAAGTTTTTTTGTTGCCTGGTCGCTCACTTATTAAATGCCTTTATAAAATGATAAAGAGCGCCTGGCACGATAGCGTAATGGTTAAGGTCCTCGCCTTGAACACGCCAGGATCCCATATGGTCACTGGTTCTAATCCCAGCAGTTCCATTTCCCATCCAGCTCCCTGGGACCCTGCACCCGCTTGGGAGACCCGGAAAGAAGTTCCTGGATCCTGGCTTCGGATAGGTGCAGCACTGGCCTTTGCGGTCACTGGGGAGTGAATCATCGGACGGAAGATCTTCCTCTCTGTCTCCTCCCCTAGTATATCTGCCTTTCCAATAAAGTAAATAAATCTTTAAAAAAAATGATAAAGAAGAAAAAAATCAAGCCAAAAAAAAAAAAAAGATTCTACAGAACTTATTCCCTGGGCT
This sequence comes from Ochotona curzoniae, assembly GCF_017591425.1. NCBI lineage: Eukaryota > Metazoa > Chordata > Mammalia > Lagomorpha > Ochotonidae > Ochotona > Ochotona curzoniae. The sequence continues at coordinate 5,966,559 of NW_024466218.1, forward strand.
TGTGAATTCTACCTTGAAAGGTCTTTTGTTGTGATAAACTTTTAGCAAACTGACTGATTCGTCTGCATGTCCATGGCAACTTTTGGGAACTTTAGAATTCAAAGAAGATATTTGTCTCTTGTAACTCTTACTGTTTCGTTTGTGTTATTTTAAAACAAGTAAAATTTTATCATAAATAATTTGGCATAGGATTAAACTAACGCACTATTGAAGTAGTTCAAGGTATAAGCCAAAATGTGCTATTCATTGTCTACAGAGCATTTTTATATGTTGAAGTAATTCTTGTGTTTTCAGCTGGTTATCAAATTTTTCACTGCCTTTAATTGTCCAAGGTTTTGTATTGGGTTTAACGGTATTCGAGGGATGATTTCATGCCAATAACAGTCTAATGTATATTGTGTTACACTAACTTCAACAACAAAATATCTTGTTTCAGATTATTTTTAGTCATCCTTTAAAAGGCATCCAGGAATTCAATGGCTTCGAATCCTAGGGCTTCCCTTGGTATTCTTACGAGGCCTCAAGAATGCCAACGGATTAATCTCCCGTTTTGTGGAGACAGTAGATCAGGCTGATTGGATTATATTGAGGTTTTTGCCACATGGAGTAAAATTCTGTCGTATCAAAATGTTGGATTCATCCATGGAGTTGTGAAGGTTTATTTTAGTTTGCGCACTATTCATGATTTAGCTCTACAGTTGTACCTGGTTGTTCACTGTGTATTCCTGGCATAGCTATATTACTGGGAAGACTGAAAATCGGATTTTTGCATTGGTGGAGGAATTTTATAGCCGTGACTTTTTACTCTCAGGGTCTTTGTTCAAGACTGTGAATTGATGGCTTTTCACATATTGGTTTCTGGTGAACACTACTATTACTAAGCTTGGTTGAGAATAATATTTTTAAGTCTCCAAAAGTGTGTGTTTGTCTCCAAAAGTGTGTGCGCACACATGTGTGTCTTTATGCTTGTCTTTTGTGCAGTTGTTTAACAGTGCTATCATGTGTTACTGTCTGTCTATTGGTCAGAAAATGTTCTAGCTTTTGTGAATTAAGTTTAAAGTGAGTAAATTTATTCATCTGTTTTTACTCATCAGCTGTCTGGATCCTCAGCTGCAAACACAGGGCACATAGTTTGCGTATCCAGCAGCAAGAATAGGTTGCTTTGAGACTGTGGCAGCGCCTGGATTCTGTAGACATTCCCAGAGTGTTACAATAGGATTGTAAAAAGTATCTAAGTGATTTTAAGCCATTGCCAAAAAAACCTTTGTCCAGCAATAAGATTATTAGTTAACACAGATTATTTTATGTAATTTAAATTAATAGGCTGTTTTCAAAAAAAGTTACATCATTGATACATTTATATTTACATTTATTGTTAACCTGTGTTCCTGTCTTATTTATAGCAGGCAATAGGTCTTTGGGATAAATGTTTTGTAAAGCTATGATTTGACAGTTCTCACTTTATATACTGTTCCACATAAGAGTAAACAACCTGGTAGCTCAGATCTAAGGCCCTGCTTAATATCCCCAAGGCAAGGGTGTGGTTGAAAGAAGATACCAAGATCTTAAGAATGTGCTTGAAAAGCAGAGTGGGGGATATACTACCCCTTGTGAACGTGGCCTTATTCACCTTAAATTTCCTTCGTATTTTGCGTTCTGGTGAGCTGCCAGCTATGTGTCACTGGAAGCTGCTTACAGGCCCAGCACAGGTGCCTTTGATCTGTTGGAGGGACCCAGCCACCCTAAAGTGGAGAGGTCCCAACCCCTTGCTAACTCTGGGAAGAGGGTTTGCTTGCGTTTTTCCAGAAACTGAGCCTCAGCCTGTGTGGGTGCCTGCTCGTAATGTCAAGCCCTGAACCCCATCCCCTGGAGGATGCCCCTCTAGTAAGACAACTTCACGATTTTATCCTGAAAGACCCTTCACCATCAAGGAGACAATGGAGGAGGAGGCCACCCCTTCCCAACACTGGGTGCAAAATGGCCTTAGCATCTTAACACTCAAAAGTCAGCAAGAGAAACCTCCAAGCTCCAATCAACACGTCAGTACCAGCTGACTTCTACCTTCTATCAGGGACCTCTAGAAATGAACCCCTGGAGAGTGCCCTGCTGCTGTCCTTGGCCTTTCTCCGCCCCCTTTTCAGCACTAAGAAGCCAGAGTGGTCATCATCCTATATCCCTGGCAGCAGCTAGGCTCCATTCTCCTGGGGGGATATGAGGAGCCAGATGGGTAATAGGCATTTAGGGTCTCTGGTAAAGTTACCGTTTAATTTCCACGGTGTATTGGACTTAATATCAAGGACATTCAACATTGTTGTAATAGGCTTTCTGTCTGCTGGATGTTCATTTTGCCCTCAAATGTCTGTGCCAACATCCTAGAACCACAGGACTTATGAGTGCCCTATGGCGGAAGTTTTTGTGGTATAATTTGTTCCAAAAACAGAGAGGGCAGATGTGGGGAATCACCCAGGCCCCTGCCCTGCTGCCTGGAGGGCATGGCCTAAGCCTAACCTTCCCCGTAGCCTGAGGCACAGCCTTCAGGCCTACACAGAGAGGGTGACCTCCAACATGGCTAGAAGGTCAAGGGAAGTATACCTGAACCTGACCTCTGACATCACCGGAAGATCTAGGGAGATAGACATGTCATACAGCCAATGACAGCATCTTTGGTGGGCGTGGGGTCTGCAGGAAGGCTGGCTCCTGCCCTCCCCTTCCTCACCCTTTGAAGCTGTAAGCCGTGTGTAATAAAGCGGGCACTCCTCACCAGCTTGTCTCTGTTGGTTCTTGTGGCTGAAGGCCAGCTTCTGCCTCACCCTCGGTGACCTTGGGGCCTGCTGGCAGGTCTAAACCCCGAGATAGAACGCCCAAGAATATATGTTTGGGAAAGCAGATAACACCATTTTTATTTCAAGGATTCACTGAGGAACTGTAAATCTCAGAGAGGTAAAGTGAATACTAGAGAAGTGTATGTACTTTCCAGAATAGAGATTATGTCCTCATAATAAATGTGTTCAGTACGACCACTGAAAGGGAGATCTCTTTTGGAGCAAATGTTTTCATTTTTCTATAAGGATGGCATTTTTGAAAGATTGTGACAGACTGAGTCTTTAGAAAGAAATATTTTGATTGAAAATACAATAGAGACCCATGGAACATATTTTATACATGCTTATGAACGGCATTAGTTTCTTCTGGTCAGTGTCTTTAGAGTTGAAATAATGAATATTTTTTTTACAGCCGAGAAAGACTTTATACCAGTTTATTGCAGTGGTCTCATTTTGCAGTTAAGGAAGTCTTGGGACACCACAGATATCCTAGTCAACTGCTAAAGGTCACACTGGTACTTGACTAGCACAGTGGAGAAGAGACAGTTTATTTCCAGAGTCCAAATCCAGCCACCTTAAAGTAAGCTAGATAATAGGGTTAGCTCTGCCTGCCTAGCGCACTGCAACAAGTGCACAGTAGTCAGGCAGTGAGGAGATCCAAAGTCGTGATTGGCCTTCTGTTGTGCACCGAAAGTCACCACACACCATTTTGTGTCCCTTGATCCATTTAGATGTTGTCTCCTACTTAGTAACACGTATTTTGTGTTGTACTCATGGTATTTTTAAATATATTTTACAACACTATAATTCCTGAAAATGAAAAAAATAAGTATAGCCTAAAAGTAATATTAGGATAATTCCAAACTAATTTATTTGCAGAAATGGAAAGGAGAAATAATACCTGTTAGAGGGAACATTTGCCAGTTCAAATTATAGACTGTCCAAATGGAGAAAATGGAAAATAAGCTTGATAAATAAGAGAGTAAATATTATTAATGTAGCTCCACCGAGATTGCAAAACTTCTTAGGGAACATTCACATGTTGCTGATGTGAACTCTCTTCTGAAGGTCACCTACCATATCGTCAATAACAAGTATTCCAAAATGGAGTATCTTGGCAATGGTGATAGTTCTAAACATTGGTTTCTATTAGCATTATAGTCCATTAATTCCAAAATTAACAAACTATTTAAAGAATTAGGTTATTGGCGATAACCACTTTATTTTAAAATGTTGTACTGTTTTGATAAAATTTTTAACTCCTGGGGCCCAGCATGGTGGTCTAGTGGCAAAGTCCTTGCCTTGGTAAACACCAGGATCACATATGGACCTTGATTTTTGTGCTGGCTGCTCCTCTTCCCATCCAGCACCCTGTTTGTGGCCTAGAAAAGCAATAGAAGATGGTCCAAAGCATTGGGACCCTGCACTCACATGGAAGCCCTGCAGGATGCTCCTGGCTCCAGAAGTTCTTAGGTCCAGCCATTACAGCCACTTGGGGCGTGAACCATCTCCTTCTCTCTGTGAATCCACCTTAATGTGTGTGTGTTTAAATTCTTAATTGTGATTGTATGCCAGATTCTACAAGTTTGGCACTCGTAACTAATTTGATTCTGTGGTTGTTTAATTGTTTTATATATTTGCTCATATTCTTTAAATGAGACTGTCCCCACCCTCCCCAACTAAATCACCTGGAATTCTTCCCAAGCTCCTATAACTTTGACAACCCTAAACATACAAAATTCTTCCTAAAATCTTCTCAAGAGTGACACTGACCCTGACGGAGCCATGGGACTAAATAAGCAAGAAATGGGTGTTTATGTATGTATGACTTTTTCTCGACACCTCTACACTTCTTTTAAATGGGACCAGTTTACTTTTTCAATTGGTCTCCCGCCTTCGGTTAATGGGGGGCATAGACTCATTGCTTCACAGTTCAAACTCATGCTCTTTACTATTATTATTACTATTATTTAAAAGGCAGAGAGGGAGATTTCATCTGCTGGTTCATCTTCTAAAAGTCTAAAACATCCATGGCTGGGTCGAATCAAAGCCAAAAATTAGAGGTTTAATCTGGGCATCCCAGCCACTTGAGAACTACTATGAGCTGTTTTCCAAGGTGTATTGGAAAGTGGCATTGGGAATGAAGGGAGGACTCGCACCCAAGCTCTTCAAAACAGGATATAAGTGTACCATTTGGTGGGTCTCTTAATCTCTGGGCCAAATACCTACACCTTCTCCTCTCGTGTTTTGTGTCACTTTCACCTTTATACTCTTTCCCTCAAGAATCTTTTGTCTGTGAGTAGATTTGAGTTGTGATAAACTAATGTACCAACTGGTTAATACTTTGGTTTTCCTTAGCTTTGATTTTGTTTAAATTCTAATTTGCAGAAAATGTTTCAGTTTTATTATTATCATTATTTTCCGTGATACGGTTTTGTGAGACAGGGATGCTAGTTGCACAGCCTTTCTCGCTCTCCATTCTCCACTCCTGCACTCGTATTGTTTCCCTCATTGTATCACAATAGTATAGTCCTTCAGCAACATTCAAAAATTCAAGATTCTGCTATTTAAATGTGTCATGATATTGTAGGTATAGACAATAGTAGAAAGTCTGGTGTCATATGTCAAGGTATATTTGTTTCATTGGGAGTCCTCCTTTTATTTGGGAATAGAAATGCATACTGCAGTGTATTTTCACTTCCTAGTAGGCTACTCTCCATTATACAGTTTATCAATGAGGATACATGCATATAAAAGTTTACTTACGTCTATCTGCTTTGTATTGTGCATGAATGTTGCTTTATGTCAGAGAAAATATATGTTTGTCCTTTGGGTATGGCCCTATTTCACATAATGTCATATTGGCCTCCCGTTGGGACCATTTTGCTGCAAATGGCAGAATTTTGCTTTTTTAATGCCTGTATAGTTTTCTATGGAGTAGATGTACCACAATACCTTTAAAGGATTTTGTGTGAGCAAGGGAGAAGATCCCATTATATACATTCATATATAAACACACACACACATACACATACACACACAGGAGAGAGAGAGTGGAGAGAGAGTGAGGGAGAGAGAAAAAAACAGAGAACAATGGTTTACAGATTGATACAACCGTGAGATACTATATAGAGGAGTATGTTCTTTACAATCAAGAAAGGCGGCTGTACCCTTAAAGAGGAACGGTTATACAAAATCTAGGACTGTTTTATTGTATATTGTTCATTCTTACTGATGCTTCTTGGTCAGTTGTGTGACCTGACATTCAGCCTCAGACTGACCCCTGACTGTATTTGATGTACTTTTGTTACAGTTTCTAATATAAGTGTAGTGATGCAGTGGGAATTCAGAGAAAATGAAATTGAAGTTGTTAGATTGTACAAGTGATAAGGAAATAGGGAACTTCTTTCATGTAAACAGTACAAAGATCGATTGAGGCAGTGGTATTTCACTGCCGTGTCTGCTTTTTATGGAATGCTTGTGTGGAATAGAGGCCAAGATTGTGAAAGCACAGCACTCCTTCCTTTTAGCCTTGCTCACACCACTACAGAAGGAAAAAAAATCCTCTTTGTCAGAATAAACAGATATGACATATCCAACTTACTGTAGTGCCTCCTCTTACCATAGTGCTTAAAACTACTCTAGACTGAAATCTATAACACTAAGATATACAGCTAAGAAAAGTGTAAATTAACCCAACTAATGTGGTTAAAAAAAAAGTAAACTTAAGCTTTCTGAAGCCTCTGTTAGACATACCTGAAAATGGGAAAAACTAAATCAAACACTGCCAAGTTGTTGAAGAATGCAATACATGTTCTTTCTGTTCCACTAATTCCAGGAGCAAGAAGCCAAAAGCCCACAGAGCATTGTAAAGCTAAGGTTACTTTCAGCAAATATGGTGCATGAGGATTTAGATAAAATACTAATGTTATAATTAATATAAATTTCAAAATTAAAATGTGGGTGCAATATTTTGGAAGCATATCTCTAAATAATTTTTTTTCACAACATGCTTTGAATAGTAGATTACGATAAGAGCAACTAATTCCCCCACAAAAACGTTATCACTTTCTCAATGTTTTTTTTTTTTTAAGTGGTTAGGTGTTAGTGGCATTTTTATCCTAAAAGCAGTAACTTCTAACACTCCTTTTTACCTTCTGCCATTTGTATTCCTGTTTCAATTAGGAATTATGTTTTTATTATTATCAGAGATTCTGTTGCAGAATAGAATGAGATTCTGTCACATCAATAGGTCCAGCATTCAATTGAATGCACAAATGTCACCTTATTGGTTATTTGTAGCTGACATCTGTGCTGATTCTTACATATTTTCAGTGGTGTACCTGGTACAATGGCTCAGTGGCTAAATCTTCACCTTGTAACTTCCAGGATCCCATACGAACACTGGTTTGTGTCCAAGGTGCTCCACTTCCCATCCAACTGCCTGATTGCAGCCTACAAAAACAGTGGAGAATGGCCCAAAACACAAAGGCTTAACTGGCTAATCCTCCACTTGCCAGTGCCACATCCCATATGGGTACAAGTTTGTATCCCAGCTGCTCCACTTCCCATCCAGCTCCCTGCTGATGGCCTGGAAAGGCAATAGAGGATGGCACAAAGCCTTGGAACCCTGTACCTGCTTGGGAAACCCAGAAGAGAGTCCTAGCTCCTGGCTTTGGATAGACTTAACTCCAGCTGTTGAGGCCATTTGGGTAGTAAACCAGAAATAAAAAATTTCAATAAATGTTGATCCAATGCTTACATTATCTTTTGTGACTTCAGTCTCTATATATATATATACCACTAACTAGAATGTCTAGAAAATCCATCTTTCAGATCAATAAGTCATAGAGCATTTGCTGTAGAAATTAATCTACGAATTGCTGAATTCTCACTGAACTTTAGTTTGCCTGAATTTTCTCCCCATGGATGAAAAAAGTGATATCCCATAAACATCTGTTGTAGTGTGGATTTAATGCCTGAGACTCTAGCAAAAATAATTACAGCTCAAAAAATCCCTCTATCTTTCCCACTTCTGTATATCGCATTTCTGCTTTTCTATCTTAAAGAAACAGCTAATAAATGAGGCCACAATCAAACTTGGGGGTTTCTATTCATGTCAGCTGTACTTCCATTGTTCTCCCAGATCTTTTTCTTTTTTTATTCATGATATTTTTTTCTCCTTCAACCCTGTATAAATGCTTTTATTGAGTCACCAATTGTTATCTCCAAAGTATATTATGAGTGAACCTCTCCCCTCACCCCAGTTCAGTTTCATGGTCTGAAACATACTGAACAACATACTGAAACATTACCCTGTTAAGTCCTTTGGTAACAATTTTACATACCAACTTAAATGTTAACTTCCCAAATGATCCATTTGTCCCACCACTACAGTTTCTTCCTGCCCTTTTATATAGTCCCTTATATATACACATAAATAGATAAATATATGTGTATAATAAAGTATACATATGTATGTATCCCTTATTTCTCTGATTAGAGGTATAAATCCACATTGTTTGTGTGGATTTTTATCCTGTTAGCCATGAGGATAGATATCCATCTAGTTTTGATGGTCCTCATATAACTAGCAAATATTATAAACCTGAGAGTGGGAGTACAATACATATTTGTTAAATAAATGTCGACTGAATAAAGCTGCATATGGATAGATGTACACATATATTACAAGAAACATACACTCATATCCACCTCATATCCTAATGAAAAATAAATATTAAGCGAAAGCCTGCAGGCTGTGAGGTCTCTCTCTATGTCCCATGACCTCACCCAACAACACGCTCCTTGTGTTTCTATCACTCTTCCTTTTCGGTGAGTCAGAGATGACTCCGGCAATGCTGTCTCTATGTAGTGAGGCTGGTCTATTGAATTGCTAGAAAATTTGAAAGTAAGTTTTCCAAGTATGCCTTTAAATTATATTCTCTGACATGTGAAATCCCTTGATATTTTCCGAAGTTATAACGGCTTTATCTTATGGGATTTTGTGGGATCTTGCCCTATGCCATGTGTGCAGATTTTCTTATTAGCAAGTGAGCTAAGATTTCACTTCATTGGAAAAAAAAGTGCAACTCTCTGAAAGTTTCCATATATGGCACCCATATAAAGGTGATAGTGAAAGGAAATTAAAATAAGAATGAATACATAAAATTGAAAGCAATGGGAAAGTCTATACTTTGTCTTTATCTATGGCTTCCTAAGCATTAAGGCTTTCCTACAAAATAAATATAAGATTATTGATGATTTTCACTAAAATACACCCTAAAACCTAAGATAAAGCAGTGTTCATTGTAGATTAAATCCTTCAGGGACCCTATCAGGAGCCATGAGCATGATTCTCAGTTGTACATACCAGGAAAGCTGAGGTGTATTCTTCATCCTTGAATAAAAGAAGCCAGACACTTGATACCCAGTAACGTTGATTTACCAATATCAAAAAGCAAAGTGTTTCACTTAGTTTAAAAAGTATTAATTGCAGGCAGATTCTATGTAATGTCCAAAATGAAGTTAAATAGAAACCTAAGGAAAGATCTTTCTCTCTATATCTCCCTCTCTCTCTCTGCATTGAGTAAAAATGAATGCATCTTAAAATACAAAACCGAAGAATGCGTGAGTAGTACAATTTAGAGAATTTTCAGGCCTGAGGGAATTAGACAAAATTGAATTTAGTGATCTTATTGAATTGTTAATACATATATATATGTATATATACATATATATATATATATATCTTTCCTATTTTAAAGGCTTCCAAATCCTTGAATAATGCAAGTTAAAAGTTATTTGAATTTAATACAGCAGGAAAGGTGAACTTCTATACAGAATTTGACATTAAAAGAGAACAGCTATATGAACGATTTGTGTGGGTAATTATTAGCTGGAAGCTATTTGTACTTTAAGTTTATTGCATATACACATATGATAATAAGACCTTGCACAAATGGAAACTTTTGTTAATAAATCAATGTAAAAGATTGTGCCAAGGGAGATAATTTGAGATGTTATAGGTATATTTTAATACCCTGCAAACACAATGCAATCTTCTAGACCAAGTATGTAGCTATTTTTCATTCATATTACTTAATAGGTCATTTTACCAAAGGCTTATGAAAGGACAAATGAAACAATGGAAAATATACTTGTTCTGTTTGTACATGTTTTAAAACACTGCAACCATAAAAGAAATTGCACAGTAGAGCTTTGAAATTTGTCACTGGATGTAAGTTAAACTACACTCACAATCATAGTTATCAGAAATAAATACCTAAGCATTATTGGAGAAGTGTTCCTAGCCAGCATATAGAAATCACCGATTTAATTGGCTTTTGCTTTTTTAGTGTTGACCAGTCTGTTTAGAGAAAGCACTGAAACATAGAAGAGGTAATTTTTTTTTTATGACCCCCATTTATAATTCTTCCTGAAACTACACACACACACACACACACACACACACACACACACACAAAACCAAGGTCAGTTTTATTGTGTGTTAACAAAATAAACAAAACATCAGATCCTTCCAATTCCTTTTCTTATTTTAGATTTTGGTTACATATCTATTATTATCTCATATGTTGTATTTTCATAGTTAAGTGAAAGAACTGCTTAATATTGGTCTTTTCATTACTGATTTCCTCTCATAATTATCTTAATTTATTTTGTAGAAAGCTCAATTATGAAATCACTCGAGGAGGACTCACAGCCACTGCACTTGCTGACCTCTGTGGGTGTGGTCCTTCCTTGTCACCTGCTGCCTGTGTCTGCAGTCCATTACATCACTTTCCAATAGTTTTCCACCTGTGAAGGAGCCAGCCCTGCAGAATGGTCAGGGTTGACACACAGGGACTGTCTGCGACTGCATGGCAGGCTTCTGGAGTGCCCCTCTGATCAAGCACATTTCAGTTGTTCTCAAGTTGAAACATGCCAAATCTTTAAGTTGTGACTGAACAGTCCTGGCTTTTTTTCTGTCTTTCTCTACAATACCCTCAACTGAAAGAGCACTGAGACTACCAATACAAAGGTGGGCAGGCACTGGGCCTGGCATGGTGGCCTAGTGGCTATGGTCCATATGGGCACTGGTTCTAATCCTAGCAGCCCCACTTGCCATCCAGCTCCCTGCTTGTGGCCTGGGAAAGTAGACAAGGATGGCCCAAAGCATTGGGACCCTGCACCCATTTGGAACACCTGGAGGAGTTTCCTGGCTCTTGGCTTCAGATCACCACTGCTCCAGCCATTGCAATCATTTGGGATGTGAATCATCGGATGGAAGATCTTCCTCTCTGTCTCTCCTCTCTGTAAATCTGACTTTGCAATAAAAATAAATAAATCTTTTTTAAAAAAGGTAGGCAGGCATAATATTTTCAGTGTCACATCTCCAACAATTCTGAATTTCAATGGAGAAATATATACTATGCTCTTGAGCTCGCTATTCCAATCTAAGATTTGCTGAGTGGCCTTTTGGGATTGATATCATTTGTGTCCAAATCAAATCAACACAGAACTCAGCACATTAAAATTTTCAATTGAATGTATTTAAATATATAACAGTTTAAACAATAACAATAAGAACAGTAATAATAATAACATACTTGTGCATCCTCTATTGAGCTACAGTTAGACATTTCAGTATTGTTGAGTCTTTCAATTTTGTAAGAGATTAACTGCTGTGATCAACCATTGCATTTGCACTTAATAAACACTAATTTTGTGTTCAAATCACAACCCAGTGAAAATCAGTAGAGAAATTCTGCTCCACCTAGTCATTCGAGAATCAAGATAACTTCACTAAGGAGTCCTACCAGTTTGCAGTGCCTTGAGGTCCTCCATTTGTGGCTCCACAGATGAAACAATGGAGAGGTAGCATGGAAGATTTTGTTGATAATTTTAGGGACGAGCGTTGAAATGGTGTGCATGACTTCTGTTCATAGTACCTATCATTTCAGATGGTTCCAAAACAAGCCACCTGCCTATAAACCTAGAAAGGAAAGAAAAAAAAGGAGAAAAGTGCACAAAGCAGTAACTCAACTACCCTTTCCACCCATTCTCTCTAATCATTCTCTAATCATTCTCTCCCTGAGGGAGTTGAGCAACCATCTGAATTTTTTATCGATGCCCATATTTTGCACATGCATACCTTGAATAAAATCTTATTTAAGTTTTATTTATTTATTTATCTTTGGTTTTTGCCTTTGACTCTTATAAAAAAGATCATATGATTTATCTTGCTTTGTATTTGTTTCTTTGAAAGGAATATATGTCTTCCAGGAGTAGGAAATGCTGTATATAATGTTTATCACATAGCATTTGTTAAGAGTTTTAGCATGTATTTAATAAGAGTTCTGGAAACAAGAGATCATAGAGCTTGTAACAAAGTGAACTATAAGAACAATGGTTGAACGTTTTTAACCTCATGAAATGTATTCAGAAAGCCTCCCAGCTCTAAGTAGCATAGAAGGAACTAGATCTAGTTTCATCACTGAAACTTTAGAACATTAAAAGAGAAATTGGTCATAAAAGAGCCCACAAAGAAAAGGCATGTTAGGTGTAAAAGTACAGCAATCGAACTAACCGCAGACGTTTTGTAGGTGCAACTGAAGACAACTACAGTGGAATAGTACTTGCAAGATTATGATGCAAAATAACTTATTTCTAAATTTCCACATTTGTCTAGCAAAACTCTCTCTCAAGCTTTGGAACGAGAGAAATGGTTAAAGGAGTATTGAACAGTGAAAATAGCAGAAAGCCTAGAATTTAGGGTATTGTGGTCAACATGAAAGTATGCCACGATTGTTTCATCACTTGAGAAGAACACATGTAAAATACTCTATGGTTCTAATAAAGGATAGAAAAGATAGAAAAAGTAATAAATGTTAAAAAAAAGCACATCATACAGAAAAGATGGGATAAATTATCTCAAATAGACTTATAACCACAATAAATGTGAAAACGCAAAAAACCTTCAATTACTAATAATTTTTACCAGATGGCATTTTTTTTCTATAAAGGTTGATTTGCAAGACAGAGTTAGAGAGGAGAGGGAGAGGGAAAAGGAGAGAGAGAGAGAGAGAGCAAAGACAGACATTTTCTATTCAATGATTCCAGATGGACACAATAGCCTGTACTGGACCAGACCAAAGCCAAGAACCTGGAATTAACAACAACAACAACAACAACAAAAAATCAGATACTATATATTATAACTATATGTATATAATTGTATATATGTGTGTATTTATGTATACACACACACCCACACACACATATATATAAAACACACACACATATATATAAGATACATCCCTTTAATGATTTACCCTAGCTCAAATCTCCTTTTTTTGGGGTCGTACTTTTATAATTTGCGAGTCTATCCAATCCAGTGTGTAAGTTTTCATCTCTAATGGCATCTAGGGGTCTTTTTTTCCTCACGAAGATTCTTATGTCAGATAAAAATTTATATTAAATTCAATTTACATGTTTATTTTCTGTTCATCTGTTTAATACCCATTTTAATCAAAGGAACAGCTGAAAAACGTTCAAATGCTAAAGATAAAATTTTCTTTGCCTTTTGTAAAGAAAAGGAAAACATTTGAAAGAAAGATTAATGAGCTGGCATTATATGCGTTGACCTGAAGAGACCAGGTAGGGATAGGTCATCCACTCAGGGGTCTTTTTGTTCATTCAACAAATGTTTCTGTTCTCCTCACCATGTCTGAGTCACTGCATTGGGCACGGAGGGTTTACGAACATCAGAGACGGGAATGGACTTTAAAAAGAAAGAAGACAATGTTCACCTGCTCCTGGAGAAAAGAGACTGCACTCCCTTTTTAAGAATTCACATAGACTTTGAGTGATACAACTGAAGAAATGATCAAGAGCTAGACCATGGAAGGCCCTGTCAGTATGAGATTTGAACCAATTAACAAGTATGCGGGACGGTAGAATACACAATTGGAAATATCCAGTAGGCATATAGAAATGTGAGGTCACATCCAATGAATTATTCGAATTGGAAATACAGGTCAACTTTCATCTTTGAGAAATTAGGTGATTTCATGAGGGACTGAGCAGAAAAGGAACAAAAATGAATACAAACACTAGAAATGGATGGTTTATGATCAAGTGTCAGAACACATCCAGCACGATAAGCTGGGGTGACAGACGCAAGCCTGGCAACCTGTTAAGAAGAGGCCCCCGGAAGAGGAGGCGAAGAGCCCCTTGCCCAGCCTGCATGCTGCCCCTGCCCGTGCGTCCTTGGAGGTGATTTTGTGCTGCTTGATGAGAGGTAAACAGCTGTGCTCTGTGTAGACGGCTAAGTGAGGACAAGGAGTGCTGCTCATCAATTCCCCGTTTCCGTAGTGCTTTGATCAAGGCACTTTGTTAGCTTTCCTTGAACTCCTGCTTACAGACATGACCTAAGCCTGAGTTGTGTTTGAACTATTGTTTTACTGAATGAATAAAAACTGGAACCCTGGAAATAAACTTTGTCAGTAGCCCACAAGAGCACTGTTCCCCTCGTTTCTTTTTTTTTTTCCCAAATATTCATTTTTATTGGAAAGTCAGATATACAGAGAGAAGGAAGACAGTGAGGAAGATTTTCCACACACTGGTTACTCCCCGGGTAGCTGCAATGGCCAGAGCTGAGCCCATCCGAAGCCAGGAGCCTGGAGCCTCTTCAGGTCTTCCATGTGAGTGCAGGTTCCCAAGGCTTTTAGATCATCCTCAACTGCTTTCCCAGGCCATCAGCAGGGGGCTGGATGGAAAGTGGGGCCCACCGGGATTAGAACCAGTGGCCATTTGGTACCCTTGCACATGCAAGATGAGGATTTTAGCCTCTAGGCCACTGTGCTGGGCCCTGTCCCGCCCTCCGTTTCTTTTTTAGTCGCTTTCCTTCCCAGGACCTGCAAGGTAACTTGCAATCAAGCAGATCAAGAGTCCCACTGTAGCAGCCAGGAATATGAGACCTTTCAAACAAACAATAGATTAGATGTCCTGAAGAGATCAGGAACTCAGAGGATATATTTTACAGTGACAAGAAAACAAAATACCGTTTAACCTTTAAGAAAGTATTTGCTAGTGTAGGAATGAGGCACACCTGTGAAGGTACTGCTCGGGTCACCTGCTTGTAATCAGGAGTGCCAAGATTCAAGTTCTGAGTCTCCACCTGCATTCTGGAAGGCAGAGGATAGTAAGTCCTATGCTAACCTGCCACCCACATGGCAAGCTCACACTGAGTCCCTGGCTCCGAGCTTCAGCCTTGCTCAGCCCTGGCTTTACAGACATTTGGAAAGTAAATCAAAGGACATAGATCTGCCTGTCTCTCTTTCAAATAAAATATAAAAAAGAAATGTATTTTTTTTAAAATACTACATAGTCGCACTTTATTAAGATGCCAGGATGCTCAACTGTCTGCAGGTATGCACTGTGGGTACAGGAAAGGACTTAACATTGTCAGTGTTAGAAAATAGAAAATTTCCTTAAGAAAATAGCCCGTTATATCTTATGTGGTTTATCAATTTACATAGTCGTTTCTGGGTTTTCATTATAATTAAAAAGGAAGTTAGACTATTTAGGGTAAATTTCCAAAAATCTCATAGTACTGGCATCATTCTATGAAGTATTAGGAATGAGGAATACAAGTTGAGTGGAAGTCGTATAATTTCAAGAAAGAAAAACTTGAGTTTGAGTTCTGGCTCTGCTAGCTCGAGCTGAAGTGAATTTTCGTATTTGGGTACTTGCTTCTGTTTCTAAGCAATATCCATGTGTCAGAATTTGATATTTTAGCTTTAGATTTGATCTGTTTACTTTCACTATGGTGAGCTCACAGCTGTGTCTTATTTTTCCCAATGCTCAATCCTCCACATAAAGTGATATCATTCCTTATTTACACGGTCCCTGCTTACATGGTCATGAGTATGTAATCATTCATAACTGAACTATTTAATTTTATCAGAATTTTTATTTTTTCTATATTTTCAGTTTTCTCTGAAGTCTTTCTCTTGTTCCTTACTTAAAATTCTAAGTTTGTAATCCCAGACGTCAGAAAACTCTTCATCACTGTCCAGATATGCTGTGTAGATGCTTAACCCATTTGCCTGCCAGTTTTCTTTCTTTTCTTTTTTTTGTAAATTAGTGAACCTTTATTCACATCACTGGGTCAGATGACAATTTTATAGCTGTCCCTGGAGCTCTGGGCCCTCCTCCATAGCTCTTTCACACCCGTTGTTTTCTGTTTCCAAGTCCTTCCTCTGATCTTACTTGCGTTAATAAGTCAACCTGCAGGTTTGGGGAAGTAAGTTTTTGAAGAACTTGTCTAAACTTGGATGAAAATTTTAGCATTCACTACAACCCGAGGGAGAAGTCAGTTCCTTGATCGTTTTCAAAGCGTTCTTCCATCGCCTGACTGTAGATTCGCAAGTGTCGACAGCATTGTAACTTGTTTCTTTCAATGTGGTGTTTCTCTCTGATGAGTACTGAATGCTTTCTTGACTGCTGGTTCCAAAATATCAAAATGATGGTCCTTGATGTGCTTATTTCACATTAATTGTGCCAAGTACTCAGAGTAGACACAATAGATATGGAAACTCGTGTTCTTCATTCAGTTCCCTGAAATTTTTTGTATTGTATCACTGATGGTCTCTTTCATTTTGTCTTCTCAGTTCTCACCATCTGAAGTTACTAGCATTCGGTTGTTGAAGCGATCCGATTACTGCAGTGTCTGATACTTTTGTACTGTTCAGTATTTCATCTCTGTGTTTTCGCTCTGTTTTTCTGAGAAATCACCTTCTCGTCTGACCTGGTTGTTGAGATTTTCATTCAGTTATATTTTCCCTTGCAAAAGCTTTGAAATGCTGTCTGATTTCTTTGTATTTTTTTCTTATTCCTCACCTCCTTTAATAAATAAATACTTTCCCTTTTCTCTCTGAGAACATAAAATATTTTTCTCTTGGTTGTTTTGCTGTGTTTTCATGATAGCTTGCCGTGCTTCGCATCTGGCTGTTTACTGCCATCTCTTTTTCCTTTTCTCCTTTGGGGACACTGGTGTGTGTTTGCTGGGTATTACACAACACAGAAGCTCACTGCCTTTTATATCAGTGGAAACATTTTGATTTCTGTTTTTGTCATCTTTCAAGTTTGTTATCACTCCTCTGTCAGCCTTCCACGTTCTAAGAATCTGTGATTACCTCTTTCTTGCAATTATCTCCTGTCTTTATCTACAAGGAATATTTTGTAAAGTTTGTGAAAAAATGGATTTAAAGCATGAGTTTATTTTGGTGCAAAAATAATTTAAACATGTGCATCTGAAGGATATTTCAAAATTTCAGCAAAATGTATGCTGTGAGGAAACTAGCAAGGATTTCGATTTTTATGCCCAAAATATGTTTATTTAGTTCCATTTTTGAAGTATCTTTGTACGTCTTAAACCATATTTCTTTCCATTGTTAAAATGAAGCTGAAGCTTTTTGAGATACTCTGTTTCACTGCTTCTTCTTGGCTTCTTGCTTTTTGTACTTTTAAAAGGTATTTACTTATTCTTATATGAGAGATAGCTAGAGAAGGTACCCTTCTGCCTGTGTTTCGCTCCCCAAGTGCCTGTCAGAATCCAGGAACTTCAGACCTCCCTTGTGAGTAGCAGGGACTGAGCCACCTGGGCCATCACCTGCAGCCTCCCAGGTGGGAATTAAGTAGTCGGTTGGATCAGAAACAAAGTAGACTGGAGTCAAGTACGCAAATACGGGGCACATGCAACCCAAGCAGTGGTTTACTCACTGTGCCACAATGGCCATTCCACCAGATTCCCCTTCTAATTTCTTTGCTTTCATGTTAGACAGTTTGAGAAGAGAGTAGAAATCGACACATGCTAATCTGCCCCCATTTAGGTAGAAATCCTCTTAATCGGCTAGTAGTTAACCAACTTTACTATAGTCAATACCGGTATGCATATTTTGTTGAATTTATTTCCTGCAAGATTAACCCTCAAGTTATGCAGTATTTTGCTTTGATATTTTGGCATCGTCTCAGGCTTCTCTCTATAGCTAAAGTTATTTCAATAACTGCCTTGGGCAGTTACTTTGAAATTTTAATATAAGCACTGTTTTCTGATGTGTTCTCAGAAAACACTTCAAGAGCTTACACTGTGATTTTTGTCAGTAGGTACTCTTGTAGATTTAATTTTTCTTTTTCTGACCAAGATTGCTAGATTAGCCCTTTTGCTGTTTGAACTCATGCTATTTCTCTGTTATGGTTGCAGGCTAACCACATATGGGCTGGCATGTGATACAAAGGGAAGGAGAGGGAGCACATAGCATAACTTGATGAATATTTGCATGTGATTGCTCAGAGCTAGCAATAACTGCTTGGCTCACAAACTTTATAAGAAACAAATCATATCCATTTTAGAATACACAAATACTTCTGATATTGTATAGTTTGATGTTAGCTGTAGAATTTTACTATCCTGTAGGAAGCAGTATTATGTTTTCTATCAATGAGATTATACAATAGCAACATATCACATGTCTAGATAATATGTAATGAGAGCAAAATCCTACTTCTATATAGACATTGATTGTTTGACTAAGCGTTAACAAAAATAATATATCTGGCATGAGGAAGCAGGAAAATAGGAATTTCATCATTACTATAATAAGTAATACTGACATTAAGAAATAACAGATGACAAATCATAAAGTATATTTTATTTAGCTAACAGCTACATCACGAGTATTTTCCTATGCCTTATTCTTAAGATAAAATTTTTTATTTCAAAATATAGATAATTATTTGAACCTAAGCTCTTCGTCAAAGTAATTTGTCATAAACATTTGTTGTGCAGAAGTAGTCTTAATTATTTGACCTTACTGCAATTGTGTCAATTTTAATGAAGAATAGTATTACTAAACTGGTTGACCCATTCATCTATATATTGCATTTACCATTTTATTGTAAACTAATGTTTCCTCATAAAAAATAGCAGAAAAACCAAGATGATTTCCTAAGAGTCTATTGAGTCTTGCTTCTGTTTCTTGGTTTTGTTTACTTGTTCTCTGAGATCTTTACATTGCTATAATGCTTACAAGGTTGTGCGAGTCTCCCCTGTTATGCTATTTTTGAATACCTGACTTTTTTCCAGCCATAACACCCTTTCAGACTCACTAGATCTTTTATGTTGTACTATCTCTCCTAAGGGACAACATATTCCATTAAATTGAAATGAAAAACACATATCCTGTGATTACTGAATGTGAAAGTGAAAATTTTAAGTATTGCTATTTACAGAATACACAAAGCATCTTACTCTTATTAAAGGGCTTATGTATATGGATACAGAAGCATGCACACACACTCTATCATCTCCCTTACTACACACTAAAATAGGGCACTGAATTGTCTTCTCTTCCAGCACTTCAAACTGACAGCAGTGATAAATTCCTGTCTTTCAGTTCTACTCCTCAAAATCCTTTATTTGGTTTTATTTTGTTTTCCAGTGTTTGCTTGGTTTTATTATATTTTCCAATGTACTCTCAGCACTTTGCCCCTTGACCAAGTCTCATCTTTTTAATTTTTTTTCCTTTTAAACCATATTCTAGTCTCCCCTCATACCTACTATTATTTGTTAATGTATATTGCATGTTAATAGAGTTAATGTATTCTATGTAATAATATATTTTGGTTCCTGAATCCCAGATACTTTATAGTATATTTCTTACATCATCAGCATTGTCTCCAAACTCTGGTTTGACCTTACGTATTCCTATTGTGTGGACTCAAGGAAATCGCTAAGGCTCTAGCCCATAGCCAATGTTTATCTTCATACGTTTCTATGGATGCATTGAAGTTTAGCCGATATGTTTATGGTGCTGCTTCCTATAGCACTATTTGTCTATCCAGTCATGCTTCTATTAGTCTATCCATTCAGAGCACTGTGTTTAAGAAAAACATTAACAAACTCAAATATGTCTAGAGAGGATGATTAAATTGATTAAATGCTTCTAAAGCACATCCTGTAAGGAAAAGCTAAAGGACTTGTGTATATGTATTGTTTATCTTGGAGTAAAAAAGATTGAGGGTAGATAGGATAATTGTTTTCAATAATTGGAAAGTCTGTCATGTAAAGGAAGGAACAGATTTATTATGAGTTGTTCAAGCAAGCTCAATGAGACCAAACTGGGGCATGTTAAGAAGAGATGGGTTCAAACATTGTCTCATGAAGAAAATGTCTACTGAGCTGGATACTGCCCACCGTGTCCAGCATGGGGACTTAGTTCCATCTATTGGAATAAATTGAAAGAATAATCGTCTCTCACAGTAAAAAAGAATGCTTTGTGAAGTTAAAAACATCCAGTCTTTCAAATACTATTTCAAATACCTTTGATAATCTCTAATGCAGCATCTGAAATATAAAAGTACTAACACCTCAATATTATAGAACACCTCTAGGATCTTAGTGTTCTTCTCCATATTTTCATGAATTATTTCTTAGCAAATCCCCATAGTAGATGATTTAACTAGCTCCTGTATAGACCTGAGTAAATGGAGGCACACAGAGGTTACTTAGTGAACTGCTGTACAAAGCTGGTGAGATCACAGTGTGACTTGAAGCCAGACAGTTGGGCTCCAGCCTTTGTACATCTTGAAACCACGTCAGCAAGCTGTCTCCAGCAATGACCATCTAGTCCTTCTTCTCTCTAGGGATTTCCTGGCTAATGGTTGCCCTATCTCTGATGGGATGCGAGTGCTCCTGAACCCCAGTCAGGTCCACAGCTTGCCTCCAAATAGGCTTCCCAAAAGGCAAGCGCAATACTCCATTCCCCTTCAGACATTCCCTGGGTAACTCCTTGTCTACAGAACAAATAAATCACCAAGAGTTGGAT
Organism: Ochotona curzoniae; assembly: GCF_017591425.1. NCBI lineage: Eukaryota > Metazoa > Chordata > Mammalia > Lagomorpha > Ochotonidae > Ochotona > Ochotona curzoniae. The sequence goes on from NW_024466218.1 coordinate 5,987,272, forward strand.
GTCAAGGCTCCTTGTCACCTGTCTCCTCCTGTGTTTGTCACTGCATTTGTCTGTCCCTGAACTCTGAATCAGACCACAAGGTTAAATAAGTCTATTGGGAGGATTTTCTTGCCTGGGGAGACAACAGAGTTGTTGTATTACGTTTAAAGTGAAGACAAATGCTTAGAATAATGCTTACAACATAATGGCTACTCAAGAGATGTTCATATTCTTTTCCATCCCTGATTATTCTGCCAAAATTGCTGCAACCAAAATACAGCATTTTCAGTCGTTTCTGTAAGTTTACAAGTGCTTTGTAGTACATTGAGTAATGAAAGAACTGCCTGGCTAACTGGATCACAGGAAACACTGGAGCAAGAGGGGCTCGGTGAGGATTTTCCTTGGCTGCTTTGTGGATTGTTCAGTTTTGTGTCCCTTGGCACTGGCTAGTTTTTGAGGTTGGCTTCATTTGTGTCAGCCACAGGACTTCTAACACCTGCAGGATTTAAATTTTATTTGTTCACATTTACATGATATAGAAAATACCACTCACCCAAGTGATTTTGTTGAAGGTCTGGGTTTCTTTCTGAGTGGATCACCTATGAGCTAGTTGTTAGAACTAGGGAAACCCCAGTCATTCTATGTACCGGATTGAATGAGGAAACCAAAAACAGGCATGCCCACAACTTCTCTCCAAACTTCTTAGTTTACTTGGGAAAAGGGTCTTTTGCTAATATCATTAAGATAGGACTCCAGAAATGAGGTCACCCTGAATTTTCTGGTAAGCTCTTGTTGCAATGGTATTTTTAAAAGAAACAGCTAGCAAGATCATGCAAAAAGAAAAAAGAAAATGTTAGCAAAGGATATGGAGGTAAAAGGGACTGGGCAGAAATGGAAACAAGTATAACTATTATGAAAGACAACATGGAGATTCCTCAGAGATCTAGAAATTGATCTACCATATAACCCAGCCATCCTACTCCTGGATGTTTATCCGGACAAACTGAAAAAGAAACACACTTGAATGAGTTACCTGTACTGCCCTGTATATAGCAGATGCTTTATAACAGCTCAGTTTGCAATAGCTAAAATATGAATCAACCCTGATGTTCATCAACTGATGACTGGATGAGGAAAATGTGGTACATACACACAGTAAAATACTGCTCAGCCATAAAAGGAAATGGAGTCCAGTCTTTCACAACAGAATGAATGCAACCAGAGACCATTACACTTAATGAAATAAGCCACTCCCCCAAAGAAGAATATATCTTTGATCTGTGGCAGCTAACACGTACAGTACAAAATAATGTCATTCCTATGAGTGAAATTGTCATTGAGAGATATGACTGTTATTTATGATCCTTCTCTGTGCTTCTGCATGACCGTAGTCTCTCTACCACTTATTTTTTCAGATATTTATTTAGTGAAGGATTAAGCCTGTGACTACAATGTATATTGCAAGTATGCTATTTATTGCAAATTAAAACAGAACTTAAAGGGAAGAATGGAACATTAAGAAAAGGGGTAGAACACAGTATAGGATTTAAATTGCGTATATGAAATAAATGAAATCTGGTATTTATGTAAATAGCTAAATAAATAAATAAATAACAAAGTGAAGAGGGCATACACAGGGAAACAGGACACAGGGAGCTGGAGGTAGTGACAGAATCCATGCAGTCCCACCAGGAGCTCCTGGAGGTCCTGAGAGTCCAGAGAGGGATGCCCTTGACCTCCAAGGGGAATATGGCCCTCAATCAGACCTGATTCCAGACTATGGAGATAACATGACTGTCATTTAGTCACTGGACCTGTGGGAGCTTATTGTTGCAGTCACAGGAAACTCACATTAAATGTCCACTCATAAACAAGCTTTTTTTCACAGGGAAACAGGCTTACACTCTAAAGGTGACACGCCCCGTGCTGGAGCTGACAGTGCAGACGGATCATACCACAGAACTTTCACATACAAGAGCAGAAAATATATATTAGGGGAGCAACACAATAGCCATGTGAATATCCTTTAATTCCATATCCTACTTGTTACCTCCCATTTTTATTAATCGCACTACAACTGAACCTAGTCATAGAATTTGAGCTTTTTTCAACAAGTGTTAAGCTATATAATCAACTATAATAATGGCTAAAGTAACTCATTTGACAGACTCTTTCACTAAGTCCAGGATTATTAGCTCATGTGACATCTCCTTGCTGGTAAAAAAAAAAAGGCTTTCCAGCAAATGGAAAGTTCTTCTGTGATGAGGTGCAGCAGTTGATGGCTCACACCCATTTGACAGGTTGATTAACAGTGGGACAGTAAGCAGAAATGGAGTTTCCACACCTTGGAGTTTCCACACCGTCTCCATCCTACCTGCTGTAGTGCCATTCATATTCATTGAAGGCAGTTAAATCAACTTCCCAGGCTCCTTTGTGCCCCGCCCTCCTGCATTCTGCACCATTCAGGTCAGGTGACATCTGGGAAATGACTCCAGAGACTCCACGCACCTGCCTGCTTCTGCCTCCTATTGTACCAGATTAGGTTAATTAACTACAGGAAAACTTTGGGCTCTGGTAGCTTCCTTCCTGCCTTCAGCCACTTAATTAATTGAATGGAAACTTTCTGCTGTATGGCTCCCAGTTGGATTGGAGGATGAGCACTTAAAAACCCCTGACTTTGGCAGCTAGGCGTAGTGGCTCCTGGAGTGTAGTGGGAGTTGCTGTCGCCAAGCCTGGGCAATAAAGACTCCTCCTAACATCTTGGCTCCTTATGTACTTCACACTTTCCCAATGTCACCCTGATGACTGGCAGCCAGCATATAAACACTTGCTACACATCTTGTGATTGCACATAAACAAATGTAAAATACCCACAAATTTTGTTTCACATATTAAATATTTGTAACTTTGAAATCTCTAAAATAGGGAGAGTAACATTTCGGGACACGATGAACACTCTAGTGGTGATTCTTCCCATGCAGTAAAAACAAATGACTCTTTGCTTTATCTTGTACGAGGCCTTTCAAAATGCACTATTGTTCAGGAGGAACAACTGTGTGTTGAATACTTGAATATAAAATGAGTGTAAAACTTTTTCAAATAAAGAATATAAAGCAGATCTCTGCCTACGGATTTTAGTTATAATTAAATCTTAACTACTACAGTTCACAGAAGAAGGTACCTGTTAAATAAATTACACAGGAAACTGAAGTGGAAAGATGTGTAAGGAAGCACCTACAAATTAGTGTCTACTAAAGGGCTATGTTCCTGTGCTGTACATGACAAAGCACATTGAACAGTGGGGCTATTATAAGAACAGACTATGAAACACTAAAGCTGAGAAACCATTTGAAAAACAAATTTGCATTATTCCAGCCATTCATAGCAATTTCACCACTATCTTCCTTCAAAACTATGTATTTTAATATTATACTGTGTTGGTTTCCTTTGATGCTATAGCAAATTATCATATCATCAGTGGCTTAGAACAGCCTGAGCATAGTATCTTTAAGTTTGGTAGAGAAAAATGTGACATTGGCTAAAATCAAAATGTCATCAGGGACGTATCCCTGTTCATGGCTCTGAGTAGGGTCTGTTTCCCTGCCTAGTCTAGCCTCTGGGAGCCACCTGCATCCCTTAGCTGAAGCACGAAATCTCACAATGGTGAAAGGAATGCTTTTAGACTGCTCTCCTCCAGCCTCCTCAGCTGCTCTGTTCTTTCAGGAAGGCCCTGGCAGTATACATCCCTTCCCCTGCACCCATAATCCAGAATAATCTCTATATGTTAAATCAGCTGATTAGTGCTGCACATTACAGCTGACATCTTAATTTCCCATACTCATGTGAGGCATCATTTTCTCAGGCTTCCATGATTCGCAGTTGAATATCTCTTTGCGGGGAGGGAGGATGGATTCTTTTCCCTGCCACACCTACCATTGCTAAATTCTTGGTACTGACAATTGAGCTTTTTGCTAATGTAAGAGATTACCACGGAAAGAATGTCAAAAATGTTTACTTATTTCTTTGTAAATCTAACATTATTTCAAAATAACAGTTGGTGTAACAGTTGATGAGCATGAGACTCCCTCGATCCATATGGGAGTACCTGGGTTGAAGCCCCAATTCCGGCTTCTTCCCCCAATGTATTCATAATAGAGAGCCGGCTTGGAAGTGGAGTACTTAGAACTCCAACAGGCACCCTGACATGGGATGTGGAAGTCATAAGAGGTTCCTTAATCCACTGCACCACGACATCTGCTTCTCACAGCACTTGAGATAAATCACAAGGATACACAAATAAAAATAAGCGTGTGTCTTAAGAAAGACTACTCCTTATTTCAGCATTTTAATGACCTATTTTTCTACTTGGAGATTAGGACTCCAGATTTACAAATACAACTGAAAATCCATTCATCTGATAATCGTACATTATTATTGGAGCTCCAAATTGAGTTTGATGTACCAAGTTGTTAAATACCTACTAGGTATTTAGGTATTAGGACTTGTGGTTATACTGGGGAGAAAAAGAAACTGTTTGAAATACAAGTAGGCTTTGGCTATAGATTTGTTATCTAATGCTTGTACGGGAAACAGATTCTGGACTCTTTCACCAGGCCTGGAAGTGGATATTTGCTCTCCAAACAGTTGTGTTTTCCCATCATGATTGACCGTCTGGTTTGCTTAAAGCAACACTACTAGTTCTGCTGCCTCACCTTGGTTTAATGGGAGCCATTTCCCAATGCAACTTTGGCTTAATGGGCTCTGATGGGAGAAAAATGAAGCATACCTCTCTGTTTTACACCAAATTGCCCTTCTGTCTTGTGGCTTCAATCATTCAGTCCTGCTCACATCTGCCACAAGAACAATTGTGGCTTTTCTCTGCCTTCTCAGGATGCTATGTCAGAGTACAGTTATCTCCCAGACAAAAGAAGGGCAACTTCTCATCTAGTTTCCGGCATCATGGGCAATAATTTCCTTCAGCAAATCCTTGAGGATTTGTTCCTTTGTTTCTCATACCTGCCATTCTGATAGGCCCGTGGATCTGATCTGATTTTTGAGGTTTCTTCTGGCCTTGTTTGAGAGAGCTGTTACTTATGTAAACGGAATGTGAAACCCTTCTTCTTGACAACTGTTTCCCTGATAGTAGTAAATTTTGTTTAACTGGATTTCTTCTGAGTCTTATGACAAAACCAGAAATTGTGCCTGTCTGTTGTTTAACAGTAGCATCCAGAAAAGAGAAAGTTTGCTTCTTGTCATAGTTCCCCTTGGGAGTTCAATCCTGGAGTATCACAGATCGCAATTCTCCCTGCGGAGCATTCCTTTGTTGTATCTGTCCAGAAAGACCATAATACTTTACTCTTGACTCCGTGTAAGAGCATTACCCATAAAATAAACAGTACGTTGATACTTTCAGCTCTTCTACATATTTTTTTCTGTTCTTCTAAAATTTTGTGATATTGGAAATATGATAAAAATAAATACATACAATGTGGCATTTTTCCTACTAGATTTTTAACTGTTAGGTCTTATTCTAATCTGGAGATGACTCTGATTGCTTCAATACATTCACTTCTAGTTCTGGCCTCTTCCACTATTTTTGAAGCACATTGTTGTGAAAATGGATTTGTCAGGAATAACTAAACATGATACTTTAACCAGCCTAGCAATTTCCTGTGGCAATGTTTAACTTTTAACTGGCACCCCACCAACCACCTAAATCAATATTCTTTCTCCGAGGCTCTTCTCAAAGATTTTGAGGTATATTTAGAAGAAATAAGACAATTTTTAAACACAGTAGCATACATGATGTTTTCACACAAAAGAACCACTTATTCAGCCCACCCAGAAGCGGCCAAAGAACAGAGCCAGGGACTGGCCAGGGTGTCGTCCAGTCTGCTGTCTTGGCCGCATTAGAAGAGCTGTAAATCACCACATAGGCTACTGCAGGTCAGGGGGAGAATTGCTTCTTCGTTTGGGTTGACGCAAATGTACAAAATATTTGGCATTTTACGAGATTTTAAGTTCATATTTTTCTAAGACAAGGGATTAAATTTTCCTGATGCTCAGCAGCAATTATGACAGAAAAAAATTACACTAAAGGAGATCGTTCTAAAATAAAGTGATTTTAATATTTTTTAAATGAAAAGCCCTTTCCTGGGATAGATTTCTGTAGTCTGAAGTAGATTTCACAAATACCATGTTAGTGTGGGAAGAGTTGTTGAACTTTGACTTTTTAATATTCATCCTTTCATGACTTTGATGAGTTTTAAATGTATTCCTTTTTCAAGAACACACTTTCTTTTTTTCCCGAATTCATACTTGTTTTTTCTGAAGTTTCATTCCATCTTTTTTTAAACTTCTTTTATTATTATTTCATTTTATGATACAGTTCCATAGGCCCTAAGATTTCCCTTACTCGCTCCATAAGTTCCCCCCAACTGAGTTCTCCTATATTATTACAGTAGTATAGTTCTTCATAAACAGTCATATGTCCATCATTGTGGGCATGGGCAATGGCAGAGTCCAGCATCCTATTGTCAAGATATGGTTAACGGTTACATTGGGAGTCCATCTTTAATCTGGAAGTAGAGATGAATACTGCATTCTTTATGTGGGAGAAATCTGTTACTTCTGAGAGGGGGAATGATAGATTAAACCATACAAGTTTTGTAGTTCATACACAGTTAGCCTTCCTTGTCAAGGATTCCACTTCTGTAAACTCAAGCAACTTTGAGTAGGAAATATTGTGGAGGGGATAGAAGGAATGTAAAATATTATAACAATTATTTCCATTGCACCAACATTATATTATGTATTGTAAGTCACCTAGAAATGATTGAAAGTATTTCAGAGGATTGCACAGGTTAGATAGAGATGCGATGCTGTTTTACACAGGGGACTTGAGGATGAAGAGTCTGGCATCCTGGGGAAGGGAGAGTCCTGGCAGCAGGTCCTCAGGGACACACAGGGATGGCTGTTTGCATTTTGTAAGCCTGTTTTTCAAAACGCATTCTTTACCAATCCATCCTGTTAGTGTTCCCCTCTCTTGGAATCATTTTAATGCAGTCCAACTCTTGCATTGCTGTTTACCATACAGGATGGCTTCTATTTGGTTCAAATTCACAAAAATCACATACAAAGGTATTACTTATTAACTGTAGGTTAATACATTCTCAGATGGAATAGAATTATGCAGGAGGAAAGTGCCGCTCTGGGACCTCTACTGCAGTCTTTCCTGTCTTCAAAGCATTACAGTGAATTAACTCTTCAGTGTTGCATTTCCTGCAACTTATATCATGTTTGGGAATAAAAACAAATACAATGCGAACTTTTTTTTTTTAATTCCAGGTTAATTTATGGAATGAGAGAGCAAGAAAGAATTGGATGCTGTATGGAGAAATCAATTGTGTGGTCTTCAGATTCTGCAATGAGGAGCAATGCAGCTATCTGAAGCAGTCATGCACCCCAGACAAGTCTTCCTGTCTCTGCTGATATTTGGAGTGGCAGGACTACTCCTCTTCATGTATCTGCAAGTCTGGATTGAAGAACAACATGCAGGTAATGTGGACCATTAAAACCATCACAGTTATAACAATGCTCGTTTTAAATTACATAAGCTGTAATATTTACAGATATGTAGAGACTCACGGTATTTCCAGCAACAAAGAGTTGAGTCTCAAATTGCAATTCCTGTCTTCTAAAAGAGGGGAAAATTGTACAGATCTGGTGGACACTGGCTTGGCAGCTTACCACTTGGAATTTTTCTTATCTCAGTGGAGAGTAACAAGGTACATTGGTCCAACAAGGACTGCTTGTACAGAATTTGTGTACAAATGAGTAGTGATTAACTTACTTCTCTTCTTTCCACTAATTATCAGGGAAGGATAATACAATTTAAATAGACAAAAAACGATTTCATTCCTCTTATTTTTTGTTGCTACTTGAAATTTGTGCGGGAATTCTTAATATTTTCACTATAAAGCCAGGGTTCACAAACATTTTTAGGAAATGACTAGATAGTAAATATGTTAGGTCTGTGGTCCCAACCATCACTGTCACAATTACTAATCAGCGTTGTCAGCTGTAAACAAAATCAATCAGAGACGATATGTTGAACAAACCTTGCTGCAATAAAACATTGTTTATGGACTGGGATTGATGCAGAGGCAGTAGTTAACTCATCTCTGCTGTATCTATGTTTTACCTACATCGTCAGTTTTCAATTACTTCATTGAAAGCACTCAATGATTGTCAAAATGTATTGCATATATACATATACATATACATATATATGTATATATATATATATATATATATATATAATGATAGCATTGTTAAACCAAATGAAACATCACAGAATTTTATACATACAAGTATTGTCAAAATCAGTTGATTACCTTTGGCAGAAATAGACTGTGGCTTGCGAGAATAAGGCCAAAGATAACTCTCTTTGCTTTCAACTTATGTTTTTTTAAGATTTATGTATTTTTTTACTGGAAAGGCAGAACAGATTTATGGAGAGACAGAGAAAAGAGAAACAGAGAAAGATCTTCCATCTGCTAGTTCATTCCCCAGTGGATGGAGCTGAGCCAATATAAAGCCAGGAGCCAAGAGTCTCCTCTGAGTCTCCCACATGAGTACAGGGTCCCAAGGCTTTGAGCCATCCTCGTGTACTTTTCCAGAATATAAACAGGGAGTTGAAAGAGAAGTGGAGGAGCCAGGACATGAACTGGTGCCATATGGGTAGCTGGTGCTTGCAAGGTGAGGATTTAACCATTGAGCCCTCAACTTTTGCTTTTTTTTTTTTTTGAGTGGCAGGCCAAGGGAGAGAGAGATAGTGAGAGAAGATTACAGAAACAAAGAAAGGGAGAGAGCCCATCTACTGAGTCACTCACCAAAATCCGCAATTGGCAGGGCTGGGCTAGTGTCACAACTGAGAACAAAGAGAACAATCCAAGTCTCCCATGTGGGAAGCAGGGATCCAGTTGTTTGAGTCATCACCGCTGCCTCACAGGGGCTGTCTTAGCAAGAAGCTGGAGTAATGAGCAAGGACCAAGATCAAGCATGGACAGTGTGCAGCACAGTAGGCCCACCACTAGTCAAACGCCAACTATGAGAAGAACCATTCCTTGCGTGTCTCGAATCGTGGACTATGTTTAAATTATTCTAGATACAGAATCTTTAAGAAATTCCTCCGAACCATTATTCCATACTGAGTCAGAAATATGCTAATTTTAAAAGTTGTTTCTATTTTAAAATCCTTTGGTTTGTCTTCCTAGATACCTTGGATTTATATAATTTAATTTAAATAGTAACCTTTCTGAAATGAGACTGTGCATAATTATTTCCTAGAAAACAGACATATGTCAAGACATATTCTTAATTCTAATTAAGTTTACATTAACTACAATGTTATGTTAAATTTTCTGTATCACTGAAATAATCACAATCATATGATAATATTACAAAACTATCTGCCATGAAGTGTTTAGACTAATTTCTTCTGAGTCAAGCTTCTGACAGATCTTGTCTTTTAGGAAACTTTAGCAAGTGGACATAAATCTCTGACTAAAAGAGTAAATACATTAAACAGTTATTACAGGCGTAATAATTACAGGCCTGTCATGTAGGAAGTCTTCATTAAATTTATATTGAATGATTACATGAAGAAAACAATAAATGGATTGCAAACTACAAGTGAGTAGGGTCTGTCCTCCTTTTGTCCACTAAACATCAGACACAAGACTAAAAGAAGCTAAAAGCAGGACTCCCATTGAAACATGCAGATTTAGCTGTACAGTATGATGCTAGGTTTTCTACCTTTGCTTATACCTGCAATTTCATAGTACATTCAAAGAAAAAGAAAAAAATCTTGTAATTGTTACTAAGGGACTCTACTACTGTTATAATTGAGGGGAAAATGCTGGCAGGAGAGAACAGAGAAGGAAGAAGAGAGGGGAGAGAAGAACCCCTATACTTGAAGAATTGTATCATAAGAAATGTTAAATATACTTAGATTTTAAAAAACGAATGTGAAGAAAACTTTTTAATCCCTCTTAAATTTTTGTGCTCACACTCAAAACTGGTATAGAAATTCTTAATGCCTTTAAAACAGCAGTGGCAAGTCTTGTCTCATAGGAAGCTTTTAGTGTTTGCATGTTGAATGAATGATGAAAATAATGAGTGGATTGAAAACTTGTTGCAGACAATAGAATGGAATGCAGCAGAAGGGGAAGGAGCAAAAAGCACTATCTGATTTATTAGCACTATTATTTTACAAGAAGGTTATTATTAAGCTCTAATCCGTAAAGGAAAAAATATAATACAAACTGTTGTAAAAGTAAAATATAATCAAATCTATCAGTAAGAAGCTCCTTGATAACCAAGGAACTAGTTGAGTTTTAAAAAAAACCAAAATGCCATCTGCAGAAAACATAGTTTATAAAGTATAGCTACAGGACTCAATAGCTGCCATTTACTGAGAGCTTAAGCAGCCACAAGTATTAACATGCAGTTTATTTAAACCTAATTATATCTTACTAAAAAAGTTACGCTATTCCGTTTTCACATGAAAATTTTGAGACTCAGTATGCATAACGGACTTATCCAAGGCCTCACATGTATAGCCTTAGATGCACAGGAAAATCCCAAGTTTCTTTTTTTTTAAGATTTATTTTTATTGAATAATCAGATATAGAGAGGAGCAGAGACAGAGAGGAAGATCTTCTGTCCATTGGTTCCCTCCCCAAATGGCTGCAACAACCCAAGCTGCACCAATCCAAAGCCAGAAGCTTCTTCGGGTCTCCCATGTGGGTGCAAGGTCCCATGGTTTTGGGCCATCCTCAACTGCTTTCTCAGGCCACAAGCAGGAAGGTGGATGGGAAGCAGTGTCCCCGGATTAGAACCAGCACCCATATGGGATGGCGTGTGCGAGGCAAGGACTTTAACCACTAAACTACAGTGCCAGGCCCAAAAACCCCTATGTTTTAACCCAAGATATGCTGCTACAAACTGTTTAACTCTTCTCTGTATCATCTCTGTGAAGGGAAAAGTGACTATTATCATAGTACTTATAGTACATAGAATCAATGGCTGAAATGTATGTGGCACACCCTTCCTTAGGTACAAAGCTAAGAACTTCAAGTGTGATCAATATGTGGGTTTTTCCTACTCACATCATGAACACGAAAAGAGTCTTGTATCAAAACAGTAGACAAGATGGAGATACAATATACGCGAAAGCATCATTGAAATATAAATTAAGCAGAACACAAGTTCATAGATTTGCAGTCTCTTCTGCAAACTGTAATCTCAATTTGGATTAATCATTTCCCCAAGTCTTAGAAAATTATTTTCCTCAGTTAATACTGGCTGGCAAAACATTTACCATTTATTCTCTTAGAAGGTATTTATAATTTGCTAGAAGAGCTTCATTTATTAAATAGAGTATATATTTTGCAAACTACTCATGACAGGAAGTATAAATCAGAATCCCACAGATAACTACTTCCTCAGTGCAAATCTGTGTTCTTCACCAAGGCTTGCTTCTGATTTCCACTTCTGCCAGGTTATTGCTCTGTGCTGTCATTGTGCAGTGTTCTAGGTTGTCAGTTACCTTTGTCTTCAAGTATATATTCAAATATGTATTTCGAATAGTATCAGACATTTTAACGAAATCTCACTTAAAATCATAGGAATCTGTATGTGTATTGATGCTAGGCTAAGAATTAGAAAATATATCTCTTGGACACTTTGTAACAATCACTTAATTTGAACGATGCGATGGCCTTGGTTCCTGAGATTTGCTGTAACATGCATGTTATTAAAATATGAATCATTTTATTCTTATACATTTCAGTTCTACAAACATATGAGAACTCTCCGTTCCCTTCACATCTTTTATTCAAGGCTTCCAAAAATCTCAGATATGGGCTATTTTCTAAGCATCCTTGACTTTCCTTATGTCTCTTCTATTAAGAATAAAATTCCTTAGAATTTCAAAGTAAATCTGAAAGATTTTCGAAATGCTTTTTATAGAGATGAAGAGGAAAAACATTTGATGGAGAAACTAGACTTACCCAGTTAGACAACAGAGAGTACTTTAGCACCACCAATGAGTCAATATCATCAATTGATTTCCCCATTTCTTTGGCAAATTTTTAGTATGTTTTTTGTTCTATAAGTTTTTACTTATAGATAATCTTGTAGTTGTTAATAATACAGATTTTATCATCATGAAGATGTTGAGCATCTTAGTTTCCTTGTTTGGTTTGTAACCACGTGTACGTTTCTTAGGCTCTGTAAATCTCAGTATTCTCATTCATGAAATGGGGATAATATTGTTCCCACACAGGGTGACTGCTGAGCTTGGAGGAGACAATCCTAGCAGAGCACTTTGCATGCTGCCTGGCCAGCAGCTCTGCACAGTGCGAGGGAACTGTTGCTATCCCAGATGTGACTCAGAACATCTGGAGACTGGCTCTTCCCGGGTTTGCATGATGAAGATTCAGCCGCAATTCTGAATAACCAAATCGTGTGCAAACTCGTGCCTTGACTGTGGGGGCAAAGAGAGGTGGGAGAAAAAAGGAAGAAAAGAAGGCGGCCTAGTTCCAGTTCTAGCGGGGAGAATGAACCCCGCATGGAGCTACGAAGGCTTCCGATGTAGAAGTCGGAAGGCAACTCGTGGCTCTGAGTGCAGAGAGGGCTCATCCACTGGGAGCATCTCAACTCAGCACAAGCTGCCTTCAAGCTCAGAGTTTTCATACACTCCATGGTAGATTTTCAAGACCACAATAGCAAGTGCCAAGCAGTGTCGTGAATATAGGGATACAATAGTGAGTCAGATACAATCTTTTTTTTTTTTTTTTTGCTCAAGGAAATTATTGTTATTGAATTATAAGAAAGATGTCTTGAGTCCAGGCCAAGGTGTTGGGACAAAAAGGCAGTCCATTGTGACAGAAGGAAGTGAGACCCTTCATTATAAGCAAAATAATGGGTTGGAAGCAGCCGGATGTGCCCAGTCATTGTCAGTGAGAGAATTGCTGACCAGATGGAAGTGCTAGCGGGAGTGGAGTAAGGGAGGGAATGGGATTAGCAGGCAGAGAGGATCAGAGCAGGGGACCATTGGAAAGATGCAATCAGACCAGGGCTAGCACAGGATAAATCACAAAAATGGCTCGTTTTTTCACCCCAGTTCCTGCTTAATGTGCAATGCAGTGCTCTTTCCACTAGGCAGACTCTCATTGTGAGATAGAATATACACCAAGGGGCATGGTGCTTAACTGCTCTGTGTGTGTGTGTGTGTGTGTGTATGTGTGTTATAAGACAAAGAGAAGGTCCTGTCACAACGGAGTCAGAATTTCTTCTTCAAAAAGGAACTAAAGCATCCCCTGTACACGTTGTACTATGGCTTAATGTCACCTCCCAAAGTTTAATCCCCATTGGGAGATGTTGGGGCTTGGACACTGGGTATCTTTGGTAAGTAGGGATCTTTGGTAATTCATATTAAATGAGGCTGTGAAGGTGGGGCCGAAGCCAGTGGACTAGAGCTATCTAAGAAGAGGGGAGAGCCCTCAGAACCAAGGGTGTCACCATTAGCAAAAAGAATGTGTGAATAAATAGAGCTGCCTAGATGTCAGGTGTATGAATCAAGTCAACATCTTTTCTTTATAAATGACTCAGCCTGCACTCTTTACTTTGAGCAACAGAAAGCATTTTGTTTTTGTTTTACTTTAATGTAAATCTAGTGACATTACTCCTCTGTTTAAAACGTTTCAAAGTTAGCTCATTCCATCTAACAAACACGAGAGGTGTTCGACTTGTTCGGGAAACAGGCAGATCAGGAAAGCACTGCCTGTGGATTTTTAAATGATTTATACCAAATAAGGTTTATCTTTTAATTCCATTTCCTGTAAAGTGTGAAGCCCTCTGGGGCATCCGTGTGTGGCCCAGAGTGAGGTGTGCTGGAGTGATGCCTGTGTCTTCGTCCTCCAAGGAGTTGGGACTCCCTCCTCCTTCACCAAAGCAGAGCCTGGCTGCAGAACCTGGCTGCCGTGCAGCTGCTGTGCACCAGGCAGGTGTGCTCAGACTTCACATCCTTGAATCATTCCCAAATGTCAGTTTCTGTCTCCACCCCCTCGAGAGAAAGGATTGCAAACAGCAATTGCACTGTTTCATCACTTTTGACTTAACTCATCAGCCACGTTCCTTGCTGTTGTATGAGCTCTATAAGACAAGGACCCTGATTTTCTGACTTGTTTCAATATCCCCTTTCTGCAGCACTGAACCTGAAGTTCAATGCTGAAGCGTGGTAGATCACTAAGCAGCATTGCTGTACTGGGGGATAAATATCACTTCGGTTGATTTCCAGCACCTTAGCTAAATGAACGTACAGACTGGGTTTTCATATTCTGGGAACATTGAATTCAGTACTTGCCAACATATAATCTGTTCAGGAGCTCCACGTATTCACTACACTAACCGAAACAGTAATATCCCTTTTCTACTGACCCACACAGCAATCCTGACACTTCATGTGGCTCTCCCTTTTTCCATAGCATTGACCGATCAGTTCAAGGAGAATGAAAGTCCAAATTGTTAAGCATTGCGTGAAAACTATTCAGGTCACTTTTGTCTCAACTGTAAAACTTGTTTATGTTTATTTTTCTAAGATGTGTTCCCTCATTGGAAAGGCAACATCTGCTACCCAACTGTCCACAGAAATCAGGATTCTGGAGCACTGTCTGGTCTCACACATGGGTGGCAGCAGCTGATAGTCCTAGGGCCACAATTCCCGGGTGTCCCAGGAGCATTAGGAGGAAGCTGGTACGGAAGCAGAGCAGCTGGGGCTCAGACTAGCACTATGATGTGGTTTGTCAACATCTCACAGTCAGCAGCTTAGTCCATCACACTGAAGCCTGGTCCCACATATTTGTTTTAAAATATGATGTGTAATATTCATGCATATTATTTGTGAAAGAGTTATATACCTCTTAAATATATATGTATATGTATATATGTATATATATAAAACATAAAACTCTATGCAGATTACCCCTGAGAGTTTCTGGTTTTACCTTCTCAATGTTTTCTACTTTTAAAGTTTAATCTCCACCATGCAGAGCTGGAATAATCCCATGGAAGTGTTGTGGGTCTTAAAAATCCATCTTCTCAACTTCTACACATTTTTTTTTTTTAACTTTGAACCAATTGTCTTAGCAAGTTGCTGATAACACTTTTTCTTATACATCCAAGTACTTTTTGACTTTTCATTTATATCTCTGAATAGATTTTTCTTCTGGTTTCTGCCAGTTTCTCTCTGACTCGTACCGAGTAAACTCTGATAACTTAGCTAAGGATTCAGCATTAGCACCTGAGGTCCATTAGTTAGCTGTTAGTTGGCATTGATACTCTATGAAAGAATCAGAGACCTGTAGTTCCATCTCTGCATAACTGATGGTCAGTAACCCATGCTCTAAAGGACTTGGCCCCAAACATACTTTGCCAAGAAAGTATGTTGTTGTTTTTTTTTGCCCAGTGATGTAAACTTGCTGTAAACCAGTGAGTGTTCAAGCTCTACATGCTATTCTCACTGGCAAAATAGTAATAGCAGGTGGCTACTTTGAACATTTTTCTTTTATAAAAACATGCAAGTATCAGTAGTCCTCCTTGTGTCTCTATGAAAGTGCAAGATGGTAACTAAACCCTATGAAACCACCATATATTTTTTCTCAGATAATTAATTCTAATTTCACAGGCATACTAGTCTCTGTACTTCTCAAGTTTCCAAGGAGACATTACCTTGGTTTTTCTTGTACTTGCTGTTCATTTTTTTCTTCTTTTTCCATTTTCCCAAGCTGGGTATGCTTTCTTTCTTTACATGGTAACATTTTTGGCACACGAAGCTCTGCCTCCAGGCTGAAGTGCCATAATTTTTGTCTCCTGAGCATTTCTGATGGATGCTGTGCTCTCCTCTGGAGAAGGCTGTACATAGTGGTGGGGATGTGGCTGTCAGGGTAATGTGCCTTCTCTGATTTGTATATCTGACTACAACAAACTCACGTCAACGTGAAAGGATATTGTTTGCTGTGAGTCGTATACCCATGGAAATAGAGCTAGTCTTTTGTACAAGGTCACTCATATGAATTACTTCCTCTGATTTTGGTGAACCTGAAACACATTGCTTAATGAAATAAATGTGTGCTTCCATGGCCCACCTCTTGGTAGCACCATGCCCCATGGCCTTTGGCCTGATTGTTCCAATGTCACAGCATTTGTGTTAGCTGGTTTCTTTTTCTGGAACATATTTCCTTGGCTGTCTCCATTTCTCACTTTTCCTAATCTTGTATGATTCCATCTAGATGTCACATTCCCATCACATTCTGTATATGGTGAGTATTCTCTGATTTTTTTTTTCCCCACAAAACTGTTTTATCAGTCTGTAGAGTTTATTTTAGTGGCACTTATCCCATATTCAATCATTTTTTTTTTGCTTACTTCCATTTGATTTATCTTTCCTGTAAGACATTAAGTTTCATGGGGGCAGGAAGTTTATGAGTTGATCACCACTGTGTTTTACTTACAGGTACTGGTTTCTGGAAAAAAGAAAGAAAAGATGTTTTTGTCCTAAAAGTATTGAGAAAGATGTATCTTCTATCTGCTGGTTCACTCCCCAAATAGCTGCAACAGCCAAGGCTTAGCAGATGGAAACCAGGAATTCCATTCAGGTCTTCCATGTGGGGATCTAGAACCCAAGCACTAGAGCCATAATCTACTGCCTCCCAGGTACTTAAGCAGGAAGTTGAGTCACGAGACAAGGCAGGCCTTAGTCCCACACACTTCAACATGAGACGGGGGCATTCCGAGCAGCAGCATAACCCACGGCACCACAGTACATCTTAAAAGGTGATGATATCAATCCTCACTTTGCTTTCTACCTCCACCACTGGCCAAATGCAGTGCTTTTATTGTGCCTCCTATGGATAGTAGCCTATGGCTTGATTGGCCCTATGGACATAGACTTAATTCTTCATTGCAACTTTCCAGTGCTGCCCTGTGCTCTTCTTCCTACCTCAGAGTCAAGGAGTATTGGTATTAAGTTGCTTACAATTCAGAAATTGAACAATATTCAATAACTAAGTGTGCAGCACAGTCATCAGTCCCTTCGTCAGACCAGATAACAAATAGAGATGCTCAAATGATTCAGTTAGGAACAGCAATGCAATGGAAATATATATGCCAGAGCAAGCTACATACACATTCAAGGAGGCTGAGGCATAGCACATTTTATTTATTTGCGAAAAGAAAGATGCTAAAAGGAGCTGTTTCATTGGTCTCAGACAGGAAAAAGGAGCTGGTGTCAGCTCCCTGGTGGAGGGACTGCTGTTGGATAAGTGTTTTGTTAAGAACACCTTGTCTGAATCACTGCCAATTTAAGGAAAGTTAAAAGATATGCATTTTACAGATATGTGTGCCTAAGCGTGAGGCGTGCAAAGCTTGAAGTGTGTGTGGAATGTGCAGGGATTTCTTGTAGGGTTACCAGTAGGTCCTCCAGCAGCTGGACTGTATTTTTCTCAGGCAGACAGACACCCTACTTCCAAAGCATTTCCCATTTGTAATTTTGTCTGAGTCTGACAAAGATTATTTTATCTTAAAATCAGCTACTTTCACAACTTCAACATGGATGTTTACAAATCTGGTGAAATCTTGAGTGCATTTGTTGTTCTAATATACATCAGGCATATGCAAGCAGTAATATCACTGCTTTAGCAAAGCACTTGCTCTATGGCAGGGCTCTATCCCAAGCTTGCATTTCCTCTGTTAATGTTAATACAGATATACATAGGTTTAATCTGTTTAGTTGACTGCTAGATAGTATTTCACTGTATGTGTATGTACAATTATTTAGTAAGTCCAATCTGCAATTAACACGCCTTAAGCTTGTTTCATAATTTTATAAATTATATATTTTTTATACCATATAACATTTTACTAAGGATATCTTTATATTTCACAAGTTTGAGAGTTTTTTTTTTTTATAAAACTGCATTTATGGGCCCAGCGCGGTAGTGCAAGTGGTTAAAGGTCCTCGCCTTGCACGCCCGCGATCCCATATGGGCACCGGTTCTAATCCCGGCGGCCCCTCTTCCCATCCAGCTCCCTGCCTGTGGCCCGGGAAAGCAGTCGAGGACGGCCCAAGGCTTTGGGAACCTGCACCCGCGTGGGAGACCCGGAAGAGGCTCCTGGCTTCGGATCGGCATAGTATTGGCCCGTTGTGCTCACTTGGGGAGTGAATCATCGGACAGAAGATCTTCCTCTCTGTCTCTCCTCTCTGTATATCCGCCTTTCCAATTAAAAAAATAACAAAAATAAATCTTTAAAAACTGCATTTATGTTTTCCAAGATCCATTAGCTTCAAAAGTCAGTAATCAGACATCTTTTCCTCTGCTCCTGAAAATCCATACCAGGACTTCATAGAAGAATGCAAGTTTTCAAAGCTATTTCCAGTGAAGTGTGCACATAAACATCTATGTATGCAGGCTGACTTGCACTCAGAATTAGAGCAGAATAACATAAGGCAGGAATAGCTGTTCTCATGGTGTTCCTTATTGTATTAGTATGCTAACATGTTGTTAACGGTTCATTGAAATCGATTGAAATAATTACCAGGTCATTAATCTGTATTTTGAGTGGAAAGAGAGACTTCACTCATTAAAGAAATCATGGCAATAGTAAAGTTAAGCTCTGTTAACCAATATTGATTGGGTATGTAATATTTGCTAGTCCAAGCTCCCTAATTTTTCTGCTGAAAATAAGCTCTATCAAAAACCAATGAGTCAGTCATCTAGTCCCCACCTCCTCCCTTAATAGACGAATGGATTCAATTCACATTGCCAGCAACAAAATGACACTAAAGCATGACACTAAAGCATTCCTTCCTAGCCTATCTTTTCCCTTAAGATCCAGAAAGGTTCAAGAATCTGAGATGACTGTTTTTATTTCCAACTGGAGAAAGACATCTTCTGATTAAGAATTTTAGCAATCAGGGGCCCAGCACGGTGGCCTAGTGGCTAAAATCCTCATCTTGAATGTACCGGGATCCCATATGGGCACCGGTTCTAATCCTGGTAGCCCCGCTTCTCATCTAGCTCCCTTCTTGTGGCCTGGGAAAGCAGTCGAGGATGGCCCAAAGCCTTGGGAACCTGTACCCACGGTGGGAGACCCGGAAGAGCTCCTGGCTCCTGGCTTTGGATTGGCGCAGCTTTGGCCGTTGCAGTCACTTCAGGAGTGAATCATTAGACGGAAGATATTTCTGTCTCTCCCCCTCTCTCTATATATATATCTGGCTTTCCAATAAAAATAAATAAATCTTAAAAAAAAAAAAAAGAATTTTAGCAATCAGGTGCATCACCAGGAATGAGAACACACCTTTTGTTCTCCAGCTGGAAATCTGTTTAGAGGCCAGCTTTATCTTAGAGCCTCCCAAACTTCCAGTGTTGGAAAGTACAAAACACTATCCCTGAGCTCACTGGGTGGCTTTCTTTTTAAACAGACCTTTCAAGAATAAATGAAGCAAGTAGGAGACTTGATGAGAAGTTCTGTGATATTTAGTTCATCATAGACTAAAGTCTAAAATCTGAAAAGAAAACATGGATCATTTTAAATTAGAGAACTTCATCTAAAAGTGTTTTCCACATGGAGTTGAAAGTTCATTTTCCTGTTCTGAAACTCCAGAGAGATCTAATCACAAATATCCTATTAGTTCTCCATGTTTTGTCACAGTCTCTTATTGCATGAGATAGTCCAGGTTGTAAGTGTCTGATTTCATACTTGCCTCCTTGCCTTCTGGCAGGATCTCTAAGTGTCAGGAATACAGAAGACTCCAATAGAAAGTTCAAGATCAATGGAGAAAAGATTCCAGAAAGTCAGAAGAGCCAACAGCTTATCCTGAATACAAAACTAATGAGAGCTTTCCTGTAGTCACTATCTTTTAGGTCTGTCTGTGAGCTATGCAATGCTGTATGTTTCATTTTGCCAGTTCTCAAGAATTCAACAACTTTTGAGTCTCTAACCAAACCAGATAGCCACGCAGGGATTAATATATAATCCAGATATTATTTAATTAATGATTGTCCTATTAATGCAGCCATAGGTTTCCCGTGATTAAAATAGTTTTATGCACATACCAGTCTCCCCCTCGCTATTCTAGGTGAGAAATGTTGGGGGTAGGGTGTGTACTATTTTGGAGTCACTTACTGATTTTGGAATACTCTTGAAAGGATGCTTTTTTTACATCATGAAGAAGCCAAATAAACTATTTTCATAACATATTACATTCCATGATGTCATTTCCCAAGGTCAATCCTGCTGGTTTTGTATGTGGCAACCTTAGAGTATAATAGAAAATACATACAACACATTGGCACTATTCATTTGATGTGTGCTTGGTGTTGCCTGGCAACTCTGCTTTTCCCATCCAGCTTTTCCTCTCTTGGCTTCCAGACAGACAGTTACTGATATGGTACTTTCTCCTTGCTGCTCCACACTCATATCCTCCCTGTGCCTCTCTGCAGATGGCCTGGCCTCCTCTGCTGTAAGAGAGATGGTTAGCAGCAGAGATGACTCCTGGATACAGACTCATCTGTTTCCATCCTGCTCCTTGCTCTTTGTTCAGCTTCTTCCTCCTGCCCCTCTTCCCTTTTGCACTCCTCTTCTTCTTCATTATTACACCCTTGTCTTAGCTTCTCTTCCTTCTCATCACCCTTCCACTTACTTCCTGTCTTCCAAGAGCATCTAACTCCTCTGTGATTTTTTCCCCACCTTTGATTTATTCTCTTCGGTGTCTTCATCTTTTTCTTAGTTGCTTCTTTGCTTCTACATTAAGGCATAGTTCAGTTTCCTCATCTATAAATAAAACGCACTCTAATATTCAGTTCCTTCAGTCACATATTTCCCAGGGTGCTAATCCATCCCTTTGCTCTTCTTTAGCTCCTTAAAATAACTTGGAGTAATTCCCATCTCCCCTTTATTATTTTCAACTCATTCTCATCTTCCCACCATCTGCCCCCTCTAATCTTTGGTCCAGTAGTCCCCAGAATCCCTCCCCTGACCTCCACCAATCAAATGGCTCTTTTCCCAGTCCACATGGTTCTGAGTTCTGTGCAGCAATAGATACCTCTAACACACCATCTCCGTTGGAATTCATGAACGTGGACCTCAAGTTTTTCTACTGCTCTCTGGATGCATTCTCACTTTCCTGTTCAGAGTTCTCATCCTTGGATATTGAAGTTGCACAGAGTTCTTCCCTTAGCCCTCATGGTCTCTCACTCAATCTGCACTTCTTACATGAGCCCATGCACACACAACTGATCCCTCCATGGTACCATTTTTTTCTGTCTGGGTATCTATGCTTGATTGCCAGGCAGGCCCTATGAGTTCAGAAAACCGATATCATTTTTGTTTAGGACTATTCTTCCAGAATATCCCATTCTTCTTTTGATGCAGTTGACTGAGGAAAAACTGTGTTGTCAGTGATACCTCTACTTTCCACTTTCCTCTTCTGTATTCTCTACTAAGTACTATCCAAACAAAAAAAGTATCTAATCCACTCTGGCATGTATCCTTTCCTCTGCATCTCATTACAAAGCTCTGGTCAATGTCACAATTATCTCTGGGATTGCTGCAGCAGCCCCTAGTAACCTTACCTTGCCTTGTTCCCATTATCCTTACAGAGCCTAATACACTAATCCTGAGTGTCTTGCTAAAAGTCTTCATTATATGCCAGTGGTACTCAGGACAAAACCCAAGTTCCATGATTTCACTGACAAATCCCTTTGTGATACAGACCCCGTCTACGGGATCATCCTGCCTACACTGCTCATTTGGCACTAAGCCTCTGGCTGCACTGAGCTTCTCTTGGCATGTTGAGATGACTGCTAGATCTCTCAAACCTAGGCCTCTGCAGATGCAGATGCTTCCAGAAATTTCTCAAATAGCTGGTACCCCTCCTGTGTGTTCCCTGATCTTCCTACCACCCCTCACGGTGGTATATTTGGAGTGTTTTTGTATGTATTTGTTTATTTACTTGAGAGAGTAAACTGCCACTGACTGATTCACTCCCAAAATACCTGCATGGGCCAGGTTGGAGACAAAAATGCAGTCCCGGTCTCCCATCTGGGTGGCAGGTACCAAAGTAGTTGAGTTATCTCCACTGCCACCTGTGGTCTATGTAAGCAGCAAGCTGGAGTCATGAACCAGAGCTGGATGCCGAACCCAGGATGTCTGATGTGAGGCACCAAATATCTTAACCACTAGGTTGAATGTCCACTACAGTAATGATGTTTGATACTATTCTCACCGCCCTCAACACACTAGCCCATGGGATCTGTGTTAATGGCACTAAGGAGATATTTCACCACTGTGTCTCCTGTGCCTGGCATTTGCTTTCTTTGTCCATGACAGGTAAGATTCCACGAACTCAACGTGAAACTAGGAAGATAAAAAATCTTAAGAAACTGTACAGCCATGTATTTTCAGTCTGGTACAAGAGTGTCAGCGTCCCAAATTTCACACACAAATTCTGGTTTGCATTAGAATCCTTGAGAATCACCATCTTCACCCATGGAGAGAAAAGCACATCTGTCATGATGACATGCCTTCACAAAACTTCTTAGTATTACAATAACAGTGTATTTAAATTGGGTCCAGCTCAGCTCTGACCATTGCAGATACAAAATCTTTCTCTCCTTGTATCTCTCAGCAAAATTTGCCTTTTGGATAAAAAGAAAACCAAATAAATCTTTTTAAAATGCTGTGGGGGCAGAGTTCACATCAGGGATATTGACAACTATTTGCTCAAGAGATGCTGTGTTCATTTGGGCACATCTCAGGGAAAGTACACAATATATCCCATGCCTATGTCATTTTCTTCTTTCAAATGACATTTAACTGTTGTGTTGGTGGCTACTGGCTACATATTTACCAAATAATACTGATAGAGATTTTTACAGATTAATTGTTCAAATCATTGAGAAGACCAGAAGCTGATGTCAAAAATGGTTTAGGTTTGTCCAAGGAAAAGGCAATGCAGAGAAAATTCCATTTTCCCTACATTGTAGCTGTGCCTGTGCTGAGTTCTTGTAGAAAATGCCTAAACATATCCTTAATAAAAACATCACAATGATAATTATAGAATTCCAGAGTGCTTATCAGTTACTGTATAGGCAAAATTACAATTAATGGCTGTTTGCACATGAAAAACAGTAAGACATAAATACTTATATATGTCATGGTTATATGAACAGCTTTCAAATTACTTTTATTGTGAGTCATTAGTTTGGATAAATTAGGCTCAAATAGCTTTGCATTTCTCATAATATGAAATCAACTTA
Organism: Ochotona curzoniae; assembly: GCF_017591425.1. Lineage (NCBI taxonomy): Eukaryota > Metazoa > Chordata > Mammalia > Lagomorpha > Ochotonidae > Ochotona > Ochotona curzoniae. The sequence continues at coordinate 6,010,638 of NW_024466218.1, forward strand.
AAAATAATTTTTATCCTGAAACATTCTCATTGGCTTCCACACCCCCATAACATTATAATTAGCTAACAAAGACATAGTTTGTAACACCAAGAAAAATCCTCAATTTGAAAACTGCTCAGATGTGCAAAGCCATAGAACATTTGGTATTGTGAGAAAACAAGAATAGGAGCCAGCTTTCATATACTCAATAAACCAGTGTAGGTTTTACTAAGCCTTCTTTTAGTTTTGCTCAGGAGAGAGACAAATCCATAAAGCAGTCAATATGCTTATTATCACACTGCCAAAACTACACTGGAAACAATAAAGTTGCCTTGAAATTTTGGACTCAGAACTTTATGATTGACATTAAAGGTCAAAGTCTGCTTTGAGATCCGTCCCAGAAGCAGTTCAATAATCAACAGAAATCACAAGTCTATTCGCTACACCAAGCACTGAAAATTAGATAGAGACCTTTGCTTGGTTTTGTATATAAGATATACCCAGTAATTTAAACCTAGAGGAAAACATAATTACAATCTGAAATCCCAGAGCCAAAAAACAAAATGCTATTGCTTTTAGATGAGATAAGGAAGAGTTCTGAGCAATCCAGAATTATTGAGGAAATGGTGATAAACTTACATGGAAAACTAATGGTATTGGGAAATTTAACATATTCAAATTCTGTTTCTTATTCTCCTGAAGTGTTTTGCATCGTTTAGATGGAGCTTGTAATGATAAGTGTGCTCTTCAAAAATTCCAAACTCTATTTCTACTGTGGCACTACCCATTACAATTTAGATAACATAAATCTGCTTTTAATTTATAGCAACAGGTAGGCAACCTTGTTCCTCTGCCTCTTGTATTTAAATTTTATGCTCTCCGTTTACAATTGGCAAGAGTCAGGTTATCCTTGATTTCTGCCAAGATGCCAAGTTAACTTGGCTGATGTTGAATTTCAGAAAGCAAAGAGCCGTCTTCCCTGAAGCAATTTCTTATTAAGAAGAAAATGAGATCTCGGGTGTATTTTTAGCATCTGGAATTCTTCAGTATTCATTTATTCAGTTTTGACTTTAGGGATCCTCTGGGTGGTTACATTTTTTTGTGCGTACAGTGAGTAGCACTGTTACGTGAATCATATTAGCTTCAAAAATTGTGCAGCCTTTTCTTATAGTCAGCCACCTTGCAAGCTTCACATAACTTCATAAAAGCAGACATCTTTCTGCTTTTGTGTTCTCTGAGTGTTCATTAGAGTCATTGATGGCCAAGGACTGCTGAGAGGAGAAAGAATCCCTGAGAGAGGGGGTTTGTAAAAACATGATAGTGCAGTATTTCATCTTCTTGGCCCTCTCTGAAATGAGATCCAGTCTTTTCACTGGTGGTGATAGTTTGCGGAGTAATCTCATGCCCAGTGTATAACCATCTGCCAGGACCCTAGCAGGCCGCTTTTTGATTTCTATACATAAAAATGGTCTCTCTTATTGCCACAGTGTTTACACCTGTTTGGAGCAAACTGCTCACCAGCAATTCTGGGAACTAATGAGGTGTCCTGGGAAAATGAGTAAGTCTTCTCATACTTTTGACATTCCTTCCCTGTGCCTATCAGCCTTCCCCAGCCTTCTCCCCTCTTTCACTCTGCTCCCAGAAAATGTACCTGTGGCATAATGATCTATGTTTATGGTACTAGCAGCTGTTTATTTATACTAGTGAAGATTTCTATTTTTTAACCTATATAGTTTCAAAAGATTCATTGAGCTCCAACTTATAAGATGTCCTTTTACCAGGATGGTATTGCATTGAAGAAAGTAATATAATCAGGCTTTTAGGGACTACTTACTAAGCACTGTCTCTGATGAGATAGGGACTTCACAAGACCCAAAATATCACTTGCAGAGGAGGTACCAGAGGGGTGGAAAAGGGGGTGATCTTTTGTCAACTATCACAAAGCGACATGGCCAACACCTGTAGAAAAAAGGACAGGTTAGCAAGAGAAAACCATAACTGACTGTGAAGATGAGTCACGCAAGATCTAAAAGGCAAAGAAGTTTCCAGTTCTTGAAGCTTCAGCACCCTTACTTGTAAGGAACAGTTAAGTGGGGCAGGGAGTAAAGAGAAAGTGAGAGGTCAAACTTTCTTCTGAAGAGGAAGTATATCCCAAATCATCCGTCAGAACTACTCTCAGAAAAAAAAAAAAAAAGATGAAAAGCTTGTCTAGGTATGGCAGCAAGTTTTATTCTCTGCTTTTTGCTAGTATTTCTCTCTCCTGATTATTTGATGAGATTCCCAAGGAGGGATTTTATGATACCTGTGGTTCTTTTAGAAATGTCCCTTGCTGGATAAGGGAATCTCTGAGAGAGCACCTTCTTGAACTTGGAGGAGAGATACGGAAAAGTCTGAGTTCGAGGGGCCTTGATTTCCAAATCTGTTGTGTCAGTTCTGTGCGCCAAAGAGCCACTTGTGGGATGCTGTTTTTCCAATGGGGTTTATGGAGTTCAAGCAATTGATGAAGTTTCAGCTCAGATCTATCTCAAGGAGGGTGGGGGCTGAGTTCCCGAACCCATTTTAGTGTTGTTTTCCCAGAACCAGATGCATAAATGGAATAGGCAAAATCAGCAACCGAAGGAATTCTTCTGAGGAAATGACTATGTAAGAAGTTGGCGAGCTGTGTGTGCTGTTTCCTAATAGATGTACAAGAGAGAGACAGATCCTTGCATGGTGCTTAGGGAAACTCCCTTGATAGCTGTGTTGTTTGGGTCATCCTGAACCAAGCTAATAAACTCCTCTACGCGTGTCTTATGACCCAAAGCATTAACAGGTTATAATGGAATTGTGCAAGTGACCTACCAGCTTGAGAATTCTAATCTTTTCATTCACTTTCAATGACCTCCTTTCAGCATTTTTTTCTTACAGCAGTCAAACTGGAGATATATTGGGTTCATATCTAGTCTTTATCTGTAGCCAAATAAAGATGACCTTGACACTCCTGCACATTTTCTGTAACAGATTGTACCATAGAAGCTGAGGCTTGCCTACACTCTCACTTCCGTGTGCATCCAATTTGCCTTTTTCCCCTTCACTTTCTTTCAGCACCACCTCTTCATTTTGGAGTTCTTGCTAGTTTGATGTGAAAAATGTGTATTGCCAACTCTGTTGGATAATTACATCAAGGGCAGGGGGGTGGGGATGATCTAAATTTCAAATGCAGAGTAATTACCCAAGTCCTAACGGAAACTAGCATAACATAATTACTTTTTCTCTGTTGACTTTTGTTATTATTGGTGTTCTGCGTATACAAGGCTGATTTTTCATTAACTTTTAATGTTGCTTGTAACCCTGTTCCAGTTTATATTCACTGTAGCTTTGAATAGAGTTTGCTTCACAATAATGCAGTATGGTAAAGCTTTGATATAAAATTGAAGTTTTTACTTCAATTGTGAGAGCAGTGTTTTTATTGAGGTCATTTCATTTAGTGGCAAGACCATTAGGACCTCTAGGATCATATCTGGATAATACCAAATTTTTTCAGCAGTTCAGGTAGTAAATTAAATTATTTATTACCAATTATCTATTTTCTCTTATTTTTAATATGTTGACAGGTTTGCTTTTACATAATTATAATGTAAAAGGTGCCTTAGCAGTAAAAATACTGTCCCCATCTCTTGTCTCCAATCCTGCTGAAGGGTAATAGCTCCAGCTTCTTTCGTTGAGATCCAAACACAGCTTCATGCACCCTGCACAGGCTGTTTTGGCCAGGAATTTGTCAGGGAAATAGTACTCAAGTGTGTTGTATAGAACTTTGGATTTCAAGTGGCAGAAATTCAGTTCCAAATAGAATAAACCAGTAGATAATTAGGCAGATACAAAGAAATACACATAGCTACTTTTCATTAAGACACATGCTCAGCCTCTGAGAAGTCTACAACTCCTGAATTCTAATGATGTCATCCTCAAAAATCTCTCAATGTCTAGTTTCTTGTTATTCTTTGCTTTCTTCTATATGTGTTATCTTCAGAGGTTCCTAGATTTGACAATAAAGTTACCATGGGCATTCCACCCTTCAACATTTTTATTGACCCAATTTCCCAAGAATGGACCCTCTCGCCACTGCTGCCCATTTCAAGCACAGATAATAACTCTTACATTATCCTGCCAGGTCTACTGCTAACCTATGCACCATTACTGTACCTCACAAATATTCTGATTGGCCAATCTGAGTTACAGTCTTCTTTGCAGGGAAAAATGATGTAGTTATTGCCAGGCTAATGTCAGTCCAAGCTGTCTCAGAAAGAGAAAGCAGTCATTTGGTGCAGCAGTTAAGATGTTGTATCAGAGTCCCTGGGTTGGAGTTCCCTCTCCACTTGTAATCCAGCTTCCTGCTAGTGTATAAGCTAGATGTTACCAAGTGATAGCTAAAGTGGTTGTATTCATGTCTCCCAATCCCTATGGCTTTAGCTTGACAAGCCTTCACTTTTACATTTTGGGAGTGCAACAACAGCTAAATCTGTAATTGTCTGCCTTGAAAATAAATAAAATTAATTAAATAATGTTTTAAACAGACATAAAGGCTAATTTTACCATTCTAGCTAGGGCTGGGGATTTGGGTTAACCATTAACATAGGACTTCCATGCTGGAGTTCCTTGATTTCCTTCTGTACTATCACACTTTCAATGTTTCCTAACTCCCACTTCTTATTACTGGATACCCTAGAATGAATCCTGGATGCCTCCAGATATTCTAAAGCCCTGAATAAAATTGAAAATTTGTTACACATCTGATTCTAAGCATCCTAGATAAAGGATACCCATCCCTGCATTGCTCTACCATACCACACTGTAAATTAGGGATAGTATCTATTGAGACAAACTCAGCATGAGTTTGGACATATTAAATGGTTGGTTATTCTGTGTTGAACGAATGAAAAGATAAATTCCATTAAGAAAGAATTGATATTCAGAATAATGCTGGAGTCCACCTCCAAGATGGTATTTGCATTATTCCAAAGTGAAAACAATGCAAGAAAATCTAAGAGAAACATAGAAAAGGTCTCTGAGAGCAAGTAGTAAAGAATCTGATAAAAAGACAATTATCACCTGCAATCAGTATAGCTCCAGACAAGCAGAGCTTTAAGCTGTGAGCTAACCAGGCAAGTGTGGAGAGGGCCAAGTAATCAGGACCTTTGCTGGAGAAACAAGAGCTAATTATAGCGAAGCAGAGACAGTGTTCTTGGCAGCATTTTGCTGTTGTTTCCTTTTTCATAAAATGTTTCAACTAAAAGGATTTTCCGTATCTGCTGTTCAATAACCCCAAAAGGAGACCCCATATTCCAGTTGCTCGGACGTGGAACTAATTAAGCTATGCTTAGATTTTCCCAATGTTCAGTGAATGTTCCCTCTCCCCCTGTGCTGTGAATGATTGACTCAAGAGCAACACTGGAAGCTCTTGCTTCCAATCATATCAACCTCAAGAGATCATGGGTGTGCATTATTAATTAACATGTAAAGATAAATGCAGTTACTTTACATCGTCAATCATTGAAAAATACCAGGTCAAAGGGGAAATAAAATTATGTCAAGTGATTTTTTTTTCCCCTAAAAGCAATTCTAATGTGCCCAGGAGTCTATGACTTGTGGAAATGTTAAAAGATTTGACTGCTGAAAGATGTAGTTTGTGGCTCACACACACACAAAAAGAACACAATGAAATCAAAGTTAATACATGTCAAATTCAATGTAGCAAAATATAATTGTTAATCAACTTTCTTAAGTACTTAATAGAAAAACTCAGTGCGTTCTTTGATCAGCGGAATATAGAAATCAAAAGCTGGGAATCTGTTACAGAGTGGTTTTATTTATAAAGTGACCAGGTGAACATGGAAAGACGAGGGAAGGGGGAAGCATCTGCTGGGAGAAAGCCTGGAGGTGGGGTGCCACTTGGAAGGAGAGAGAGAGACACCAAAGATTTTTGAAGGGTCTTGGGATTTTAAACATTGTCTGACTCCTCCTTGTCTGGGGAATTTGAGGGGAAGACATTTCCCAGTGGTGATCTCTCAACCGCTTGGGAAATGGCAGTGCAATTCTTGTGCCACCCACTTGAAGGTTTGGCCAGGATTTCAGCAGGCTTGGATGGTCTCAGAAATCACTAATATTTTCACTACATGTGAAAATGTGCCAGGAGACGTTAAAAAAAATGTGTTTATTTAAAAGGTAGCTTGATAGAGAGATTGATTCTGTCTGCTGATTTACTCCCCTAATGGCAACAGCAGTCCAGGTTAACTGAGCTAGGCTACAGCAAAGAACCAGGAACTCTATCCAGTAAGTAGCATGGGCTCAATACTTGGACCATTATCTACTGCTCTTACATGCCGGAGTCCAGCTCCAGCTGAGTTCGGAACTCGCGAAGGGTGCGTGGATGAGGCGCAAAGAGGAAAGAAAGAGACGGACCACTAGGACTTCATGATCATAATGGACAATGCAGGAAAGCTGTCCGCTTTATTTATACAAAATCAGTCAAATTCTGGCTCAGACTTTTTACGTCATGAACAAATGGATATTTCTAAGGATAATTCTGCCATTAGTTTTACTTAGAAACAATAGAAATTCCTGCTAGGATTCTTATCCTATAACTCAATCTTGTATCACAAAGAAAAGGAGAACTTAAAGGTCAAGGAAAGAATGAAAGCCTAAATACAGGTCCCTTGATTAGCATAGGTTCAATGGAGACAGTTAAGATAATAGAAATGACAAAAGGGCCCCATTCGCAAAACATTGACCTCCAAGCTCAGGCTGAGCAAAAGGTTAACCTCGCAGTAGCAAATGTCAGGATGGATTAGAATTCTTCCACAGGGCAGTCCAATGTCCATGCAAAAGAAGGTGGAGTTGCATTCAGGTGGTTGTAGAGACATCCGCCGGGTGGACCCTGCCGAACAGCGGGAAATTCCTTGCGGCCCTGCCTGCAATGGAACACTCTTCACCCCTTTATGTCCCCCACATCTACTGCACGGACCCCAGCACTTACAGGTGCAATAGCAGGACAAAGAAGTGAAAGCTGAGCAATTGGACCTCAAGTTGGCATTCTGGTTTTGGGTGCCATTAGTGCAAGTAGCATTTTAACCCACTGTGTCAAATGCCAGTGTCATTAGAGATATTTTTTATATGAATACAGAAAAGCCATGGAGGAAGAAAAGAACAAGAGGATCAGTGCCTGATCTGACCAGAAACCTTTGACCAAGGCCTCTGGCTCTGTTGTAGGAAGTGAGGGAAGCTGCGCGAGCCACCCAATGACCTAGATGACACTTGAAGGTTGTGGCAACTGGGGACTGGCCTGCATGGTTACAGAGGGTTAGCAGGTGTGGGAGGCATTCCCCAGAGCCCAAAGACACACCTAAGACTTGTTGGTATTATTTTAAATTTACTGAAGATCTCATTTAATACATTTTATTATATACCTATAAATCTGGATTTCAGTCCATCTGGATTCAGAACCCAGGTCAGTCTGTAGATTTCTACCTACGTGGTGTTGAGCACTTAGAGCCTCTGTTTTCTCTTCCATGGGCTGTTAATATTTATTTTCAAAGCTATGATGTAAATTTGTTAGGTAAATGCAAAGAAAACCTTGAGAAGTGGGATTTCAATATTACTAATCATTTAATAAACTCCAGAAAGTGAAAAGACAGATCAGATTAGCAAAAGACATATTTTTACAGATTAATTGATTTGTTTGAAAGGGAGAAGGAAATGTTTTTCATATGAGGATTTACTCCTCACAATAGCAGCAACAGTATGGTCTGGACCAGGCCAGAATCAGAAGCCAAGAATTCCATCCTTATTTCCCAAGTGGGTGGCAGATGCCCAAGTGCTTTAAAGATCTTCTGATGTCTTCTCAGGCACAGCGGGAAGTTAGATCAGAAGCAGACTAGCTGTGGATCAAACCAGTTCTCTAATATGATAATGGCATCACAAGCCATGGTCTAACCCACTCTGCCGCAACACTAGGGCTGCAAGTCACCCTGGATAAAGGATGTGCACCTTGATACCGGCACCATGGCATAAAAGGCTAAGCCTCCGCCTTCTACACTAACTTCACATGGGCCGTGGTTCAAGTCCCAGCTACTTCACTTGTGATCCAGCTCCCTATTGTGGCCTGGGTAGGCAGTAGAGGATGGCTTGCTCAGGCGCCTTCCCCTGCATCCACTTCAGAAACCCAGAAGAAGTTCCTGTTTCTTAGCTTCAGGTTGGCAAGGCTCCAGGTGTTGCAACTGCTTGGGAGTGAACCAGATGATGGAATCTCTCTCTCTCTTCCTGTTCTCTCTTTTTCTTTCTCTTCCTGTTTTCTCCCTTAATTTCTGAAAAAAATACAAATTTAATCACCAATAATATATCATTTCATACTCCTAGGGATGACTAAGATAAAATGGGTTGATGGATAAAATGGATAAGAAAAGTAGCAAGTAGTGACAGACATATGGGAAAATTATACATCCTATAAATTATCAGCATCGTTGTAAAGTGGTTTGGTCATTTTGAAAAACAGTATAATGGTTCTTCAAAAATTACACATGGCTCAGCTTTGGCTGTTGCAGCAATTTGGAAGATCTTTCTCTAAGTGTCTCCTCTCTGTAAATCTGCTTTTCCAATAAAAATAAATAAATCTTTTTACAAAATTCTATACAGAGTCTTTACATTCTTAGGTATATATTTAAGAGAAGTGAAAATGTATGTCCACAAGAAGCTTGTACTTGGATATTAACACCAGAACTTAATGTTCAGAATTTCCATACATTTAAAACATACTGATAAACGAATAAATAAAGTATGATAGTCCAGAATAATACAGAATTTGGCATTCTATGAGTGATACTCAGCCCTCAAAAGCGATTGATTACTGATTTTTATATGACTCTTAGCTCTTTCTAAAAAACCATAAACTTAGACTCCTTGAGTTTTGTGTGGCACTGAGAATAAAATGACAGGAAGTTATTTCACTGAAATGAGTTATTTAAAGTGCTTTAATTACTAAGGGTATAATAGGCTAAGTGATCATCCTGCTTGGTGCCATCAGCTAATTTTTAAAATGAGGTAGTCAGCTAATTTTCAAAAGAAGGTAAGGTATGATCGTAGGGATGCATGTAATAATGAAAGAAAATAGGTTATCAGCTTGAAAATGAATCATTATTGTGGTCCATGCATTTCATTTATTTATTTTTGCTACTTAACTGAATTAGTGACACAATGTAATTGTTTTTATTTTAAGAGTCATTTGTGGTTTTATATTAGGAAGTATATTAACATTCCCCAGGGCAACAGGAACACTAGAAAATAAATATATGCATATATGTTTAAAACATAGACATATATATTTATGTACATGTATATATAATTCAAAAACTCCATGGAAAATTGACTGAAAATAAGTGTTTATTTTGGTGAGGAAGTTTTGAAATACATACACATGAGAGTCCAAATATGCATGAATAAGAAAATTCTTACACCAAGCTAAATATATCTTTTAATTCCACTTTTGACAAATTGCTTTGTAAGATTTGTTTTATTAGTTTACAGAGGAGCTATAAAGAAGAGAGAGAGAGAGAGAGAGAGATCTCTCTTCCTTCCACTGATTCATTCTTTCAAATAGCCACAACAGCTGGTGCTGGCTAGGATTCATTCAGGAACTGGAATACATGTGTTTACACACATGTACACATACTATATGCATATGTATGTGCATACATAAATGAATACTTGTGTATGGGTATACACATATGCACATCCTGATTTTATAACTTACAACAATCTGGCAAATCCTGAAACTTCTCAGTCTCCATAATCCAGTGAATCAGTATCTTATTTTAGATCAATAGAGCCTTTTCTCTGTCAGGGGTCGTTCAGGTATTTATGACATCATTCAGGGGCCACACAAAATTATCAACCTGAAAGATACCCTTAGGCAGATTTATTGTCCTGCCTGTCATTGCTCTGGCAGATCAGACCGAATGATTTTGCAGGCCTTACACAGCCAGTGGGCCACAAATTCTGCAGCTCTGAAAGTCCCGTTTTGAATGAGTGCATGAAGAAACATTGTTTCAGAGTATTAGCTGTAGGCAAAGAAAGCCCATCACCTATTACCTTTGTGGTAGTGCTCCAGGAAGGCCTCGGTGTAATACAAGATATGAGAGCCAGGGAGCTGCCTGCGGTATAGGTTCTAGTCCAGGTCAGAAGAACTGAGAACCAGAAATTGAGCATGTGAGATAAAACCTTGAGAGCAAAAGCGACCTTCCTCACCTTATTGTTCTATTCCATCTGAAACAACTTGAATGATGTGGACCCATATTGAGGAAAATCATCTGTTTTACCTAATCCATCAATGTAAATAGCAAATCCTTTCTAGAAAGCTTTTCCTACATATCTGTAAATAATGTTGTATTGGTTAATTTGCCTTACTACAAAAAAAGTGGCTAGATCTATAAATAGAAAATACTGAGTTTTTGTTTTTGTTTTTTAGTCTTTATAATCTTTTCCATTTATGATTATTATTATGTTATTATACAGTTCCGTAGGCTCTGAGGTTTGCCTTATGCCCTCCCTAAATTCCTCTTCCCCCACTAATTTCCTCTGTATTATTATAATAGTATAGTTCTGCATAAACAGTCATAAGTCCTTCATTGTGGAAATGGACAATAGCAGACTGTCCAGCATCCTATTGTCAAGATACATTTAACAGTTACATTAGGAGTCCGTCTTCGGTCTGGAAGTAGATATGCATATTGCATTGTATCCTCGCATCTGGATATGATAGTCTCCATTGCACAGTTACTATACAGTCCCTTAAATGAAAAGCCACAATACAAAATCAACAACAGGAAGAAAAAGAAAAAGAAAATTTACAATGCCATAAAATAACACACTACTGAATGACTAATGTGTCACTGAAGAAAGGAAAAAGAGCTTCAAACACCTGAAGAAAATGATGCTGCTGTATGACCTATTAGTCAGTGAAGAATTTAATATGATAAAAGCAGTTTTTAGAAAAAAAAAAATGAAAATATTGATGTATCCCATAGTTTCAGATTTCAGATGTGTGAAATATATGTTGCTTATAGCAACCCTCTTACATAAATTACCAAGCAGTTTCGTAAGAACTACGTTCTGGGAGCTGGCTCCTTGGCGGAACTGGTTTTAAGACACAGCCTGAAACTGGCATCTCACAAGGACACCAGCTTAACTCCAATACAGCTCCCTGCTAATGCACATGGAAGAGTACCAGAGCATGCCCACATTCTTGAGACCCTCGCATCTGTGTAGGACACCTTGATTGAGCTTCCCGGCTCCTGTCTTCAGTCTGGCCCAGCCCTAACCCTGACAGCCGTCTGGAGGGTGAACCAGCAAATGCAAGTTTCTCCCTCTGATTTCCTCTCCCTCTCCGTCCTACAAGAGATGTCAAAGAGAGCATTTTGATAAACTCTTATAAGGCTGTTCCATGCAGATAATTAGTGGAAATCAAACTCTACCTTGAATCAGAATCACTAGTATTTCTTAAGCACATGTGGTTGAGTCCAGAGTTTCTGAACCCCCAGGACTTAAGTGGGACCTGAATATTTGTGCTTCCAGCAAGCCCTTGGTGATGCTGCTGTTGCTGTTTAAGCACCATGAATCTCAGGGAAACACTGCCCTGCGTGAGCATGAGTGAAGGAATGGGCGTGCGATCTAAATTCAGCCCCTGAAACATGAAGCCTCCTCTTCTGAAAGACATGGATGCCTAATTTAATATGAGCCATGCCCTTCCTCTGCTCTCTATTTCTTCCCATCTGGTTGTGTGTATGCAGCTTAGAAAACATCCCTGGCCACCCTGGGATCATGCTGTGGACCTGGAGAGAATAAGCTTTATCATGACTCTTCAGCTGTGACTGCCAAAGTAGAACACTGGAATTTATGTCTGTGATAACATTTGGTCCTGATCTAAGATGGCACATGGCCGGTGCTTTGTGAGAAAATAAATCCTTATTGTTTCAGTCAGTTTGAATTTGAAATTTCTGATTCTTGTATTACAAAGTATACTAATTCATACAGGAATTTAAAAAAACAAAATACCCCGAAGGCACAGAAAAGTTTAAATAGTAAAAGAAAAAAAAATCTTTGCATGAAAAGAAGAGGAAATAGTAGACGAGTAGTGTCAAGTATCAGGAAAGAGCAGAGCCAGAGTGCGTGCTCAGAGTGTAGCGAGGGTAACGCTGGTTGCAAATTAGCAGCAGAATTTTTGCCAAGTGACAGAAACAATCCAAACAGAAAAGCAAGGCTAAAAACAGGTCCAGGAACTTTATATTGAACACTTACAGCTTTACAATAGATTTCAATTCAATGAATTTAAACCCTGAGGCAAAAACTCCTTCTCTCTCTGCCTTCCCACAGCACTCTGGTAATAAATGACTCAACTGTGGTTATACCTAAATAAGGAAAATTGGAGTTTCCCATTTCTCTGCTCAGTTGGGAGCGTCCCCTCAGTTAATGGGTAAGACTCAGGGACCTCACTTCCCTCCAAGGTGCTAGAGGCCGATTGCCTGATTATGAGGAGAAACATCAAATTGTCAGACTCACCCAGGTAACTGGGACGTAGCCTTGAGGTTAAAAAACAAATTGTCAGAATCAATTCTGAATTTCACTAGGAGCCACTGTCAGACAAATGAAGTGGTGGTGATGAACTGAATCATGTAGAGTGTGATGGGAGTCACGCAGCTGCCATCAGCTCCAGTTGGATGTGACAACAGAGGCGTCAGCGTGTAGCACAGCCAATGTCTTCCTTTGTTTGGGCTACCTTGGAACTGGACAGTTAAATGACATACAGATCTCAGCTGGATTACTCAAAGACTTTGGATACACTTCACTATGGCCAAATATCTGTTTCTATCCAGACTCAAGACAACAGATATATCACTCAGGTATTTTGCTACCTACCCCCAAGGCAAAATGAGCAACAGTAACCCAACCTGTTTCTGGCTGTGGGAAAAATGACAGTTTTCACAGTGAGATTAGGACAGTAAATCCCAAGAACCAACAGGTTGTGTCCCACGATTTTGCAGGAGCAAAAAATGTATTGGTGCTTTGACAAAGGACATCCTAACAGGAAGCAGTTCCAAGTAACTGGCAGCCATCCCAGCTGTGAACGTGAGTCCTTGATACTATAGTACCTGCTTTCATCGTTTCATGATAGGCCTTGCTGTGCGGCAGAAAATATCAGAAATACTACTGACATCTAGTTATAGGTACAACTCAAGTCTGTACCTCTTGAGCAGATAATAGTACTTCACTGCCTAATTATCATATCAGGGTGAAAGTTTTAACTTAGTCGATAAGAAAACTACATCACACATCAGATGCCGGTGTTCAATTCCAGGTCTAGCTCTTGATTCCTGACTAATGGGGATGTGGAATCTTGGAGGCAGTGATTCTGGTCCAGGTGATTGTGGTCCTGTCACTCACAGGAGATCTGGATTGAATCTTCTAGTTTGGGCACAGTTGTCCTACGGGTATTTGGGACTGAATCAGTGAATGCAGTCAATCTATCTCTTGCTTCTTTCCTCCCACCTAAGTTGATTTCTTTAAAAAAAAAAAAAATCCCTCTGAGAAGAATTGATACAGGATATTTTTGGAGTGACAATAAATACCTGATGGTGTAATCCTTCAAAAACTATAAATAGGGAAGTAGAATAGTAGTTTCCTAAGTTCACCAAGCCAATTTTTTGAAGATGCATAATTAGTTTACACTTTCTTGGGAAAAAATGAAATTTGTGTCCAAATTTGGCTTTATAAGACCAAAATTAAAAAGAGAGGGAGAAATCCCCAAACCACAGTGTGAGAGACATTCATTTGTATAAGAATCTTATGTAATAACGTACTTATTCTTAAAAGCAATTATTTCCAGTTGGAAGGATAAGAAATGACAATAAAACACAAATTTTCCCACAATTCCGGACTCCTTCTCTTTTTGACTCTTCCATAAATATTGAGATTTCTTTTTTGGAGAGAGTGAACTAGGGGGGCTGTGTAGTTCAGGTATTAAACACCACTTGCGTTAACCACATTCCATACAGGAATGCTTGTGTGTAAGCCCTGGATCTGCTCTCCACTGGGAGGCTGTAGGCAGTGGACCAGGTACGGATATAAAGTATGTTGTGCCCATGGCTCATGGCCTTCAACCCAGCCCAACCTTCACTGTTATGAGCATTGGGCAAGTGGGGTAGACTAGTGGGAAGAAGTTTTTTTCTGTCTCTACCATTCAAATAAATAAAATGGATTTTTTTTTTCAAAGTGGAAAATGTTACATCAAAAAAGAAAAGTACTCTTTGGTAAAGAAAACTGAGTATTTCTACTTAGATCTATTTTTCTTTTCATTCTTCTTTTCCTCAATACATCTAATATTTGTAAATGTGTAAAATATGCAATCCAATCTCTTAAAAAGATTATCGTTCAAAACACTATCTACATTTATCATGTAATGTCATCAAAATGAAAGTATTTTATTCATATATAAATTAAATACTTCCAAACTATAAATGATCTTTTGCTTATTTAAATAAAATGGTATACATATTGTTATTATTTTATATATGGATTCTCAGAACCTATGAAAGTTAGAATTAAAATTGTGAGTTTATTTTGGTACATTTTTGAAATCCACATACAGTTTTTATATAATATGCATTTTCTACATATTATGAAAACATTTTGCACTAAAAATGTTTTGTTCCAAAATAAATTCATATCTTCAATCTTAATTTCCACAAATGGAAATACTTTAATGTGCAAAAATCATGAAAATCTGTGACTTGACTGGTGATTACAAAAAGAAAAACAAAACAAAAGAAAACAAAAATCTCCTTGACACTCATTACAACATCCAAGTAGAGACATGTATCTGGAAATAGCTTTACCCATAGCTAGTAAGATACATCTAAAAAGACAGATGGAAGAATTTTTCTAATAAGGAATAATTGATGGCTTACCCAGAAAGCTAGTAGAGTAAACCAATGTGAGATTCTGGGGATAGACAATGGTTGAGTATCTAGGTTAGTAGTTGGTTGACAAATATTTCAGAGATGGCAACTAGCAGCAATGGTAGAATTCAGGCTCCAAGAAATTGAGGAAATGGTCGAAGTACCAACATAGAAACAAACCCAAGCTGTGATATGGACAAAGATTGAAGTGTAATGGAGCACAACACAGGAATACATGTGATAAAGAATCAACAAAATCAGGATTTTTTTTTTTTCATTTATGTGGCTCTTCCTTGAAACTAAGAAGGAAAATACAGTTCTATGACTTGGATTACGCTTCAGTATTGCACGAGGTTCAATGTCTGCATGTGTGTGGGTAGTGCTTATTATAAACACAGTGCTGGGCATTTGGTGATTGGCATCCAAAGATAAAGATGGTATGGAAGGATAAAATCCCAGTGTTGCCTTCTCCCCCTTATCCCCTAAAACACCTTATTGGGAGGGAAAACATTACATGACACTAGAGTTCTGAGATGTGTAGCATTTCCTGGTAAGTTTATGCTGAAATAACGGCCAGGAAGCCATGGTTGTCTGTGTGGAACATCCTTTATGATAATATAGCAGCCCTCTTTCTTCTTCCCTAGCACTTGGAGAATGTGGGCCAAGGGCCCGTTGCACTGCAGAGCTGTAACAGCTGCTGGACAGCAGGCACACTATGACTACGAAATTGTTCCACGTTTTGTTCCTTGCTTCAAGTTATTATGGAAGCCTGCGTGCTGGTCCTACTCTTTCAGCATCTGTGTGATTCCAGAGAGCATTAAAGTGACAGAATTGCCCCCATCAACAATGAATCCTTAGCAAATTCTCAATTAGACTCTTCTCTATCATCTATGTGTAAAAACCAGGCACCAAAATGATAACATCAGCACTGTATGCTGAGCTGAAATGGGTAATCTTAACCTAGCAAACCCTCGATTGATTTGATCTCCTAGTCCACTTTTGATGCTGTTGAGAATATTGTCTTCTACAGATAGACAGTAACCCGGTGGACAAGTACGTATTAAAAAAACTCGAAGTAGAGTCACTACGAGCCTTTCAAGATGACTACACTCTTCTGTATGGTCATAATCAACTTCATAGTTCCTCACTGCAGGTAGCCAGTCCTAAACTCCCATTTATATCTGCTCTTCCTCTCCAAAGGCCTTTCCCATTCATGGAGTCTTTCTCCTTCAATGCCAGCTCTAAGCTATGCCACTCACCAATTGTCCAGCATCATCTTCAGTATCTTCACAATCGACACACGTACAGACAACCACCCCTGTGCCATATTTAAGTGTAACCAGAGTCCTGGTACTACGTATTCCTTCTGAACTATGAGTTCAAGCCACATAAATGAAAATGCTGTTTTGTGGTATTAGAATAGTGATAAAGCAAGCTAAGTCTTAAGAACTATAGATAATTTATAATTAGTAAGCATGAAGTTTACCAAAAATTTTTAAAATGTTTCTTATATCATGTCTGGCTGTTTTTTAAATAGACTTCAGAGAATAAAAGGATACACTGTCATGTCAACAAGCAATGTTTCAATTAAAGCATTGTATCTAGATTTTGTGCCATTTACCAGAAACAACACCAGAAATATTAAATAAATTAGCATTTCTGAAAATAGATGACATGTGAAAAGTCTAAAATGGGAAAAGTTTCAGCATTCCAAATTATTAAGATATAGGGTCATATGTAGAGTACCCAGAAATAAGGAACAGTTGCTACGACAATTACAACAAAATGGCAATAAATTACTTGGACTAAAAGGTGAATTTATCCAACTCCTACAACAGCATTAACAGAATTAGTGGGCTGGTTTTCAAATGGAGCTAATCATTGAGATGGAGGACTAAGATGGATGATTCTTAGTTAATGGTTTTGTTCAAGGTTCAGGTTCAGCTAATTTCACATTTACTGTGGAGCTGTGTCTATTTCCTAGGAAGCAAACAAAACCAGTTGAAAGAAAACACAGTTCAATCAATCAATGCCTGGAGTGACAACTATACTATAGTATAAACAGTGTAGAATTTTTATACTATTTATGCATCGGTGAATCTTTAGGTAATTTATTTCATTTTTTCTATTTTAACTGAATTTTTACTATCAGCATTCAACTTTATTCTTCCGGTTTTATGATTCAAAGAGCCTGCTTCTTCAGAAGGAATGCAGGAGGTTTACAAAGTTCGTTGAAATGCTAAAAACTGGCACTGTATCTTTGATAACTTAAATCTATATTGTTTTTTAACCTTCCTACTTCTGAAATATATTTCTTCCCTAGTAACTTGAAATCTCATTCTAATTTTAAATTACTCATGTTTACTGACAACTTAAATCTGGGGGAAAAAGAGATTATTATGTATGTAAGCAATTGGACCAGAAAAGTCCATGTCTGGTCCAAATAAGCAGTCTTTCTAAAATTTCTGTAGCTGCACGTTGACT
Source organism: Ochotona curzoniae (assembly GCF_017591425.1). Lineage (NCBI taxonomy): Eukaryota > Metazoa > Chordata > Mammalia > Lagomorpha > Ochotonidae > Ochotona > Ochotona curzoniae. The sequence continues at coordinate 6,028,082 of NW_024466218.1, forward strand.
TGCTCGTGAGCTCATGAGCCAAGTTTGGCATAACACGAGAAGGGAGCCAAAGAAACACTTCAAAGTTGAGTTGGGTTTTCTGAAGAACATTGGAGAAGTGACATTCATGATGTTTGCTGATACTTCTGATTTTATTTTGCTCTTCTTTCCCCTCCATACATTTCTGGACTTGTGTCTGCTTCAGAGTTCCTCATCCTGCAAACCTCCCCTGCTCTCTCTCAGGAAACAATATCCATAACTCTTGCGCAGGTCTCCCTGTTTCTTCTTTCTTTTTGTATGGGGGCTGCTGATTCTCCAGATTCTGAATGACAGGGTCCTCAAATTAACCTGGGAAAAACTGAAATTATTTTATAAAAATGTCAGAGTGAAGCTTATTTTTAAAACCAAAGACTTTATCTCTAGGTATCTCTTCTCTCTCCTCTCTTCTCTCTTCTTCTCTCTTCCCCCTCCTCATCTCTGCTATTTCTCCTCTCCTGTCCTTTTATCTCCTTTCTTCTCCTTTCCTCTCCTCTTCCCATCTTTTCTTTTTCCTTCTCTTCTTCACTTTAAAGCAAGTAGAATACATGTAGTTTAAGTTTTATTTACTTTTATAGAAAGGTGGATTTCCAGAGAGGAGAGACGAGAAGAAAGAGCTTCCATTCTCTGGTTCACTCCCCAAATTGCTGCAACAACTAGAACTGAGCCAACCCAACCCAAAGCTAGGAGCTTTTTCTAGGTCTCCCACACATGTGCCAGGTCCCAAAGCATTGGACCATTCCTCCAGTGCTATCTCAGGCAACAAGCATGGAGCTGGATGAAAGTTGACTCAATGAGAACATGAGCCAGCATCCATATGTGCTGCTGGCATTGTGTTGGCCCCGAGTAGAATAGTTTTTAAAAGAAATGGATGAAATATTGAAAGAATTCAAAATTAATAATGAAATTGTTTGTTTAATATCTTTAACACACCAAGCTTTGGTAAGCTAAATGTTAACTAATGTTTCTATGTATAGTAGTACACTATTGTTCTTAAACTACTTACTTATTTTACTGAGACATTAAATGATGTCCCCTTTCCTGATGACATTAAGAATAAAGAACAAAAAGAAGATATGTAAAGAGGAGAGCAGGGTCTCTTAAAACAAGAACTAATAAAACCTCATTCTCACAAAGTACTGGGAGGTGAATGGTTCCTATGCTTAAAATCATTGGTGTTTGTTTATCTTATTTAACAACTATTTCCTGAGTTCCTACTGTAGGAAATAGACCCTAAGTAGGCACTGTACTCTTTGAAATTCAAATAACAAACACATTTCATGTTTCTTCAAGGAAACAAATGCAAAGCATGTAAAAGAAGGATGCCATATTGTAACTCATAGTATATAATTATTGGTGCTACTGTGGTTACTCTAGGTACTTGCCTCACCATAATTTATGAAATTTGATTTGGAAATTTATAGGAAGTTCATGTCTCAACAGCAGCATCAATCCTTTTAAAAGTCTGAATTTTTAAAAAAATCAGTAATTTGGATAAAGATATTGTTCATGGTCTGGAGAGAAGCCACTTGAGTCAGTAACCAGTGAGTTTGGGAAAATTTGAGTAATGTATTCAAATAATCATGCTTTATATGCTGAATTCATGTTTCCCAATAGCATCCTTGCCTCAACAAAAATTTCCTAATAGCCTAATGATTTATTGATGCCAATTTTTTTAGTAGTCGCAGAATACTAAAGGAAAAACTTGTCACATATGTATATACTCAACAAAAGTGTTGGCAGCTTTTGCCAATGAGGTTGGTAGATTGCTAAAAGTTTTGCACCTGCAGTTAAGTCAAACACATCCCTTATACAGACACGGGAAATAATTATATATGTTTCCCTGACTACAAGATTGAATATATTTGGTCCAGCTTCTGTTGTTTAAGTGGGCACTCTGGGAGGATTTGCTTACACTGCATGAAATGAAGTATTTCTGTTGGGAACGCATTGCAATTCCTGGCTCCTAATACAAGCACAAGACACAATGGCTTTAATAACAGGTGCAATGCTAAGGAACTTGTTAGTTTCTTTTTTATAATAATAAGTTATTTTGAAAGAAAATTATAAATGTCACATTGTATTGTGTAACTAGTATTTAACATAGCATGCAGTCAAGATTTATTAAAACAAATCGAATTAAGATCCCTTGAATAATGTAGTATTGAATTGTAGCAAATCAGTAGATCCTGGAAGTTGTATAATATTCTGAGAGTTCTGGTAATGAGCAGGCCTCTGACTTCTCTCTAGTTTTTATAAAAGAGTTACAAGCAACCGTATGAAAGCAGGAAAGACATTCATTCCAATGGTGTGGTTGTTCATTGCAATTAAGTAATTGCCTTGCAGTGTGCTAATGACCAGAAGTTGATGAGGTACAAAATTTGATAATGGGAAAATCTACCACATTTAACTCACTGAGAGTATCTGCATGCTCCCGAGAAGTCAGTCCAAAAATCTGCAGCAATTCATACTGCTATGAAAGATGTTGTCATCGATGGATTAAGTTCTAGTCAGCTCCTCAGAATCTCAGCAGCACCAAGCTTATTGGCAACTTGGAATACCAAACTCTACTGTTTCCCAGAAAGTGGATTTTCATTCACTTACTTAGATTTTTGGAGTTTGTGGAGAAGCACTAGAATTAACTCTTGCTTCTGCAGCGTGGAGGGAGAGTTGCCAGCTGTTCCTAGAGGCAGAGGTTAGTAAAGACTAACCAGCTACAGCACTTAAGGGCGAACAGCAAAGAATTACGAACAAGAACAGTATGACATGCAGAGCCCACAGTTTGGGCTCTGGCTCTGTTGGCATTATCCTGATACATTAACTGAAGTGATTACTCATCATTTTCATGACTCAGTTCATTCAAGTTTGCAATAACAGGAAATTAGAGGTTATCTAAACCTTAATTTCGTCATCTTTTCTTTTTACTTTATTATTGTTTTTTATTGCATTTCATTTTATAACATCGTTTCATAGGCTCTGATATTCCCTCATTCCCTCCCCTTGCCCTCCCCCCTTTGTGGATTGCTCCACCTTATTGCAGTAATACAGTTCAAATCCAGTCTTGTTTCTTTCATTGCAAGCATGTGCCATGCATAGAGTCCAGCATCTTATTGTCCAGCTCAATTCAACAGTTTCTTGGTGAGACCAACTCTGGCCTAAAGGCATAGCTGGCAGAATATTGTTCCGACCAATTAAAAGCCATAACATACAATCAACAACTGTTCACAACATTATGGGGTTAATTGACATTGTATTGAGTGACTGATGTGTTAGAAAATGCAGGTTCTTAACCACATCCTGTGACTACTTCATTAACATTTCAATTTTAGTTTGTATGTAACTGGCTGCTATCTACCTTAAAATGGGTAGAGGATATTATTCAGCTGTCTTGTGTTTATTTTCATTTTAGTATTTAGCAGTTTATTGTGTTGAAGCATAAATTTTACTGAACTTGGCAGATTTTAGGATAGTCTGAACTGGCTTATAGCTTTAACAAGGCATATATCATCTTCCCAATAAAGGGACATTAGAGAAGTATCCCTTTGACACCACTTCAGAACCATCAAAACCACTTAAGCAGATCTCTGAGTGTACTCCACATTGGGAACCCTGGGTGATATCAAGTGGCCATTCCGCATCCCTGTTTATAGGGCAGTTGGGAGGCTGGGTGCAGCGTCTCTACTTGTCTCCTCATTTCCCCCAGATATAGTAGGAAGAAAATGAAATTTTGGAGACAGTGGTCTCAAACACTTCCCATAACCCTTGATCCTTTCCACCATCAACTATGTGAGTACCACCAAAAAAAAAAGAAGAAGAAGAAGAGGAGGAAAGATGAGGTGGGGATGAGGTGGCAGGATGAGAGTGGTAGTAGGAGGAGGGGAGGAGGGGGAAGGAGAGGAGAAGGTATCCCTAAGATCCATTCAAGTCAACAGATTTCTGAAATTCTGTTCATCATGCATGTGGACATTTTTCTGTTTTATTCCCGTGTCCAGACACACTCAGTTGAACATTTGGCAATAATATAAACACATTTAGCTATTATAATACTAGCATACTAGAGAAACTCCTATTTAAATATGAAAACTAATGCAACATACAAGCCAATATTTGCTCTCTGATTCAATATTTTGGAGGTAATCACAAATCATGCTTTAAAATCTAGTTTAGTCATGTGTTGCTTAACAGTGGAAGTACATTCTAATAAATGAATCATTTAAGCAATTTTTCATTGTATGAATATCAGAGTGTGTTTGCACAAGCTAAGTTGTTTACAATATCACTCAATGAAATGAATTTATTTCTCTTGTCTATGTAATTCACTGTTTAGCAGACTGTCAAGCAACATGAGGCTGTGCCTGGGTATAACATAAAATGTTGAGCTCCAGTTATGTCAGGTGTTCTATTGATTGGCACAGAAGCAGAGGTTTAGATAAAACAGATTTGGTTTCTACCTTCAGTGAGGCTTTGAATTTTGTAGGAGATAGAATCACTGAATTGTCAAAAATATATACTATCATTAAGACCTTTCTGTGAGGGAAAAATTGTGGGGGAATGAGAAGTATCCCAGGGGAAGCTAATCTCATCCAAAAGTACAAGATGAGTGAATAACTTTGCCCAAAACTTTGTGTGAAATATTAATGGGATAGTATGATGGTTCAAGATGTTGTTAGATATTACAAATTAAGCAATATTTTCTATTTCATTGACAAAACAGTGCTAGTTATCTTTCAAAACATCTCATTGGTGATAGAGGGATTAAATATGGCAACCCAACCCATTCCCCTTTCATGTTTGAAGACTGTCAGTTTCCAGCTTTTTGTAAGACTGAAACAAAGTGAACTGAATCCCAAGATAGGGAAAACCAGAGCCACTGCTTTTCAAGCTTTACCTCTCATAAGGACTTCAGTCATTTTGCCAGCATCATGTGGAATCTGTTCTGTAAATTACTAATACTGTTCTTTAAACTGATTTTAAAATGGAGATATCTAAAAATTAGTGGAACATTTTATCAAGCTTTTTTGTTGCTTATTTCTTAAAAAGATTCATTTTATTGGGAAGGCAGATTCACAGAGAGCAGGAGAGAAAGATCTTGTATCTGCTGATTCACGACCCCCTCTTCCCCACCAAATAGCTGCATCAGCTGGAACTGAGCCAGTCCAAAGCCAGGAACCAGGAGCTTCTTCTAGATCTCCCATATGAGTGCAGGGTCCCAAGACTTGAGCCATATTCCATTGTTTTCCCAGGTCACATAGGGAGGTGGATGGGAATTGGAACACCCAGCACACAAACTTATGCCCATATGGGCTCCTGGTGCTTGCAAGTGGAGGATTAGCCAATTTAGCCATCATGTGGCCCCAATAGTGTCCTTTTTTTTTTTTTTTTAAAATGAACACATACTTATCCAAATAAAATTGACTTGCTCTTCTGTGTGTCTAATAGTAATCCTAACTACCAGACTTTGGGGAACACTGGTCTCATTTGGCCCCATGCAACTACACAGATACAAGCTGTGACGGTAGATGAATTCTTCAGATAATGTAGATGAAGCCTAATTCACCATCTGTGCATTTCAACAAAGTTTTCTTAAATTTTCCTCATCAGCCATCTGTGATTTCCATTTGTCTCTAATTTAATCAATAAGTAGTTGTAGAGGGCTAGCCCTATAGTCTTACTCACGAACCGTAACTGATCACTGAGCTTTGGAAATTTGACACAGTTTTCGTTTGACATGAAAAACTAGGAACACTTTGTGTGTCCAGTCTACAAGTTTCCACATATAATGCAATTTTTAAATAACACATTAAAATGTACAATTTCTCTAAAAGCTAATTTAAAGGATAGACAGGGCCAATGGGAATTCTTAGAGCCTCTGACAGTAAGCATGATTTATCATCACCTATGTGATGTGAGAATGGACATATAAGAAAAACTATTTTATTTTTTTACCTCTATATAAATGTTATATATATATATTTTTTTGTTCTAAGCAACTTTGTTGTGATTTAGCCCTTTCTCCCAATACTATAATCTTTTTTTTTTTAATTTAATCCAAACTAAGTAAGATAGGCAACATCTTATACTGTAATATACTACGGACATAACAACTTGGAGATTACTGTTCTAATTAGTTGAAAGCAAAGGGAATTAATGATATCTTGACTTGTCAGAGATTAAGGTTCTTACACTAATAAATCACCATAGATCAGGGCACGTAGAGCAAGAGTGCATCAGTGATTAGGGACTGGGGTTTTCTATGTTCCTCCTAACAAATCTTTGAATCATTGTTCTTAATAGAGGAGGATGAAAGCAAACAGTGCAGTTCGCAGATAGAGGAGGTCAGATGACTGACTGACTGCTGCAGTGTCTTTTGTACTGACCATTGTCAAACGTTATGTTGATGAGGATGGATTGGTGCTTACAGGGGATTGTGTGTATTTGTTTCAGTTAGCATTCCACTATTTGAATCTGAACTGTATACATGATTTCTTCTTTTTATCGCAAATTAGAGTCTACAGGTGTGGCAAATATATCAAATATATCTAATCGTGACCTGATTTCATGTTTGTTATCCATTGAAACTATTGAGGAAATTTACAATATAGATTGATTTTCCTTAAGAATAACACTTGGTTTTAGACTATGAGTACATGGTACAAAATTTGAAAATTTTTCATATTGCTGATTATGTAATATTTATTCAAATCATGATTCAAATCATGATTTGTACACTTTGTGTCTAGAGATACCAAGATTTTTACATTTTATATGTGCTTGAAAGTTGTGAATCAATGAACATATTTATAATACCTCTTTTTTTAAAAAATAATTATCTGACAAAAGAAAGAAAGTTTTTGCAATGTGTAAAAACTGTTAAATTAGTGCGTGGAATATATGTCCCGGGAATAGGAAGTTTGTACTTTCACTGCGTTATAAAAAGTGCACCCAACAAATATGCTAAGATGCAATTATCTCATCTATAAACCAAGCAAAATATGGTGTAAGAAGACAATAATAGGCCTTGGAATCAGAAAAATGTTTGAACCCTTTCTTAGGCACTTCCTAGCCGCTGTGACCCTCTGTGAGACACCTTAGCCCTGTGAGCATCAGTTTGGTTATCTGTACATTTTGAATTGTAGTTTGGCCTTCATCTGATTTCTTCACAAAGCATTGTGATTCACCTGATGGTATGAACAAGGCTTGGCACATCCCTTCTGTTCATCCCTCTCTCTCAGTTACTGAGATCCATATCTGGTATGTTTCAAATGAAATGTCATCTGTGAGGACCCTTACGAAGATGCCACATAAATACACATTAACCTCAAAGAAACTATATGTGAGAAGACAATACCAAATCTATTTAATTTTGTAATAGAAACGTGACGATTCAGTAATAGGCATCCTCACTTTAATGCTCTCACCAAACAGAAAAGGTTGCCACATTTTCCTTTTGTAAAATTTTGAAAATATTTATTTATTTACAAAGACAGTGGCAGAGGAGGGGGAGAGATTAGAGGGAGAATTTCCAGCTGCTGGTTCACTTCCCAAATGGCCTTAACATCCTCAGCAATCCCAGGCTGAAGCCAAGTGCGAGGAAGTGCGTTCAGCTGTTCTAACTGGGTAGCAGGAATCCGGGTAGTTGAGCCATCTTCCGCCGTCTCCCAGGGGCAGTAACGGGAAGCCAGATTAGAAGCAGAGTTGCCAGGACTTGAACCAGAACTCCAATATGACATACAACTCTCCCAGGTGATGACTTAACATGCTGTACTATAATGTCAATCCTTAAATTTTCTAATATTAATAATTATTCTGAATTTTGAAATAAAATCATCTCATTTGTTATGTATGACACTGATGAAAACCAAACAAAATGAAAAGATTTTCTTTAATTTTTCTTCCTCAACTGTTTAATAGCTATGTTCTCCCATCCCACACCTCCACAGGGATTGTGACATGATGTTTAGATCTGTCCCAGTGTGAAAATAACTTGTTCATATGCTTATCCCAAAATCTGCCTGTACCAATATAAGCTTCTTTCCTTTGATTCTGACTTAACATAAAAATGAAAACTAAGGATATGAGCTTTTTTATTTTTTTTAAAGATTTATTTTTATTATTTTCTCATTGGAAAGGCGGATATACAGAGAGGGGAGGCAGAGAGGAAGATCTTCCGTCCGATGATTCACTCCCCAAGTGAGTGCAATGGTCGATGCTATGCCGATCTGAAGCCAGGAGCCAGGAGCCTCTTCCGGGTCTCCCACGCGGGTGCAGGGTCCCAAAGCTTTGGGCCGTCCTCAACTGCTTTCCCGGGCCACAGGCAGGGAGCTGGAAAGGAAGCAGGGCTGCCGGGATTAGAACCGGCGCCCATATGGGATCCCGGGCGTGCAAGGTGAGGACCTTAACCACTTGCGCCACTGCACCGGGCCCAGATATGAGCTTTTTTAAAGGGGCATTATTCAGTAGCTCTCAGCTCCATCAATCACATAAAAAAGGAAGAAATGAAAGATGGAATAAAAGAGTCTGCATGAACAATTACATGAAATGTAATGTAAGTGCTATAAATACCATGAGGTTGAAAATACGGAAAGTTAGGCTACTCATTTATAGGATATAATAGGCTTTAATGCCAAATAAAATGACAACATTTCATTCAAAACAGTGAGGGGGGCCTCCTCTGTGGAGCAATGTGCAGGGCTTCTCGGGAGTGGACATGTGGCTGCCAGCTATTGCTCTGGGCATTTTACAGGAAGATTCTAAAGCAGGTGCTTGTCTGTGAGACTGCCTGCCACTCCTCTCTGTATCCCCAAATCTGTTCATCTCAAAGTTGGCATTGAATTTCCTAGCATCTTGCAAACACAGCCTCCTAAGGATAGCTTTCTGAGGAGTTTCCCAGCACACAGGAATCTTTAAAAAGTGATATCAGCTTGAAGCACCATACAGACGCTTGTAACTTAGTACTTACATTAGTAATTTAGGAAATTAAATGAGTGTGGAGCACAAATGTAAATTATAAGAACATGTGATCAGCACATATGGGAGACTTTAGTAATCCTGAGTCATTCAACTTTGTCAGTTTGGCCTCCCTTTCACAACCTTTTAATTGTTAAAATTGTTCATCTGCAGTCTTACGTAAATTCCTCCCTGCTTTGAATTACTGAATAATCTACAATTATGTAAAGTATCTGCAAAATATTGGGTCTCACATGTCCTGGAATGATGGGAGAATCAACAGTGTTGTGAAATGAGACCCTATAGTACAATATTATACTTAAAGGGTGTAAGTTTCCAAAAGCTTTCCAAGTCTGAAAGATGAGCATTCACCCTTTTGGAAAGTAAATAAAATAAGAATTGAAGAGGTGATGAATCGCTAATGTAACTGTCCTATAACACCTGGGTTGTATCAAGATTTGTCATCAACACACTAATTATCATGGGACATGTCTGTGACCAACAAAGGTGGAACTAGAGCTCCTTTCCTCCTGTAGACACTCTTTCCCAAATGCCATTTCCAACAGGTATTGTGTATACATTAGCTTTTTTTGTGAAAATAAACTGCTAGTAAGTTATCCGGTTAGTGATTGTTAGTTAATAAATCTATTGAATCTGTGTGACTTAATCACAGAAGCCATTAAGGGATAATATCCCCAGTAATTTGGTGAAGTCTTGAGGTCACGTAGTAATGTAGATATAAACACCAAGGGCTATGGTTCTGTACATTCCAAATCTTTAAAATTTACAAAAGTGGGATCTGTTGGAAATGTTGAAATGAAATATGCTTGATACACTCATCTCAGAAAACGATGACACTCAATACATGTTTTAAGGAAGAATGAATGACTGCGTGACTTGCTACAACTGGGTACTACAACCCAACCAGAAGGGCAGACACTCAACAAAAGGGAAGTTCAGTAAGAATGGCAATTACAGTAGTTGCAGCCAGTGCTGAGTCCTCAAGAGCCCTGGAAGTCACACACTCTGTCAACAGGGTGGACAAGACAGAAACAAGCTTCCCAACACCCTATCATGCATCTTGACCTACCCATGCGACGCTGGTATTTCTGATGCTGCTAAGTATACATTTTTAGAACAGGCTCTGGGGAAGAGAACAGAGACTAAAGCAGGAATGCCAGCTTTCAAATGCCTCGATAGCTTTTCTGCAATTTTCTGGTCGTGTGATTAGATTCACACAGTAGCAAGCACAGAAGGTCCCCACTTTCTTTATAGATTAACTTTGCAGAATAACACACATTTCAGTCTTTAATTCCTGTTTCTATACATAAAAATCATTCTGCTATATAGGAAGCATGCTGTAAGGGGTCTGCTTTCTGCTCCATTTAATTTAATTCATAAAGTTTAATAAGCCAACTCAATTAAGAGGTCCCTCATTTTGGTTAAGCAGCACTATCCACACTTCATTTTCTGACACTTTCCTTTGCTTTATAGACATCATTACAGAAACTGGTTAGAATCATATTCATCTGAGTATTCATCAAGATTCCAAGTGTCTGAAATTATGCTATATAAGTATATGCCCTTAATCCAATTTAGGCTTCTTTAAGGATTCATCAAAAATAAATTAGAAAGGGTATGTGTATGTGTGTGTGCTGAATAATTGACAGCTTTATTTGAAAAACTGTGTTTTACATTGTGGCATAGTTTAATATTAAGCACACCAGCTTTATATTTTCCCAGGCTAAGTTCAAATTCCAGTTCTGCTACTAATACCTCCTTGATATTGTTCAAGTTATGTAATCGTTTTAATCTTTAGTCTCCTTATCTATTTGAAAACGCTTGATTGCTGTTAGAACTCAATCAGATGGTACTTAAAAAACATTAGGTACAAAGGAAGTACTTGGTATGGAATAGCTATCTTCCTTAGACATTCTTTAATGATTTTAGCAGATTCCAAGGCATTTTTTCTTTTATTTCTTTTATTTTTTTTCAATTTTAATAATCTTAGTTGATTAGGGTACAAAGGGTCAAGGGCTACAGGGTGAAAGTGGGTTTCCACACTAATATAATCATTTTTCCCTGAATCTAGGGTTATGGGAGTAACAAAGGGAAAAGCACCACCCAACCTCCCACCCATCCCCGATCCCCAACATTGAGGCACGCTCCAATGGTCCTGCTCTAACAGTTTTGATAGTTCATCAGTTCTGAATTGCTGCCAATGTCACCGTCCCAACTGCAATGAAACCTATTCAGAGTCCACTGGCTGACGGTCTCTTGATGGTTGGGGTTCCAAGATCAGCAGTTCAGTTGGAGGGATATCCAAAGAAACTTCATCTGAGATGATCTCAGATCTGATTCTTGTGTGAGTTTGCTAGTACAGACTCCAACACCGTTCGTCACACCAATCAGCTTATGCACATGCTGGTCATTGTGATCGCTGGGTCTGTTCTGTTTCCAGCCCTGTCTTCCTCGTGAACCAACGGGTGTTGTAGTCCAGCTCGATCCTACCCTCTTCATACTCGGTCTTCATGCAGACCAGTGGGAGCTGCAGCCTAGTTGGGGCAACTCCCCAAAACCCCTATCAGTTCTGCTCCCTACCCTGGTTCCCATGCTTGCCAGTATGTACCGCAGGCTTGTCCAGTCTGTCCCACATCCCATTTAGCTCTTGCACACGTCAGTGGACATTGAAGCCTAGTTCAACTCAACTAACCTATTATCCAGCCATACACCTACTGGCAAGTGCCTTTCTGTCTAGCCACCCCTGCCCCTATCCTGGTTTTCGTGCTGTCCAGTGAGGGTGGTAACCCTGAGGGAGGTGCCCGCTATTTCCCAACTAGGCCACACCCACTCCCAGATTATGCACTCTCCAGGTGGTTTTGGCATTTGACTTGACAGAATTAGCTCCTAGTACCAGCCTCTGCCAGCTAATGCTGTAGCTAAGCCCAAACACCCCTCAGCCCACTCTGATTTTTACTTGCACCAGTCAGCTCACCGTGAGGCCCACAGGTGCTATAGCCCTGCCTAGTCTGAGCTGCCCCCATCCCAATTCACGCTTTCCAATGGAAGTAGTTATCCAGCAGGGGAGCCCACGATCCTCTGTCGGCTTTGCGTCCTCCCTGATTTTCACATGTGCTGTTTGGGCGCTGCAACCACGTTTGGTACGGCTCATCTCACCTTGGCATTACTTGTCGTGTACTGGTATGTGTTGCAACCGAACCTGGCTCGACCCACTCTGTTCTGGTGCTTGGATTCACCAGAAGGTGATGTGATCCAAGGCATTTTAATAAAAATAACTTTACCTCAACCCAAGTAGGCAAGACCAACTCACTAAATCCTTTAGTGACAGTGTACCTTTAGCAAACTTTGCTTTGAACTGTATGCAAATATTTCAAGGCAGATTTAGGACATATGCTGTAACCAGGGGCAGGGGCTGTGGCAGAACAAGGACAGACAGAAGCACCAAGGTGGGGTGGGAACACATGAGAAAACCAAAAGTACAAACTCCAAAAGCTGGAGACGTGGGAATTTTGAAACATGTGAAATGGACGTTGATCCAAACTCAAAGGATACATAAGTTGGAAAGGAAAAGGGGAAAATATAGTGAAATTAACACCCAAACAAAAACCTAAAATTTGGCAAGTTGGCTGTTTGACAAATTAATTGTCGGTGAATTGGCTTTGTGTGAATTAAATTTTGGCAAATTGGCTTATGCCTTTATGAGGCCCATTTTAAGTAAATTTTTCATTCCACTCAAACTTTCCATGGATATGGCTCTCCCTCAGAATACACTTTGAAAAAATCATGACAAAAATGGTTATACTTGACATTAATGTTAATGACTCACAACAAGTCTTTGTAATTTTTTATCTGAAGGCAAATAGTGACTCTTACTAACATGACATTGGATTGCCTGTTTCTGAAACCTACCTGAGCAAGCCACGTGGGCAGTGATGAGTAAGTCTTGCCTGCAGCATGACTGTGGTCTTCATATTCTACATTTCTTTATGGATCTTTCATCTTTGGTTGAAATAATGCCATATGGTTTGAAATAAATAACGCCATATGGTTTAATAACCTAGTGTCAGCTGCAGCATACCTAGCAAAGATGCATGAGGTTGTCTTGCCCTGAAAAATATCCTTTAAAAAAAGTATAAAACTCTCCTGGTCTCTCTAGCAATTTAAACTGAACAAATTGCACACTGCACACAAAATAAGCATTTAGATCAAGTTCTTCGGTACTCGAAAGGCCTTTGAACTGGACATATCAAAACCTAAATGTGTTCCTCTTATGCTGTCATCTTGCTCCCTCAGGCAGAAAGATGCCTGAGGTTATCTTTGTTCTGTACGTTGATAAAACTTCAAGTAAGTGACAGTTGGGACCAGCTGTGAAAAGCTTTTGAAAATTTTGCCCAGAACTTTTACTCAGAAATTGGCTTGCTTTGAAATTAGTCCCAGTTCCTGAAAAGTTTCATCCACCGATTAATTATATTTTCCAGTATTATTGTCATTACTAGTCATGAGGCATGGTTAAGTGCCACCTTGAGGATGGAAGAAATCAGCTAAAAAGGTCATTTCCCAATTGGATACTCACTGCCACAGAACTCACTCGGGAAGCTGCATGCAGTCATGAGAGAGCTTACACTCCTTTGGGTGTAGAAGAAACACTATCTGTAAGTCATCTGTTACACCATGCATTATCATTCTTTTATGTGAGTCAATGCCAAATCTGAGAACCGTCTTATCGTAGAAAAGATCATTGCAGTTAACATATTATTCTTTCATATTTCATTATAAATAAGCATGTTAGTGTATTGACACATTTCTCAAATGTTTATTGTTTTAATTAGGCTTTGAACAAGTTTGCCCTGTTTATATAACGTCATCTATATGAATATCCTTTACATAAGACTTTGGAGAGCCTGTTTGGTGAGATGCACTTGTACTTTATGTGTTTTCTCAGATACACTTTCAGGATAGCTTGCTAGATTTTTGCTTAGAACTCTATTTCCCACAGAATTAGTACCAAATTCCCAGCAGCATTCAGTAAGACTTCAATGAAAGCATGCTGCAGGTGACTTTAGGATCAAATCTCATCTTGGAGACAGAAGCTGCTGTTTATATTTTTGATTAAGTGCAGGATTCTGTCCTCTACTTGAACCTGAAAGTATCATGTAACAGGAAGTTTCATTGGAGCAGTATACCCCTGTTCTCATGCCGGTCCACTTTGCAAACAAGACAGAGAATAATATAAGGTGTGTTTTTAGCCTCTGGCCTGTGCCCAAGTATTTTTACACTCCTTAGTGGCATTTTTTTCTTCATTCCAGAACTTTAGGCGAACTCTAACAGAAACTAGATATACTGTATTAAGAAGAGGAAGTACTGTCACACCTGAATCTTACTAATTTATTTCTCTATTGATTCACATACAAAGTATTAAGAGTGAGGCCAGCACTTGGGAAACTTAAGACGAAAAGATCAGGTCCCTGCTCTGAGGCAGTGTGCCACCAGGGGCCAGAGAGGAAGGCCGCTGCTATTACAGTCAAATGGCAGAAGAACCAAGTAGATATAAATGGAATTGCCACAATTTCCGGAAAATGCGATCAAAAGCTAAGTTTATTTTGATGCAAAACATTTTGAACTCTACACGTAAAATGCATTTCCACAAACTTGTGCCACTCCCTCTATTTCTTTGGGCTGTATCTGTTTGCTCAGAGATGGAAGCAGGACCTAGCTTGTCTCTGATCATAGGATCAATCCTCAGAGTGTGACAGGGCCATCCTTCAACTGATCCTGATTATGTTTTATTATTTCTAAAATTATTGATTTTTTATTTGAAAGGCATATTTTATAACACGAAAGGGAGAGAGAGATTCTCCAAATGACCCAATGACTGGAGCTGAGTTAACCTGAAGGCAGGGCCAGGAGCCTCTTCCAGAGGTCCCCAACACGGGTACAGGGTTTCCAGGCTTTGGGTCATCCTCCACTATTTCCCAGGTCAAAGCAGGTGCATTGAGATCCTTACTGGACTAAGGTGATACTGCTGTCTTCCCTTTGAACCTCTGGCACTGAGAGCTAGGTATACCTCCTTTCTTTATGAAGAGATTTACTTACCCTCAGATATTCACTACAGTAATAGAAAACAGAACAAGTGCTAGGGTGATTTTTCTCCTAAATCTAACTTATTTATTTTGTGCTCTGTTTAGCTGCCATCTTAACATGTTCAGCTGCATGAAACTTAAAGTGATATGAAAACAAACCTATGTATATATACATATATGTATTTATATAAATGTATGTGTGTGTGTGTGTGTGTGTATATGTATAATTTCTGTTACAGCCATGACTCTTTGCATAATGATCATTTCCTGACAAGTGAAATCCATTCTAAACACCTCTCAATCCTTCTCCACACATCTACCTAACTCTCCCAACACTCTGTCAAAAACATCCACTGGACCCGAAGTGGACCATTTTCCTATCTTGTCTGTCTATTATATACAAATAACCAGAAGATGCTCAGCATCTTTTCTTTTTAAAAATTTATTTTTTTTTTATTGGGAAGGCAGATTTATAGAGAGCAGGAGAAACAGAAGGAAAGATCTTCTGTCCACTGGTTAAGTCCCCAGTGGCCACAGTAGCCATAGCTGAGCCAATCTGAAACCAGGGGCCAGGAGCTTCTTCTGGGTCTTCCACATGGGTGCAGGGTCCCAAGGCTTTGTGCTATCCTCTACTGCTTTCCCAGGCCACAAGCAGGGAGGTGAATGGGAAGTGGAGCAGTTGGGACATGAACCAGAGCAGATATGGGATCCCAGTTCCTATATAAGATCCTAGTGCATGCAAGGCAAAGACTTTAGCTACTAGACTACTGTGCCATTTTGTTGTTGTTGTTGTTGTTGTTGTTGTTTATATTGTGTTTTTAATGAGAGAGGAACTGGGAGGGTTTCTTAGAAGTCAAGAACTCTTCTAATGAGAAATGTAGCTAAATTATTTTTTGAAAGCAGTGTGACATGATAGTCATCTCTGGGCATCAGAAAAAAAATCCCAAGTGAGGTGTCCTTTTTTATTTTAAATGACAAATAATGAGTTAATAAAGTTTAAGAGGTGGAAGTGACATTTCCACTTGGAGGTAATAACCATGATAAAGGTATATACTGCCTAGGGAGACACGAGATTGAGATTTTTATGTCAACTCTCTGAACTCCCATAGGATTTGAAATCCACTCTGCCTTATTTTAAAATTAGCATAGTTTTTGTCAGTTCCTATCCATGTTGAAATTTTCTTGGCAAGGACCATGCAATAATTGTCTTTCAACTCCCTATAAAACGTTTGCTCATTATGCATTTGTGATAGTCTAAACTATGACTCCCCCCAAAGAATGTCCACATCCTAAAATCCTAGACCCTGTGACTGGATTACTTGGTTTGTCCAAAGAGACTTTGCAGGTGTGGTGAATTTATGACCTCAGATGAAAGAAGTCTTCTGAATTATCGAGGGATGCTCAGAGTGAGAGAAGATGTAGGATCAAAAGCAGAAGAGGATGCATTGTGATTGCTGATTTGAAGAAGAAAGAGGATTACAAAGCAAAGAATGCAAGCATTCTCTAGAAGCAACTAACGGTCAACAACGATTGCGTTCTCCTTGAGAACTGTCAGAAGCCATGCGATCCTGCCTGGGCATATTCAACTTCTGACCTCAGAAGTGGGAAATTAAAACTTTTTCTTTAAAGCCCTAAATTTGTGATAGTTTGTTGCAGGTAGAGTGGAAAATGAATGGAATGTTTACTATTAATGCATGCTTTATAAGTGTAAGACATGATTTTCAATGGTTTTTCTGTATTTGCATGGCAAGTACAGATCATTTTTAATTTTGTTAAAACATTGTAAGCATAGCAGCCAACAGATTGAGCTCATTTAATAAAGTAAGGTATATGAAAGCATTCATTGCACAAATGTTGCTCATTAAAGAGGATTAAAAGATAGCTGGTGAGAAATTCTACACACTGTGATAAAGCCCACTCTTCTACTAATGATAGCTTTTGCTTTGGAACACAATTCTAAGAAAAATCTCCTTAGGGGTAATTATCAGAATCTTTGAATTTCTACTAGAGTTTCATTCACTAAATACAATCCTACATTTATCTTTAGCTACTCTATAATTTATAGAGAATAAAGATAACTTTTTCAATATTTGACAGTATGACTGTGATTCACATACATTTGCAAGCCTCTTTGTGTTTTCAAAGAAAAAATCCACAACACACTTATTTGCAGTGGGTGTTACTAGACCATGAGTGTAAAATGGTGTAGGCTGCAGTATTCTTGACATCATCAGACAAAATGGGCCTTAGAACAGATAGTCATTGCTGCCAGCAGGTTGTAGAAACGAACCCTGTGGACCCTAAGCCTTTACCTGACACTGGTTGAGAAAACTGAACCACTAAGATTTTTGTCCCAACATTAAATTACCTTTGTTGAGGCAAAATTTACAAAATCAGTCCCTGTAGTGGATTCTATGTTAGCAAATTAGCTTACTCAGTAACTTCCTTTGCAACCCCTTACAGCACTTTAACCATCATACACAGACATGTGTAGGATGATTAAAAAAAATGTGTCACCCTGTATTGACCTTCGCAGCAGAGCCTAAGCAAGGCCACATTCTGCCTGCTTGCCTGCGGAGATGACCTGAAAATGGACATGGTAGGGACAGTTCAATGCAGTGGCAAGGAGCTCTACTTTGGACTCAATTGTACAGAGTCTGAATCCAATTCTTGAATATTTTCCTCTAAGAAGCTTAGTTTAGGGTTCATTAACTCAATATCTTGAGAGACTTTGAGAACAGAACTACCACATAATTCAAGAAACAACTGCATATTTACTTGTTAATAATCTGTACAATGGCAAATGCTGGGTGTGAATGCTTGGAAAATGCCAATGAGGACAAATCAATGGAAAACATAGGGGCTGAACTCACAAGTTAGTGATATGAAATGGCTGTGTACTAATTACTATTGTGTCAGTTTTTTTTCTTTTCTAGAAGCAATAATGATTGACATGATTCTACTATATTGTGTATTTTGTCTTCGCATGAGTATAATTCATTTTTATTTGTTTTTAGTTCTTTTTTAAAGATTTATTTATTTTTACTGGAAAGACAGACTTACAGAGAGAGAAGGAGATACAGAGAGAAAGATTGTCCATCCACTGGTTCATTCCCCAAGTGGCTGCAATGGCCAGGTTTGCCGGAGTCCAGCTCCAGCTGAGTTCGGAGCTCGAGAAGGGTGCGTGAAGTAGGCGTAGAAAGAAGAGACGGACCACTACAATCCCAACATCATTGTGGACCACGCGAGAAAGCTGTCCGCTTTATTTATACAGAAGCAGTACACAGTCTTTTTTAGGGCATTTTGACATAGCTTCAAGGGGGGCACAATTTACAACTGCTTGAGAGGCGAGTGAGGGAGAACCCCACATTCTTTGCTTATCTCGGCTTGTCAGCCCCTACTTACTTCCCTCAAGTCTGGGTCCCATCCTTGGCGCTGCCTGTGACAACCAGACCCCTACCTTGAATTACGCATGGGAAAAGGGCTGAGACCTTGGTTTTATGGGGATTAGGGTATTGGTCATTAGGTCTGCAGGCCCACACAGTTTGCTAACTAAGCAAGAGTTACAACGACGGAAGGAACTGCAATTAGCAATGAGCCATGTTTACTCCATTTAGGTTTCTGCTCTACAATGGGCAAGTAAATGTTTCCAAAGATAACTCTACAGATAGTTTCACCTTAAGACAGGACATTATCCATTCTGATGTTGCAGCCAACATTTTCTCAGTAGACAACACATCTTATTCAGTAATACATTCCTACTACAATTCTTATTCTATAACTTATCCATCACTTAATGAGAGAAATACATCAAAAGAGAAAAAATATAAAAATCTAAGACAAAAGTTTCAAACAATAATCAAAAGTATACATGAAGTTAGTAAAGTCACCCTATATTTCCTCTAATTAAAAAATTATGAAGGCAGCCAAAGCAACTACATTTACTATGTTCTAAAGAGTTGAGAGTTGTAAGGACAGGCTAACCTTTAAGGTCACAGTAGCTATATTTTGCCATAGCAGGATAGCCTTTAGGATCACAGTAACTATACTTTTGCCATAGCAGGATGGCCTTTTGGGGTCACAGTAATTATAACAGGATAACCTTTAGGGTCCCAGTAACAGGATAGCTTTTAGGATCCCAGTAACAGGATAGCTATATTTTTTGTCATAGCAATTTCAACCCATACTCCCATCACTTCCATTAGTTTGTGAAACTCTTATCAGGCCATTTCCCAGAAAGTATGCTAAATATTTGGGCCAGGTCTCAGAGCAATGGGTAGGCACACAATAAGGTGTCTGGAAACAGCATGGGCTTAATTGTACTCCTGTGCGCAGTTAAAGGCCCACTCACCAAGACATTATCAGTAACATTAACTTTTAAGCTCATGTTGGTTGTAAAAGCCATCTTACAGGGGCAAACTATGCCTAATAGATTGCAGAATTCTTAGTGGGGTGGTTGAGTGTCCATGCAAACAGGGGGTGAGACTGCGTCAAGGTGGTCAGAGAGAAATCCTTTGGGCCCTGCCAAACAGCTGTGAGCTCCCCCAGGCCCTGCCAAGCAGGGGAGCTGTTCTCTTCACACCTTCGTGTCATCCATACCTACTGCACAGACCCCAGCACAGGTTCAAGCCAATCTGAAACCAGGAGCTCCTTCTGGATCTCCCACATGGGGCAGGGTCCCAAGTTTTGGGCCATCCTTCCCTGCTTTCTGAGGCCACAAGCAGGGAGCTGGATAGCAAGTGGAGCAGCCAGGACACAAACTGGTGCCCATATAGAATCCAAAGTATGCAAGGCAAGGGATTTAGCCACTGAGCGATCATTCTGGACTTAGTTTTTAGTTGTATTTTTCAATTCTTATTTTCCATTTTACAATTTTGCAGTTGTTGGGTTTCTGCTCCTTCCTTACTTTTCTTCCTCTTCCCTTCTTCCCTCTGCATTGTCTCTTGTGTTTTATAGTAATATAGTTCTTCAGCTATAGTCTTGATTCCAGCTTTCTGCCCTTAATGTGTGTCATGACATGGTAAGTTTAAGAAGTGGTAGAGAGTCTAGTATTTTGTTGTCTAGGTATGTTTAACAATTTTATTGGGGCTCTATTACTATTTAGGAGTAGAGAGGCATACTTCCGATCTTTGATTCCTGGTCTCTATGACATCCTTAGCTTGTGAGGTAGCAAGTATAAGCTTATTTACCTTTATATCTCTTAATTCTGTATTTTGGATGAAAGTTGTCTTATATCAAAAAGAACATATGATATTTGTTCTTTGGGGGTGGCTTATTTCACTGAATGTGATGCTCTCCAATTGGGATCAATTTATTGCAAAAGGTAGAATTTCATTCTTGTTAATGACCGAGTAACATGCCATAGATTAGATGTACCACAGTTTCTTTGTCCACCCCTCTGTCAGTGAGCACTTAGATTATTTCCATGCCTTTGTTATTGTTGATTGTGCTGCAGTGAATATAGGGATGTAGACTGCTTTCTCATGTGTAGGTATCCCTTCTGCTTCCTTTGGATATATTCCCATTAGTGAGATTGCTCAATCCTATGGTGGATGAATTTTTAGTTACCTGAGTACTCTCCATACTGGCTTCCATAGTGCCTGCACCAGTCTACAATCCCACCAGCAGTGGAACAGGGTAGCTTTTCCCCTACATCCTAACCAGCAGATTTTGTTGGTAGATTTCTATATATAGGCCATTGTCATTGGGGGTAAGTGGAACTTCAGTGTGGTTTTGTTCACATTTCCCTTGTTGCTAGTGAGCTTGAGCATTTTTTCATGTCTGTGACCCATTCGAATTTGGCCCATTTCTTAACTGGCTGGTTTGTTTTGTCATTGCTTTCTATCCAGAGCTCTTCGTCTGTCCTGGATGTTAGCCTCTATCTATTGTGTAGGGTGCTGAGATTTTCTCCCATTCTGTTGATCACCTCCTCACGTGTTGACTTTTTCCTTTGCTGCACAGTTTCATTTGCTGCACAGACGCTTCTTACTTTGATGTAGTCCCACTTGTTTATTTTGGCCTTGTGTGCCTG
The DNA here is from genome assembly GCF_017591425.1 of Ochotona curzoniae. Classification (NCBI taxonomy): domain Eukaryota; kingdom Metazoa; phylum Chordata; class Mammalia; order Lagomorpha; family Ochotonidae; genus Ochotona; species Ochotona curzoniae. Next base: position 6,049,175 of record NW_024466218.1, read on the forward strand.
TGCTTTTGATGAATTTTCTGGGTAGTCTTTTTCTGTGCCTGTACTTTGTAGTGTGTTCTATGTTTTCTTTACTAGTTTGATAGTGTCTGATTGTAGATTTAGGTTCTTGATCCATTTACAGCCGAGTTTTATATAAGGTGAAAGGTGCGAGTCTTGTTTCTAACCTCTACAGGTGGCCATACAATTGTCCTAATGGCATTTGTTGAAGAGACTAAAATTACCTGTATTTTCAATTTTCTTATCAAAGATGAGTTGGGTGTATTTGTGTGGGTTCTCTTCTCAGGTTTGTTTTCTGTTCTTCCTTCCCTGAAGAATGTTCAAATTTTAATGTTATCTCTGGAATTTTATCTGATTTATATTCTTGTTCCTATTAAATTTATACTCAATTCTCGCATTCTTAATATATTGATGATGCCATACAATGTTAAAGAAAATGAGAAAACTGCTGGTCTGGGCAATGACTATAATAAAAATTGTTCTCAAGTTTCTACACAAAGTCAATAAACCCTAGTGTAATGTGTTAAATGAAACATGTGAAGTTATAAATCCAGAATTTACACAGCTATAAAGGCATGATACGAGACACAAAAGGACTGCCTTTCCAGTACAATGAGAGCTCCCAGATCCATTTTCTCAGTTGCCTTATGCATTAAAACCACTTGCATCCAGTTAACTGATTACACCCCCAAATAGCTGAGGTGCAATTAAAACCTTGGCCATCCTCTCCATTCAATACCTTGCCTGGTTTGTCTCCCATTCCCATTATGGGAGAAAATCTAGATAACCTCTGAACTCTTTTTTTTGTATGCCACTTTATCATCTTGATTTGCGATAAAGAACATATGTAAAGGGTTCACTTTCCCTCTCTGTCTCTGCATCTCCCTCTCTGTCATCCTGTCTTTCAAATAGATAAGTTGATTTTTAAACAAAAAAGAATAAAGCTTCGTCATCCAATATACTAGTACTAATCAAAAGAAGAATGTTAGTCTTTCAGGGTAAGCCTTGTTCAAAAGTGATTAAGCTACACTTGGAATATTTACATAAACGGGACTCCAGATTGCAGTCCTAGTTCCCCCACTTCCAATCAGACTTCATGCTGGTTCCAAGCCAGCTTCCTAGGAGGCAGGAGTGATGGCTCAAATACTCGAGTCCCTGTCATCTACATAGAAGACACAGGCGGATCTACTGAGTCCTGCCTTTATCAGGCCCCAGTATTTGCAGGCATTTGGGGAATGGACCAGGTAAATGATCTGTCTGTATGTTGTCATTCAAATTATATTAAACAGGATGGAGTTACTGCCACAGCTTCTGGAATTGCTCCTTATCAGAGGGGGGCCTAAAATTTCTCATTATGTCTCATTTAACTAAACTCTCAGTAATTCAGTCCTCTTCAAACAAGAGCCTATTGTCTGGAAATTGCACATTAAGATACAAAGCTGTGTTCTTTTTCCAAGTCACTTCATGAATGTTAAGAAATGTCAGATTCAATAATTCATCACCTGGATACTGTGAGCTTTGAAGTTGAGGGCTCAATAACAACAGTAACGACACAGGAAATTATGTTACCATGTGTGACAGCCTCCCATGGCTACTCAGATTTCTGCTCAGTGTACTTCACATCTTTATCAGGATCCAGGTCAAAGGGGTGTGCTGATCACAGATGTGTTAAAATTGTTTGATCTCTTTGAATTTAACAATTTTCTCCTTAGATCCAGGAATTCATGACAATCTTTAAGTACCTTTTAAAAATGCTGATATCTGGCAGGCTTTTAAATGTTTACTTGTTCTGTACTCAATTTTAGATATATTCACACCGCGAGTTGAATTCAAGTGCAGTTTATCCACTACTAATGAAAGACATAGGAAGTCCAGTGCTTAAAAGAATATGGGTGAGGGGCTGGCATGGTAGCCTAGTGGCTAAAGTCCTTGCCTTGAACAGACTGGGATCCGACATGGGCACTGGTTCTAATCCTGGCAGCCCCGCTTCTCATCCAGCTCCCTGCTTGTGGCCTGGGAAAGCAGTCAAGGATGGCCCAAAGCCTGGGGATCCTGCACTTGTGAGAGACCTGGAAGAAGTTCCTAGCTCCTAGCTTCAGATCAGCTTATCTCCAGATATTGTGGTCACTTGGGGAGTGAATCAACAGATGAAAGATCTTCCTCTCTGTCTCTCCTCCTCTCTGTATATCAGCCTTTCCAAAAATAAATAAATAAATAAATCTTTTTCTTAATACATATATATGTTTTTATTATATTTTGACAATCCTTACATATTTAATTAGGGTAAAAAAGGTTCAAGGGCTACAGGGAAGTGGGCAAGACCATCACTTCCATACCACTTCCTTCATGTATCTGAAGTAAAGGGAGATATAGAGGAAGAAGCCCCACCCAGTTTCCCACCCACCCTAAGTCCCGGATGTGGGGCATGCTCTGAGATACTCGATCAAGTGGTTCCAATATTTCACCATTCATGTGTGTCAAAGAGGCACTGTGTTGCAGGTAATTAATGCCTTGCAAATTGGATTTTGAGGTTTTATTTTTGGTATAGTCTACTTTTACATGTATTCATGACCCAAAAAAACGTGTCTACAGAATTTTAACAGCAAATGCATAAATAAAGCAAATTTTACAAGAAAGTCGGACTATCTGGAGTCAGGATGCATTTTTCTCGAACTTGAATCACATCTTAAGTAAGAATAAATCGTACTTTTAGAAAAGATCAATTGGAAGTCCAAGCTTGTTTTATCCTGGTGACTTTGGAACCTTTTTGCAATAAGACTGTGTTTGTATGTGTGTTTTGAGTATGTTGCTTTTCGTAATCAGTGGAAATGGGGTATGTTTTCTGTCTGGTCAGACAAGTTTATAAACTGAGCATGATAAACGCTAATCCACTGGTGCAGCTCCTTACAAGTAAATGTATCAGAAAAAACACAAGACTCTTTTAAAACAATTATAATGCATGCTAATTAAATGCTACAGTTTTACCAGTTTTTAAGCACTTTTTTTCCTTTATCAGTAATGTATAATCTATCCTTTTTAGCTCTTAGAAATTTAAAAGAGCAATATAATAGGAGGACAGTCTCTTGAAGCATTTTATTTTTTTACTCTTATTTCATGGCTGTGTTATGGATACTGAATCATACTATCCTTTTTCAATTTATAAACTTTTAATTTAAATTTATGTACTATTATAGAGCACATTTTATACTTATGTATAAGTGATACATTATACATTAGAGATTATTATTATCTACTATATGTAGATGTACTCTCTTCTGGCCAGAAAAAAAAATGTATTTGGAAAGTGTAATCATTGTGGTTTATATAAAACTAGGAACTGGAAATATCTGTTTTATCCAAGTAGAATTGCAGCTACCAACTACCAGCTACCAGCTACCAGACCCTGTTAACTTTGACAAGCTGAGAGCATTGAGTCAATGTCAAGTGTTAGGGAATTGGGTTTAGAGTCAGGAGGGTGAGGACTTTTTGCTATCATGATCTCCCATAGAAAGTCAAAATTTGCCAGATGAAAAAAGAATAACATTGGGGGATTCTATTTTATTCAGCTCTCCGAAGATACAGAAAACCGTTAATCAGCAGGCTGTTTTTTTAATAGTAGCAATATTATAAGTCACTTTTCTTAACCTGAAAATGTTATGGTAGTTTTATTTTCATTTAAAAATTTGAAGCAGGTATTACTAACCCTTCTCTGTTGCTGAATAGACAATATACATGTAGCTTCCTATATGTAGGATAAATAATGTAAAAGAAGAGTAAATGTATTTGAGAAAGAAACTCTTCATGCTGAGCTTGCCAAAATAAATTACAGCTTTCAAAATAACATATCTTTGGAGAAAGTTGCTGCTGTGCCTCATAACTTAAAAATGCTCGTCTCACAAACTTATATATTTGAATCTCATGATAAACAGATAGGTGTCATGTTCAAGAGTACTAGAATAAAAATGTTAGTATCTGTGTCCCATCCTTAATATTGTCACCATCCATGTCACTTTGGGGGTTATAAGCCATTCTGTGTTACAAGTGTAGCTCCATTGCTACTTATGAAGTTGAATGATACCTGCATTTCCATGTAGAGTTGGAGGACCAACCAAGATTGGAAAATATTAGAATGCATGAGAAAAAAAAAATTGAACCCAGGCAAACAAAAAAAAAAATGTAATGTGCTGTTGTGTGCACTCGTGTCATATAGTGTTTTACATTCTGGACTACTCCGTCTGAGGGTTTCCCTTCCTTGTTGGAACCCAAGACCTGCCTGTGCACCAGCTTTGTGCTGTCCATGTACCATCCTCACTTGGTAATCCGGCGGTGACTTCATTGTCACTGTGTGCTAGTCTTCATAGAAGGTTGTGGAAATGGTCTCAACAGCCCTGCACTCCCACTGTCTTATGAACAGAGACACATGTGAATCTGTCCTCACCCTCTGCCTCTCCAGTGTCCCTGTGGTCTCACATCGTCCCTGCTACCCGAAGATCAGAACACAGGGGGAAAGTGCTCATCCTCCAGCTAGATATTTACCTACAAACACCAAGTTCTCATTGCCAGTTAGAAGATGCCTCACTGCTATTAACGGCTTAGGCAGCTGGTGATTTAGGTTTATGCTTCTAAAATGTCCACAGGCAAACAAATTGGGTTTTTACGGGGACATAGATTCTGATTTGGTAGATCCCAGATTGTGGACTGGGAGCTTCCATATCTGATGTATTCCAGGTGATGGTGACACTGCTTGGCCTACAATGGGATGCCAGGATCTACTAAGAGAATTGGTTTGGATCTCTGAAAAGAAAAATGGATCTGCAGGATCAATCAATGTATCTCTGAGGAAAACTTCCAGCTTCTAATTTTCCCAGTTACTTTATGGCCTTAAACTAGAATGTAACCTTCTTCCATGCCTTGAGCTGAAGCAACAAAGCCTTTCTCGATAGATAGATAGATAGATAGATAGATAGATAGATAGATAGATAGATAGATAATCTGTAGAGATAGATTTATTTTTATATAATATATTTACCTATATCTAGCTCTATCTCAAAAATAATTCTGAAGAAACTGCCTACAAATAATTAAGCTGACCTAGTAAAATCAAACTTAAAAATACAGTTAGATCATTACCATCATAAAATGGTTACCACATAAAATCGTTACCACTCATAAATTTAAAAGGAGGCAACTGACCAAGCACATAGACTCTGTTGGTGACAGAGTGCCATCTTTGTTACAGGTCACACATGTGGACACCCAGGCCTACAACTTCAATCTCTAGACACCATATGATGCCATAATAGCTTAAACTATTGCACTATAAGGTAGATTTTGCAAAGAATTTGCTAAAAAGACCCTTGGTAAATGAGATGTTCTGCCTTTAATGTTCATTAAGTCCTTTGAAATGCATCAATCATGAAATTGTTGTTGACACTGGTTGCACAGCATCTCAAGATGAGGGAACTGTGAATGGTTATGGCAAAAGGAAGGCTGAAGGACATCCTACCACCTGACATCTACAAACATAGTTGCAGATTGCTGGAAAGCAGAAGATGCAGAGAAATGTGGCTGGTACTCAGAACTCCACATAGGAGAGGTTTCTTTCTGAACGAAGACAAGCATTCTATTAATGTAAGAGCTAGAGTTACAGTCATAGTCTCTAAATCCCAGCTATTGCCCAAAGAGCAGTCTTCTCTCTGGGCATTGTAGACACAGCTGTGAAGGCAATGTTTATCCTGACAGCTGCACTTATATACACTCAGAGCAGGAATAGCGCCACCTTCAGATGTAAGAGATGGCGAACCTACAAAAGGCCAACTGTTAGAAACTATGGCATATAGTTAGTTATATGTGTGTGTGACATATGGTTGTATGTTAAAAATATGGCATGTAGCAGTAGATGGAAGGAAGAAATGAACAATTTTCACTAGCTCATTTTGAAGATGACTGTAAAAGAGTGTTAGAATCAGGAAAATAAGATCTCCCACAGGACTTCGCTATTGCATGAGTGCCTGCCGATTATTCATGTGCCCTCTTATTGATGATGTCACTTTTATAGGAGTAATTCACAGTATCTTTTATCATTGAAATTAATTTTGCAATACTGTATTATAAGGCTATTGCATATATTTCAATTATTTCCAAAAACAAAACATTAAGTTAATATTTTTGAATTGAAAAAAATTTTAATACCCACCACCATATTTAGAGGAATACAAGAATACATGTTGAGTGCTTGGTTTGATTAAGATGTTACCTTAGGTTACATGTCACTTTGTCGGTACACTCCTCTCATCTTCTTCACTGTGCACCTGTGACCAGAACTACCTAAATAATCTTCAAGTTAATTAGGCAGCCTCAAGTATCAGAAGAGATTAACGAGCAAAACACTAGGGAGTTTCAAAGGTTAAGATCATTTCCAATTGTACACTTCAAGCTGGTGAAGAAGCCAAAGAAATCTTTATAGAGGGAGGTGAAGTTGTGCCCTGAAGGGTGAAGGAAATACTGACAGGTATCAATAATGAAAGCTAGATAGAGAGGAGGACTCTTTCAGAAGCACAGGGTCAAATAAGAGCTGCAGGAATCATTCTACCTATCTGGTGCTACAGAACTTAAGGGCCCAAAAGTGAGTGGTGAGCCACTGCAAGATTAGCAATAGTGAAAGCCACTTCCAGAGCTGGAAGGGCCAAGGGAGGAAACAGGTACTAGAACCCCATAATCAAGACAGAGACTGGCAGCGTGGGCTGACAAATGGAACAGGGCCAGAATGGCCACACAACCCTTTAGGGTGAAGGGAAATGACAATGACAGATTGTTTGGTCACATTGGTTCTGTGCCCCCTAGATTTCCGCCAGTGCCTATTATAGACCAAGGGATATAAGGAAACCTATGAAATTCAGTTTCCAGCAACGTAGAGCAAATCAGGATAATACTGTGTAAATGACACATGGAAAAAAGGCAAACCGTGAAGTATCATGGTTTGCAATAGCTGGGATGGCAGGAACTAGGGATGTCTGTTTTACATGGAGTAAACTAGAACAAATTCATTCCTCCGTTCTTCCCAATTTTGGAGGGTCTAATGAACTACTTGACATGTGGTGAGCTTTGGTAAAAAAAATAAAAATACCTTGTTAAATAAATGCATAAATGAGGACATGAATGAAATCATGTAATCTAAAAATGAACTTATAAATGGGAGCCCTATCACAAAAGATCTGCAGGTGCAAGTTAAGCTTGACATTTACTAGGTACACAACATAGAGCCACTAATCATCTTTATACCTGGAAACATAACCAAAATTAGGTTTCACACTGGACCAATATAAACAAGTCATTTCACATTTAGCCCAGCCATCCATTACCTTTGTGCCAAATTGGTAGAGTTCAGCGCAAACTGAAGAGGCAATTATATATATATATATATATATGTATGTATATTTTTTTTAACCCTGTGTCTGGTGGTGGTTGTCATTTTAAAGATTTATTTTTTATTATTTTTTTTATCGGAAAGGCGGATATACAGAGAGGAGAGACAGACAGGAAGATCTTCCGTCCGATGATTCACTCCCCAAGTGAGCGCAACGGGCCGATGCTATGCCGATCCCAAGCCAGGAGCCTCTTCCGGGTCTCCCACGCGGGTGCAGGGTCCCAAAGCTTTGGGCCGTCCTCGACTGCTTTCCCAGGCCACAAGTAGGCAGGGAGCTGGAAGGGAAGCAGGGCTGCCGGGATTAGAACCGGCGCCCATATGGGATCCCGGGCGTGCAAGGAGAGGACCTTTAACCACTTGCGCCACCGCGCCGGGCCCGGTGGTTGTCATTTTAATTAGGTGATTTCCAGAATTAGTTTTTGTGTATTTATTTATTCTCCTTCATAGTTCTATAAGTCAAGCTTATATTCCCCTCTCCAAAAAGAATCATAATGGATTGGTATACCAGAAATATAAGAACTGAAGTCATATTGCAGGTAGTTCTTAGGATCTCAATAGATAGTCTAGAATGTAGCAAGTAACAATTGGTTTGCTGCAGTATCTATGTAATGGTTGGCCTCTGTAATCTATCAAAACTTTATTCTTGTGAAGAGGTGTTTTATTTAATATGAACACAGAATGAACAGGGACTTTTTGAAATTCCTTTTATTTGTTCTGATTTTTAGTTAGCATCAATTATCATTTGTCTATATTGAGGACTTATGAACCATTCTCTGCTGCTTTCCCAGGCCACAAGCAGGAGACTGGGTAGAGAAATAGATCAGCTAGGACACAAACCAGTACCCATATGGGTCCTGCCAGATGGAGGATTAGCCTGTTATGCCATTCCACTGGTCCTGAAATTTCATGTTTAAATGCAGATGAGTTTGAAGTGATAGTGTGGGTGCAAAATGGTACTTACCCTCACTCACAGTACTTGCTGTGTAGATCTAAAAGGAACAGAATACCTTTGAACTAAGTTCCTGAATTCTGCAACAGCTGGTTCTGGCCCAGGCTGAACTCTAAAACTGGAAACTCAACCTGGGTTTCCCTTGTGAATGACAGGGAACCAAGAACTTTTGCCACCACCTGCTGCCTCCCAGGCTGCCCTTGGGCAGGAAACTGGAATCAAGACTCAAATTCATGTACACAAACATGAGATGTAGGTGTCCCAAAAGACACCTTAACTGCCAGGCCAAACACAAGATCCAGACTCTTTTCACTTTTGAAAATGTGTTATCACTATGTAATGTCACTGGAATAAGTTTGTTCAGTGCCAGGAACCAGTTTGGGAAATAAATGAATTCTCATTTCATCAAATTTTTTAAATCTGCCTCTATATATTCCTCTTATTTTCTACAGATTTATTTCCAAATGCTTATTATAATGTATGCAGGCTCTTATCTAAATAAGCAAAATAAGCATGTTAGCTTCCCCTATAAGAGCACAAATGGAGTTAGGAGATAGAGGGGGGATGTTGGGGAAGTAGTTAGGAGAATCAACTGTGCATGAAAAGGGGGAAAATATATCATCCAAAAAAGGTCTAAAATGCAATATCATGTATAATAGTTATTACCTCCTTGTTTTCTCACGGAATATAAAAAACACTTGCTTTGAGTTTCAATACACTTTCCCCAGTTTCTAGGATCTAACATTGCTGCCACAAAATGATTGAAGGGCAGAGGGGTTGCATAAACTGCACTGGAGAGGATTCCCAGAATAATCAGGTAGCCTATCAATCAGAATATACGAAGTTTAACATTCTGAAACTCATAGCACCTACCCTTTCTCAATTCACCTTTACAAACAACTTCATAGAAGCTGGAGGAAAGTGAAGATAGACGAGCAGGACTATTAATGCTCAGAAAAATCCCACGGCTTCATAAAATATATAAATGAAATGTAAATGCCATGAGTGTCATCCCTCTATTCAGATGAACAGACTGGAAGTAGTGCCTGAATTCTTTAACCCTGATTCAGAAAAGCTTTCATGTTGTTTTACTTTTCTTTCCTTCCTTCCTGTTTTTCATTTTTCTAAGAAGGGAAATGTCAGACAGCCATGTTGTTAACTGCCACAAAATATTATTGAAGTGTAACTACTGAGCCAGAAAGCATCGCCCTGTAAGTTTAATGCAATGTCAGTTTCGATCTAGCTGTTTGCTCTCCAAAGAGATGCTTCATCTTCGAAACAAAATTGAACTCAACAGATTTCACAAAAAGTCTGTGATGATAATTTGTCAGTCCAGTTGACCAGCCAAATAAGCAACTAGAGACATTCTGATCGGAGACTGTGTGACCCGGAAACTTGAGATTAACCATGAAAACAATGACTGGGTGCTACAATGGTAAGGTGACACCATTTGAATTTCAAGAAGTCTATTTAGAAGATTGGGTCACATTCCAGGAGTTAAATATAGTATGCGCAAAAATAATTTGGTCTTAATAAAAAAAATATCGTCAGGATCAAAATGAAATGAGATAATCACATAAAACAGAAATTACTACCAAAATATAAAGTTCTGTGAAAAATAATCATTAGCAAGACTTGAAGGTTTTTACCGAACACAGTGATTTGCTGGAAGTCATGATCTAGAGAGAAGTTTAATGAGACTTATGTAGTTAATCTTTTTAGAGATTACCTTAATTATCCTTTTAATAATGAAATGAATGCATGTGAGAAATTAAAACAATTTTGAATATCTAGTGAAGTATAATTAATAAAAAATAACTAGGTTTACATAAAATTGAAGATAAAACGACGCTAGTTTTAGTGAATAATAACGTGGGAAAGACCTATGAATGACTCAGACACTTGGAATGTTGATGATATACTGACAAAATCACACTGATTTTTATTTCAGTTTGACCTGAAAGTTGTGATTTTACATATAGGTTTTATTGAGAGTGTTTTTGAAATATTTATGTAAATCTTGCCACCTTTGCGTTTTTTGCTTCTGTTTTGAACATGAGGAGGTTCAAGTTTTGGGGAAACAACACTTGGCTAAGCTCACTAACTCTCCTTCTTCTCTTTTATCTTACTAACTCCTGGCAGTTAACACCCAAAATATGGCTGATTAACAGATGTAATACAGCTTGCTTTTTTGTTTTGATTTTTGTAAGCTGGTTTTCCAGCCTTTTGAACCACCCATTCGTTACTGCCCATGTGAGCTTTGAAGACAAGTGCTCTGTATGTGCTCCACTCAGCTACTCAAAATTTTCTCCAAATATCATTTTTGCCATATACTGCAGATGCCAGGCTTTTTATTTAAGGTGAACAAATGTCATGTATTTCATACTTGCAGATTAAAGGGCACAATGATACTTCCCATGTCATCTTCCTTTCTCCCCGTGTTCTCACCCTTCCTACTCCTTCTTTTATTTTAATTTTTATGTTGGCATAGTTTTGCTTTAATGTTCCATTAAGTAAAGAATCTAACAAGTAGGAAGTGGAAAAAGACACTATTCTTCAAGAGTATACAAGGGCTTCAAAGAACAATCAAATCTCAAAATGTCCATCAAGCTCACATGCATTACATTTCTTGTACTCTGTGTAAGAGCTAGTACAAATTAAAAACAAACAAACAAATAAAAAACAAGATATTTGTTTTTGGGGACTGACTCATTCTACTAAACATAATGATTTTCAGTTGCATCCATTTTCTTGCAAAACACAGTATTTCATTCTTTTTAATGGCTGTGTAGCTTTTCATAGTGTATGTATTTCACATTTTCCAGTCATCAGTTGATGGATATGTGGGTCCATGTTTAGCTATTGGGCATTCAGGTGCAAAAAATGTAGAGGTACAGATGTTTTCATATGTTGATTTCATTTTATTTTGATAAATTCCAAAAAGTGGGTGGCTGGGTCATATGACAGATCTATTTTCAGCTTTTGAATTTCTGATGAATTCCTATACTGTCTTTTATGATGGTTACATTAGTTTAGATGCAACATGGATTCAGCAGTAGATTCAGGTAGTTTTTTAACTTTTACCTTATGTGCCAGCATTTATTGGCTTTTTGTTTTTGTGGGGGTTCTGTTTGTTTATTTGTTTTTATATGACAGATAATCTGACTGGGGTAAAGTGAAATATTTCTCCATATCGTTTGTTGAAGAAACTGTCTTTTCTCCGCTGACTGAACTTATCTCATTTGTCAAAGATTTGCTGACTCCAGCTGTGTGATTGAATTTATTGGGCTTCTTTGCTGTTTCATTAGTCTATCATTCTATTTCTGTGCTAGTATCGGGGTTCATTTGAACACAACTGCTCAACTGCTCAACATTACATCTTGAAATCTGGTATTGTCATCCATCAGGCTCTGTGTTGTTGGTTAAGATTGCTTTAGCTATTTGGGATCTCTTGTATTTCCACATTAATTTTAGCATTGTTTTTTATATATTTGATACACGTATCTTGATTGGGAACACATTGAATCTATAAATTCCTTTAGATATTATGGACATTTTGATTCTTCCAATTAATTAATTCTCCCAATCCACAAAGTGATTTTTAAAATTTTTGTGTGTCTTCTGTTTCTTCCTTTAATGTTGTGCAGGTTTCATTGTGGAAATATTTCATGTCATTGATTAGATTTATTCTTAGGCCTTTGCTATTTTTGCGGATATTGTAAATGGAACTGATCTTAAAAATTTCTTGTCAGCCATGGCATTGTCTTTCTCTCTCTCTCTCTCTCTCTCTCTCTCTCTCTATATATATATATATATATATATATATATGCACACACATGCACACAAAAGAGATTGATTTTTCTGTGTTGATATTATATCCTACAACTGTACCAAACCGTCCCTTTGTGGAGTCTTTTGATTTCCATAAATACAGGTCATTCCATTTGCAAAGAGGTGCAGTTTCATTTCCTCCTTTCCAATTTGTAACCCACTGATTTTTTTTTTTCATTTTGCCTAATGGCACCAATGCCAATTTCTTGATCCTTCCTCTATGTTTTACCTCAGAAATGAAGCTTATTTTAATTTTTATTTTTTTTAAAGATTTTTAAATTTTATTGGAAAGGCAGATGTACAGAGAGGAGAAGAGACAGAGAGGAAGATCTTCTGTCCGATGATTCACTCCCCAAGTGACAGCAACGGCTGGTGCTGCGCCAGTCTGAAGCCAGGAACTTCCTCCAGGTCTCCCATGCGGGTGCAGGATCTCAAGGCTTTGGACCATCCTCAACTGCTTTACCCAGGCCACAAGCAGGGAGCTGGATGGGAAGTGGAGCTGCCAGGATTAGAACCGGTGTCCTTATGGGATCCCGGGCATTCAAGGCGAGGACCGTTTAACCATTACGTTATCGTGCCGGGTCCTATTCTTTTTATTTTAAAAGATTTATTTTTTATTGGAAAGGCACATATACAGAGAGGAGGGGAGACAGAGAGAAAGATCTTTTGTCCGATGATTCACTCTGTAAATTGTTGCAATGGCTGGAACTGAGCCAATCCGAAACCTGGAGTCAAAAGCTCTTCCAGGTCTCCCACGCGGGTGCAGGGTCCCAAGGCTTTGGGCCATCCTTGACTGCTTTCTCAGGCCACAAGCAGAGTGCTGGATGGGAAGCGGGGCTGCTGGGATTAGAACCGGCTCCCATATAGGATCCCGGCGTGTGCAAAGCGAGGACTTTTACCACTATGCTATCGTGCCGGGCCCCTGAAATGAAGCTTATTTTTCACTCTTCATTCAGCTTATAGCAGCCCAAATATGATGCATAACATTTTGCTATGTTCACATTATTGTGGCTGACAAAGTTGAATGATGATTATTATAAATGCAGTAGAAATCATACTGAAAATAGTTACTATGGTTCCAAAGGTTTGCTATTCAATTCCTGAAAAGGGGTTCTTTTTAAAGAATTATTTATTTTTATTAGAAAGCTTGATTTTACAGAAAGAGGAAGATATAAAGAGAAAGATCTTCCCTCCTCTAGTTCACTCCCTAAGTGGCCGCAATAGCCAGAGCCAAGCCGATGCAACGTTAGGAGCCAGGACCATCTTTCAGATCTCACACATGGGTGCAGATGCCCAAGGCTTTGGGCCATCCTCTGAGGCCACAGGCAAGGAGCTGGAAGGGAAGGAGAGCAGTTGGGACATGAACTCGCTCCATTATGGGATCCTGATGGATGCAAGGCGAGAATTTAGCTATCTAGCCAGGTCATTATAAAGGAAGTTTTTTTGTTTTCCTTTTCTTATTATTATCATATTATTATTTTATGATACAGTTCCATATGCCATAGGATTTCCTCTACTCTCTCCCCTACTTCCCCCTGTGCCACTGAGTTCTCCTGCATCATTTAGTCGTAGGTCCGTCATTGCAGGCATGGAAATGGCAGAGAGTCCAGCATCCCATTGTCAAGATGCATCCAACAGTTGCACTGGAAGTCCATCCTCAGTACGGAAATAGAGATGCACAATGCACCGTACCTTCACATCTGGACATGTCAGAATCTACTACACAGTCACTATAAATCCCCCAAAGTAAAAAGCCTCAGAACAAAACCAACAACAGCAAGAAAAAGACATTTATAATGCCAAGAATTTAAACAACATGCCATTGGATATGATAGTATCCATTACAAGGTTATTATACATCCCCTTAAATGAAAAGCCACAAAGCAAATTCAACAACGGAAAGAAAAAATAGAAACTTACAACACCATGAAGTTAAAGAACATGCTACTGAATGACTGATATGTCACTGAAGAAATGAAAAAGAAAATCAGGAACCTTCTTGAAGAAAATGATGTTACTGTATGACCTATGAGTCATTAAAGAATTTTATGTTAAAAAATGTGATTTGAAGAAATTAAACTATAAAAAAACATCAAAATTTGTGAGATATAGTTTGCACTGATCTTTGTTAGTGAGATATAGCTGCTGTAGGCAACAAATAGATGGTTTTTTGTGTTTTTTAATCCAGTGTTCTAATCTGACTTGATTGATGAGTTTAAGCCATTTACACTCAGGGTTAATATAAATAGGTCAAAATTTGTTCCTATCATTTAGCAATGGCTTTTCATTGATTTAGTCTTCTGTTGTTATTTTACTGGAATGTTCTTCACATTTGCTTTTTGTATTGGTGGGTGTTATTTCTTTTCTCTGTTAAGAGAACATCTTTAAGTATCATGTTTAGTGCAGGTGTAGAAGTGGTGTATTCTTTTAACATTTCTTTATTGTGGAATAATTTTATTTCATTTTCAAAGACAAAGGAAAACTTTGCTGGGTATGTTATTCTGGGCTGACAATTTTTTGCATTTAGAATCTGGAATATTTCTCTCCATTCTCTTCTGGCCTGTAGAGTTTCCTGTGAGAGATCAGCTGTGACTTTAATTGCCATTCCTCTATATGTCAATTGAATTTTTCATGAGCACATTTAAGGACCTTTTTGTTATGTTTAATTGAAGAGAGCCTGATTATCATGTATTGTGGTGAAGATTGCTTTTGGTCAACCCTGTTTGGAAGTTCTGTGCCCCTCCTGGGTATTGTTTCCCAATTTTTATTCAGATTAGGAAAATTTTCCTTTATTATTTCATCAAATGCATTTTTTAACTCAACATCTTTCTCTGTATCTTCGTGGGCTCCCCTAACTCTAATATTTGGCCTTTTAACAGTGTCTTTCATTTCTTGAATACTTTCTTAGTTTGACCCAGCTCTGTTTCCAGCTTTTTAATCATTTCCCCCTGGTGACAAGAAATAACCTCCAATTCTGAGATCTTTCTTCTGCCTTCTCCATTCAATTATTGCAACTTTCCATTGAATTTTTAATTTGTTCCATTACATCCTTCATTTCCAATAATTTGGGTTGATTTTTTTTCAGTATTGCTTTTTGCTGTGTGGTATATTCCTTAAATTCTTGCATGTGCTTCTCTTTGTTGATAAGAAACTTTATAACAAGTGTTTTGAATTCTGTATCCTCCGTTTTCTCGATGTCGCCCTCAGTTAACTCTGAGGTTGGCATAGGGTTTTGCTTCTTTGCAGGGGAGTCTTCAGTAATATTCACTGTGCCGTTGTCTCTTCTTTTGCTCTTGGTCATTGCACTTCTGGCTAGCAGGTTCTGCTCCTTAGGGCAGGTTCCAAGCTGCGTCACCTACAGGCCTGGTTGTTGTTGGAGTTTTTGGCTCCTAGTAGAATTCACATTTCCACTTGCTGAATGCCACTGGCATATCAGGTCACTGCAGCACCACACTGTTGTCTCCACTGCTTTCCTGTGTCCATCAGTCTCCAGGTGCCCCTCTGCCATGTATCCTCTCCTATTTTGTGGAATGTGCCATCCATCACTGCTTCACCTTGGCTCATGTTTCTACATCTGTTTTAACATGTCTTCATCCTATTCTGCCATCTTGATTCTTCAATAAATGGATTCTGATTGGTTGTTTCCTTCATAAGTTCCAGTTTACTGCCATCTTCATGTATCCACAAGAGAAAACTCATCACACTGATTTTTGTGGTTTTTTTTTTATCCCCAGGGTCATTAAATTTTTCTCTAAAAATAACCAATGGAAAATTCCATAGTTCCTTCTCTTTTATTACACACACATGCACGCAAAGCATTCTTCTTTCCCCACATTTTCCCTAGACTACTGCAGGAGTCTCCTTTTCATAATCACATTGGATTTGAATGGACCAAGAATTTTCCTGAGCCCTTCTCCCTGGAGTTTCCACTTTGTATAGCACACCCTCATGTCCCATTAGTGTTTTCCATGAATGTGTTTAACATAGGGTGCTAAGAGTCTAGCATGACAAAAACAAGCTCTGAGAATTCTTGACTTGCCAGAATTAGAAGGGAAAAATACAACCCAAACAACATCGCATTACTTTGAAAGCAGGCCACTGAACTTATCTGGACAATAAGACGCTGGACTTTATGCTAGATATGTGTTTGCAAGGAACGAATCTCAACTGAACTTGAGCTGTGGTTATGCATCAGGGTGGAGGAATCCACCATGGGGGGAGGGGTATGGGAGGGGTGGGGGGAACCCCCAGTGCCTATAAAACTGTATCACATAATACAATGTTAACAACAATAAAAAAAAAAAAAAAAGAAAGCAGATCAAATTCAAGCTAAACGTAGTCTACTGTGAACTCTTCTTCGGTCAGTAAATATGGATGTATTTTCATTCCATCCCATGATGGTATGCAGTCTTAGTGATAAAATACTAAGTTGTATGCTGATAAGTGTGGACTGGGGCTGAATGCACCAGACTGAACTAGACTGCAGCACCTACTGGTGCTCATGAGAATCAGGGTAGGTGTAGGCAGGGCTAGGCTAGGTTTTTGACTTTGCTGAGCCAAGTGTGAGCTGTGTCTGCATGTGGACCAGGCTAGGCTGAGCTATAACACCCAAAAATATTAACCAGATTGAGTTGAAAGCCAACCAGGAAAGCCACTGTTCCTGCTAGGTCAGGATGTGGACTTAGTAGGACTAACCTATTGCTCTACCTATGTGCATGAGATGTGGCTTTGGGAGAGATTCTGACGGAGGAGCCTGGGAAACTTCTCTATCAGGACACTATCCCTGAGGAGAATGAAAGAACCACGATAAGGAGCAACCCAGACCAGACCAGGAAATGGTAACCAGTGGTGTACATTTGGCACAAGTCAGGGGTGAACCAGGCAGGGCCAGTTCACATCATCCACTGGTGAATCCAAACACCAGAATTGAGTGTGGGTCAGGCCAGGTTCAGTCATAATGCATACCAATACACATGAGAGCTTGGACTGGGTGCCAGTTGGGCTGGGCTAGGCTAGGCTGTAACCCCCACCAACCTGAGCTGGAATTGGAGGTGGGCTGGACCCGGCTAGGCTACAGCACCCATTGGCAAAAGCTGAGGTGAGGTAGTCCATGCAGACCAAGCCGCAGCACCTAATCAGCACATGTGAGACCCAGTGGGACAGATGGTGAGGGGGCAAAGTCAGTAGTGGGGCTGCATGGGGCTCCCCTTACGGCTTACCATTCCAACTGGAGAGCATGAGTTGGGATGGGGGTAGACCAAACCGGGCAGAACTATAATACCTGTGAGCTGGACCAGGGCAAAGCCAGGCTGGGTTGACTGTTCCTACTGGTATAAGTCAGAGTGGGCATGTGTTGTTATGGCTCTGATGTAGCATCAGCTGGCAGATGCTGGCACAGAGGCTAATTCTGCCAAGCCAACTGCAAAACCACCTGGATAGTGTATGATCCGATAGTGGAAGTGGGCCACTCTGTCTGTTGAACATGAGAACCAGGACTGGGGCAAGCATGGCTAGGCAGAGAGTGATACCCCCTGGCACATGTGTGGGCTGGATAGTGGGTTTGGTTGGGTTGAACTAGGTTTCAATGTCCGTTGACATGTAGGAGAGCTGAATGGGATGTGGATCAGACTGGATCAGTCTCCTGCAAGGGGAACCAGGGCAGGAACGGTGGGAGATATTGTGAGTTCCTCTGACTAGGTTGCAACTCCCACTGGTTTGTGTGGAGGCCAAGTATGTGATGACCAGGACCAGACTGGACTCCACACACCCATTGGTTTGCGTAAAATATGGGGCTGGAGACAGAATTGACTCAGCAATCGCAACTAATAACATATGGATAGGCTAACTGGGGCTATGATATGTGCCAGACCCTCTGCTGGCAAGCACTC
This sequence comes from Ochotona curzoniae, assembly GCF_017591425.1. Lineage (NCBI taxonomy): Eukaryota > Metazoa > Chordata > Mammalia > Lagomorpha > Ochotonidae > Ochotona > Ochotona curzoniae. Next base: position 6,067,266 of record NW_024466218.1, read on the forward strand.
ACAAGAATCAGATCTGGGATCACCTCAGACAAAGATTCTTTGGGTATCTCCCCAAGTGAACTGCTGGACTCAGGACCCCAGCCATGAAGAGACCTGCAGATTTCAGGGTCTGACAGTGGAGTGCATGTGTCAAAGCTGATCCTCCTCAGTGGCTCAGTCAGAGCAATGGATAGCATATCCAGGTGCACATGGAGGATATAGCAGTACATATGAGCCTGCAGAGGACACCTGGTACCATAACAGAGGATGGGGGACAGAACAAATTGTTCAACTACCCCAGCCACGCTGGCAGTGAAAATCTAGGCAAGTAGAGATGCTAAGGTGGACTATGTCAGCCAGTGGATTCGTGCTTGGAATGGCAAGATTGGCAGCAATTCAAAACAGCTGAACTATTGAAACTACTTGAGCAGTGCTCTCAAAGCATGCCCCACATCAGGGACCCTGGGATGGTCAGGAGGTGGGTTGTGGCTTCTCCTTTTGTCTCTCCCCTTCCCCCAGATACAGGAAGGGAAAAAGAAAATGTGGAAATAATGGTCTTACCCACTTTCCTGTAGCTCTTGATCCTTTGAGCCCATATCAACTATGTAAAGATCATCGAAATTAAAAAAAGAAAAATAAGATGTGTGCTGTAGAGACTTCTGCCACTTAGACACAGGAAGAGATGCTTTCAGCAGTGGCTGTTATTTCTGTCCCCTCAAGTTTAAGTGTTAGAACCTTTATTGTTACTCACCCCAACTAAGCATCTTGCCTGGGGGTGCATGTCCTGTGGGCTCTGCTACAAAGGTGCCATGTGATGCTTGACATGTGTGAAATGACAAATCGCCCTGCAGGTCTGGACTCTTTCTCTCCTGCCGTGAGCTGATGGTGGTCTGTTTCAAATTATGTGTTCATTGTAGGGTGAAGCATGGTCTAGGAGGTGCCAATCTCACCACTAAGCAGTGTCCTATTGAATGTGGGATTAAACAGAAGTCTGGGTACTAACCTTAGAATGAAAGGGAAAATTATCACCCGAGGCATGAGCCACTAGGAGAAAACATTCCATATTGCACACTTCATCCAGATGTTCATGCTGTGGAATATTTCTAAATGGTGTCAAAGACCTCTAAAACATGAATACTTTCTCTCTCTCTCTCTCTCTCTCTCTCTCTCTCTCTCTCTCTTTTTCTCCTTCTTCTTCTTGAGATGAATAGTTCACTTATCCATACGGCCATCACTGGATGTGCAGAACAAAAGGCTAGATTTTGAACTACATTGAACTAATATTACATTACTATTTGCAATCTAAATGGTACTTTCTAATACAAAGCTGGCACTGCTCTTAGCTACGTAGAACAGTGTCCTCCGCCTGGGTTGGTCTTGCATGGATAGTGTTGGAAGCCAAATAGCAGCCTGAGTCTCAGCATGCTGGCTCCACAATATTGGCAGGGCTCACAACCTGCCTTAGATTTTAGGTGTCTGTAAATGTGTGATCTGAATTTTGAGATATTTTTTCTTCACTCTCGATATCTATTATCACTTCCCCAGGATTCCCACCTAGCATGTCAAGAACTGAGATCACCCTACCTAGCCGTAGACAAAGCTGATATTTTTCCCCTTAAATATTTAACAGTGTCACAAAAGCATCTTAAGAAAATCCTCTGAGTGTACCCCATAAATATTCCTTGTTCTGGAAAAAAATCTCTTACCAATCTCTGGGGCTATTACTGGGTTATCATCTCTCTCTTCCATTGGTAACCCTCAGGACCCCCCAAAAGATATGGAAAGCATCACTGTCAACGTAACTTCCAGCCTCCCAGCCCTACTACCTTCTCCCATGTAGAAACCATCATTTGTAATATGCAAATAATTTCATCATTTTAAAAAATCTGTAACAAATACTAATTTGGGAAGTTTAAAATTAAACTGACAGATTGAGGCCATGTAAACAGACAACTAGGTAATTTTATGAAAAAGAAATACATGTTTTGCACAACAAAGAAACGGAATTGACCTATTTCCACAGGTTTTCAGAGAATATTTATATAAGTGACATTGAATCAAGATTCTATCATATCTCAGGAGAAGGTCTGTCCCTAGTCTACTTTATAGTCTTTCTACCAGCATAATATTTTGCAGATTTGTTGTCCGTTTTTTAAAACATACAATAATGTCATAACAACTCACATAAAAGAAACCTCTATTGCATTTAATTGATTTGTATTGTGGATCTTTAGGTTAAGTTTTGCTCAATGTCTTGGTGTTTTTAAGAGAGACTAGAGGTAGTGCCAAAAAAATAAAAAATCGCATAAGTCCATCTGCATTTCTCAAATTTTGACAGAATTCGGCTCATTGTCACAGAAATCTGAGCGACCACATGACACACAGTATGACATTTAGAAGTCCCAGATGCAAAGCCAGGACCTAATGTTTAATAGGGATTGTTCAGGATCAGGCAACTTCTCCAAGTCCTCAGTCACAAGCTGTCAGCAAGCTCCCTGCTGCCTTCCTCTGGAACAGGTGTGAGAACTCATGCCTTTTTCCTGTATTTTTCCAGGAACAACCCTTGGCGGTTACGCCAGGATACACCTGCCCCTGCAACTACTGAGCTTGAAGCAAAATAACCCCCAAAATCTCCCTCTTCTTTTTCTTTCTTTTTTTTTTTTTGTAAGACTTATTTATTTTCATTGGAAAGGCAGATACAGAGAGGAGAAGAGACAGAGAGGAAGATCTTCTGTCCAGTGATTCACTCCCCAAGTGCCTACAATGGCTTGTGCTGCACCGATCCGAAGCCAGGAGGCAGCAACCTCTTCCAGGTCTCCAACGTGGGTGCAGGGTCCCAAGGCTTTGGGCCATCCTCGACTGCTTTCCCAGGCCATAAGCAGGGAGCTGGAGGGGAAGTGGAGCTGCCGGGATTAGAACCAGTGCCCATGTGGGATCCCGGAGCGTTAAAGGCAAGGACTTTAGCCTCTGCCCACCGTGCCGGGCCCAGAATCTCCCTTTTCTTTCTCCAGCATCATGAGGGTCCAACTATCCACATACCGGGACAAATTTGCACAGATGTCCCAGTCCCAGTCACCCTTTGAATGCTCCTGGAGCCTTAAGGCCCACACAGCAGTAATGCAGTCTGAACGTTTCTTTAAGAGACATGATCTGGGCTGTTTGATCAGAGTTGGCAGTGGAGTTAAGGGTTTGCTTGGAGCATCTGCATCCCATATCAGAATCCTGGCTGTGCTCCAAATTCTGCCTGTTTGCTAATGTACCCGGGAAGTATCATGCAAGGGTTCAAGTGATCGGCCACCCATTCGGGGGAACCAGATGGTGCTCCCAGCTCCCAGCTTTGGCCATTTGGCCTGACACAGCACAGTCTCTGTTTTGCTTTAAGTTATTTCAGGACGGAATCTTTGAATCTCTCTTATTCATTACAACATAAAGAAATAAAGTGTACTTCCTGGCCTGCCCCCAATAGTTTTTGGGACAATCATAAAAATAATGCTCATTTTCTCAAGTTTTATTACTGGCTTTTTGGGAACTATTTTATTGTCATCTTTTATGGAGTATAGGATATTTTTATAAAGTACAGGATGCCAATAACTAAAACCTTTGACAACCCCAAAAGTTTTAACCCATAGTAAAAAATTCTGAGAGAGCATGTTCCCAATCACCTAAATCATTAGTGCCATTACCCTTGGGGTGTCTTCTTTTTGTTCATCCTTGGTGTGAGTTGATTTTTCCCTCATATCTTTGGCATCAAATCTGCTTGTCAAAATATCCACTGCAAAGAAGATGGCTTCTCGGGCCCGGCCTGATAGCCTAGTGACTAAAGTCCTTGCCTTGCATGAACTGGGATCCCGTGTAGATGCTGATTTTTGTCCTGGTGGTCCTGCTTCCCATCCAACTCCCTGCTTGTGACCTGGGAAGGCAGTCGAGGATGGCCCAAAGATTTATAACTCTGCACCAATGTGGGAGACGCAGAGGAGGCTCCTGGCTTTGGCTCAGCTCAGCTCCAGCCATTGCAGCCACTTCCGGAGTGAGCCAGCAAGTGGAAAAATTTCCTCTCTGTCTCTCCTCTATGTATATCTGACTTTCCAATAAAAATAAAATTAATCATAAAAAAGGCTCCTATGTGCCAGCATTTTGTTGGCAAGGAAAATCTTTTTATAAAGTTCCTCAATAGAACTGTCTCATATATCGAGTGACCACTGAAGCCAAAAGGGTGGGTTTGTGAAAATAGGTTTACATGTTTTGTGCATCTCAGAAAAGGTTTGGGTACCAGTGCAGAGAACAAAAAATACCTGTAGGTAGGCTCTTAACTGCATCTCTCATGGAAGATAAAGCTAGGTTTTTAAAGATACCATATCGTTTATCTTGAACAAACCTGTAAGTTTTCAATGGCTGAATACAACTGGATATTCTTGTTTGCTTTTTCAAATATTTTTTAAATTAGTTTTAGTCCATTGAAAGCAGACCTATGGAAACACACAGAAATCTTCCATCCGCTGGTTTACTCCCCAAATGTCCACAGTAGCCAAAGTTAGGTCAAGCTGAAGCCAAGAGATCAGAACTGCCTATGGGCTTCCTAACATATGGGTGACAGGGCACAGGACTTGAACCATCTCCCACTGCCTTCCCAAGTGATTTAGGAGGAAGCTGAATTGAAACCAAAGCAACTGAGACTGAAACCAGCAATCCAGGATCGGACACAGGCATTCTTTTTTTTTTTAATTTTTTTTTTTTTGACAATCTTTACATAGTTAATTTGGGCATAAAGGTTCAAGGGCTACAGGAAAGTGGATAAGACTATTATTTCCATATTATTTCCTTCATATATCTGAGGTAGAGGGGGATATTGAGGGAGAAGCTCCACCCCGTTTCCCACCCACCCCAAGTCCCACATGTGGGGCATGCTCCGAGATACTCCTTGAAGTGGTTTCAATAGGTCACCAGTTTTGAAATTGCTGCCAATCTTGCCTCTCCAAACACGATGAGGTTGTTGAAAAAATCCATTAATTGACATGGGACACAGGCATTCTAACATGTGCCCCACAGTTGGAGTATTGTTTCAATGTTCCAACTCCCCATTTGGGTGTCCAGGCACACCCACACCCAGGGAACACTACCCTTTGCTTATCTGCTGGGATATAGTAAAAGGAGCTGTCCCTTGTGCTGTGTCAGTGCTTGGCTTGCTTTTTCTCAAGTCTACACCTCACACCAATTAAAGAGGTTGTCAGAAAATAGCGTCTTGTCTTCAGAGGATATTTCGCTTGGTGTCTCTGTTTTTAGCAAATGTCCACTCCCATGGCCTGCTGGATGGCGAGCCGTAATGCAGGCTCTTCTAGGTGGCCTCCTATCAAATCCTTGATTCTCAGTTTTGTGTTTACTTTTCACAATGGCATTACAGGTCTAAAATGCCCATCCTTCTATCTCTCAAGTAGTACACATCAACAATATTTGTTCTTTTTGCTTTATTTTAGCTGCCCAAACATTGTTAAACCATTTCTCCTACAAATAAAATGCACAAATTAACAGTTTTCCCAGTAAACTTGGGTACTCAGCAGAGTATACAGAGAATAGTTTTTACAGGAGTACAAAGCACCTTGTGACACCTGAAAACAATTAAGACCCACTGTTCTAAGCCCACTTTCTTTTCTCCCTTCAATCTCTGATATATGAGCTTCCCTGAATATCTAAGACCTAAATCTTTGATATGGGTCAACATGAGGGAGAAGAAGGTGAGATGAAGATTTTTTTTTTTACATTAAAAAGGATAAATGAGAATAGCGGGAGGAAAAACAGTGCTGATGTGTCAAGGAACACAATGAAGCTCACCTCTGGCCTCCCTTAACTTTGTCCAGAAGTTAATGAGGGGCTGATTAAGAGCGGAGAGGAAGGGAGGCAGCGATGAATAGTCCCTGTTTCTTCCAAATGAAAAACCAGGCAAGATCGGGTATCTACCAGCCAAATAAATTGCTATTCAAAGTGAAGAAAATTTAGACTTTACAAGCCTGGATTCTGATTGGTCTCACTGAAATATTTCCCTTGATGCCATCAGACATAAAATTAACTGTAAATAATATTAAAACTCTTAATAGAAATTCTCCTATTTAATCCTCTGAAAGTAAGTCTATAGAGGGAACAAGAAGAGATTGTTTTTAATTATTGAGCAAAAATGGCTGTTGAGTCTTCAGAATGTTTCAGTTCCTAGGGTTTGTATCTAATTTGGCCCACAAAAGGCAAAGGTTTGAAGCGTAGGTGAACATGCTGTGATTTCCCCTGGGGACCCTGGTGGATGGCTTATAACTTCAAAAGAGCTAGATCACGGGCAAGTATCTACTTTTGCTTCATACCCTTATAGAACCAAGATTTGCATTAATCTCCATGGAGGATTCTTCACCTTCACTCCAGTAATAATAGTTCTATTATGTCTCATGAAAAGGAATAAGTGTAGTGTTAAAATACATGATAATAGAATTTATTGAAGGAATCTAGGTTAGTCCTCCTTGATACATATACTGGTAAATATTATCAACATAAAAACAAAAAGATAGAAAAAGTTTGACAAATGAATTCTAACTCATAGTTAAATAGTAGTGTGCTATTATATTATACATTAAGGTAATTATGAAAAACAATGTATTATATGTATATTCTTGACCCAGAGGAAAGAAGTATATCTCGTTAAATAAATCTAGAATTTTTGATGCTTCAATCATTAAGAAATGGTAAATATTTGACAAGATAGATATGTCTAACTTTATTTAAGCACTATATACATGCATTAAAACATCATAGAATACCATAAATATATACAATTTTTATTGTCTTAATTTTTAAAATTTAAATCTACACTAAATCTAAAAATACTGACTTGGTTTTCCATTGCTGTATAACCATTTCAAAACTTGGTGGCATTAAGAAGAAAAGAGTATCTTGCTTGTAGTTTTGGGCTAGGAACCCACACAAGCATACAGATGGACAATTTGTCTAGAATCCTCTTGGCGAATTTGGAAGTGACTGAAGCTGAAGATTCCACTTCCAGGATGATTTCTTGAGTCACACATCTGGCCCCCAAGTTGTAATAGCTGGGGCAGCTAGAAATTGGCCATGGTCTGACCAGGCAGCACTCTTTCCTATCGATCTCCACTCGCAGGGAGCTTAAGCTTCCTCACAGTGAAGTGGTTTCAGTGTAGTCTGACTTCCTATATTGTGTACTTCTTCCAGGGCAAGTTTTCAAAGACTTGGAAAGTAGAAGCAGTTTTGTTCCCAAGGCTTGGCCTAGAAATAGGCAAGTATTACTTTGCCATAGTTTGCTAGTTAAACTAGTCTTGGTTTTAAGGGAAAAGAAATTATATTCAAGATTTTTCATTCTGGTCACCTTTATCCTAGTGCAGAAATGAAAAAGCATGCTATGAGTCTATTTCCAAAATATGTCATTGCAGTTTCTCTTATAAAATGAATGCCATAAAAGACATTTGTAATATGCAGTCTTTTAAAAATGATTGTTATACTTCCCTTACTAGAAGCATGTTATTATACAAAGAAAAGTATAGATACACACATCCCTGGTTTAGTCAGTAACTGAAGTTGACATTAAACTAGTTATTAAAATTAGTGTTCCTGTTTCACAGAGCTATTTGAGGCCTGGCAGTAACTGCGTATTTACTCTTGCCAATCTGAATTCAACATCTAAAGGTCTTGTAAACGTCTTCCCTGCCAAAAGTGACTGCCTCAGAATGAGATCTTGCATATCAAATGCTTTACTCTGAGGTGTCATTCACCCAGGCTGGTGTTGGGAATCTGAAAGGGGCTGTTTCTTGTCACATTAATTATTTGCTTGTCAGATGGATCTAAATGGGAAGAAATTTTGTACTTGGAAATTTCCAAGACCACCTAAAGCAATTGTTCCTCCTCCTGATTTGGCTAGTTCTTTGTAGAGGGATCATCCCAGGGAAATTCTTTGAGCATTCAGTTCTTTCCTGCATGCTATGACGGATGGCAGCCCCGAGGGCTGAGGAGTGCAGATGGAGAGGCAGCTCTGCCAAGGCAGATGGTCAACCTCAGAGGCCCAGATCTAGCTGCATCGATGTTTCTGAAGGGCCAGTGTTTGTGTCTCAGCACACACTGTCTCTGTCACTGTTCACAGTACGCAATTTGTTCAGAATGGCTCTCTTTGCCTCCACATCCTAGCAACATGTCAACTAACCCGATAGAAACAGACAGAGGAGTGAGTGGAGTTTATCTGAAACTGCAGGAGGGCAATGCATTTCCACAAATTTATAGACATTCCTCCTCAGTATCTGCTGGGGCCACTGCTATTCCCATATGCATCCAGGGAATAATCATAGGACTAACTCCTTGACCAGTTCCTACTATTAGTCAACAAGATCTCTTTAGATTGGCTTTTGATTGGACTAAGATAAGTGAGCTTATCCATTCCTAACTAGTAATATGTTGCTTAAAATCCTTTCCCATCTGGCCTGTACTATTTCTTTTAGATCACTGAATCTTGAAAAAGTTAAGCCACTTGGTCAAAATCCTGCCCTTTATTACAAAGAGTGAAGCAAGGGGGCCGTCAGATTCTTCCTGCCGGTTCTCTTTCTGTGTGGACCCCTCATGTTACTGACAGTTTGAAACTTGTTAGTCCACCCACACTGTGAATAAGAAATTGAACCATAAACCTTAATCTAAACTCTTAGGATCTAAGCCCATGATTGAGAAGAATCTTATCATGTCAACTTATGTTTCATTAAATTAATTCATATTTCAAAAGGATTAGGACATGAGCAGGAGAGTTAAGAACTTCTCCAAACCGGAAAACCATTTCTCCCTTGTCAGTGCTGGAGAGAAGGGGAAAAAGGAAAAGGAGTGGGCCTGGCATGGTAGTGTAGTGGCTAAGTTCCTTGCCTTGCAAGCTCTGGGATCCCATATGGATTCCAGTTCTAATCCCAGCAGGCACTGCTTTTCAGCCAGCTCCCTACATATGGCCTGGGAAAAAAATGGAGGATGGTTCAAAGCCTCGGGACCCTGCACCTACATAGAAGATCCAGAAGAGGCTCCTGGCTCCTGGCTTCAGAGCGCCTCAGATCAGGCCGTTGCAGCCATTTGGGGAGTGAACCAGTGGGTGGACGATCTTCCTGTTTGTCTCTCCTCCTAGCTACATATCTGACCTAGCAATACACTGTTTTCTGTGTGCCAGGGCGGAGGTGAACATGCTGTAGAAATTATTGTGTCATAGAACAGGGAAAGATTATTATTGAATTCTTTGTTTTGTTTAAATGTGAAGTACTGATATTGTGCCTGCTTTCAGTATCTACTTGTGCTTATTACTCCTCTTATAAATAAATCCAGTTTGACTTAAAGAAAATAACTGCCATGGTGAGTGGTGTCAGAATTACAAAGCTAAGCTCTTTGTCATTCCACAAAATTGCCCTTAAACAACATAACCAATAAGTTCAATAAAGATAAAAATCCCTGGCTTCAAATTCCAGTATTGCTATTCACTATCTGTCATTTTATCTTTAGAAACAACCCTGAGCTTTCACCACTGAGAAATAGAAATAATCATTATCAACTTCACAGTAAATGATGCTGAAGTATAACTAGAGATCTCAGTTCATAGAAGATACTAAATATAGTGAACTACTGAAAAATTCAAAATATGAAGGTCTTCTATGACATTCTAGTCCTGAAACACAGTGATTAGATATTTAGCAATTAAAATAAGCAGCTGAGTCATTCAAATAATTTGGTAAACAATAAGTGGCTATTAGAATAATAGTCTGTTGAAACATTCTAAACAAAATGATATATTAGGAAACTCTCAAAACCTAGACTGCTTGTATGTGGCTAATCGAGAATGCCAACCCTACTTGCCTTGCCTTGCCACTCCAATGGCTATATTTTCCTACCATTACTCATTAGTTTTTTCAGTATTTGAGCAATTTGACAAAATTACTTAAATATATGTCTTAATTTCCTTACCTGAAGATGGGAATAATTTTGTGAGACCTCATACTGAGGGAGAATAAATGAGTTGATCATATATAATATGTCGATAACAATAACACATTAGTTACTACCATTAGAATGGTGCTGATAATAACACTGCTAATATCACTTAGAAACAAATATGGAAATAAAATTTGAATTAATTCAATTTGTCTGCAGTGAAACTATCAGGGAAGAAGATAGATAGATAGATAGATAGATAGAGAGATAGAGAGATAGATAGATGAATCTTGTGTGTGTATGTGTCTTGTGTACACACACACACACACACACACACACACACACACACAAGATAATAAAATAGAGAGCAGGGGAAAACAGACAACAATCCAGGGAAAATGGAAGGACTCTTGAGTAAATGTTGTTGGGACAACTGATTAATAACCTGCAGAAATAAGAAGCAAGACCGGCACCTTTCAGCATACACAAAGATCAAATCTAAATGGATAAAAGATCTAAACCTACACCCAGAAACCATCAAACTTTTGAAAACAAAATTTGGAAATACTCTGCAAGATATAAGTGTAGACACTGACTTCCTAGAAAAACCATCAAAAGCAAAGGAAGTCAAGATCAAAATAAATAAACGGGACAGCATTAAGCTAAGAAGTTTCTGCACAGCAAGGGAAATGATCAACAAAGTAAAAAGGCAACCAACAGAATGGGAGAAGACCTTTGCACACTACATAGGAGACAAAGAGCTAATTTCCAGAATATGCAAAGAACACCAGAGCACTTTTCAAAGTAACAAATCCAAATGGCTAACAAGCATATGAAAAAATGCTCAAGTTCTTTGGCAATAAGGATAATTCAAGTAAAGATGACACTGAGGTTCCACTTAACTCCAGCAAGAATGACTCATATCAGAAAACTACCAACGTTGGCTGGCGAGATTGCAGGGCAAAAGGAACCCTACTCCAGAGTTGGGATTGCAGACTAATGCAGCCACTATGGAAGTCATTATGAAGAATACTTAGGCAACTGAAAATCTACCTATCGTGTGACCCAACAATACCACTTCTAGGAATGTATCCAAAAGACTTGTTACATGAGAAAGCAATGTGCACCCCTTGTTGCGATCAGAGTGAATCATTGAACAGAAGATCTTCCTCTCTGCCTGTCTTCTTCTCTATATATCTGACATTGCAATAAAAATAAATAAATCTTTGAAAAAATAAATAAAAAAGATTATACTCTGTCTCATTACAGCTTATAATAAGCAGGAATCTTTTGTATAGATGGAAAGTACCCCAAACAATAATAGTCCTGAAATTATTTGAAACTATTAATGAAGGCATTTTTCTATTATCTCCAAAAATACAGATTCACAAAACTACTTTCTTGTGAGTCTTTCGTTAAAATAGCCGAATGTGGCAATAGTTGTAACCTGAGCTTCAGGTCTGATTTATAAATCAACCAGCACTACAATCTGGTTAACCTTACCCACAAATTGAGTATTTGAAGCAAACAAATCTGAAATCCTCTCTTACTCTAAATCCTGCTAAGGTGGAAAAAAAATTAAAACCCTACTCTCTCTTTCACTTTTCCTGGTTAACTGAGACACACATAAGTACCAGAAAGCCGTCTTATCCAAATATACCACCAGTGGTTTTCTATTGAAATCTATATGAAACAAAATCTGTGTTAAAAAATTATGAGAGTTCACATTGTCTGTGGCTGTATGTATTCTCCCTCCTTTTAAAAATACAGAGTGTGCACAGTAATTTTCCCTGTCATGAATCTCTGCCTTCTTCATAGTGCAGTTTGCCAGAGAAACATCGGACATAAATGAACATTCTCAGGTATCCTAGCAACAGGATGTGATTAATAATACCTCTCAGAGCCAGGCAGATAAAATGTCTGAAAATGAATGCAAACTTAGAATTGGCTACTGAGAAATTGGTGGTGCAGGAAAGAAAGCTTGATAAGATTCCATGACAGACTTGACAAACATGGAAGTGCAGAAGAGAATCTGTTTTACAGGGGGCATGACATTTGAGCATGAAAATTCTGTTTGTGGGTGTACACATAAACATACTCACCTGTACACTCATGTATGTTACATAGATACATATATATGCATTGCATATGCATTCATAATTTATTTTCCCTTGAACGTACAAGAGATTATGAATGGGTTTTTTTTAAGATTTATTTATTTTTATTGGAAAGTCAGATTTACAAAGTGCAGAAGAGACAAATATCTTACATCTGCTGGCTCACTCCCCAAGTGGCTGCAATGGCCAGAGCTGAGCTGATCCAAATCCATGAGTGTCCACCAGGTTTCCCATGTGGATGCAAGGTCTCAAGGCTTTGGGCCACCCTTGACTGCCTTCCCCGGCCACAACCAGGGAACAGGAAGGGAAGTGGAGCAGCTGGGGTATTGGCCAGCACCCACATGGGAAACTAGCAGTTGTAAGATGAGCATTTAGGCACTAGGCTACAATGTCAGGCCAGATATTCTGAGTCTAACGTAAATTCACCCACTGATTACTGAAGATACATCATCAAATTGCCACTTAGGTACCTGTGCTTTTAAAAGATCAGAAGCAATCACTGAGATTTAGAGACTACTCCCATAGAAGAGCATTGAAATGTATTATAAACATACTAGATTTCATGCTTCTCCATGGAGCACCATCAACACCCTCAAGTCTAAAATAGCTTTTTAAAACATCAAGACTCTGGTTACACAAATAATCATGAAGTATGAAATTTTGCATTCAATTAAATATGTTTTTTTTTTCAGATAACAATGAGTTGTTTTGCTCTGTAAATTCAGTTTTTATGAGATTACAGTTAATTCCTCACAGGTGAAGTGCCACATCCAGTTTAAACAGAAATAAGATGCAAACCAAACATTAATGCTTTGCTTTTAAACTGGAATCTGTGATAAAATGGAGCCCAAGGAGGATAGAATGCATGTTCATTGCTCTAAAAGCTTCTCCGTTTCTTTATTGCCCACTTTTCTAACATAATGGCTGTTTAGGTTGCCAGTTGCAATATAAATACCTACTAAAAGCTCTCTTATCAGTTATACTTTCACTAAGTTTTGGCAATACTAAAACATGCTTCATGTTTTTCAGCATCTTAGGCCAGTTTAGAGTATGGCACATTGTTCCCATGTCAACTGCAACTCAAGAGTATTTGTTCGAAGAAGGCAGTTGATGTCTGGAAACAAGAGACACAGAAATCATGGTATACCTTATAGGGGCTACAATCCAGTAGGGGAAAACAAGCCACACACAATTATGAGAGTTAGCACTATGGTAAGCGAAAGATTGAAAGGCTTAAGAAGTGCAGGGGAAGGTTACTAAGGCCAGTCTGATGCCGCCAGGTTGGATTGACACTGACATCTGTTCTAGTTCAGATTGCTCTTCTTCTTATCCAGCTCCCTGCAGTAAACTAGAAGGCATCAGAAGACAGTCCAAGTGCTTGGGCCCTGTCACCCATGTGGGAGGAGTTGCGGCCATTTGGGGATTGATCAAGTAAAAAAAAAAATGATCTCTTCCACTCTTGCTTTCACTATCATTCTAACTCTGCCCTTCAAATAATCAAGTATTTAAAAAAAAAAAAAAAGAGCAGAAGTTTGTCCTGGGAGTTGGGGAAGCTTAGCTAAAGGAAAAGACTTCATGGAAAGGATGGCATTTGGGCTAAGCTGTAAAGGAAGAGTAGAGTTAACGTGGCAATGTATTACAAGGACAAGCATCAGTGGAAACTTGAGGGAGAGAAGTCGTTTCTGGTGTAATGGAAACGTTTTTCTTTTTTTTGTTGTTTTTTGTTTTGTTTTTGGGTCGTGATTGAGGAATGGCAGCAGACTGTGGTGAATCATTCAGCGTCACAATCTGATTGATCTTTAGGAAGGATCAAACTGAAAAGACGGAAAAAAAAATGAAGGAAAGAAATCAAGAGTCTAATCCTGCAAGAAGATATCCAAGTGTATGGAACAGTGCAATGGCAGCAAGAAGGGAGAGGAGAGATCTGAAATTCTGTTTATGGGGTGGGTGAACATGAACCAAAGAACAGGTGAAGAAGCGGAGGTTGGCGAGAGATGTAGGTCTCGGAGTCATCTTTCTGTAGAGGGGAACATTGTGAAAATGAGAGACCACATCATCCAACGAGAGCAGATAAAGAGCCTACAACAAAATGTAGAAGAAGCCTGCAGTTAAACAGTGCAGGCTGTATGTGCACTGATCCATATGTGTTCTTTTACATATCCATTTCAGACTTTTGTAATTTGAAATTTAGTGTATCTATAACTCAGAGTGAAAATGTAAGTAGATTTCAATAATAGAATCACTGTAAGCATGTTGTTTTCAGTAAGTAAGCGACTTGAATTTTACAATACATATGACAATTTCCCCCGAATTTAAAGGCTTAGAACTAGAGCAATGGTAACTTTTACCATCTCACACTGTTTCCAGTGAGTGGCTTTCTAAGTGATACTGAGTCTAGGTCTCCCATGAAGTTGTAGTCAAGCTGTTGACTAGCCCTGCAGTGCACTGACGACTTAACTGGGCTCATGCACTTAGTTGGCTGATGCTGGTTACTGGCAGCCAGCCTCTGTTCCACACTGGCTATTGGCTGGTGACAAGGCTACACGGACCTGAGTGGGGCTCCTTAAGTATCCTAGTACTGTTATCTGATGCTCCCCGAGAGACAGAAATGGAAGATAAAAATGTTTAAAGTCTTAACTGCAGAGCTTTCCCTCCATTATCTCTGTATATTCCTACTAGTTTTTGCACATCTGCCTGATTCAGAATGGGTGGACACTACCAGCAGAAAGAAATATCAAACACTGGGACACTGTGATCACCACAGTATGTTTTTATGTCAAAAACATTCAAACTTCAGAATTTGTGCCTCATCTTAAAATAAGTTAAGGAGTCTCCAAAAAGCTATTTCTCTTTATACATTTTGTAATTCAGTATTTGAATACTATCTTTTTTAAATCTGTAAAAATGTTTGCAGCCTCTGATTCCTCTAAATCTATAACCAAATAGTAAACAGAGGCTTGCTCATCACAAACTTAAATGAGGATGTGTCTCACCACACTTGTAATGAATGAGTCCTTTAAATGGATTACTTTGTGCAATTTGTCTGTTAGAATCATTGAAATAAATCGCATCAAACAAGTCCTCTGGAAATCACCCAAGTGAATGAAATGGCCCATTATTCAAGGTGCCAGTTAAATGAATTCTATGCCTTTGGCAACTGCAAGAGACAATATTGTGCATTTTACACCTCATATTTTAAGATTTTAAGGGACATGAAGGAGTGGTAGAAAAACTTAGATAAGTGTTAGGATAATGTCCATGTGTTTCATGGTCACACAATAACTATTTCCAGTTGTGACACATTGATAGGCAACCAAAGTGACAGCTGGAAGGGTGGCACACACGTACTCATGCCAAACCAATTCTCTCCCTTCAGTAGCTTTATTTACACACACCACTGCTCTGGTCTTAAGTCCTAAAGCCTGCTTCAGTCTCTGATCATTAATGGAACCTTGATTTTGCTCTGCATCAAGCTATTGCCCATCCAGCATATTTAGATGCTGCCATATTTTATGAACGTGAAGCTATGTCCTTAACCTCTCCAGGTTCACACTGACTCTCCATCCTGTTTCTGTAAAACTGCTCTCTCACAATCTGGTGACAACTGTGTGAACTGCACTGTCCCCTCCTTTCTCAAACTCTTTGTGTCCTTACACCCTATTGATCTCCCTGGAATTCTACTCTTTCTTTTTTCTCATGGTGCCATTTCACAGCCCAGAAACAGTGTCTTGCTTTTCTCAGTGGGTGTTCTCAGCGACACTCACCTGAGTCTTTATCCTCCACTTACTGCCTTGACTGAAAGCAAAATTCATCATCCCAATTTCCCATCATATTTTACCTATGTCTCAGGTGACCTAGCTAACTTGACTGTTTTCTCAACTCCCATTTTGTAGCCCTGGCCTTACTACTTCTTTTTTCCTAATATCACCTGCACCCACTGCTTCCCTCCTCTCAACTCTTACTGCCATGACCCCATCAATAATTGCATTATCTCCAGGACAGTCCTATTCCCGGGCACAGCATTGTTATTCAGTGAGCACTCAGCATACCTCTCCGCTCCAATCCCATTGTGCCCTTACCCATACAATTCCCTTTGCCAGGAGTCAGCCTTTTTTTATTCCAAATTCTGCAAATCCCAAATATATGTCAAACTCCATGTAATATACCACATTTTCCAAAACTTTATGGATACCTCTTGCATTCTTAAAATAGTTACTGTACCCTGTCATGTCTTTAAACTTCTGCGTCTTTGGAGGCACATCTTATTTTTCTGTTGTATTCCCTGTTTGGGTGACCTTCTCAAATATGATTTCCCAGTAGTGTTTTCTATGTGGATTTGCACATTTGTGGCTCATTGATGAGTAAATTCCTTAATTATTAAGAAGATTATAAAAACCCAGCAGCATATTTGATGACTACTTATTTTATCTGTGCCTTTCAAAAGTTGGTTTGATAACATTTCTCGTGTTGACAGCTGTGCCCGAGCCATCTCTGGGACACTGCTGGACGTGACTGAGGCTGTAGTTATGCTTGGAAAGTGCCATGTACTAAGTTTTCATGATAGCTACAGCAAGGTCACATGGCCCTACACTGCAACTTATTGCCACTTCTCATTTCAGGGAGAGTAGAGAAGAAAAGAGAACAAAAGACTATTTCAGGTAAGAGTTTTTTCTACTTGGTACTGGCTCTATAACCTGTTTTGATTTGCAGCTTTAAAATGACTACTTCTAACTTAGCAGTCAAAAATTTACATAAAATAATTTATGATATTTTCAGTTGACAAATATTAGTTAGTTAAGATTAACCGTTGCACTTAACTTTTTCACTTCCACATCAGTGAAGCATGTCCTTTCCACTCTGTGGTCTCTTCCAAACGAGTAAAATAAAACATTCTTTAAGTATTTCGTATCTATCTGTTGAGAGATAGAACCAACAATTCTAAAATGCGGGCATCATAACCGTTGACAATCAGTTTATTTTCCTAAATACTTAATGATCTCTATTAAGTTTCATAAAATCATTACGCAATTTATATTTTCAGGTAAATATTAATAAGTTAACTTAGAAGAATATTTACATTTCCAAAGAAATGTAAAAATGTTTACATTTCTAAATTGCCTGTATATTCAGAATTGAACAATGTTTTAGCACAGTGCTATTGTAAGGAAGGGCCAATATTTGCTGATAGAAAGTAACTTTTTAACTTGCTTGTTTTCCTTACTTGGATTTTGACTTAAAATAATGAAGATAAAATGTTTCTTTACTAAATACACTGTTGCATGTGAGCTTGTCCATCCCACAATGCCCAGAAGTTTCTCAAACTCATAGAGCATTCTGACATGATGTCAACACTTAACATTTTCCAAACCCCCACCAAACCACTATTCCTGTGACTGGTGGGCGACTGGTGGGAGCTGCCTATATGTATTAGTCCTAACACTGTTTTCTTTCACCTTCACTTTTTCTCTGGTCAAAGTAATAGTATAAATATTTCCAAACAATCAGTACTGTCATCAAAAGACAAAATTTTCCTTAGTACAGAACCATATCAGAAGTGTGCAACTTAGCACCCACATGATTTCCCTGTTCATTCACATTGTTTGCATTCTCTTTGTAGATTTTTTTAAAAACCCATCATGAATCCAAAAAATATTAGACAAATTATCTCCAGTATTGCTCCTTGGGGAGAAATTACCTTTGCTGTTTCCAAAATACTGTTGTTGTGAGGCTGTAGGTACTGACTTCTTAATTAACATAGTTTGGAGAAAGCTAAATTGCCCAATGTGTTAAACCAGATGTTACTTTCTGTTCCTTCTGTAGTCATGGATTCTAAAATGCAGTTGGACCAAGGTACCACAAAATTTTCGGAACAGAGACACTACAAGATCTCACATTTCTTCAACGTGCATTGAAGTATATATTGTTTCAATTTTCCCAGGAGAACCTTTTCTCAACTCAGGCTTATTCACTTTGTATTCTGTTTTTCTAGAATCCCACCATCCTCACCTTTCCTTTCAAAACAAAATTTAGTCACTTCAATATTGTGTTCAATTTGTTGGTTAATTAAATATTTTCAACAACTGTAAAATCTTTTGAAGGCAGCATCATCTTTGGCAGTGCACTGTATTTGCCAGGGTTTGCCAGGGTTATAACGAATTTCTTTTTATTAGCAAAGCTCGTTTGCTCCATCTGATTGATAGTTTGCCAAAGAGTATGATTTATAGAAGAAATTGAAGTCAAGGACAGCTAATTGAAAGAGCCCAAGTGATTTGTGCAAAATTGAAGGAGTTCTCATCATTGCAAAGGGTACACGCCATGCCACTGGGAAACCTGCATTTGTAAAGATATTCTAGATTTTGAAGATTGGAATATAATGTTTGCCAATATGGCCATTGATATTGCCACAGTCTGTGACATTGGCCTGAATGTAGGTATCTTTACATAGAGCATGTACCTATGGCACCAAGAACATCACAGTCACTCCTGTTTCTGACTTGGTACCTGGACTTTTTGTAGTATTTGTTGGTCATTCCTTTCAAATTCTTCATTCTGCTTACTAGATTACCCAACACATGCTACATCCTCCAGTTTTCAGTGGGCTAGGCCATCAGCTGCAAAATTCAGCACTAAATCCTGGGCCCTTTAAATCCACACCATCCTGTTGTATGAACTTGGACTAAGACCAAATAATTTAGAATAAACTATAGTAGACGAAGTATCCTCCTATTGAAACAGTGACCTGCGAAGGACCATTTTTTGTTTGGGTAATATTGGCTATATTTTTGAAGATTCTTGCACTGGAATAAAGTTACAGAGAGTGTAAGTTTCTGATCATGATTAAAAAATTATTGTTTAGCAAGGAAGCCTCTACAGGATTGGGAAAAAAAAATCAGATTATGCTGGTAAAGCTGCACAGAGGTTGCATACCCTGTCAAGGAATGTGGACAGCAAGTTTATGAAAAGCTAAATTGTGTTATTCCTAAAGTTCTTTCCAATTATTACACACTTAACTGAAATGAATCTTCTGTGTGTATTTAGATCAATTCATACAAAAAACACGCATAACTCACAACATTATATTCCAAAACTCAAACTTCGTTACTTTGGATTGGATTTCTCAGAGTATTTAGCTAAGGGGGCTAACACTCTAAAGTACAATAATCTATTTAGCAACTTCTGTTTAAATTCAGTCTACATTTTTGTTGCAACCCTGCTGTAGTTTCGTATATGATGTTGTATCAATAGTCCGAGAATAGCACCCATGAGAACTTTGTACCATTCATTGTCATTTTTGAGCAATAGTTCAAAACATGTGCCCTTTGACACTAAGCTTAGAAACGTGTTACATACTACACAACAACACAGAAAAAAAAAAAATATCAAAGACAAAATTGGCTCTTTGGCCTAGAAAAAACATTTTAAAACTAAGGCCAGCATTATGGCACAGCAACTTAAGCTGTCACTTGTAGCACGGCATCCCGTATGTGCTAAGTTCTATTCCTGGCTGCTCTACTTCCAATCCAGGCCCCTGTAAAGGTACCTAAGGAAGCAGCAGAACATGACCCAAGTGCTTGAGCTGTTATACCTACGTGGAAAAAAAAGGGGAAGTTCAGGCTCCCGTCTTCATTGTGGCCTTGCACTACGGTCCAGGGCCATTGTAATGGGCATTTAGAGAGTTAACTAGCAATGTCAATCTCTCTCTCTCTACCTTTCAATAAAGAAACATTTTAAAACAAATTTAAAACTGTATAATATTATGATACATAAACAGTTTCAAGTATCAAGATGTGGTATTACTAAGAATCCATTTTCCTTGTTTTTCTCAGTGATCTAAATTCCTCATTAGAAAATTGAGTTAAACATCAACTATATTTAATAGATTTTTTTTGGCTTGGTAACTGTATTGAGTTGGATATGCTTTTTTATCAGAAGAAAAGTCTGTGTTTTAAGAGATTCAAACTCTTGATATTGAAAAGCAATACGGCATAAAATGTAAAAAAGAGAATTTTTTGTTCAAGAGTGCTTTATAAATTGCTGTTGAGAAGAAGCAGTTAGAAGGCTTACATTACAAACTTTATGGACACCATCTATTAAAAATATATTGTTCCAATTTTTTTCTAAAGAGAATCCCTTCAAATTCATGTAAGTATTAAGTGAAAAGAAGAGCCCTAATGGACAAAAAAAAAAAAACAGTTATCAACAGAAATTATAATGAGCATGCTGAAATGAAGTTGCACATTTTTCTTATGTTACATTAGAACATTCTTAAAGTTAGAGGTTTGCTCATGTGTATATTTTGTACAAAGTTACTGGTAGGGAAGAACAACTTTTTTTTTTCTAAACTCAAAAGGTAAAACTTATTGTTAGAAATTTAGCAAATGGTCTAACATCTGCTTTATAGGCTCAATCCGTTCATGCTCACTTTTCAACTGGGCTTTTTGCTGCTTCGAAATGTCCTAAACTAGCAATAGCACTTCCATTTTAAAACTTTTTAACACACATTAAATATGCAGTCACTCAGGATTAAAAAATTTTAAATAGATATGGAATAAAATCTCCCATCTATGTGTGAGTACTGTTCACTCTCTTAGGTTATTTATTGAATGCAGATTTTCAAGTTGATGTATATTTGGCATGATTTTCTCTTTGTTAATCCTATTTTTTGCAATACATTTTGCCGCAAGAAACTATATGCTATCAGGAAACTCAAAAATAAATATGAGAGTATATAAACTTTTATCATTTTAATTATTGGTGACTGGAAGTAAACATATGAAGTTAGCAATTAGGACACATTATGAAAGATGTATTTAAGTAAACTTTCTTGAAAACCCCAGCAATCTTGTACATTAATATTTTGTAATTTCATGTTTTTGTTCTCACTTTGAGAACCATTCATCCAGTTAGAATCAAGTTTGATAAGCTTATTTTCCTGATTTGTTTATAGCTTATAAAATCTTTTTCCTGGCATCATCATTTGGTCCTGTGATCAGGGCAGAGTGGGAGTCTGAGGATACTTCATGGATGCCTTCAATTTGCTAAAAGTCAGACTTGGTCTTGTGCTTGATGTAGGAGATGCAAAAGTGCATACCAAATAGCACAAACATCCTCAATTAATTCATTTTCAGCACAGAAGATCACACTAGTGTGAAGGATAGCGTGTAGAGGGTTTAATATAAGGTATCATGAGGAATTCAGTGATTAGATATGGTTCTTGAAGGAATTGGAGTGTTTTCACGGATAGGAAAAGAAAAAGGAGTGGCTGTCAAGAGAGAAAAACAGAAAAGAACTTTGCCTATTGAAGGAAAGGTGAGTAGTTTAACAGATCTGAAGCAAAGGTACAGACAAGAGGCAGAAGCTGTGGCTACCAAAATAGATTAAGAGCCAGAAGTAACTCGGGTCAACTATTTCATTGCATGAAGATGAATTGTATGCAGTACTTGACAAAATACTGAAAGCTCATGAAGTGTAATGAATTACAGTATCCATTAGTATTTTCTCAAACGTACGAGCAGCAGGCATTCAGCCTAATGGTAAAGATAACACAGGGGGTGCCCATGCCTTCTGTTGGAGGCCTGAGTTCAAGTACTGACAGGTGATGACCCAGGACTTGGGTGTCTGCCACTTACTGGGAGATCTGGGCCGTGTTCTCAATTCCTGGTTTCAACTTTGTCATACCCCAACCATTTCAACATTTCAAGCATATGGAAGTGAGTGAGAAATTTCTCCCGCTGCCCTACTGTGTGTGTGTGTTTGTGTCTTTCTTTCTCTTCTTTTGTCTCCCCTTCTCCCCTACCCTTAAACAAATACACATGAAGAGGACATGGGATTGGGCTGAAAGTTAGTAAGATAAGGAAGTAAGATGGCATATAATTTTGACTATCTGAGATTGAAAGGATGAACATCAGAGGTGTTTCATTAATATATTAACATTAGAGTAGAAACCAAGAAATGTAATACAGACAAATGTATAAAGCAAAATTAACTAGAACAACTGATACATTCGAAGAGGACAACTCCCATATTCCCAAGATAAGAGATAACATGCCTATAGCAACCTGGGTGGGAGCATAGAAGGAGAAATTAGCTTGGCAGGGAAAATCATACTTTGAGTCATATCTATGTTGCTTGTAATGTGGCCATTGAGAGAAACGGAATTGTCAAGAAGGTCAGATGAGCAGTATAAACAGTAAAGCATGGGCCCAGAGAGAGAGATCTGAAATGCAGGTTTCTCTCTTAAGATCCCCATGAGCTGGGCAAGAGATAAGCACCTGGTTGTGAATGAGTGTGGTTCAATTGAGTCAAAGCTGTGTGAGAGCAAAGCCAGGCATTTCCCACTGCCTGCAGGTAGCTCCCACAGAGCAGGGCTGAGACTTGAGGCAGACATGTGATCTACACAGCTAGCCTAGTGCAGGTGCAGAGCTTTATTGACGTGAATTATTCTTTCCTCATATCCTATGCCCGAATGACCAAGGTTGCAATAGACAAAATCTCTTATTCCCAAGAGGGATCTCTAGTTCTAAGCTACTGAATCTGTGGTGCTTCAACTTCCCGGGCAATCCATTCCCATCATGTCTGCTTTTTTAAAAAAAAAAGATTTATTTTTTAATTTTTATTGGAAAGGCGGATATACAGAGAGGAGAGACAGAGAGGAAGATCTTCCGTCCGATGATTCACTCCCCAAGTGAGCGCAAAGGCCGATACTATGCCGATCCAAAGCCAGGAGCCTCTTCCGGGTCTCCCACGCGGGTGCAGGGTCCCAAAGCTTTGGGCCATCCTCGACTGCTTTCCCGGGCCACAGGCAGGGAGCTGGATGGGAAGCGGGGCTGCCGGGATTAGAACCGGCGCCCATATGGGATCCCGGGCGTGCAAGGCGAGGACCTTAATCACTGCGCCACCGCGCTGGGCCCCATGTCTGCTTTTTAAAGCAGCTTTCCTAAAGAACTGACACACTGAACTATTAGGAAAAAAATAATCAATTTTCTTTGGGTTTATGATTTCCGAACAACACATATTATTGAGTGAAATGAAGTCTCTTTGCTGCATTTTTCCATCCACAAAATTTGAAGCCTTACACTTGATTGTTTGTTAAGAGTTTATTTTTAAACAAACCTCATTTTCCAAACAAACTCATGAAAGTGAATGAATAACAACACAGCTGTGTCACATTATTTTGAAAATACCTTAAATTCCATTGTATAACATTGCATTTAAAAGAACATGTTTAAACAAACTAAACAAATCTAAAAGATATGTAGTTCATATAAAAGAAATTGCCATCTCACACTGTATGGTCAAAGTGCAGATATGAAAGCATCCTGAAATACCCCCCGACAAGTTTAATGTTTACTTTGGATTGCTATTACACTGTATGGAACAGGATTTTATTTGCACACAGTTGAGCATTGAAACATGATTTCTTTGGGTGATAGAGAAGAAATATTATATTTAACTGCATCATAATAGATGTCAACTCAAAGCAGTGTGTCTCACTGTATGACTGAGAAACAGAAATTGTAACTGTTGATTCTTACAGAACACATATTGTTCCATGCATGAAACTGTAGATAAAGGATGGCTTTATATTTTGGATTTGCCAAGTATTACTTAAGGCTTTCATCTTAAGTAGAGCATTCTGTTTTGTTTTCTTTTCTTTTAAAAAAAAAGCCACATGGAATTTCAAATTACAATAAAAAGTAACTGCAAAGAATCAGTTTTTAGGAGCTAGATGATCTTATTAAGGCAGCGCAGGACAAAGTTTTGCTCAACGAAATTAGACTTCTGTTATTTTTAAGGTACAGTGGATTTAAGTCAAAGGACAGTCTATGTGTCTATTTGTGTGTCTCAAAAACTCATGGAAATTAACAGACGTTGGGTGGGGGAGGTCTTTGCATGGCAGTTAGGATACTACCATCCTCTGTTGAAGATCCTGGCTAAGATCTCCTTCTTGACTCTGGCTTCCTGTTGATACAGACCCTGTGAGGGAGCAGGTAACGTTTCAAATAATTGGACATCCGCCATGTACATGGGAGACCTAGGTTGTATTCCCAGTGCCAAACTTTGGTCTGGGAGCCCAAGCCATTTTGAGCATTTGAGGAATGAACAAGCAGCTGGAAACTATCTCTCCCCTTCTGAAAAATATAAATGTTTTAATTATTCAAAAAGTAAAATGACAAATTCATTTTTTGACGCAAAACATTTTGAAATCCACAATTTTGTTCATAATACTCATTTTCCATAAACTTTTTGAAGACCTTGCATACATGACTCTAAAATTATGTGAACCTAAATAAACTTATTTTTAATTCCATTTTCTCATAAATTTTTTGAAATACATCTATAATGAGTATAGTAATTATTTTTGTCTGACATGACCTATGAATAGAGCATTCTAAGTAAATGTATATTTTTATTTAGTTAAAAGTGTCACTTACCCAAAGTGCACATAAAAACAGAATATCAGAAATACATAAGATTTCTTACGAAAAAAAAACAGGCTTAAGTTGCACTTGATTTTTCCAGACGACTAAAAAAAAAAAATAGAATTTTATTTCTAAACAAGGAGTGGATGCCCACATTTTTGTTGGAATAGAAACGGTGGGCCAGGCATGATTGCTCAATTCTAAATCCTTATGCCTTGCAAGCATCAAGATCCCATACGGTCACCAGTTCATGTCCAGGCTGTTCCACTTCCCATCAGCTTCTCACTTGTAACCCGGGAAAGCAGTGAAGGATGACACGACACCTTGAACCTCGGCACCCATGTGGGAGACCTGAAAGAAGCTCCTGGCACCTGGCCTCAGATGGGCTCAGGTCTTGCAGTTGCAGCCATTTGGGGAGTGAACCAGTGGATGGAATATCTTTCTTTCTATTTCTCCTTCTCTTCTTAAATTTTGTCTGCCTTTCATTCAAAAATAAATAAATCTTAAAAAAAAAAAAAGGTGGGGGAAGCACAGACATTTTAATCAAGAGTAAGTGGTACACCTGTACATAGTGTAACTTAAACTTCCCAAGGCAAATGTATGTCACTTAAGCTGACCAATACAGTGGTCAATCATTTAAGTTGCTTTACCACTTCACTGAAAAATCCTCCAGAGCTGCAGGAAAACAGAGCATCTGTGATACTTGTAGTCTTCTAACCACGAAGTGAGATTACGACTTGAATGGCAGGTGTAGAATTCCGAAAGAGGCTGAGACTTGGTGGAAGAAGTAGAGCCCCAAGAGGGGTGACCCCCCTGGGGAGAACACCGGGACAGGGACTTCTTCCAGAAGTGTTTGAATAGCCTACGTAATGCATACTAGTGGTCATGGATTATTACGTTATTGATTATAGACATCCCATCTAAACTTTCTTAGAGGTGGTCATCACTGTCTCAGCTAGAATGATCCTTACTAAAGAGAAAACATTTTATTGGAATTCAATATCCATACAAATAAATGGACATAACTATGCAATTGGGTGGCGGAGGTTGGGGCTGAGTACGCTCACCCAAGATAAAGACTACAGCATCCCTAATAGTCTAAGGGAATGATCTTAACCATGAACCTGGCCACTGGTATCTTCCCAGTATTTGAGTCTTTGAAGAATGTGGATCAGATGTAACCTTTTCCCCTCTAAGATATCCTGGAAATGCAATTATACCCAAGACTTTTCTGAAAGCATACAGTTTCCTGTTTCATATCCAAAGAGACAAACCATCATATTCAAAACCTGAATTTTAGTTTTAACTTCCACATGCAAAGGGGAATGAGCAGTATCTGCTTATTTCACTTAGCCTGATGTCAAGTTCCAATTATTTATTGAAAGCAATATAATGTTTTAGCTGAATAATGATCTGTTACACATAGAAAAACATTTAAAATGCCCATGCATATCAGTTTTACTATAAAAGTACTGTTTTACTCATTTTAAGTATTTGTCCAACAGTTGATTAAGCATAATATACTACTATGACAGTAATCTTCAACTATTTCAAAATTTACTCTATATGAGTGAAGTTGAACTTCTCTTATGAATCTTGTATACTTTTTGCCTATTTCCCTAATTGAGTATGGTCTTTTTTCGTTTTATATTTTTAAATATTCAATAAAGCCAATAAGCCCTTGCTTATACTGTGAATTTAAAGTATTTTCTGCTTTTTTTCTTAAAAAAAAAAGATTTATTTTTTATTTTTATTGGAATGCCAGATATATAGAGAGGAGGAGAGACAGAGA
This sequence comes from Ochotona curzoniae, assembly GCF_017591425.1. Lineage (NCBI taxonomy): Eukaryota > Metazoa > Chordata > Mammalia > Lagomorpha > Ochotonidae > Ochotona > Ochotona curzoniae. Next base: position 6,093,521 of record NW_024466218.1, read on the forward strand.
GGAAGATTTTCTGTCTGCTGAATCAGTCCCCAAGTGGCTGCAACAGGTGGAGATGCCCGGATCCAAAACCAGGAGATTTTTCCGGGTCTCCCATGTTGGTGCAGGGTCCCAAGTCCTCAAGCAGGGAGCTGGATGGGAGGTGGGGCCACCAGGATTAGAACCTGAGCCCTTATGGGATCCTGGCTCTTTCAAGGAGAGGACTTTAGCCACTAGACTACATCGTTGGGCCCTCTGTTGTTTTTTTCTTTAGCCATGTTTCCACTTTTTTTTTCTGCTAACTTAAAGACATTTAAAAATGCTCATCCCAAGACATACAAATGAGCAAATAGAAACAACATTGAATTTAATATTTTTTATTGATCTTCATAGTTGTAGGAACTGAAGTAATCTGTGGTTATCCTAAGACCAAGTCTGCTCAGACTAGTAGAGGCCCTTGTGTTCGGAGGACAAGGAAGGCCAGAGGAATGGGAGCATAGCTGAAAGCCCAAGCAGGGCGTTGGACGAAGCTCAGGGGTCATCTGGGAACCTCCCCGGAGCAACGAGCCTTTCTTCCTATATATATTAAACTGTAGATTTTACTAATTTAATATCTGAATTTCTACATTGAATTTAACTTGAAAGAATTCATTCACTGAAGAGTTATTAAGAGAATATTTATCTACCATTGCAAGTGGGAACAATGTACCAGAATTATTTATGAGACAAAAACCTCAAATGTGTATGAAAAAAAGCCTTCCATTTTATTGTTCAGGGAAACAGAAGGTGGGAGGATTTTTACTGAATTTTGCCTTCAGACTACAGTTGATGGGTTTTTTATCCTGAAATGAATCTATTTGCCTGAAAAGATAATGAATATTATCTTTTAAAAACAAAAGGCACGAGTGTGTGTTGCATGCACAATTCCTCTCCTAACTTTGCATGCGCTATTGAAAATGAGACTCTAGATGCAGAAGCTCTGGAGGACTGGCCTGAAGAGATAGTAGATTAGCGTTAGCACTTGCCTCACACCTTTACTGCCATTCTCTGATGCATCTCGTAACTTCCAGAAATCACATGACTGGGGGCCTAACGTGGTGTTAATACAGGCGTCACTGAAATGCAGATCACAACAGGGCATCTTTGACAGTGAGTACCCAGTTCTTTCTTAGTTGCCAAGTGAGGCTAGGCAGTGTTTTGATGTCCTCGTAGTGTTTGGAGCCCACCAGGCCTCCTGCACTGCAGTGAACAATCGTGACCATCAGAAGAGCTGAGCATCCAGACATTATCCGAGAATCTTGGCAGAGTCAGAGGGCAGCATTCACAGTGGAGCACCAGAGGCAGCACCTACATATGTAGAATCAGAAGAGCTTCATACTTAGAACTACATAAATCATATTAAATTCATATGTAAATAGGGTCATTTTATATTAATTTTAAATTATAACATTAAAATTATCATAATTGCTTAGTCATAATAAATTTGATCCACAGTATCTAACACTCAAAGGATATCTCTGTGTAATTTAATGGAACATTTTGATTGCTGAATATTTTAGAAAGCTGTGATTTTTCTTTATTTAAATTCATTCGAATACATAGGAACTTTTCAAAGGTTAATTAAAAATTTTTCCTAGAGTTTAATTTGCTCTTGTAATGTTTATCTAGAACACCAGGAAAAATTAAGAAAATCAAGAGAGATCATCAATTAGATTTTCTAACTCCAAAACAGAAGTCTTTGAATAATAAATTCCCAGTACATAGGGACTATATCCTCATTTGACATCAAAGTAAAGTATCCTGTAATATCCTATTCTTGGAACACTAATTATAGCTAGAGCATTTGCATTTCACTGAAATTCCCAAGGAGCATTGAACTTAAATGCTTTGCAACACAGTAAATATCTGACTGACTTATATCTTTGAAAGATTGTAAAAACCAAGCAAGCAAAATTTAGATGACCCAAAAGATATATTTCATTCTAAACTTATTTTAAAATAACATATAATGATGGGTGGTAGAAATTCAGCAAGCAATACCTCAGTGGACCTTGGTTTTTTTTGTTTTGTTTGTTTGTTTTTAGGTTTTCAAAGACCACTACACTGTGTAAAATAGCACCACCACAGAATAGAGTATGATTTAAGTTTGGTACCGTATTCTTTCTACTACTAAATTATCAAATTTTCCATTGTCACTTATGAAAAAATATCAAAAGAAGATTCCTGTCATGGGTTTAAAAATAGCCAACAAGTTTAAAAATAACTGACAAGTTTTATGGCTCAGTGATTAAATCCTCACCATGCATGAGGTGCCGGTTTGTGCCCCAGCTGCTCTACTCTTCCCTTCCAGCCCCCTGCTGGTGTTGTGGGAAAGCAGCAGAAAACGGGCCAAAGCCTTGAGACACTGCATCTACATGGGTAACTGGAAGAGGCTCCTGGCCCCTGGCTCCTGGCTTCGAGTGGGCTCAGCACTGGCCAATGTAGCCACTTGAGTAGTGAACTAGCAGACCGGTGATCTCTCTCTCCTTCTCTCTGTAAACTAGCCTTTCCAATTAAAAAAAAAAAAGATAAATCTGCTTTTTTAATATATATTTTGATGACGTTTACATAGTTGAGAAGGATGCATGCCCATTTGGGCTACCTATTAGATGGGAAGGCTCACAGATTAGAGGAAATGGAGGAGGCCATTGTTACCAATTTTCTTTTTCCTCTTCCTGTATCTGGGCAAAAGGGAGAAAGAAGGGAGAAGCCACACCTAAAATCCCAATTGCTTCAGTACCCAGGGATGAAGAACAGCCACCTGAGTTCATCTCAGGATCTCCAATGGGGAGCAAGTTCTGTGGGTCCTGCTTGAATGGTTAAAATAGTTTGAAATGTTGTTGATTTCATTTCTGCAAACATGAGAAACATCCCTCCAAGGTCCATTGGTTGACATAGTCCCCATTAGAGTCTCCATTCACCAGATACTTGCTATACAGTTTGTTCTGCCCTCCATCCTCTGCTATGGATCTAGATATCCTCTGCAGCTCCAATGGAGCGCCATATCCTCCTGGTACATTTGGACAGGTCATCCACTGCTCTGTCTTAGCCACCAAGAAGGTCCAGTTCTGACACACAGACTCCATCATCAGACCACAGGTCCTGCAATTCTCCCCATGGTTGGAGTTTTGAATCCAGCGTTTCATTGTGGGTGAGAGGGAGTCCCCAAAGAAGACTCATCAGAGGTGACCCCACACCCAACTCTTGCTTGTGCTTGCCAGTACAAGATCTGACTCAGTCTATCACCCACATCAGCCTATGCCCATATGGGATGCTGGTGTTTACAGGCAAAGGATTAGCTTGCTGCAGCATAGTGCTTCCCCTGCCACTCCACTTCTGGTCCAGTTCCTTGCTTATGGCTTGGGAAAGCAATGGAAGATGACTCAAATCACTGGGTTTCTGTGTTCACATATGAGACCAGAGGAAGCTCCTGGCTCCTGGCTTTGGATCAGCTCAGCTCGTTCCATTAGAACCATTTGGAGAGTAAACCAATGGATGGAAGATTCTCTCTCCTTTCTCTCTCTCTCTTCCACCTTCTTTCCTCCCTCCTTCTTTCACTCCCTCCTCCCTGTGATTCTGACTTCTAAATAAAAACAAATAAAGCTTTTCAATCAGAAAAAGGAAATGAAGCTTCCAACTTTTCAGTATGTTTGAAGATTTGCATAAAATATTGGAAAGCTAAAAAGAAAGGCATAGCAACTCTACCTTTGCCTTGCCTGCTATAGAAACCCTGCAGTGCAACTCCAGGTTACATTGACCTTCCAGAAACACACCTTGGACATGGGGATGAGATGTCTACTAGACATGTTAGACAAACATTTTCCCTTTGTTCCCTGAAACTGGAAACAAAGAGAGAATGAAGTCAAAATCACCCACACTAAGTTATGGGACTTAGTGCTATAGCAGGACTCCTATATCTTCTCTGTCCCTCAAATTAGCTGTTGCAAAGTTGGTTGGTTTTTTTTTTTTTTTGTATTAGTCTGATTGATCCACTGTCCATATCACATATGCATTCAAACATATTACAAATATTGCACTGCTATGAAGTGTATGCAACTTTCAATTCTGCACATGAATGTCAATATGTAATGTTCAAATTTTTTTAAATTTTAGTTTGTTTATATGAAGTGAAAAGGAATCATGCATTTCACAGTAAAGATTTAATTCTTTTTCTATGGAAGAGTGGTATTCCATAGTATATGAACATCTGGATTGATTCCAAATCTTAACTGGGACACAATAAACCCGGTGCACAAATAACTCTCGTATTTTTATTTCATTTAGTGTGCAGTAAATTCCCAGTCATGGGGTGGCTGTATCATATAGTAAATCTATTTTCAGATATCTGAGGAATCTCTATAGTGATTGTACTAGTTTACAGTCCCACCAATGCTGGATTAGGATGCTTTTTCCTCCACATCCTTGCCAGCATTAATTGATTTTCCATTTTTAGATGATAGCCATTCTATTTGAGGTCAAACATCATTGTAGTTTTTGCTTGCATTTCCATGATGGCTATTAACACTGATCATTTTTTCCCATATATTTCATCTTTTGAAAATTACCTATTCATGTCCTTTGTCTATTTCTTAATAAAATTGTTTTGCTTTCATTTCAAATTTCCAGCTTCTTTGACATGTGATTCACAAATCATGCTTATATTTAAGGAATATAACTTGATGTTTTGATACATTTACATTGTGAAAGAATCACCACCATTTTAAGCTAATTAACATAGCTTTCACTTTACATAGTTGCTTTTGTATATGCATGTATGGTAAGAACTCTTAAAATTTGGCTTCTTAGCAAATTTTAAACATTCAATAAGGTACTATATTGACTGCAGTCATTGTTCTACGTTTTTAAGCTTATGTTGCATAACTAAAACACTAACTTTGACTTACACTTCGCATTTCCACTGTCTCCTGGCAACTACCATTCTGCTTCTCTTTCTTCAAATTTGGCTTTTTACATTTGGCGTATAAATGACATCCTGTAATGTCTTTTTGCGTTTGCTTTACTTCACTTAGCATAATATCCTTCAGTTTCAATTGGCAAAAAATGTGGAGAAAGCCAGAAAGAAAGGGAGAGAGAAAGCTTTCATAGACTCATTCACTCTCCCAAATGCACACAACAAGTAAGCTCACTGCTTAGTCCATCCAGGTCATCATGTGTGGCATGAAGACAGACACTTGTCATCATGCACTGCCTCCCAGGAGTTTTAGCAGGGAGTTGGAACGGAAGTGGGATTATCACTTGGCCTCAGGCCCTCATGGAACATGGATGTCCTGAGCAACAGTTTAAGCTATTGAACCACAACACCTCCTCCCACCTTCTTTTTCTAAAATTAAATATTCCATGTATATGGTAAGAGAAATACAGAAAGCATATTTTCTTTTCAACCATCTGTTGAAAGATAGCTAATTTACTTACATGTCTTGACTTTTGCGCACAGTGCTGCAGTCATATAATCAGCAGAATAAATAGCAACAAATTGAACAACTCAGTTTTAAAATGGTCAAAAACACGAGTAGATGTTTCTCAAAGGAATTCACACATATGACCAACAAATACATAAAAAGAAGTGTAATATCACTAATTTTCAGGGAAATACAAGTAAGACTCACAATGAGTTATCACCTCTTATCTGTTAGAATAGTATAAAAAAGACAAAAGAACTATTAGAAGGGATACAGGAAAGGGGGAACCCTATAGCTGTTGATGGGAATATGAGTTGGTATAGACATCCTGCAAAGCAGAAGGGTTATTCCTCAAAAAAAATTATAATAAAACTACTTTTTTATCCAGCAATTCCCTATTCTGCACTGCAATCAGAAATATCTTTGAAATAGTTAAATTGATTTTTTTTAAATTTTAAGTAAGTTCCTTTAGTACACTATGTTTTTCTATTTTCAGTTAGTTATATTCTATTAGAAGAAATTTATAAAAGATAAAATGGACATTTACTAGCCCTAATGAGATCTCAATTTAGCAAGAGTGAAAAGGGGTTAGATGAGTGAGGAAGGAACATTTGAACTGGATCTTGGTGGGGTGGTGAAATGAGCCAGACAAGATCCTAGAGTAGAATGTGTGTCAAGCACAAAAACCCTGAGGCAAGAGAAGCTAGGGGGTTGAAGGAGCAACAGTGAAAGTGAGCATGACTGAAATATGCCAGGCAAGGGTGAGTGTGTAGGTAGCATCCCACTAGGTGGGGCCTAGACACTGTAGTAAACAGCTTGGATCTTACAATAATTTCAATGGAAAATGACTGGAAAACATTAAGCAAGGAAATGTCATGATTTTGCAAGCACTCTGACTATGAAGGAATCCTAAGGGAGGCGGGGAGGAGGGCTGAAAGGCATATGTAAGAAAGACCATTTAAGAAAGATATTACTGTAAAGCAGAGAAAAATGGAGTGGCCTAGACTGATATGGTTTTAGCAGAAATAATGAGGGGCTGTCACATCTAGGATGTGTATTACTGAAGTATAACTGACAGCACATACTGATAGATTAGATGTAGGAGGATAAGAAAAAAAAGTATAACTGTAGGCTTGGGCTTGAGCAAGTTGGTGAATGATACTATTAGATCCAATGTAGCAGAACAGAAGGGGACCAATTTGGGGAAGAAAAGGAGCTAAGACTAAAAGGGAACTTTTTTGTACATCTTTAATTTGAAATAAGTTACATATGCAACCAGAGATGCCTCATCAATGCTTCTTGCAGTTGTCCAGACAGAGACTATGGTGGCATACACTGGAGCGGTGTCAGCAGAGATGGGTGTCAGCAGAGATGGACAAAGCAATTGGATCGGAAAAGTGAAGGAGGAACAGGACGTAGGACTTGGTTATTGGTGCCATAGGAGTAGTGAGAGAATGCAAGAGAAATTCCAAGGTCTTTCTCTTAAGTGGCTGAGATTCATCTTTCCTGTGGGGCCACCCTGAAGCAGGATTCTGCTTGGAAGAGAAAAGCGTTTCCTCATTAAAGAGGCTCTAATGGTGCTTATGGAAAAACTAAGATTGTGCGCGTGTTCTCATTTGAACTTAAAGCTCAGATGTGAGACACATCAAGGTTAGTATAGCTTTCACAGAAGTCGTGTGAATGAATGAGATTACACTTAAAGATTGCATAGTGCAAAAACAAGAAAGATTTTTTTCTTATCTCAGATCAAAATTAAAGGGTTCATGTAAATAATATTGGCTAGTAAAGCAACTCCAGACATGCAGAGAAATGAGAGTAATGCAAACAAATTTTCAAACCTGGTGCACAATTCGATCAGACACAGCTCCTTTGAGCCATGATCCTCAACATGCAATAGCAAATATGACTGCAAATTTCGTATCCAAAGAATGGAATCCGCACTACTGAGTGGTGCAACCAGAATTTCAGAAATTGAGACTTTTATCTTGAATACATACTTGCATGGTGCAAGAGACATGACAAAAAAGGAAGATCAGTGTTTTTCCAGGTGTCTCAGGGATTTTCTGATCAGCAGGCCGCTGAAACCATCCAGGGGGTGAGGGGACGGTGTTCAGCAGCGGCAAGAGGCACTGGAGACAGTCTGGTCCAGCATGTCCATTTATTGTAATGCAAGCACAAACTTATATAGACTGAAAAAGGAGAGAGGCAGAAAGGTGTTTCCTGACCGTCCTCTCACCCAAAAACAGCACTGCAATTGCTAGAAAGCATATCTCTCTCCCTGGACCCTCCAGTCATGTCACAGTTCATGTACAACGCCCATGACTGGCAGGTAGGCTGTGGGTCATGCATAACAAGTTGACGGGCAGGTAATGTGGGCCACAGCTGACTTCTTTGAGTTGCTTATCAAGGAAGTCCCAGCACAGTTTGTCCAAGGTCAGAGAAGAGAGACTGGGGTGCAGCCCACTGCTCTCACCTGTATGACCAGTGGTCAGGCCATGTTGAGGTCTTGGTTAGCTGAAACCATGGTGAGGGGTTCCCCTGGGACATGGTGTGCCATGCGCCTACACCCACATAGACCAAACAGACAGAGATCCAGGGGTGTTCTCCCACACAGGTGATCGCTTGGGTTGGGCAACTCTCTTTCAGATAGTTGAGGGACAGCAGAGAACAAATCAACAGTGATAGAGTTCAAACAACTGTGACAAGGACTGGCAGCGACTATTGCATCATTCAAGGAAATCTAGTTATTCAAACTCCAAAAGCAGGGTGGACTGACTGCCCCACAGCTGCCTCTGGAGTCATAGGTCTGTGTCTGGGAGGACTTCTGAAGATTATTTTATGCTAATTTATCATTTTACAAATGAATAGAATCAAAGGCTTTGAGGTTAACTGTGATGATATTGGAGGCATTCCTGTTCTGTCCTGATACTGTTTACAGTGTGCCTTCCAAAGGAAATGTAACTCACTTTGCCTTTGCTCTCTGTATGTTAGGAACCCGTGTCTGCTCCTGGAGTCAAGTGTGAAGGTTAAGAGGGCAGGCTAGAAGGTGAGATTTGACAGAATAGTTAAACAATCACTCATGGAATCCTCATTCTTTATCAGAGTGCCTACTTCACATGCCACCTCTACTTGTGACCCAGTTTCCTGCTCACGTACACTCTGGGAGGCAGCAGGGGATAGCGCAACTACTTGTCTTCCCGCTGCCTACCTGATGAACCCAGACGAAGCTTGAGGCTTCTGTCTTCAACTAGGCTCAGCCAGCTGATGGAAGATAACTTGCTCTTCTTGATCCCTCTTTCTCTCTCTTCCCCTCTCCCTCCATTTCCAATCAAACTGAAGTAAGAGTAAACTCTTATTTTCTCTGAAATTGCCAGCATAAGTGATAGTTGCACCATTTGCGCCAGGCCTGGGAACCTGGGGGATGGCGGCAGCAGGGCCATGTGAGGGAATGTTGCCAGCAGGGACATGTGAGGACCTGGGGGCTCACAGCCAGGCAGGTGGAGCAAGCCTGCGGATTTCCCCAGGGCAGAGGACAGAGGAGGTGGAGAGCCCAGGGTTGCCATACAAGCCTAGAGTGCTGGTGGATCAGACTTGGGGAACTTTGAGTAAATCTGAATCTTGGGTATGTGGAGGGCTGGAGTCCTGGGCAAAACACATGCTGGGATTTGGGACTCTAGTGGGCAGGCAGAGCTGCAGGCCATCATACCAACCCATTGGAAGAATGGACTTCAGGAGGCTGGGCTGGGGAACCTGTGTGCTCCAGGACACAGGGACTAGAGACTGATCAGTGAAAGGGGCAACAGTATGTGTGGGAGGGAGGACTGCTGAGGGAATATGTTATAGGTGAAGAATGACTTCTGAGGAACTTCTATCAATAAGACCAGTGTGGGCCAGTTGGGCAAAGCCATTGTTCCTGACAGGAGGTAACAGGACAGTTGGTTTGGGCCAAGAACACACCAGTGTACCTGTGATCTACCACTGTGAGACCTGATAGAGAAACTTGAGGAACTCCTCTGTCAGGACACAGTCCCTGCAGATGAGTGCAAGGACCAAGAATGGGAATAGCTGAAAACCAGCCCAGGTTACAGTACTCGCCAGCACATGTTGGGGTCAGGTAGACCAGTCTGGGCCAGTTCATAACATCCACTAGCAGATCTGAAAACCAAGACAGGGTGCAGGACAGCCCACTTTACATTAGGGCCGAGAGTGGGTGTTGGCTGAGCTGGGCTAGGTTGCGGCACCCACCAGCATAAACTGAAGCCAGGGACAGACCTGCCAGGCCAGGCCACAGCACCGACAGACAAATGCTAAGATGAGGCGAGCCATGCCAAGCTGGGCTGGAGCACCCACCAGCACATCTGACAAAATGATATGCTCATGGGTGGAGGGGATACAAGCCTGGTAGGGAGACTGTAGGTTCTGGGTTTATTAGCTAGCTCATGATCTATTTGCAATACATTTAGGCAAACTTTTTATTGATTTTAGTGATTACTAGATGCCACTTGCCTTTTGGCAGCTGGGATGGAAAGATTCATAACAAACCCATTGGTTTATTGTTTGGGCATGGAGTGTCCATAATGCAAATATTGTCAAGAAAATGACACAGGAAGAAAAAAAAAAAGAAGGGAGGGGAGGAAATGAGGCTGTAACATTGAAAAATCTTCACTGAAATATAGAACTATATCAGATTCTTATATTACTAATATTATATTACTAATATTATCCATTTTCTGATCTGTGAAATATTCAGCATTTTCATCAGAATGTTGGAAAGATGAACAAGGTGCTTTAAGCTGCGCTGTCATGATTTGCTGCGCTTCATGCTACTGTCAGACTCCATTCCTGCAGTACTTAGGTCACACGTAACAGTCATTGCTAGTCACAGGCTCCCAACATGACAGAGACAAAAAGCTGTTTCATAATGAGCTTTCATGGGACAATGATCCTTGACACAAAACATTGGTAAAGCCACAGAAGCTGTGAGTTCCTTTATAATATGAAGGGTAAAGACATGGCCACTATGGCCCAATCTCCTGAGTTTGAATCCACCACTTGGCATTTTTTTCAACCTAGACGAGGTAATAGGTTCTTGGAACTATACACTGTCACCTGTAAGGATGGATCGTGCTAGTGCTTCCCTCAGGATGTTAATAATAAATGATGTAATATAGCTAATGGCCCAGTTCAAGAATGCCCTTCATTCCTGTACTGTCACCTGTCTCCCAAACGAACAGTAACTACTGGTTTTCGGGGCATGACTGCTCTGGACATAAATAGAATAAGCCTTCAAGTTTAAATCTCAGGGAAGGAAGATGGCTTCTTCAAGTAGAAAGAAGAGAGCTGGCTATTTTAGGCTTGGAAGTGGAAAAGAATGGGATCTCTTTGGAGGACTTCCAGAGTTGGCACAGGAGATTTTTGAGTTACCCAAGCAAGCAGGGTCATATATATTTTAGTGAGTTCTGAATACAGAGTTACCCAGGATCGTGTAACAGGAAGAAGCAAATTGAGGCTTTTGAGAGGATTAGAAAGGGCAAAGCATTGTTTTGAATAACATATTTTACAAATTCAGATGAAATTGGAGACTATTAGGGTTGTTTAGCCTGTGATGTGCTAAGGACCTTGGCTGCTATGCTAGGAGGCTAAAAAAATAAATAAAATGAAATAAAAAACAAGAGTTGGTGTGAGAAGAAGAAAGGATGAAATGATGAGCAGAAGCCAATACAGGGAGGTGATGGATAGGGTAATCCCTGAATGGTAAGAGTGTGTCATAAATACAAGTGTACAAGTTCAGAAAGATTGATGAAAACTGAGTTCAATTCAAGTCTAGTCGCACCTGATCCAATGATAAGATGCCTCTGTGAGAGCTGGGATTTGGAGAAACAGGATCAAAGCTCAAGAGAGATCAAAGCTAAGGATTCACCTGTATTAGGAACTGAACTAGTAAAGGTAAGAGTGAAAGAATTAAGAGTAAAATTTCTGATGAAATGATACGGCAGGAAGAAAGAAAGCTAACATTTCAACCATCAAACCCACTAAATTGAGGTTAAGATCTCAAATGGCTGTCTTTATGAGTTTTCATTAAGCTGTTCAAAACAGCTGCATATGAAACAGTGTTTTTATGTACTTTCAAAAATTGCTATTTTTTAGCTTGTCTGATTTCTAAAATAATTATTGAATCTTATAAGATTTTCTAAAAATATTTGTTTATTGAGTATTTGAAAGGCAGGATGACAGAGAGAAGGGAAGAGAAGAATTGCCAAAGGTAACATAGGTGACCATTTAACAGGGGATCAAATACATATGCATGTGCAAAACATGGTGATGGCATAATAATGAAAACCTGATTTAGTTTTTTCCTTGTTTTCTAGACTTTCAAATCTAAACTAAACAGGAAAATATTTTGTACATAAGAGAGTGGGGGCAAGGAGATGTGAGTAAATGGATTTTCCATGATATAACAGAAGCTGGCCTGGAGCTCCAAGCCCCTACCTCTTCTTGTGCCCTTCTTGATGGAAGCTGCCTCTGGAGCTAGTCAGCAGTGTATCTCACACTTTCCCTGCACATGATTTAGTTTCACTATAGAGCACAAGAAGCTACCCCTCTCAAGTAAGTCTCCTCTTCCTACAAGACCCACAAAAGGAACCCTCAACAACGATGCTGGCTTTGGATCTCCCATGCTTCTCTTTTATTCATTTGTATTTCCTTTCATTAATTAGCTAGGCTTATACCCTTTGAAAAATGAAATAAGCCATCTGTTCATATACTTGTTATCCATTGTTTCTAATTTCCTCCCAAAAAGATATTGAATTCAGATACTCTTCAGTACTAAGAGAGTATTGAAACTCAATCACATGGGGTTCGAGATGTAGTGCAGGGCGTGAGGTCACTGCTACAATGCTTGCATCCATATGAACGTGGGTTCAAATACTGGTTGCATCACTTGTGATCCAGCTTATGAGTAATGTCCCAGGGAAAGAGTGGTCGATGGTCCAAACGCTTGGATGTTACCAACAGGCATCATTCACCTGGGTCACTCAGATGGAATTCAGAGTCTCAGACTTTGTCATGGCCCATGCCTGAAAGTATGTAAAAATTATGTCCTGTATGCAAATACTTTGAATAGCTTAACATAATTTCCTTGAAAAGATGGCCATTTGAGATCTTAACCTTTATATGAATTCCTTACAAAGGAGCTGAAATCCCACCTTTCTAATTTTCTTCCTGAAGGAAATAATTTGGAAAATGCCAAGGAAAGAAATAGAAAACACTTAACATAAGTGAAATCATTAATACTTAATGGTATAATGTATCTATTCAGAGACATTTTAAAGGGCTATTATAAAATCATCCCATCTGGGACACTAGGAAATGCCTCAAAACTGATGCTGACCCTTAGTCAAAGAAGGACTTGGAAAAATGCTGCAAAAGCCAAGGATGAGAAGGAAGTGGATAGTGCACTTCAGCTGTCATCATTGTGATGTTGTTTGTCATCACAGATTTCCTGAATCTTGATCCCCTGTGGCCATTCGGTCTTGTGTTCTGTATTATTCACTCTTTGTTGGGGCAAGGAAAGAAAAAACAAAAACAAGAAATGACAAAAGAATTTCAGGATTCTTCAGTTTCAGAGTTACAGAAACTGTGTGTGTGGGGGGGGGGGAAGGGTGTTATCAACAGATGGGCTCTTTTTGTTTTTCTTGCGGTGAAACCCGTTTTGTTTTGAACCAGTGAGTTGTAAAGTCAGCAACATACAGTTCAATCCAAGGAAATCACAAATCCAGGGTTAGTCGTTTGCAGCTTTTCATAGGCCTCATCTTTGGTTTATTTGTTTTCAATCTTTATTTGTAAGGTAGAGATTTACAAGGACAGAGCCACTCAGAGACCCTCTGTTCACTCTGCAAAGGCAGATAACAGCCAAGGCTGAGTCAGGAGCTGGGAATCCAATCTTGATCGCTGTGCAGATGCAGAAACCCAGGGACTGCAGACACTGTGTGCCCCTCCCGGGGAGCACATCAGCAGAACGTGGCAGTCTGAAGCACAGCCTGGATTCAGCTCAGGCACTCTGTGCTGTGTGGCCTCTTAACAGCTGTGCCAATCCCAGCCCCCTCTGGTGTCTCCCACTTCAATCTTCTGCTGCTCTCTCCTCTTGCTGACCAGTCTCTGTCACAAGCTCCCGCTGTGGGTGGCAGCACTCTGCCCAATCCATCACAATATTCTCTATCCTGACACATAACAGGATGGAGAGAAAAATAATACGCTTGTAAGCCTCAAGTCAAATCCCAGCTCCTCTTCCAACTGTTGCAATCTTCAGCAACATACAGGAATTGATTCTTCTCTTTCGTCTCTCCCTATTTTAATTTGTCCTAATTTTATCAAAGCAATAAATCCATAATATATCAACAAAACAGAACTTCTTTTCATTGGCCTCCTCTTAAATGATTTGACTGATTCCACATGGCTTCCCTCAATAAACCTGCTGGTGAATGCTCAGAGCAACCTCAGGAGCTTCTGCTGCCGTTTGTAGAGAGGTGTGGAGCAAGTCAGTTGCATTCATTCTCAAGCCTTCTGTGCCAACTCTATTAGTTCATACAGTTCATTAATCAATCATGTAAGTCAATGGCAAGAGCATGTAAAAGAACTTGATGGTTTCTCTGAAAATGTTTTCAAAGACTCAGTAAAGTTGATTTACTAAAAACAAATGATATAGCATTAGTTGCAAACAAGATAATGATAAAATATTAGAGAAAAACTTAGGAGAATTCTGTTTTGTTACTTTCTTATTTCACTTTAATGGAACTGAGTCTGGATAAAATAGATGTTGATTATTGGTATGATTTATATAAGAAACTAGAAACTTATAGCTACATTTCATATGCTGTTGCCAGTATTCCCAAGGAGTGTTTACAAGATTAAATTAGATAAATTTCACATAGAGCACCCCACATAATGTCTGATATTTAATAAGCATTCAGCGTGTTAGTTCTCATTGTGGTTGCTATTGGTTTAGTAATTGTAGATCCAGGCAGTTTTTCAAGAAAGGAGGAAAAAAGGTAAAAGCTTAGACCAAATGAATATTTCAAAAGAAAATGTTGGGATAAACTTTTGATTCCAAGTAGATAGCAAAAAACTTAAACATCATAGTGATCATTCTTAGTGTTTATATGGTTATCTTTATGTAAAATTATGGTATTTATTATCACATTTCTGCAAAGTTTAGATCAAAAGAGGGAACAGTTCATTCAGAACGAGGAGTTTACCACTCAAAGGTAATTTGAAATTTTCACATAGCCTTAGATGCTACTTAACCTTTCTTTCATTGTATTTCCTGTTAAATAAGGATTATGATAAATAACTTCATTAATGCTCAAGTATCAAGAATTGCTTAATGTTTTGGGAAAATACATGCTGGTCATATTGTGATGTTTCACTTATCCCAATGTGCTATTTAGGCTGCATGAGGTGAGGCTCTTCAACCTTTATGATAAGGATCAATGACAGACTAAGGTTTTTAAAAACGGATTTTTCATCAAAGCTCTACACTATTCAGTTACTGTGATGCTTATGTCAAGTTTTCACAGATGAAGTACGACTTATCACAAACAACAAATAGGGCTCAGAATAAAGTAATGGCATAAAGAAAAGATTCTCCTTGATTAAATTGTCTATGCACTAAATTAAGTTTTCATTCTAGATTTGGTATAAGAACATATATACCAGATATGTGGCTTAAACGTTTGCTTCTGTCAGTCATTCCAGCTAAACGTAATTATTTTCTGTCCTGTGAAGCAAAACTCCAGTGCTGATGTTTAAAAGCATGTTCACAATTCATGGAGGAGAAACCTTTGTAGTTATTTGATATATGACCATGTGGCTACTAAGTCAGTTTATCTTGATGGTATGGACTGAGTCCTAGATAGTCAATACACTAGAATATAAATAGTAATAATAATAATTTAGAAGATACGATCAAAGACAGCAAAGAACTATACACTCCACAAGTGTCACTACTAGAAGGTAGAAAAAAGACATGTTTTCTTATAATTTATAAAAATTAAAAATAAAATTAATTACTGCTTTATCTATCAGATCCTTAAAAAAAAATGTATCTTTCAAGGCCCGGTGTGATGGCTCAGTTGGCTAATCCTTCCCGTGTAAGTGTCAAGATTCCATATGGGCATCGGCTCCTGTCACAGTCGCTCTACTTCCCGTCCAGCTCCCCCTCTATGACCTGGGGAAGCAGTGGAGCATGACCAAAGATTTGAGACGCTGCATCCATGTGGGAAATCCAAAAGAGGCTCCTGGCTCCTGGCTTCAACTTGGCTCACCTCTGGCCATTGTGGCCATTTGGGGAGTAAACTAGCAGGAGAAAGATCTTTCTCTCTTTCCCTCCGTAAATCTGCCTTCCCAATAAGAATACATAAATCTTTAAAAACTATATATCTTTCAGAAATTAAATACAATAAGTATTTTACTTATGCATTGCACTAAACTAGCTTCAGGGAATAAGACTGGATGTTCCTTGCATTCAACAACTTTACATTAGAGCATGAAAAACATGTATTTGATGACTCTAGAACAGAGAAGAGCATCCAGTCCTTGAGTGCCCTCTCACTAATATGTCCTAACGTTGGGTTTCCAAGGAAGTTGGCAGATGACCCGGCACGGCCTTTACATCTGAATCAGCAGGAAAATGAAAGAGTCCACTATGTCCACAATTCCTAAGAAAATGGTTTGATCGTTATAAGCCAGAGACCTTAAAGGAAATATCTGATAAAAACAATAACTCACACAATCAAAATCAACTTTCCTGGTTAAGAGATAAGGAAACAGATGCAGATATCTTTGAAAAACTGTTTTCCCATGCCAATTTAATTGACTTTCATGATTAAGGGGTTGGCTACATAAATAATGATGATGTGCTGGATAAAATCAATTTTGTATGAGGAAAGATTTTGGATTCTAGCCTAAACAGTATTCTTATCACCAAGCCATGAAAATGTGACCTTAATCATACTACTGTTACATGGCTGGACAGGTAAATATAGAGTTGCAATTACATTAAAATGGGTTGCAGCAATGGATTACATATCAGGTTCCAACCCATGAGGATCACTTGTACGGAAGAACCTGTAACTTATTGATGAATTGTATAAATGACTTATAAATGCCTTCATCCAAAATGCAGAAATTACTAAATCAAAAAGACTGCTGATACCTTATGTTAGGAAATTAAAGTCTTTGGCTGTATTCTTAAAATTATTTAAAGCAATAGCATTTCTTTGATGCAGGTATGAACTAATATATTTTAAAGTAAATAAAATTTGCATTACTCTACAGTTATATTTTTCACTGAGAATCTCTGTAAAATTGAGTGCTTAGGACAAATGTCTTTGGGTAAGAAGCCAATTGGATTTTTGTCCTAGTTAGGATTTTAAAAGGCAATGTTATAAATGAATCATAGTAAAAATAGATTATTTAAATGGAATAGAGAATTAATATTAACATTGCCTAAGCCATGCCAGCTCAGTGTAAGTTTTTTAATGTTTTCAAAAATCATTGAGAAGCATAAAAAGAGACAGACTTCTCATTCCAGGTTCACTCCCCAAGCGCCCACAAACTCAGAGCTGGATCAGGCTAAAGACAGGAGCTGAGAACCCAGTCCAGGCTTCCTTGTGCGAATGGCAGTGACCCAAGAACCTGAGCCAAAGCCTGCTGCCTCTTAGGGTGCATGCCAGCAGGAAGTTGGAATCAGAGCAGAGCTGGGACTCAAACCCAGACACTGCAATATGGGATGCAGACATACTAAGGAACATCTTAACAAGTGCACTGAATATTCACTCATTACTCAAGTTTGGGGTTTGTTGTTATTGTTGTTGTTTAAGATCTGTTTGCTTGAATTGAAAGGAACGGGAAGAGGGAGGGAGAAGAGGAGGAAGGTGGTAGGGGAGGAGGATGAATGGATAAAGAGAAAAGAGGGCTCTTCCAACCACTGGTTAACTCCCCTCAATGACTGCCACAGCCAGAGCTACACCAGACTAAAGCCAGGAGCCAGGAGGTTCTTCTGGATATCCCTCATAGATGAAGGGGTAAAAGCACTTGGACCATCTGCTGTTGCTTTCACATTAGCAGGGAGCTGGAGAGGAGGAGTAGCTGGGACGCCTATGGGATGGAATGGTGGTGTCACAGGCAACAGCTAGAACCATTTCTCACACCAGTCCCTCAAGTTTCTATTAATGTATTTTGAATGAATATTTAAAAGAAAAATTCATAGAGAACAAAACTATATATATATATAAACTTCAATGGATAATATAAAATGCAATACATTATATTATAATATAGTTGTATGATATATATTAAAAATAATGTGGCATGGTATGATAGTTAGAATATGTGATTTAAGGGAAGAATTTGAACTGTGTAATCCAAAAAGCTGAAAACAACAGTCTTGTAATAACTTCTTGAGAATTGTTAGAATGGGTGGAAGTTTTCTTCCCACCAATAGCTGAACAAGTCGAAGTGCACTGCATCACATTTGGCTGACTTCATGTGGCAGAAAGACCATCTTTCTTGACCATCAGGATGAGAAATCAGTTCATGAAAATTCCAAGACTTCTTTCTTGCGGTTCTTCATGACAGAACAACTTACAGTTAATTTTATGTATCTTAAATAGCCATATGATTTCTTCCCTCGCAGTCTTCTTCTTTTGTGCTAATTCCAGTTCCTTCAGGCTTCCAAACTTCCCAAACTAAAATGTCCAGTACTAGACTAATGGTCCTCCACGTGGAAAATGCACATGGCATTTCTGATCATCACTTTTACCCATCAACTTTGTGTATACAGTTTTTCAAATGTTTTTGGATTTGGTGGTTTTTTACGGATTTGAATTTCCTTTCTGTTCTTTTTTAGAACGGGGACCTGTGAGTTATCTGCAACCTGCTCCCAGAATCAGTGAGTAGCCTCTTCATAATGTTCAAATCTTGGGTGCTTTACAGCTGAGCCAACCAGCAGCTGAAATATGTGAACATCTTACAGTGTTGCTTTAAAGCACCTGTTCAGTAGTGAAAGCCATCGCTAACAGCACGAGCAGATGGCATGGTTGGGGGTGGGGAGAAAATAATGACTGCAATCTTTGCTCTCCAGGTATTTACAAAGAAAATCAACGGTTTTGAAAAACAGTTTTGGTTCTGTCTAACTTGATGAGTGATTAACATTTATCCTAGTTGATAAAGTTTGTGATTTTTCCACTTTTACGAGAAGTATTTCGCTTTTGCTTAGGACACATATTTCCCAAAATTTCTTCCTGTACAAATACAGAATAAATGCAGTAGAAATGTATCAACACATATATTGATAATACACAGTTTTGATAATATGATGCAGACTAAGCTGAAATTTATCTTTATGAGGAATGGTTTTGAATATCAAAATAGACAGACCACCTGTAGCCTATGTTAAAAGAACACGTTGTTGAGCCCAGCACAGTAGCCTAACGGCTAAAGTCTTCGCCTTGCACGAGTCAGGATCTCAAATGGACACTGGTTCTAATCCTGGCAGCCCAACAGCCCCACTTCCCATCCAGCTCCCTGCTTGTGGCCTAGGAAAGCAGTCAAGGACAGCCCAAAGCCTTGGGACCCTACACCCACAAGGGAGACCCAGAAGAGGCTCCAGGCTCCTGGCTTCGGGTTGGTTCAGCTCCGGCCATTGTGGCCACTTGGGAAGTGAATCAATGCACAGAAGATCTTTCTCTCTGTCTCTCTTCCTCTCTGTGTATCTGACTTTACAATAAAAAAAAATAAATAATTTTTAAAAAGATGATCACATTGTTTTCAGAGCTTCAGCATAAATGGTCTTTAGGCAAAAGTATTCAGCTACAAAATAAGGATCCTTGCCATTAAGTAGCTGTCTTTTATACAAACCTTTTTGGCTGATGGTAGTGTTGAAAGCAAAACTGCAATCCCTACAATAAATTCAGATTTCCAAAATCCAGACACCATATTTCTCCCCAACTTGCCAATGCAATAAAGTTTCCTTCTGCCTAATATGTGAACATAAGAATGTATTCATGAAACAGGATCAATTCCTATTAACTAATTTTTACGAGTTGCAAGCATAAGGTTCAATGGTTCAGTCCTTACCTGTAGTATCGATCACCTGGATAGTAGTAGTCTGTCTATTTTCACCAGGAAGATAATGAAACATTTCCTCTCCTTTTTCATGACTTTTCTTTTTATTTAAAACTTGGTGTTTTTACAAAGTAGGCATGACAAATTCTCAGTATAAAGGTATAAAGGTTTGAAGTAAGAAAATAAAGACAGAACTCAAACATTGTCTTTTTAGGGACATGTTGAAAAATTGGAATAGCAGCTGAGTCACCATCCATGTATTTTTCTATTCATTTACCAAACAGTAAACCAAAGGCTCTACCTAGAGCAGCAAGGGATGTAAGCGATAAATAGGTGTCTTCTTGATTCATTGTGCTAGCAGTCCATGCCTTGAAACAGAGAGGAGACAGCTTCCTTACATAGTAAATGATGTGCTTCCCAGCAAGAAAAGCACTCGGGGAATGTGGAGAATACATCACAAAATCTCCCTAGATCAGCTGGCAAAATATCCATTACCAGTGTAACTTCTGAGCTGATTCTTTAAAAAATTATTTTTATTATTGTGTGATGATATAGTTCCATAGGTTCTGGGATTTCCCATCCCCCTCTTCAGTTCCCTCCCTGGTCCCACAATGTTTTCTCCTCTAGAGTATTATAATGGGTGTTCCTTCACAAACAGTCTTAAGTTCATCATTCCACTATCGAAATGTTTCCTGGCACTGTAGGCATGGATAATATTGGAGAGCCTGGCATCCTACTGTCAGGATATTTTCAACTGTTTCACTGGAGTCCATCGTTGGCCTGGATGCAGAGAGGCAAAGTGCACTATGTCTCCACATCTGGACACGTCAGTCTGTGCTACACTTGTATTATACATCCCCTTAAATACAGAGCCAAAAAAGCAAAGTCCACAACAGGGAAAAAACAGAAAAACTTCATCAATATGAAGTTAAACAGCATGGTACAGAACTAAAAATGTGTCACTAGAATGATTAAAAAAAAAAAAAAAGAAAATCAAAAAACCTTCTTGTAGAAATAGATGCTACACCGTCATTGCTGAGCTGATTCTCAAAGAGGGAACAGAATTCCTACCAGCAGAGAAGGTAAGGGTGGCATTTCGAGAGAATATGCAAAACACGGAGCTGTCATACTACATGGTTTGCCAAAGAAAAGCAGAGTGGTGGAGCACAGAGGGGATGAGGAGGGGTAGTAGGTAGGAACTAAGAGCAAATGTATAGTGATTTGTTGGGTGAAAAAATAGTGGCCTAGAGAGGAGAAGATTTGAGGCATAATTTAGAGTTGAAACGTGAAGACATGGGAATAAGCAACACCAGAGACAAATGATTGACCTTGTAGGAACACAGTTTCTCCCTGAAGCAGGAGGAAAACGGGAGGGAAGAAATAGTTTGCACTTCTTCGTTCGTATTTTCCAATTTAAACTTTTTCAGGCATTGGGCTTCCTCTCTTTCCTTATCCTCATTCCTTTCTCTCCCCTCCAGTGCCTCCTGTGTTTTGTAGTAAAATAGTCCAACAGGTATAGTCTTGACTCCAGCATTCTGCTCTTCACGTGGGTCATGACACGGTTGGTACAGGCTATGATATAGAGTTTAAGATTTTGTTTTCTAGGTATACTTAGTAGTTCCATTAGAGGCCTATTTGTATTTGATAGCAGAGATGCATTCTGTCAATTTTGTTTTATTCCTGGTACCCTGGGCTCCATTGCATCCTTTCTTTGTGAGATTACAAGTGCATGTTTGTTTACCTTTATGTCTTTTGTTTTATATTTTGGGTGGAGGGTGCCTTATATTACAGCGAACATGTAATATCTGCCTTTTCAGGATTGACTCATTTCACTGAGCATAATGGTCTCAAATTAGGATCATCTGATTGAAAAATGCAAAAAAAATATGTATTTATAAATATGCTTTATTTGTGGATGTGTGTGTATAATGTGAATATACAAATTCAAGGGATTTTATGTCTAAGAGGTTTCATTTTCTTTCCACTATACCAATGGAGAAGCATGAAATATAGAACACAGGTTTGAATCCCAGTTCATCCTCTAAAAATAATGTAATGTGTCTCTAAATTTCAGTGTTATTATCCGTGGCATGAAGGTGATAACAATTTTGAATTCACGGCTTTGAGAATTGTACAGTATGTGAGAGCACTTTATCAACTGAAAAAGAAATCCTATATTGAGAAACAGCCTGACAAAGTGGCCAGAATGCATACATTGGATACCCTCACTAGTTTTTGTTTATAAAATAGGGATAGGAGTGTGAAGCTTACACAGGTTACTGATATCATGAAACACCAATATGTGCCAGGTATACACACACACACACACACAACTCTGTAAATGGGAACTGCTAGGTTGTTATTCCTCTGTAAATAGGAATTTGTCTCTGGGAGAGTAAAGAAATTTCACTGAGGGCTGAAAACAAGAAAGGGGGTGTGTAGGAGCATTTTCATGCAAAATTAAGAACTCATTCTAGAAAGAAAATATTGCAGGTTCAGACACACCTATGCTGTCTGCCACAGCCAACATGGTGACTTGGTGATCTGGGAAGATGCAAGCAGAGGGACAGTGCTATAGAGGGCACAGTTGGACATGTTGATCAGTGTGGATGTGGGAAGCTGAGAGGCCCTCTCCTCCAGCCTCACCACTGGTTGGCCGAACAGGGACATTGCTGTCTGGAGCGGACACCCGTAATTGTAAGGCTCTCCTTACTGTCATTTGAGTAAGTGACTTACCCAAAAGACTGAGAACCGGAAGTCCCCGAGGTCTTCTGCCTTCATGATCAGCTGAACTCCAACATCAAGGCTACTGCTCTGAGTAAGACAGTGGTCAGCCAAGCTTCTACCTGCTTTTCCTGTGTGCTCTCCATCCACCCGTCTCTGCGCTGCTCAGCCCATTCCCTGCCATCTTGCCCACTTGAATTTCACAGGATACAGCAACAGTGTCTCTTACCTCCTCTGGAGTAGACAAGAAGAATCTGAGCTGAGGAAAATGAAGCCTGTTCTAAACCTCAGCCTGCTTCCTGTCCTTACCACCATCACGACCAGTTCTGAACCTCAGCACAGGATTTGCAGGGTGCCATAGGAAGGACCGCGATTCTGCCCCACTTGTAAGCAGGTATTGTCAGCTACCAGGAGAATGTCCAGTGTCCTCTTAAAATGCTTAAGGCGCCTTGGAGACGCCAAAAGAAAACTGGCAAGATCTATCTGGAGAGCTACTAAAGTCACCTCAGAGGGAGATTTGAATTGCTAGAGCTCTTGTCAGCAATTTGCCAAATGGCAGCAATAACGAAAATATAGGCAATTTCTTACACATTATTGACTCCTATTTTAATTAATGGAAGACACATCCCTCACCTGGGAACACGGTTGACTCACTCACTCAGTGATTATCCATCAAGGATATACTAAATACAAGTTGCTAATGACTGTGTAAGATCCGTGCCCAAGCATACAAGCATCCCCTGTGGACAGTATTTTAAACATTAGGCAAGAGCTGACAAATTCAGAGAAAAATCCTAGATTCCTGTGAAAATTCAGCTCCAGAGCCCATGAGGAATTGGACAGCTGCGGAGCCTTTTCTTCTCTGTGAATAGCAACACCGATCATTCAAAATTCACTTCCAAGTACCATGTTCCTTTAACACCTTTACTTAACTGTAGCCTTCGACCAACGTGTACCTTGTCGCAGCCTCCTTTCTACCCCTGCTCCACACTCCCTACATGACATGGCCCATGCAGAAGGGGAGCCATGGCTCCCCATTGCTAAAAGAACCAAATACTGCATCTCCTGGTTCATGGGGCATGTGGGTCACCAATGCATGTCAGTCCTGTCTTGCAAGTGGTTCAGTCACCTGTACCATGCCAACATGACTCCAATGGCCCTCTGCAAATGCCATTTCATGAATACCTGGTTTGTATTCTGTCTTCATTTTATATCTGGTAAGGGGAGAAATTCACCTCTCGTTAAAGAAAAATGCAAAGGTAAACATCTCCGTTTCGTTGCTTTGGCCTTAAGCACATGTTTCTTTTGTTTATCCTATCATTCTTCTTTCTAGGTGATTTATACGTTTCATTCTTCCTCATTTCTATCTTCTACATATCTCAGAGTTTTACAGATTCTAGTGGCTCTTGGGATAGGGTCTTTCGGTCTATTTCTCATTCGGTTGCAAAAGCAAAAGACTTTAAGACAATTCAGAGACAAACTCAAAATCAGGAATGCACGTGCATTAGTATTCTGTGTTTCCATTGTTCCTTAAAAATCCTTTACTATTTCGTGAAACAGCGGTCATTTTGAACCAATGCTATGAGTCGCCGACAGTGAGACTACCCCAGACTGTAACAGCTAGGACATACCGAAAATAATCAAACGTTTTAAGAGACTAAACCTGAAGTTTTCTGAACTCTATCCCCTTCTTCTTGAGATCTCCATATATAAAAACTGGAAAAAAAAAATATCATTCCTTCTATTCTGTGAGTGGCAGGTAATTCAAAGTCATTTGTTAGGCTGATTTAACTGAGATACATTCCTTGAGAATTTCATGATGTAAACTTTTGGGCATGACAAATATAACCAACGATAAAACCTGTCTACCCATGGAAGACACATCCATCCAGAGCAGAGGGTTAGAAGGCTGCTCTGTGTGTCAGCTGTGGTGGAGTGGGAGTTGAAAGAGTTGTGCCTAGCAGGTTGCTGCAGGTGCCTACCTACCAAGAGAAAGTCTGCACATTGTCACATGCTAGAGTTTCACTTTCAGTCGATGCAATCTGCTGGGCAGCGTTCCTGAAAAGAATTATGTCCTTGCTCTCACTGGGCCCTAAAGGAGGTGGGCAAATCCTACACTCCAGAGCACTGCAGACTGCAGAGGTGGGATCCTCTGAGCAGGGGCTCCAGTCCCATAGGAGTGAAGGTACACAGCACGGATCCTCATGTGCTCAGCGTCTCTGGGGAATGTGGTGAATCAAGAAGGTGCTTCAGTGTTAGAATCAAGATTGAGATTGCAAGCCCTGCACTTGCCTCTCAGGCCTGGGGGCAGGTAACCCATTGTCAGCCTGAGCATTTCTTCCCATAAATCCTGGATTACTAAAGCCAGGAAGATGAGTTAGAGAATTTCCTACAACCTTCCTGA
Source organism: Ochotona curzoniae (assembly GCF_017591425.1). NCBI lineage: Eukaryota > Metazoa > Chordata > Mammalia > Lagomorpha > Ochotonidae > Ochotona > Ochotona curzoniae. Next base: position 6,118,208 of record NW_024466218.1, read on the forward strand.
GCTTATGTGAGAGTTAAGCCTTACAAATCTTGTAAGAATTGATGAACCTGATGATATTTTTAAAAATATATTATAAACCTTCCAATTCGTGGCCTAACAATCTCAGCTGAAAAAAACCTTATCCTGTAGGAGAAAATAAAGTGCTCTTTGCTAATCTCACCTACTTTTATACGGGTTCCAGGTATGCAGACAGCTTGGAAATTCTGCACAAACTGGCGTTGTCCTGTTCATAAAAAGAAACTGCAATTGACGGACTCTTTCTCTGTAGGAGAAAGGATTGAACATTATTATTTTGTATAAAAAATAATTAATGAAGAAAAGTGGTATCCCGCAGTTAATTTAGCTGTGCTGTTAAATATTTTCCTGGTGCCTGAATTACAAGAACATGTTATTTTAATAAGCAGATTTGAAGATGTTTTTCTCCTTTTCCTTGAGATTCGAAGTAATCTAGAGGGTCAAGGTTTCCAATCTTTCCCTCCTGCATTAAAATGATTTGTCATTTCCATTGTAGCTACACCCCAAAGTCAATTTTTTTTTGATCTTGTTAAAGTGACCTATAAAATAATTCAGATGATGAAGATGGAATTCTTCTCAAAGTGTAACTGCTCCCCTTGCTGGTATAAAGTGGCAATGACATTCTTCTTCAAGTTTAAAACTGAGCCAGGGATTTTGCTTTTGCTTTTTGATAATTCTTTATGGTTTTTAACTTCACAATAAATTGAAGTTCTAATGAAATGAAATACATTTGTGTCATTATACCCTGTAAACCATGTCTGTTACTTTTCTGAAATACTGTACAAGAATTTTTTAAGTGTTTCTGATGCTTAGAAAGCAGAGAAATATTTTGAAGGGCGCTTAGTATTACTAAGTCTTTTTTAAAAATACTAGAATATCCTAGTTAATTTGAGGTACAGTTTTTATACAATAAAATAAACAAATCACAAGTGCTTCATCCAATGAGTTTTAATAATTGTATGCATCTGTGGAGCAGTTGCCCTCCATGAGGTGTTGGATCTCGGTTGCATTTCTGATCAATTTTCATTCAAGGCGCCATATGCTTCCCCCATGATGATCACTGGGCCAGCCATCACTTTTCTTGCTTCTAGTACTATCATTTAGCTTGCTCTATTCCCAGTCTTCACATAAGCAGAGCCAGAAAATGACAGGTGTCTGGCCGAGTGCTTTAGACATACTGGCAATGTCTGTATCCATAACATAGTGACTGAGTTTGAGTCTCAACTCCACTTCTCAGTCCAGCTTCCTGCTAATGTACATCTTGGGAAGGAGAATGTGATGGTTTAAGTGGTCAGGTGCCTCTCACCTACATGAAACATTCAGATTGACCTCCCAGCTGCTGGCTTTGGCCTTGTCAGTCCCATATGTCACAGAGATGGGGGGCGGGGTTAAACCAGGAGACAGAAGATGACTCTGCCATCATTGTCCATTGCCATCCTTGTTTCTTCTCTGTTGTGTAGCATATACTTCAAAAAGTCTCCTTTCATATGCCCTGTTTCTGAGAGTGTTTTATTTGTCAACAGTTCTTTTTTATTAGTGAGTAATACTCAAGTGCATAGCAGTACTGCAACCTATTTGTCCATTATCCTGTTTTCAGCATTTGGGGCAATTACGAATAAGATAATTATGCACATTCGTATAGATGTTTCTTTGTGAATATCTATGTTCATTTTTGTTTACTAAATAGCAGTAAATGGAAATAGTGAAGAGCAAGTAAAATGTTTGACTTCATGAGAATTGCTGGGAGTTCCAACGTGAACGCTCCAACTGCTCCTCCATCATGCCAACAGTGGGGGTGAAACGGTGTTTGCTGCAGGTTAATTTGCTCGTCTCTGAGGGATGATGGTCTTGCTGATCTGTCTAGAGGATAGTGGAACATGTTTAACGCTGATGAAATGTCCTAATTTGATTGGCTCATGTGTTTATTATTGATTCTAGAAGCTCTCACAGATTACACGTGTAAGCTTTTTACTTGATACAGGCACTTTAAATATTTTCAGTTTGTGGTTTGTCTCTTCTTTTTTTTTTTTTTATTAAGATTACTTTGGTGAACAGAAGTTTTTGATTTTGATCAAGAGGAAATAGTTATTTCTCTCTCTTATGTTTAATGCTTTTTGGTGTTTAAAGAAATTGTTATCTCCAGGCTGTGAGGAGATTCTGTTGTGACTGAAAAAATGCTGACAGCAATGTTTTGAATCCAGAATAATAATGAAGATAGTTTGTAGGCAGGTAAAGAGACAGATTTACAATGTTAAAATGCAGGAAGGATCTGTACTTTCATAAAATGTGTGTCCTTCATGTGTCTGCCTTTTTTTCTGTACAAAGTAGAAGCAGAAATGTGTGTATTTTGAGACTTATCCAGCTTGAAGGACTGAAGGAATAAGAAAATCCAATGTGAGATTTGAATGTCCTGAATATAATGACTTTAGATAATGATCTTTAAATTGCAAGTGATTTTATAGCACTACTCATTGTCCTTGAGGAGTGATTTCAATTCCAAGGGGCTAAACCCATGCTGCTTCTCTTCTTTCACATCACCATTGCAGCAAAAGAATGGCAGCAGATTATCAATTCGCCTTACTAATTCATTGATTATGGGCATTGATGTAAATATGTAAAATATATAGTATCTTAAGATGTGACTGTGCAAATATTTATCTGTTTCTGTGGGAAAGATAAATGGTGCTGCAGATGTAAGTATGTAAGATTCTCCCCCCCTTTTCTATGACGATGCTCTAACTTCACTTAAGAGCTCTTGAAAACTCTAATGTTATTCATTCCTTGGATGGATGTTTATTGGTTCACACTAGATACTAGGCATTGAAAATACAATAGTGAACAAATGACCAGGTGCTAACTTCGAGGAGGTCCCTGTGTGAAGAAAGGGTACAGTAACAAAAGTGTTGTTACATTTTGTTAGATGTTCTGCTGGGATATGCCAGAGTGCCACAGTAAGAGGGAAGAGCTGCTTTAAGGAGGCCTACCTAATTAGGTGACACCTAGACAGAGATACGCATTGAGAGGGATCTAGCCATGGGACAAGTAGAGAAGCAAATTATGTGCTGAAGGAATGACAGCTGTAAAATCCTAGAGCAGGTTACAGCTGGTGTGGTCCAAGTCAGGGTGGTTGGTGCGCTAAGCAGGGAAGAGAGACAGGTAAGCCCAGTTGGTAGTGAGTGCTGAGTGGTAACACGGGACCTGGAATGATTGACCAAAATTCACCTCCTGGTGGTGTTCATCGAACAGAATTCTCAAGAAAAGGGTCCACAGAAGTGTGAGGCGGAGAGAGGCACTCAGGTGGGTTTGGATTTAGAGTCCACATAAGGATCATAAAGGACATCTGTGTGCATGTGTTGGAGAAGATCAAGAGTTACGTTGAAACAGAGTCTTACAATAATGCGCAAGGCAGAATGAATGGATGTGAGGGACACCAAATCTCACACACACCAGGCAATTATATACCACCCTAAAACAGGTAGCGTGGGCTTCTGGGAAAGTGAGGCAAGGAATTCTACTTGAAAGGCTTTTAAAAATTCATAGAAATAATACAGACTAATAAAGAAAGGAAGGCATTGTATCAGGAATATTTGATCAAGTTTGCTAACTGACTTTCAAGGCCAGCCTTGGTACTGGAGAACAGGAGTCGCTACAGGTGTTCTCCATGCCTTGAATTTTAAAGTCATTATCATTTACAATCATTAGGAAGTATAGACAAAGGATAATAATTAGCAGTCCTCTCCAAGAGGGACTGAGATGTGACTAGAAGTTGCCAACAAGACTCAGCAGATGAGTCTGCAAGCTGTAGCATTCAACATCTGTGCTTCCTCCTTGATGCCTTGGCCCTGGACTACCCAGGGTAGCACTCACCCTCTTCTCGGGTGAGGTCTAGTGCCTCCACAGATGTGTGCACAACTCCCTCTTTAGGGATCATTCAAAAACTAAAAGGTATGCTCCTTCACACATAGAAGATTGGAGTGGGGAAGCATTTGATGTAGTGGTTAAAACATCTCTTCGGAATCAGTCATCCTGCTGGGTGTGTATGTGGCCTGCAGGGGTGGGGAGATTGAATAAATAAATATATATGCATACATATATATATAATATATATATGTATATATTTTTTATGTCTACACCTTACAGCAGAGTGCCTGAGTTTCAGTTCCAGCTTCCTGCTAAATGCACCCTGGGAGGCAATGGTGATTGCTCAAGTGGTGGGAAACCTGGATTAAATGTCAGGCCATGGCCCAGACTGACTATTGCAGACCTTTGGTCATGAACCAGCAGGTAGAAGTCAATTCTCTCTCCCTTTCCCTTTATTTCCCTCTCTCATCTCTCCCTCAAAATAAAATAAGCAAATTTTTTAAAAATCTCTAAATAAACAACTAGAGAGCTCTTAGAGATAAATATGCCAGGGCTCCTTAAACATGGGACAAAAATTCCCAACCCCCTGAAAATGCAGCAGAGCCAGAATGCAGAAGTCACAAATTCCTGGTTAACAAAAAAATTAGAAAATGTTAGTACATTTCTTTTGAGCTTCTCAGTCAAGTCGGATATCTGCAAATGGCAGTAAATAAAATTATAGTCCTAGAACGAAATTCAGTTGGAAATTCATGGTTGTGAAAAATTAACTGTATAAGTTGCAAATAGCTAGAAGTAGAGATGAACCAAAATGCCTGCCCTAGAGGGGAATAATACAAACATTGAAAAAAATGCAAACGGAAAAGAGAGCGATAGTAAAGAATGGCAGTAACTTGAAGGGCAGGAGAGAAGAGTGCCAGTCTCAAATGTGGTAACAGTGTTGACTCCAATTGAGAAGCTTAAGAGAGGTGTGCCAGGAAAAAAATGCACCCCTTAAACTTTCTAATGTTATGCAAAAAGTAGTTTTCAACCAGTCATTGTTCAATTAAAATTTTTTTCAGGAAATGGATTGTAGTTCTTATATGAATCTTCTAGTTTTCAATTCGCTGCTTTCAAAAGCTGGAGTGAAGTCTGTAGATAAGCTCAGTTGTTTCATAATAAAGCTGTGCGAGAAATTCTTTACAACGTTAACTATATTTTTGTTGAGTTGGTTGCAATAACATTAGTTTAGCGGATCTGTGATTCTTTAAAAGGTTTTCTATTCAGTGTATTTGATATTTTTTCATACCTCCTGAGGCTAAATTTGGCTAGTTGATATCACTGTGGAATTGGACTATAGGAGCATAGAACTAATTTCCTCATTTGACTTTTAAATTAGTTTTTTTGTGTCTGTTAACTAAAATTGAAATGTTTCCATTATGAATAATGCCAAGATGAACTGGTACACTCCATTGACTTTAATGAAGTGCACATGTTCTTGCAGGCTTGTGAATGACGGCCTCATTGCAGAGTGCTTGAATCTTATTATTTAATATTTGCTGTATTCACATATTTTATTTATGATAATACCACAATCATAGCTCTTTAACTTTGTGAACACAATTGAATTTAGATTTTTTTTCTTCAACTTTTCCAAGGAATTGAGACTTCCAGAGGGGTTTCCCAACTTATTTCTACAATTTTAAGATCAATGAGTTGACAAGCAGTTTATTATTAAATTTGTAAACATTTTTATATAATTATTATTTGAAAGGTACTGTGCCAAAGAATAAACATATCATCTAGGTACTTCTAGATAACTGGAACTTTAAAACAAGATTTTTGGTAATCAATGATCAAAATAAAGATCTACACAATAAATTAAATATCAAACAAAACTGCTGCTTATATATACAAGAGAGAAGCAAATAGGAAAAAATTTAGTGCTGACAATTGTACAATATCTTGAATTTTTTTGCTGTTTTGTTAAAGCAAGAAGTCCTTTCTTGAGTTAAATCTCCAGTGAATACTAAAAACAAGATATGCTCAACCACTCATAGATGCATTGAAATTTCATGTCATTTATCAGGGCATTCAATTCAAGCTATTGTTTTCACATTCATTTATTTTTCCTGAATTCTGTGTGCCAACCAAGTAATCAAATTATGAAAAATCATTTAAATTAATGACATAACTGAATGTTAGATGCATAACAATTACCAATGAATGCTCCAGTATTATAAGATAAAGATCCCTGAAATGAACAATAAATTCAACATACATAATGTACCCTGAAAATTAGTTACTACATGCAAATGCAGAGAATAAGAAGTTATGCGGCCAAGCACCATGGTCTAGCGGCCAAATTCTTGCATGGGATTCACTGGGATCCCATACGGGTTCCTATCCCAGCTGCTCCACTTCCCTTCCAGGACCCTGCTTGTGTCCTGGGAAAGCAGGCAAGGATGATCCAAAGCCTTTGGAACCTGCACCCCACATGGGAGACTCACAAGAAACCCCTGGATCCTGGCTTTGAATCAGGTCAGCTGCAGCCATTGCAGTCACTTGGGGAATGAATCAGTAGATGGAAAATTTTTCTCTCTGTCTCTTCTTTCTATAAATCTGCCTTTCAATAAAAATAAATCTTTTTAAAAAAAGAAGAAGAAGAAAGAAGAAATTATAGACACAGCTTTGCTTGTTGATGCTGGCCTTACATGCAAGCTCCCTTTTTCTCCCAGGAGCATTGTAAGCCCCCCATTCTAGAATCACAAAGAAATAGGGCTCAAGCCCTGGGCAATTGTGTGATGCTGGGCAAATTGTTAGTTTCTGTAATCACTAGTTCCTTTCCAAAATGCTGAGTCATTTCATTGTAAGGATTTAAATTAATTAATGCATGTGATTGTGGGCTTGTTTTATTATCATTATTTTATTGGTTTGTTACTACATTGCACAGCCCATGTCTTCATGATACTAAATCCCCAAAGGGTCTAGGGACAAATCTAGCTGTGGCTTTGAGACCCATTAACTGTTTATTTCATTCCACTCCAGAATGTTCAACACTATCTCTGTTTTAAAAACTCCCTCAATCTTTACAAACCATGAGCAATTGGGCCCCACACCCAGCACCTTGAGCTCAGCAAGTGTCTCACCCTCGGCACTGGTCGCTCACTGAGGGCTGCTGCTTCCCCTTCTCCATCCATCTACTGTCTCCATAGCTCCTGGCCGTAAATCCTGCCAATGTCTACAGCTTCTGCACCTGGTGTCCCAAACCCCTTAGGAACACCATAGTCAGGAAATTCCCAGTGAGACACTGAGAGCGGAAGTTTACAAGCCATCAGAGACATCTCTGCCAAGTCAAAGCACATAGTAATCACAGTGCCAATTCTAAAAGATTTACCATAGCCGGAAACCCTATCTCATTCAGTTCTCAAATCAACTCCAAAGTAGGTGCTGTCACCTTCGTGTTGTGAACAAGAAATTGCTTTGAGACTTAAAGCAATTATGTTTCTTTTCTATAGCCCACAGAAGGTAGATGTGCAGGGTTATGAGATCTAAGCTCATAGCCATCCCAGTCACCCGCTCAATCTCTATCTTGGTGGTACGTTAGACCACCAAGAACGGAGAACCAAGAACCAATTAATCACCGAGAACCTCTGTTTTAATTACCCTGACAGTACCTTTAAGTATGTAACATTCAGACATGGTCAATAACTTTCCCAAGACAACAACACAAAAGAAGGATGTTTTTATCCTTATGTAACTAAAAATTGTAACAGTCAAAATGAGAACAGTGGGAGTAGGGAAAAGTACTGTAGACTATAAGAGCTGGCATTACTTACGTCCTTGGAGCTAAAAGGCAAGGACATTCGTGTAGGCTTTAAACTGTTAAGTATCATTTCACATGCTTGGAAAAATCTGCTTTATATGAAAATGCACACATCATATGATGTGTACATATATTATGTTATATAACATATGTGTGTGTGTGTGTGTGTGTGTGTGTGTGTGTGTGTGTATCCAGTACATGATATATATGAGAATGACGGCTGAGTGATTAAGTTATAGTCAAGTAAAGAGCCTCGTCTTCTTAGAAATAGCTACAAAGTCTAAGTCATAGAAACAATAAAATACTACCTTATTGCTTTTGCTGCTTAAATTTAGAAGCTATACTTTAAGGTTTCACCCCCAAGGCTATGGTACTAAGTGCATAAATCTGATGAAACCCAAAATAAGTTATCATGGATTTGCTTCTACCAAAGGCAAAAGATTAGGAAGAGAAAAACAGAAACTGGATGAGAATAAATCTTTTTCACAATTAATTAATATTAATATAAAAAGAATTTCACAGGCTTATTTCACAGTATACTTTTTTTAATCTGGTGATTCATTTTTAACAGAACTACAGAATAATAAAAGCTCATCTAATTTAATTTTCCACTGCATTACTCCCCAACGTACAAGACCATGTGAGGGAGTAACCTCACAGATTGCGTGCCACATGTCGGAAATTTATTGTCATTCTTTTTGGCAATACTTTCCCCATATTTCTATAACATTTTAATTCTAAACTGAACAAAGGGAAATTATCCCAGAACTGAATGATCTTAGTCCGATGATGACTTGGCAGCCTCCACTTGTCCAAAGAGCTATGCTCATGCTTTTAACAAAGGATTCAGAACAACAAATTCAAATTATCCAGGATTCATTAAATAAGAATGCATGAAGAATATTACACTGGAAAAACAGGAATGCAAACTCTTTTTCCTCCGAGAAATTAGCTCTGTCCCTTGTTCATAGAGTCCAGAGGTCACCAGTTCATAAAATGAACTTAACCATTTTAAATTTTATCACCCATAAAGTGTGAGCCAGGCTGGAGGGGATAGGAAATTGTCTCTAAGAATCTTTTCAGCATTGCGGTCTGGAGGTGCCTGGAGTGAATCAGGCATACATGTACACAAATTGCAGCAAAGTATCAAGTAGAACCCACCTTTCTTCTTTAGGTCTGTGCTGTGCAGAGTAAATAGATGCTGACGCTAGACAGGCTTGTTTTGATATTTATGGGAGAGCAGAGCACAATAGGAGAGGAAGCAGGCACTTTCACACGGTTCCTTTGGTGTCTAGTTTGGAGTTTCAGTGTTTTTGACAAACGTCTCAATATTGAAGGGCCATTGAAGACTCAATTCTCTTCATGGTGGCAACAGAGATGCAATTAGAAATAACAACATCGGGCGGGCGGCATGGCCTAGCGGCTGAAGTCCTTGTCTTGAACGCACCAGGATCCCATATGGGCGCCGGTTCTAATCCCGACGGCTCCACTTCCCATCCAGCTCCCTGCTTGTGGCCTGGGAAAACAGTCAAGGACGGCCCAAAGCTTTGGGACCCTCCTCCCATGTGGGATACCCAGAAGAAGTTCCTGGATCCTGGCTCAGGATCGACATAGCATGGGCTGTTGCGCTCACTTGGGGAGTGAATCATCGGACGGAAGATCTTCCTCTCTGTCTCTCCTCCTCTCTGTATATCTGACTTTCCAATAAATAAATAAATCTTTAAAAGAAAAAAAAAAGAAATAATAACATCGTGAAATATTGCCTGTGATCCCAGTACTGCTATGCACTAAAGGGTTAAACAAAACAAAACAAAAAAGCAACAAAGAAAGGAGGGGAAAGAAATATGTGCAGCAAACAGTTTAGGGAGTTGCATGAAATTATGCTTCTTGTCCTAGCAAGGAATCCGTGTAACACTTTTTTCCCCTACAATTAATTTTTATATTTCTGATTAGATGTTTGCCATTGACAGGGAGGTCTGCTCATAACCAAAAGATCTAGTAAGTTGTGGACAACTGCGAGCTAAGCAGAGAACTGCATTTAGATTAACTGATTTTAATATTGCATGCATAGGAGACCATAGGTTGATAATGCTTTACAGACTTCTATCTGATATTCTGTAATGAACAGCTGTTGCCACTTAAAAGGACCATGACCAGCTTCAAAATTATGTCCTGAATTGGGTCAGTTCTCTGATAACAACTTCATGCTCTCTTGCTTTGTGTTTAATCTCCCTAACCCCTCCCTCCTCCACATCAGTGGATGACTTTGCTCCACGTTCCAGAGAAGCTGATGGAAGGCATCAGCTTGAACACTGTCTGCAGTACCTCCATTGGCACTGTCCACCAGTGTACTTTCAGTTCTGTCCTTTCCTCCTTCCCTGTTGTTTTCATGGAGCAAGGGGCCCTGGCTCCTGCAATGGTGAGTTGGTTTAACTGTGCTCTGAATGCAACTGATGCTTGTCCTTCCCCAAGAGTTACCCAATTTTCCTCCCGTATACCCGAGCTCTTCTCTACTCCAAATTTTCTGTCAGTATTTGCCATACTCTGTTTTCTTAAAATAAATAAATAATTTGCGCCCTGAATCCTGTGCCCCCTTTCAGATTAAGGCCATTCTCCAGACCAAGCATACCAAACAGTGGTCTTCCTTGTTTCCTAGCTCCAGGATCTCTTGACTCCTGACGTTTCCGGTCACTCCACTGGCTCGCTCTTACTGGTGATTTTCATGTCATGAAATTTAAAAGACACTTGTTGGGGTAGGAATTCGTACCTAGTGGTTACAGCACCTGTGCTCTGGATGGCATCACCCAGCTTCCTGCTAATGCACACCCTGGGAGGCTTCCTGCCACCCTCGCACAAGACCCGGAGTGCCTCCCGGGCGCCAGGCTTTGGCCTGGCCTGGCTGTGTCTGTTGCAGACACTTAAGGGATAAACCAGCAAGTGGGAACTAGCTCTCTCATGTGCACTTGCTGATTCCATCTCTGTCTCTGCTCTCTGTGTCATTGTCCCTCTACCACTTTAACAAATACATTAAAAAAAGACCTATCTTCATCTCACTGCTTTCTCTCTGCAAGTTTGAATATCCTCCATCTTCTTGGCTGCACCATCTTCATCCCTTTAGAGAATAATTTTCTTCTATCTAAACTTTACACATTGAGTTCTTGTTTTGGCCTTGGATCCGCTCGGCTTTTTCGTCTACTTTCTTTCCAAAATGGTTTCATCCACTCCTATAGGTCAATGTTCCTTCACCATTTGCCTTCTTCAAACATGTGAACCATTAACAGCAGCCTGCTGATATGACATGATTGCCACTCCCCTCACACCCTCCCTCATTCATTAATGTCACCAGATTATCCCTTCTGAAAACATGGAACCTGAAACTTTCTCTCCTCTTTAGTTCACCTTTTTAATGGTGAATTCCTAAAAATTTCACCTTCAAAATACATATAATCTGTCTCCTGCTGACCTTCCATACCAGCTACATCATCCTCTCTCTCTCTCTCTCTTTCTCTCTCTCTCTCTCTCAACAACCTGCTAGCTCTGCATGTATTTGCACTGACTCCTGCCTCTCCCACTGCCCAAATCACAGTCAGAATGAATGCTAGCAAACATAAGCCATAGTGTGTCAGTCCACAGCTCAGCTTGTCTCAGAAGCTTCCCACTGTCCTTAGAAGACCGCTGAGATTCCCTCCCCTGCCCCAGTGAGATCCGCCCTTTCATTGCCCACGTCTCTCCATGCTATTACCTCCATGAGACCCACTCGGCCTTCTGTAGCTCTAAGCTTCTCTCAGCAGTTTGAGTGTGAAAGGTCCTTCTTGGTCTTCTACTGTTCTCTATCCTTGAAACTAAATTCTCTTCTCACCCCTTCTCTCCCTCCCCACCTCCAGGCATTGCTTCAGAGTTCAGGCTAAATATCCAATCCTCTGAGAAATTCTGGAAAGTTTCCAGCTCCTTTTGAATAGGAAAGAGCTCTCCCAGTCCTTTGATGTCTTAATTAGCAGTGGTCACATTTTTAATTATATAGTCATTTCAGTAATTTTGTTTGGCGTATCTTCCCAACCAGGGTATGTTCCTCCCTGAACCTCCCTAAGTCAGCATATGTACCAATGGATGGTAAAACGCCAAGATCTCACTTAATAGAGTTTCTCTTGTCTCCTTTCTCTTCTAAAATCTGCTCCATCACTTTAAATTTATCTCATCTAGTCCTCCCATCTTTTAAAGAGAAATACGCAAGAAAGAGACAGTTGGGCTCTTCTTAGTCTCGAGTCGTAAGCTATTATCTCTGAACCTGTTTCTGCTCTGCTTTTTCTAAATTATTCAACAGGGACTAAGATTCGTAAATATGTGCAATTTAAAGTTAGTAATTTTTGGCTTATTCCCACAGTAGAAATCGTGTGCTCTTGCGTGAATAATCAAGGATTCACATGAGTTAGTACCGGGTCTCATAAGCCACACTTAAGCAGGCTGCTTCTCCACAGTGAGTGACTGTTATGAGTTCTGTTGGTCTTTGTTTTCCTTTTCACCGAACTAGTGAGGATTAGAAAGTTTATGTTCATTATTATCAATGTGAGCTTTGGCCTCACTCATGTACTCAGGCAGTTTTATTTTCAACATGTTTTAAATTCCAACATCAACGTCAAAATAAACAGAGATGAATCTCCAAGTATAAAACTTATTAAATGAAATGAAAACGTAACATTGCAACCTGGATACACACATAAGCAAGGTTGGTCTCTGATATAACCCAAAATTAAGGAAGGGAAGAGGTTTTTATTGGAGAAGAGAAAAAACTGTAGCTGCTTTTGAAAGGAAACTTATGAGCGTTTGTGAAGTTTTGCAAGAACTGGTGGATTCCAAGTGAGGTGTGGTGGCAGCTGTTAAGCAAAGACAGGCTTAAAACCTTATCAGGCAGTTTCATCATAAATTATTAGGTAAAACAGCTTTTTAAAAATAATAGCAATTGCATGTATTGATATTCTGGAGGAAATAGAAGTCTCCCATGAGAGTGGCAAGAAATCAGTTACTTACCTTGCCACCAGCACCTTCCCACATCTCATTGGCAGGAGGTAGAAGTTCGGAGCTAGAGCCGAGAATCCAACCTCAGTAATATGTGGACCTGGACGCCTTACCCACTAGGGTAAACACCTGGTTGTTGCAAAATTATTCTCACAATCATTTTAAAGCCCTAGAAGGGGTTCTTCTTGAAACTGTTACTTGCAACCTGAGATTTTCCCTATGGTCTCTTGGTTCTACTTATCTTTCACTTGGGTATGATGAGATGCATATTTCTTTTCCTCTTGTTTACTTCATGATGAAGTTGCATAGGCCGCGGGATTTCCTATCCCCCCTCCCTAAACTACTGCACCCACTGATGTATTATTACTGTGGTATAGTCCTTCAGAGGCAGTTGTAAGTCCCTCGTTCTGCTATGCAAGCATATCCTGACAATGTAGGTATGGACAATGGCAGCAAGAATGCATTTGTGTATCAGTTGTAATACAAGCTTAGCAAAAAGTACATCTCAACAGCCCATCTGCCTCCACACTCAGTTGAATTGTCATATTTCTGCCTGTATGTCTCCTGGATTTGAGGGGTTAGTAACTAAAATAAATACATGTAGTGATTTATTCTGAATCAAATTTTACAATAATATTGATGGATTTTTTTCATATGTCCACATCCTTCTATACGAACCCTTCTACATTGACATGACAGGTAATAGTGGCCTGGTCAGAATACAGCCAATGCAAGAGCACAGCATGGCAAGCTGGTCAGTGTGAAAACAGAAAGCAAACTGGGACTTCTGGAATATTGTGCATTTTTTCAATAAACATATGCACACAATTGCTAGTATGTAGCCAAAGAATCATCCATTTATTTGTTCCTGTAGCCACAATTATAGAATGCCTACTATATGGTAGGCACTGGTGTTTAATTAGGCAGAATGTATATAAATCATTTTCTTAATCAACACCATCTTTTGGGTGAATCAAGTACAATCTCATTGCATGATTAAATCAAAGAAGTGATCAGCCGCTGTGGAGAAACGTCCAGGAATGCTTCGTACCTGCCGAAGTCCCGTCACTTCTCATGGAAAACGTAACACAAACACGAAGGAGAGCTGTGCCTTGTTTTTAGAATGCTCCCTAATTCACCACTATAGTTCCTTCAAAAGAAGACCTCCATTTCTTCGCACAAATGGAAGCAAAACAGATTCAAATAGGAGCAATACATTTTCCGCATTCACATCTCTGTGAATTCACACATTAATGAGTTTCTCAACCAAGGAGGTATTGGTACCAGAGGAAGAATTGTGTACATTTGAACTGTATGAGGTTGAAGATAACCTTGGAGAGAAAGAGAGAGCGAGCAAGCAGAGACCAGAGTTTTGAAACAATCCTGTGATCTTTGTCTTTTGGTGCTGGAGGTTGAGTGGTGGGAGGTGGTCTCCAATTTCTGATAGCTATTATATGTAGCACAAAAAACCCTTAATGTTGTGAGTGAAACTGATATCTTGGGATTTTATTTTTGTTTACAACAGTTGTCTATATTCTTGCTGAATTGTAGTCTCTCTACTTTTGATTTGTTAAACTCAGTAGAGCATTAAGCCTATAATTATAAAAAATTTTTTAATTTTGTATAAAAATTTTAAAAAGGGAAACAAAAAGAAGGAAGGAGGTGAGAGAACAGCAAGTATCATATTAGAATTGTTTGCGTAAACTACATGAAATCTGTTCTATTTATATTAAGAAAACATAGGGGTTTTGTTTATTTTTAAGAAAAAGCTATTTCTAACAGAAGGGCAGTAGGAATGGAGGTAGGATGGAGTCTGTGCTTTGCATCTTGGAAGTTGAAAGATTACTTTGTGGGTATTTTTTTTTAATGACTTATTTCTTATCTCCAAACAATTTCTGTCTTATGAAAGGACAATAAACTGTGTTTCTTTTGTTTGTTTAGAGAAAAATAAAAGAAAGAACACTTCGCTCTTTGCTTCTTCCAGATTGTACTTAATCTTGTCATGTCTAGGTTGCCAGCTCTGCCTCTTCCCCAGCAGCCTATTGCCTAGAACAGATCTGCTCCTCTACCTGGCTTCGCTGGCTCTTATTTAACCCAGAGATTAAGCCATTGTCTGTAATTTTTGCATTACAGGCTGAGCAAAGATAACCTCTAAAAATTGCAGCAATCCCAGGAAGACTGAAAGACCATTACATAAATCATTTGAACTTAAAATGGGAGAGGGAGCAGCAAAAGTTCAGACAAAAGAACAGAACTATAACTGGAGGTAGGAAATGGCTTTAGAAATGACGTTTAGAGCAATATGTGTTCTATAATGTCCATCACTTGATGACTCAAGATAAGCAGCAAGAGATCATCAGAGATCTCATACTTGAAATTAAGCAAATGACAATTTAAGGATTAAATGAACTAAACAACAGCACCACTAAAATTTACAATGGAGAAATTTGTTGCAAATGCCATTTCATGACCTATACATTGCTAGAGGTTTTCGTAACAGTGAAAATACTCCCTTGACTCCAGTTCAATGTGCCTAGTAGACTATGAATTTCACATGCACCCACCACTCCTGAATTACAATTTAGATTTTAAAAAACTTATTTGTTTGAAAGTCAGACATACAAGAAAGAAAAATTAAGTCAGCGAGAAATATTTTATGTGCTGCATCACTCCCCAACTCCCCAAATGAGTGTAAGACTCTGTGCTGGACCATTGTGAAGCCAGGAGTCCTAAACTTCATCCAAGTGTGCCTTATGGGCAGCAGCAGCCCAAAAGCTTAAGCCATCCTCCACTGTCATCCCACGCACATAACGGGTAGCCGGATCAGAAGCAGAACAAGTGGAACTCAGATTGACACTCTGATATGGGATGCTGGGTCATAAATGGCAGCTTAACCTCTGGGTCCCTGAGATCTCTGAAAACAAATTCATCAATGAGCATTTGATCTTTTTTCTTTTCCATGATAATGTTCCATAGTCTCAAGGATTTCCATTTACTCCCACCCCTCTACTGTTTTCCCTTTGATTATAACAATAGTAGGTATATTCCTTCAACAGCAGTCACAAGTGCATCATCCATTTAAGTGTATCA
The DNA here is from genome assembly GCF_017591425.1 of Ochotona curzoniae. NCBI lineage: Eukaryota > Metazoa > Chordata > Mammalia > Lagomorpha > Ochotonidae > Ochotona > Ochotona curzoniae. Next base: position 6,133,989 of record NW_024466218.1, read on the forward strand.
CAACTTGTAGGTACAGACAAAGGCAGAAAGGCCAGCATTCTGTTTTCAAGAGATATTTAACAAGGGCCCAGCAAATGGCTCAGTGGCTAAATCCTCGCCTTGCATACACCAGGATTCTATACGGCTACTGGTTCATGTTCCAGCTGCTCCAGTTCCCTTCCAACCCCTGCCTGTGACCTGAGAATGCAGTAGAAGATGGCCCAAAGCCTGGGGCCCTACACTGGCATAGGAGACCCAGAAGAAGCTCCTGGCTTCTGGCTTTGAATTGGCTTACCTCTGGCCATTGCAGCCACCTGGGGAGTAAACTAGCAGATGGAATATCTTTTCTCTGTCATTCTGTCTGAATATTTAACAGTTTCATTGAGAATCTTTCATCAAGAAATAGATGAATACTGTGATGTATCTTCACTCTCAGTGTATTTGCCTCCATGATACAGCTTAAATAGTTGTGTAAATATATATATGGGTAAACCTTGCATGAAGGTTGCCTTTCTAGAGTCCAGTATGCTCAGTGAAATGAGCCAATCCCAAAAGGACAAATATCATATATTCTCTCTGCAATAAGAGCATTTGAACTTGACCCAATAAACAAATAAGAAAAATGACTAAGCCCCAAAGCAACTCATCTCTTTCTCCTAGGATACCCTGGCTAAGATCTTTCAATTATTCTAATTACATCAGATAGAAAATTCTGGCTGCATATTAATCCTTTTAACTTCATGCTAATGATTTTTTTTTCTTTTAACTAGGTCTGTATAGGTGATAGAAATAAGACTAGTGAAATATAGGGAGTCGAGTTGAAGAAAACCTGAACTATTTAAAGCTAAAAATCCTGAAAAAGAAAACAGAGGCAATTTCTCTTATGCAGCTGCAGAAATATAAATAAAAGTCAGTGTATTAGATTTTGGTTCTTATTTAAGATCACTGACTTTGTTTCCATCCCACCACCAGCTAAGGGATTTAACAAACTTCCATCAGTAATAATGAATTGGGGTTGCAAAGGTCCAACTAGTTTATTTTTGAGCTCCCCTCTCTTGCTGCTGTGTGGGGGTGTGTTTCTAGAAAAAGCCCCTTCCTCCCTCTCCCACAGATTTTAATATGTCCCTATGTCCTCAGGAGAGCTGGCCTTCCCCCACTGAGCCAAACTGATAAAACCCCCATTGTGCCTTAATGTCCTCATCCCTAAAAATGATTATATAGTCAAGAGACTTCTCAAGTTTAACAGGGTATAGGAAATAAAGTTATTGTAACTCCCATTTTCATTTTGTCACTCAAAGTGATGCAGTAGCATCGGGTTTTGGAAATATTCTAGTCAACCTAAAAATCACATCACTTAAAAATAAACAAGGTCCAGAGTCTATTTTAAAGTCCGTGCATGTCTGCTTGCAAATATTAAAATGGTTTCTATGCAACACTTTTAACAAAAGAAGATGCAAGATTATTCAAAACCAATTGTTGAGCTGTGTGTCCTAATTACTATCATTCATTAAGCTCCCTAATTATGCAAAGAAGCTGCTAAAACCTTTACCTGCAATATATTGCTTAATCCTCATAAGCAACTTTTTTTTGCATTGTTATTTCCATTTAATGATCGAGGCATAAAGAAAGTATCTAATATATCCTGTGACACACAGGTTATGAAATCAGTATTGAAGTTTAGGTGTTTGTCATTGCAGTGTCCTTTCTCCCCACTGCTCTGCCAAGTTTACGAGAGTATCAGAGTGATTAGGAAAAAAATCACAGCAGGAAAGGAGGTGTGGAACAGCATGGCATTGCTAGTCTCTAGTGCTATTTTATTGTTTCCCAAGATGAATGGAAACAAGCTATGCCAGAAATCTGAGCCCTACCACAGCTAACAGAGAGGTGAAGGGACATGAATGATTACATTCCCAGAGTTTATTTTGTGACAGTGTCACTGGGGAATGTGCTCTCCTAATAGAGGACTATAGATTTTTCCAGTTGTAAATTAATTTGTAAATACAAAAAGCAGTTCATGCTGATGACAGCTTAGTTCTACCCAAGAAACTTTGCTCTCAACCTAATGAAAATAAATTATTTGTAAGTTGCCGTCTTTGTCCCTGTGAGCCACACTGGTACAGGGAAAAGGAATCATCCAAAACAAAATTACAGTGAAAGAGATTTCGAAATTGAACCTTGTCACTAGGGGGCACTTAGGGATATAAAATCAACATTGCCAAAAGGACTTCCTGAAATAAGACCATTCGTGGCATGTGTCTTTTCACGGGTGGTGGTGTGGGGGGAGGTAGTGTCTATTTATCGCCCTAAGATTTTCTGGCGTATGCTGACACTCCAGTTTACATATCAAGCTAATTAGAGAAGGAGGACCCATTTTAAGTGGGCACAGTTGTGAAGTTAGAAGTGCTATCTTGTCCCTCCTTCTGCCTTTTACCACTGGAAACCCAAATATATAAAGGGAACTGAACGAAAGAAAAAAAAAAACAGAAGCATAATAAAAAAGAAAGAGAAGGGCAGGAAGATGAAAGCCCTCCCCTTACGCAATCCTCTCATTGCCCTCTCCTGGCCCTTTTCTCACTGCCTCCTCCCTCCACGGTCTTTCCTGGGACATCCACCTGCCCTCACCACACCCCAGTGGCTCACACTTCATCCGGGTTTCTACACGTCTCCTTCATTTTGCACCCTTCTCCTTCATTGTACCTGAATTTGTCCTCCTGCTTTATTGATTCTTGCCTTCTGCAAGCCAGAGTTCTGGATTGGGTTTTTATGCCCATTTCTGGGCTTATTAAGGGGGATACTAGAGGAGGGCTGATCCTTCCTTTGCAAACATTCACATCCGTATTTCTGTAAGAAATCAACAAAATATGTTTCCAAGCCATTATGTTTATTGAAGTGAGCCAGTCACAAAAAGACACATATCATATGTTCTCTCTGATATGCAACAAGTGTTACACAGAACGTGTACACACACACACACACACACACACACACTATAAACTCTACTAGGGAGATCAGCATACTGGGGAAATAACAGATTTATCAAGCATGCATCTTTGCTCCCAAATGATAGTAGAATTCCCCTTACTATTTTTAATTACAATTTGATATTGTGTTACCTAATGCTCTTTTTCTACATTTGTAATGTCATGAGACATTTCTATATCAGAAAGTTAAGCCCATACAGTGAAATGAAAGACTATGCCATTGTAATATCTTAGGGACAAATAGTAAGAGTGGAATATATAAAAGGAAGAGGATGAAAAGCAGGGGCCACATACATATAAATCTGTATTGAGGAGGAAAAATAACAATACATAATTTTTAATTTTTTTAAATGAGTAATTACTATGTAAATAAATAAAATGTGCACTCACATTTATTTTCACTAAACAAATTAATAACAGACAATATGTTGTCTGAAGCCAGAGTATATTACTTTCCACATTAAATGGGTGCATAGGGAAAAAATGGGAGCAAATAAGAGATGGTTAAATTATAACCTCGTCTAGGAAACAAACAAAACACCCACAGATTCATGGTGCATAAGTAAGGCTGAAGCCACAGATTGAAAAGTGAAAGGTATATTTTGGCCCTGTGCTTCTCAACAACCAGTTTAATTGATTATCCCTGTGAAAAACACCGTTTCAAATGACATAAAATCACCAAGTGCTATATTTAAGAGAAATCAGATATCTCAGCAACACCTTATATCAAAGACAGGAGACCTTCAATTGCCCTACTCCTTAATGTGAGAGGGGAAATATCTTCCTATGTTATGCACCCTATCTGAGGAAATTACCCTGCAGTTATAATTAAGAAAATAATTGCAAGCACAATTTACCAGGTCCACGCCCATCATTTCTTCATGTAAATTGAAACAAAGGAAGCTTCAGTGCACTTCACCCAGCGACCTAGTTTGTGAGCTTTGGGGTAACCTCCCCTGAGTGGTAGATCTGGGTCTTCCTGAATAATGAAGCAGCGGTCTGGGAATGGGAATCGTCAATGTGATTCCTTGTTCCCTTGACTCACCATGTGGTCATGGCAAAGTCTCCACATCCTCAGTTTTTTTTTTTTCTAGTAGGAAAACGATTAGGATAATTAGTATGCAGATTACTCTAGAGCTTTGATTTCAATAAGCCACTCTTAGCACCCTACTCTGCCCTCAACCTTTACATAAACTTGTTATTAGCACAAATCAGATGGCAATCTTCATGAAAGATTTCTTAGATTCCATTACCCATTTCAGGCTAAATCAAAGCCCCTTTCTGTTGAGTTAGCCAGCATGGTCCAATTACAGTGAGCAGATTTGTCTTTTTGATGACAGTTTTTTTTTTTTTTTTTTACTTAATAAAAAATTGCATCATTCCACAATTTCTCGCTAATTTTTCCTCCCACTTGAACCTATTCGTCTGAATCAACTTCACAATTTCTGTTTTTACTTACATACTCATTATTTAATACTGGCACAATGTCTTAACATTTCTCCCAAGCAAGTAGAATATTTAGCCATTTTGTAATTCATACTCCCAAATAGTCCTCAGCTTACAACATTTCTACTTGAAAATTTTCCACTCTACACTGCTGGGAAAACGTTATGCATCCATTAGAAAGCATACTGAAAATTCTGAATTTTGATCTTTTCCCAGTCTTGTGATATAACCTCACAGAGCTGGGTAGCAGCAGTGAACACAGCTCCCAGTCAGCCACACACTCGCAAGAATAAGCTGTCTGCTTCATTTGGCAGGCTTGACATGGACCAGGAGACAGATAAGACCCCACTTGAGACTCCTGCATCCCTACAGGATGGCTCGAATTGAAGTCTTGCTACACTTTCAATTCCAGCCCCTTGCATATTTGCACTCTGAGAGGCAGCCCATGAATGGCTCAAGCTCTCAGGTCCCTGACAACCACACAGGAGATTAGGGTTGAGTTCCTAGCTCCTGACTACAATCTGGCACAGCCCTGCTGTTGTGGACATCGGTGGGGCTGGGGCTGGGGGCACTGAACTAGCTTTGAGGAGGTCTCGATCTCTGTCAGTATGTCTGTGTGTCATTCTGCCTTTAAGGCACAAGTGAATAGATAAATAAATACATAAAAAGAAACAGTTTCAGGAAGTAAAAGCTCATACTCCGCAGTGTGCTGTGTGACTGAGCAACAATGTCCGGTAGGCTACGTGAATTTAATGCATTTTGACATGAACTTTCGATTTACGATGGGTTTATCAGGCTGTGACCTCATGGCAAACCAAAACGCATTTGTACTGCATTTCCGTGTTGCATCCACTTCCTGGCTCCAAGGAACGTCAAGCTGACCCATGATTGCTCAAAGTTCAGTTTTTGTTGTAAGAGTCTGTAAACAGACCATCCTAATGCAGGTCCCAGTCATATGCTACCTTACATCTGGCTTTTTTAATGGACAGAGTAATGATTTTAACCAGGCATAGATGATTTTGAGTTTTGAAGAGAAACTTTTATTGGCACAGAAATTGGAAGTCACTGACATTCACTGCATATGACCAATGGAATCAAAAATCTTTCAAGGCACACAGACCAGTTCTGCTTAAAAAAAGAAAAGCTGACCTGTTGACCTATTTACATATGGCTTTCAGAGATCCAAAAATTCTTGTAACTAACAACAAGTTTGTAATTATGTGATCCTAGACCCTTATTCTATTTGAGATATAAATACAAAGAAATTATTAGGAAATGGGGAGGGAAAATCCTTGAGCCTATGGAATTGTATCATGAAAAGTAAAAATTAAAAAAGAAATCGCTATAATCTTAAGAGCTCACACTAAAATTTCAGCTAATTACTACATGAACAACAGTGAATTTGGTCCAGGATTACTCCTCTTAGAAATTCTAACTTCCAGGCCCAGGGGCGTGGCCTAGCCACTAAAGTTCTCACCTTGAACATGCCAGGATCCCATAAGGGAGCCGGTTCTAATCCCAGCAGCTCCATTTCCCATCCAGCTCCCCGCCTGTGGCCTGGGAAAGCAGTCGAGGACAGCCCAAAGCCTTGGGACCCTGCACCCATGTGGGAGACCCAGAGGAGGTTCTTGGCTCCTGGCTTCAGATTGGCACAGCACTGGCCGTTGCGCTCACTTGGGGAGTGAATCATCGGATGTAAGATTTTCCTCTCTTTCTCTCCTCCTCTCTGTATATCTGACTTTGTAATAAAAATAAATATATCTTTAAAAAAAATTCTAACTTCCACTGCTTACCAGGATTCTTTGCACTCCAATATCTTGTATCAGTATGAAATTTTTCTTGCTGACAGACTCATAGCATTTCAGTGTAGGTTCAGCCCTCTTACCACTTCAAGATACATTTTCAGTAGATGTACTGAATCCATGTTCTTTTATCATACGTAATTGTCCTTTGATTCTCCCTCATTGAAACAGGATATTTAATGGACTATAAAACGATATGTGCGTGTAATTTTAGCAACTATGCATTTCACATCAAGACAGGTGTATCTGTTAGCTTTTGCTGAGAAAGAGGCCATGTCAAACCCTTATAATTTAAAATAACTTATGTTTATTTAGTTTATAATTTATGGACTGGTAAATTGGACTTGGCTTCTTTATGATTCTGCAGGCAGCTGCAGAGATCAAGTCTGGCGGTGATCTCACTTCACCAGAGCCTCCAGGGAGACAGCCAAGCCAGCCCACCACAAATCCACGTGTCCCTCACCCTTCAACAGAATCACTAGGACCTGTTCACCTGCCAGAGGCAGGACTCAGCCACGTAAGCTTAAACTTGGCATGGTCACAGTTTCATTATATTGCCTGAAAAATATCAGAGTCTCTTTGATTCCAAGAGTAAAAAAATAGACCCCATATCTTGGAAGGACCTGCAAAGCTATACCATGAGCTATGTGGTACAACAAGTGGAAGAGCTGCTGCTGCAGTTAAAAGAAAAAAATTGAAAACACTTATAACAAGGAAATCTTGGATCTGTCTGATAAATAATAATGAACTGTAATCAACAAAGAAACTGGAAAAAATGGAAGTTTGATCAAAATTGAAGTTAGAAGGTTCATCCAGCAGCCATGTAGAGGTGGCCTATAAGGACACATGGATGGAGTTAGGAAAACAGCAAGACTGGTGCAGTCTTCCAAGTAAAGGAAGGATTCTAAACACAATTAGATCTGCTACAGGCCTCTGGGCGTGACCCTCAAGCTTGTGCTCTGAGCAGTGAATGGGAGCTGAAAGTTCACTTACACTGTTTCCCAAACTCTGGGCCGGTGGCCCAGGACTGAATTAGCCTAAAGAAAGGAGTAGTTTTGTGTAAATCAGCCTCGCAAAGCATGTGCTTTTAATTTACTATGTCAGTTATGAGTGAACTTTTTTTTTTAAGAATTCTGGCTTTCCATGGGGGCAGTATTTATTTTGCAATTCGCAAAAGGCCCTTGGACATGGTTGGCCCTCGGACTGAGGCTGGATCACCATCTCATGATTCCATACCATTGCCTTCACTGTTCTCTCTGCCTGGCACACAATTTCCCTTTATTTTCCTGGCAAAGATTCCTTTGTTTTTCAAGAGAAACATTTATATTACCTGTTCCACAAAATGTTTCTGCATTTATGTCATTTTCCACCTTGATCGAAGAGAATACTGGTCCACCCTCCTCTTGTGTTGTTCAACCCAGTCCACACATTGTCCACTAGTAGAGCGTGCCTAAAACGGGATCCTGCCTAAGTCAGTTCCATCCTTCTGCTACCCTCCTATATACACTTCAAAGTCTCCAGGGAAGAAGTGCACAACAAATCGAATCAGGCAGATATTTTTCAAAACTTATTTAGTTGAAATAAATAATAAGGGACAGAGAGAGAGAGATCTTCCATCCACTGATTCAGTCCCCAGATGTCCACAACAGTCACAGCTAGGCCAAAGCAAAACTTGGAGCCAGGAGCTTAATTTGGGTGTCTCACATGGGTGGCAGGACCTGAGCACTTCCACCATCTTCTGCTGCTTTGTCCAGGCCATTAGCAGGGAGCAGCACAAGTGGAGCAGCCAGGACACAAACCGGCAATAATGTAGGACGCTGGCATTGCAGGCTTTACCTACTTGGCAACAATGTCAGCATCAAACCAAATTTCGTTTTGTTTTGTTTGTACTTTTATAATTGTTTTATGCCAAGCCCATAAAGTGTCTATAAGCCAAAGTTAGAGGCAAGCCAGTTGGCTTCCAATCCAAGTAAACCATGGAATATTGTTTCCTCTCCCAACGAGCTCTGCATCCAAACCTCAGCTTGTCTTAGATGCTGTGAAAGTAAGAGTGCTCCAAGAAAAGCAAGCAAATCATTTGTAAAACAAAGTTGTTTCTTCCTGTCCTGCTCATTCTTTATCCAAATGAGCAGGACTCGATGTAGGGTTGCAGCCTCCTTCTCCATAGATGTGGACTGTGTCCAGCCAAGCATGAATCTTATTCCCTTTGGAAGTGAAATTCTTCCCATTCCATAATCTGTCAAACCTGAGCTCTAGTCCTGGACCAAACAAGGTTTTTATCCACCTATTCCCTTCACAGAAGGTCAATAAACACATGGAAAACTACAGCCATACTTCTCTCTGGCCCCTTCTCTAATCCAAGCATTTGTTCCTATGAATCCAACAATATAAATGTACTCACATACACAAATTTTAAAAATTAAAAAAAAGTATTTATCTAAAAATTTAAAACTCCTGGGACTGACATTATGGCTCAGTGGCTAAATCCTCACCTTGCATGTGCAAGGATCCCATATGGGCTCCAGTTCATGTCCTGGCTGTTCCACTTACCTGCCATCTCCCTGCTTCTTATCTGAGAAAGCATCAGAGAATGGCCCAAAGTCTTGGAACACTGCACCCATGTGGGAGACCAAGAAGGAAGACCCTGGCTTCTGGCTTCAGATCAGCCCAGCTCCAGCCATTGTAGCTACTTGTAGAGAGTGAGGCAGCAGACAAAAGATCCTTTCTCTAGCTGCTTCTCTCTGTAAATCTGCTTTTCCAATAAAAATAAATAAACCTTAAAAAAATAAAAACTTCCATAGCTCATGTAATCACTTTATTATATAAAAAATAAATGATAAGGGAAAGTGGAGGTTGCAACACATTTGATGTAAAAAAGGCTAATAATGTTAACAGAGTTTTTATAAATCAATGGGAGTTTACAAATGAGCAGAGGATGTTGAAAACATGTTGCTCACTACACCAAGATATCCTTTTAAGTATAAAGTGAGTACATTTATATCTTTTATAACTCTACATAAAACCAGAAAGTTGTTCCCTTGGGGGAACCCTATGCTGTCTTCCCAAGCAAAACAGCAGGGAGCTGGATCAGAGGTGGAGCAGCCGTGGCTCCGACTGGTGTTCCAATAGGGGATGACATTGCTGCAGGTGGATCTTATCAGCATTAGAACCCATGCTTCTAATGTCAAGATCCCATATCAGAACTTGACTTCTGGCTGCTCCTATTCTGATTTGCCTGCCTGGTAATGTGCCTGGGAAAGCAGAAGATGTCCCAAGTACTTGGTGCCCTAACTCTCATGTGGGAAACCAAGGTGGAATCCTTGGCTTCTGGCCTCAGATTGGTCCGTACCTAGTTGTTGTGATTGTTCGGGGAGTGATGAAAAATCTCTCATTGTATCTCTGTTGCTATCAAAGAAGTAAATATTTTTGAATAATATATAGATTATTTTAGATTCTCTGGATTTGAGTTTTCTGCAAGCAAAACACCACTGGAGTAAAATTTTCATGAGTGAACATGTCTGTCACCCAACTCATCTTGTTTTTCCTGGATGAGTCGTTCAAGTTTAGTTTTTCCTTGCTGAAATCACTGAAGTCTAAGACTGTTACCAGCTCCGTAGTTCTGCATGTGGTAATAGAGCAAACTAGATAAACAGACATTTGAGAAGCTTGGGTTGCCGGGACAGTGTGACTCTGCCTGGAATGAAGGAGACAGGAAAGAGTTGGGCTGTGTCATTCTGAATTATCTCCTCCCAATCAACACAGACACCACCAAACTGAGTGAGCTGTAGGAGTAAGATCAGCCTCGGCCTTGTTTTCTAAGTTGTTTCATTGGGTTTTCTCTAGTATTTAAGATTTTTACTGCTCTTGTCTTAAACACTGCATTTTGTAACCAGCCACTGGATAATTAGCTGCCTGCTGTCCTTACTCAACATCCAGTTACCTAACTGAATTAATCATATAATTTTTGAATCTTTGTTTTACTCTTATGGCTAGGCTTCTCTCAAATATTTGTAAAACAGTAATTTTGGTACATGATGATTCTGCGAGATTCTATAAATTATAATACCTGTGAAATCCCTACAAAGTAGGTCACTTTTACTTCATTGGTTACAGTTGAGGAAGTTAAAAAACGATTTGATTCGCTCAAAATAAAAATGATTTAATGAATTCCTGTTGATTTCTCCAACTTCCAATGTTTTCTTTATAGACACATTAAAAGTTGTGTTTGTTTTATACAAACCTAATTACTGAGTTTTATCTTATAAAACAATTAATTCCTTATGCACATGGCATTTTGTGAGACCCAGTAAGCTCATTTTAAAATTCACACACCAGAAATCTGACGTCATGGTTGGCATACAAGTTTTTAGAGCACACTGTATCATTCCTGGTTTTTACATGGGAAAATGGATTATTGTGATATGGGCTAAACTCCACTAGAATTGATTTTGAAAATCCAAAGTTGAATATTTTGGATACGATGACTTGATATGGCTTAAATAATATCCTTATTTCAGGAAAAAAGTAATAAAAGCGGTTTCAACAAATTGTCACACTCGTATTTATTACCTATTCTGCAGCTCTGATTCATAAATCGGCAATTGTATCAGAAGTGTAAGCCAACACTGTTGTGTATAAATGTGGCCTAAGCATTTTCAAAGCTTATTGCACGATCTCATTCTTGTGATCAGTTATTGCTTTTCTTCCCAAGGGAAAGGTTGTCCATCCTAACTTGACATCGAAGAGTTGAGTTTTATTATGTTCTCCCACGTGAAAAGTAGCTCCAGTTCCTTCAAATGGGATGGTAACCAGAACGACTTACAGGGGGGCTGGGCATTGGCCAGAACCTCCACCTGCCCAGGGAAAAACCCATTGCTGCTCAGGGCAAAGTCCCTGAATGTGCTTAGAGAAAGAATGTGGCCTCAGAAGTCCTTCTCACACACTCTCATGGGACAGAGATTTCCAGCATTTCCAGATTTCCTGTTTGATATGAATGAAAAAACAGATTGAGACACAGATCTAAACCTTATGCTTTTGAATTCTTTGCAATATTTCTCTTCATTTATTTTTTAAAAGGTTTACTTATTTTAAAGTCAAATAAACAGAGAGGAGGAGAGACAAAAAGGAAGACCTTCCATCCATTGATTCACTCCCCAAGCAGCCCCAACAGCTAGAGCTGAGCCGAGCCAATCCGAAGCCAGGAGCTTCTTCTGAGTCTCCCACGCAGGTGCAGGGCCCCAAGGCCTTGGGCTGTTTTGGACTGCTTTCAAGGCCAAAAGCAGGGAGCTGGATGGGTAGCAGGGCTGCTGGGATTAGAACCAGCACCCATATTGGATCCTGGTGCATTCAAGATGACTAGCCGTTAGGCTATCGCACGGGGCCTGAATTGTGTGTAATATTTCAACAAAGCAGATAAATTGAATTTACACTTTATCTTCCTATTTTTTTACTTTAATGTTATTCCTTTTCATCATGTTTCATTGTGTCTTCTCATTTTTCTTTGCTTCATCTTTACTAAGATAATATCAAACTGTTTTACAGTGGCTCGGCAGTAGTATTTGTAACTAGATAGAAATCTTGGTACCTTGGTGATAGCATAAAAATTCAGAGTTGAAGAAAACTTATTGGATTCTTATTCTCTATAAGTTCACCAACTCTATTCTATTTCTGCTTTCATTCTAGGCCCATAAGCTCTGAATTTTTCCCCAAAGAATACAATGTGTTTTGAATCTTTAATTGCTTTGGGTTTTTTTTTTCTTTTTCTCTCTTCTTTTCCTTTCTTTCATTGTTGTTGGTTGTTGTTGTTTATTTAAACATTTAGTTGAAAAAACACAGGGAGACAAGCTCTCCATGCTGCATATAAAAAGTTGTAACCTATTCCAATTCTGAAGACATTGCCATATGTGTATTTTCTGAAAGTTTCATTGTTTACCTAGTTATACAATTCATTTAGGAATTGTTTTTATCTGCAGTGTAATTCACAGTTCAAGATAGGAATAATCAATTGACATACCATGACTACTTAAAAAAAAAAAACATTCTTCCTAAACTAGCCCTCTATGAGCACTGATTATGTACAAGATACTAAGCAAGGTAACACTTCTGTTTTTTTTTTCTTGACAAAATTTCTGAAAGATGTCTCAGTGCCTTTTATTTCCCAAGTATTCATGGCTAGTGAGGTATAAATCTGGTGTTAGAATGCAGGTCTCTACTCCACAGACACACCTAAAGTAATCACAACATAGACACACTTCAAGTCAAGATCACCAAATAGGATAATTAAATTTTGCTAGTAAAGCTAGGATAGTGAAGGGATTAGAAACGATGGGAATGTGGCAGGGAACAGTGCTAGAAGAGAACAGGACCTCGGACAGAGCGAGATGCTTAGCAATATACTAAATTTGCCAAAGGCACTGCTGTTGACATTCATGGCATACACATGAATTTACTATACAAAACCCTTTGTTTGGTGTCTATGGCCAGTGTTTTTTAAATTGCAATTCCTGATCAATAGATCTTGTTGCAAATACAAATGATTGGGCCCACCAAGAACGAACTTAGAAATTCTAGAAGTAGTACTAGAATATTCCACATAACAAGTTCTGTAGGGTTTGTTGTTGTTGTTTTGGTTTGGTTTGTTTGTTTTAAGGATCTATTTATTTTTATTGGAAACAGAGTTACAGAAAGAGAAGGATAGACAGAGATCTTCCGTCTACTGTTTCACTCCACAAATGGCTGCAGTGTCTAGAGCTGGGTTGTTCCAAAGCTGGGAGCCAAGAGCTGCTTCTGGGTCTCTCACGTAGGTGCAGGTTCCCAAGCACCTGGGCCATCCTCTGCTGTTTTCCCAGGCCACAAGCAGTTATGAGTATGCAGGGAGCTGGATAGGAAGTGGAGCAGCTGGGACTCAATTTGGCACCCATAAAGGAGTCCAGCAATGCAGACAGAGGATTAACTTGCCTTGCCACCATGCTGGCCCTCTGTAGATTATAGTGACATTCACACGATTTGGAATGCATTGGACTGGGGCCTGGAGTTGGGTGCATCATATTCTGCTCTAGAGGATTTCCATAAGCTGGCTTGCTTGGTTGTTTACTGACAGTGCCTCTGCCTTGATTCCCATCACCATGGTTCTTCATCTCACTTAATACCTGAGCATCAGCTCCTGTCTCTCCCTGGATTTATGCACACACAGGAAGGTCTAGATTTGGTCTCCTATTTGCTTTGTAAATAGGACTCCTATTTGCTTTGTAAATATCTGCTTACTGTTCCCATCATTATCCTACAGAGGAATAAGGTAAGAGCTTTTGGATTTCCAAATTATGCCATATAGCAGGTGCTCAGCATAATTTTTTGAGTAAGTTATTTTGATTCCATTTCATTCTTGAAGGACTTTCATGTGAAAAAGAAATTATATTTTAAAAATAGGTATATATCGCTTCTCGGCCTTTTGGCTAAGATCAAGTGTATAAATAGGTACGTAAACACTTAAAGGACTCTTACATGACAAAAGAGTAATAGAACAAGATTCAGTGAATAGAGGCTTCAATGATCCAAGAAGCAGTGAAATATGACTATTACTGGATGTGTCCAGAAAAAGACCAAAAAATCTTCAACGGTTTCCTTTTCCTGTTACTCTGAATTGTCCTGGAAACCAGTAACAATATCCCATTAACTGTGTCCCCGCAATTCCGATAGCACCTGGTACAGTGCCTGATCCACAATTATTTTATGCGAAAGAATGAACCAACCCATCAATCAAAATTCACGTAATTGTGTGTGTAGAATGTGATTGTTGCTTTTGTTTTATTGTTTGGTAATTTCTGCTGGAGAAGCAACTACAATTCTGCACACCCGACCGGCATAGTTAGCATGCATCGTCTCAGAGGCTCCTGTAACACAGAGGCCAAAAAGGATACCTGAGGGAAGGTTAACACTTGATACATTTAGCTATAATTTTATAATCAAAAACATTGTCAGGAACTATTTTAACTGCAATATACGTTTTTGCTTTCTAGTAGTTTCTTTTGCTTAATCACATGCGGGTGAATGGACTAGGAAGTGGGTCAACATCATCTTTTCAAGGTTTAGAGATTCTGAAGGCTGCCCTGGGCAGAGGCCAGGTTGTGCAGAGCCCCTGGGTCTTGCTCACTCCGTGTAGGGGTTTGTGCTCTATCTTAAGGGCAGCTATAAGCCATTGAATGATGGTAAGGAGGGAAAATGGCGTAATAGATTTGCTTTTCTAAAGGTCATCCTCACTGCTGGATGGAGGATTGTTTGAGAAGTTGGAAAGTGGAGGATGGGAAACTGGAGCAGAGAGGTCCAATTCAAGAAGTGCTAAAAGTGACCTGAGAAGTGGATAAGGACCTGAGCTTGGATTCTGACAGGGTGAAAGGAGCAGAGAATGAACTCCACAGTTATTTATTGAGTTGACTCAGCTCACAGAAGTTACTGACAAAGATGGGTTACTTGTCAGAAGTCGTTACAGTTGGCTTTAAAATTAATAGTAATAATTAAATTGTCAGGCCTCCACTTCTACAAGTTCTATAAGGTGATGTAATGAAGTCAGTTAGCTGCAAAGCATGATACACATCCAAAATTGGATAATTACCCACAGAAATCATACCTTCAAAGTCCATGTGCCAGAGGCAAGCTCACGAGTCTGAAAATGTGCTCATGTTTATTGGTGATCAGCAGCAGGATTGCACATGTACTCTGGAACAATGAGCTCACTGTTCATTCTCAAGTGCTCATTACAATGGAAATTAGTAACACTGGAGTAATTGATGCTGCTCCATTCTAAACATGCCGCTTAGCAAATACTTGCTACAGCTAAGTACCTCAGGAATTCACACGCTGATGGATGCCAGACGTGAGTGGCTCCTTTTTGTGTGAATGAAGTGAAGATAAGTACATTTCTGTGAAGAATAAGCCTCTTGGCTACATGGGTCATAAGCAAGATTTTCCATACAACTTGGCATTTAGGTGTGAAAAACTTTCCTGGTTATGCATATTTGTGGTTTTGGCCCAATAAAAATGAGAGCTGAGCTACGTTTTACTCATTCTTATGAGATTTTGTCTAAAACCAAAAGCCTTTATCTGAGATATAATTTTCACAGTACAACCAATTCTAATTTTCCAATCCACTTTTGAACTTGGAAAACTAGAAGAAAAAAAACTAGAAGAAAAATTATGATGTTCCAACTGCAATTACAGAACATAACATTGAGAAAGAGGGAACATCCTGTGACCTTCCCTCCCATGCCACCTCTCGCCATATCAACATCTCAGAACTCTACCGAGTGGAGGATCATCTTACCCGGGTGACTGTTGGTTAGCATTTTGAAGACAAAGAAAGTGCAAAACATAAATTCTTTGAGATCAATTCTTTTTACACATCCTTTATGCACTAGGATTTAGAACATAGTTTATTCAAGTTTCTTTTTTAACCAATAACTTGCAACAAAGCCCAGTAATCTCTTTCATACTGCTTTGCATATTTTTTGCCCATGGAATAATAGTCATCATTAACAATTATTAGTTATAAAAATCTTTTTTCCTAGTGAGCTTTCTTCCTTTTAACAGATGTGGCGATGGAAAGACAGCTCACCTTAGGCAGCACTCGTAGCAATTAAATCTCCTTGCTGAAGGGATAAAACATAGAAAGTGTTAGAGGAAAGACCTTGTGTACACAATAGAGTCACAGCAGGCTGATGATGGAGCTGGGGAAATTCAGAGACCTGGAACTATTGTCAGAGGATTCTCCAGCTAGCTGGATCCAGGTTCTTGTCCCCAGGAGTCAAATAACTTGAGGAGCAGCATCCATCATAGTGAAGAGGAAAGCAAGGGAAGGAAACAGCAACTAATGCAACCCAGGGTCATCCTTGTATAGGTACGGAGGTGGTGCCCAAAGTGACTTTAATAGAATATTCAAACTGGGGGAGTTTTAGGTAAGTCTTGAGTAGTGCCCTTTCTGAGAAATCTAGGAAGTGTCATGGCAGCTGTTACATGATCAGAGTGGAAATGTCAATGATACGTGATGGGGAGAGGGTGTGCTGAGGCTGCTGCCACATGGGCCACGTACAGCCAGCACCGGGTCCTAAGCATGCAGACCCCAGCAACTGCAGCATGCACAGAAAATGGGATTTGGACACACAGCTCTGCAGCACAGAGGGCAGCAATCCTCCATTTCTCACTCCACCCCATCCATTTCGAAACTAACCAACTCCAGTCTGAATTGCTGAGTGTCTGGATGTCATAACATGGATTAAATGTTTAATTCTGCCCAAATATACACTGAAGTTGTTGTCTGTCTGACCTGCAACTAACATTTGGTCCAAAAAAGTCACAGCCATTACTGTCCTTATCCGTGAGTCAAGAATTTTATGTTGTTGGATTAAGTACTGGTGCCTTACTCTCAACGAAAATATGCCACGGAGAATCTATTGTATTTCTAGGCACTGAAAATGAAAAAATCAATGACACTTCCTTCTTACCTTAAAAGAGCTTATGATATTCTCTGGAAGAAAGAGAACTAAACATATAACCTCCAATAAAACATCAAAACATCCTGGCGAAGGGCTTCGTAGAAGTTCAGAGGAGGTATACTTAAACTGAACAGATAGGTAGGAAAAAGGGAAGCTTCCTAAAGGAAAAAGTATCTTAATAAAATATTGATGAATTCTAAAGATTCAGCCTGAAAATGGCAAAAATAAATGTAACTTTTTAGAGGCAATTGGGCAAGACATGTGAAACTCATAAAAATCTGAAGACCTAGAACTTTTTTTCTTCGATTCTTTTTTAAAAATTTATTTGCTTTTATTGGAAAATTGGAGACACAGAGAGGAAGAGCTTTCTGTTGATTCACTCCCCAAGCAGCCACAGCAGCCAGAGCTGAGCCAATCCAAAGCCAGGAGCCTGGAGCTTCTTCTGAGTCTCCCACACAGGTACAGGGTCCCAAGGCCTTGGGCCATCTGTCACTGCTTTCCCAGGCCACAAGCAGGGAGCTGGAGGGGAATGGGGCCTCCAGGACTATTCCTGGTGCCTACACAGGATCCCGGTGTGTGCAAGGTGAGGACCTTAGCTGCTAAGCTACTACACCGGGCCTTCTTCTTTGATTTTTTTTTAGTTAAAATACCTGAAGCAGGAAAAAAAAAAAAAAAAAACATGTTTAAGAGCGCTAATTGTACACTTGTTTGTATAGTTTTTAGTAATAACATAAAACCAAAATATATAGAAAAAACATAAAACCAAAAATAGGTTTTAATTATCAAATCAATGGGTTATAGTGCTGAAATTCGTGATTATTGAAAGAATTATTGTGACATTTGCCCCTTTATTTTTAAAAAGATTTATTTATTTTCATTGGAAAGGCAGATCTACAGAAAGAAGGATAGTCAGAGAGGAAGATCTTCCATATGCTGGTTCACTCCCCAAGTGGCTGCAATGGCCTTGGCTGAGCCAATTCAAAACCAGGAGCCAGTGGCCTCTTCAGGTGTCCCAACTGAATACAGGTTTTTAAGGCCTTGAGCCATCCTTTGCTCCCTTCCCAGGCCACAAGCAGGGAGCAGAATGGGAAGTGGAGCAGCTGTAAAAACTGTTGGACCCATTTTGAATCCCAGTGCTTGAAGGGGAAAGATTGACTCATGGAGACACTGTTATGGGCCCCAGTTGTGTATTTTACAGGTATTTTCTGAGCAATTTGTGCCAGGCACATGATCAAATCAAGGCTGTACATTCTATAACTTACATGAGGAATAGATAAGGATTCTACTGGCATAAATATGTCATTATTCTGAAGGAGGCAGAGAAAATCTTTGTCAATCACATTAGTAAGGCGAGCGGAGCTACCAAAAGGAGGATGAAGAGCGTTCGGCATAACGCAGGGGGCAGGCACTTAGCTCAGTGGTCAAGACACTGAGTGATTTTTCTTATTTACGTGAACAGCAGAGGCAGAGTGCTTCCATCCACTAGTTCTATCCTCCACCCCACCCAAGTCAGAATCTCAAGTCCAGTTCGCTCACAAGATTGACAAGAGCCCAATTAGTTGATCCATTAGCACCATTTCCCAGAATCTGCATTGACTGGAAACTGGAATCAGAAACCAGAGCCAAGGATGGAACCCAGACACTCCAAGATGTGGCAGCCATTAGGATCCCGAGTCTCATCAGACCAGTACGGACACTCAGCTTTCAACCTCACTTTGCTGCTAACGTAGACCCCACATCGCAGAAGTCACTAGATTCTCATCATTCATGTAAGAGGCCTGGATTTTGGGCTCCTGCCTCTGGCTTGTCCAAGCCCTAGCTACTTAGAAAATTTGGGAAGTGAACCGATGTAAGAGCTTTTTGCTCGCTCCTTTTTTCTCTCTTCCTCTCAAATAAATTAATGAAAATTCTTTTTAAAACAATTTGTAACACAGAAGACAGAGAAATAGCAAAAATTTCTTATTATACAATGTTATGTGAAAAATAAAAGAAGACCAAATTATTAGATATACAATTTGACCATTACCATGTAAAGCAAACAACCAAAAAAAATTTAAAACAATAATAAAAATGAGTATGAATAGAAAAAAGTTTGAAAAGAGTAAAGAAATAAAGTGTTAATGATGGTCTTACAGATGATACTTTTTTTTTCTCCTTATGACTTTACCTAAATATTCTAAAATACTTTAAAAAACTTGTACAAAATAAAATTAAGAGATAAATTGGTTTTGGTGCAAAAAAAAAGGAAATCTACAAATACATATGAGAGACAAAAAATTCCTGAAAATGGGTCAGACATGGTAGCCTAGCGCCTGAAGTGCTCACCTTGCACACGTGGGGATCCCATATGAGCTCTGAATCTAATCCCAGTAGCCCTGCTTCCTTTCCAGCTGCCTGCTTGTGGCATGGAAGGCAGCAGAGGGTGGTCCAACGCCTTGGGAACATGCACCCACTTGGAATACCCAAAAGAGGCTCCAGGCTCCTGGCTTCAGATCAGCTCAGCTCCTGCCATTGTGTCCATTTGAAGAATGAACCAGCATATGGAAGATCTTTCTGTCTCTCCTCCTCTCTGTATATCTAACTTTCCAATAAAAACAATAAATCTTTAAAAAGAAGAAAGTCCTGAAAAAGTGTATTACAAAAAAAAATGCATAAATTTCTTTTGCACCAAGATAAACTTACTTTTTAATTCCATTTTCCATGAACTTTCTTAGATACTTTCATTTTACAAATATGTATTTTCTTCATTAAGAAAAAAAGATGCAGAGAGTAATTATCAGAAAGCTTGTAGGAGAACTAGTCATGGACACTCTTATAATAAAAGAAATTGGCTTGTTTTTAGAGGCAATGGCTTAAAGTGACGTTTTCAAGAACATTCCCCAAAGTACTGGCCCCGGTTCTTAGAGCCCAAAAACCATAAGTATCAGCCATGTCAGGTAAATTCACTAGAAAATTCTAATAGGTCAAAAAATTTGTTGTGCCTCTGTTTTGAATCCACCCCCGTATGGAGAATCCACTCTGTTCAGTCCCGAGCCTGATCCTAAGCTGTCATCCACCCGGTCCCTTACATTTGCATCGCACTTTGAAGTTTATGAGGCATTTTTATGAAGTTTTTATTTTTATTTGATTTTCTCTATGTGTGTGAGAAATGCCGTGTGTGAGAGAGACGGAAGCAATTTTATTTTTCTCATTTTACGACTCAAGAAACTAAGTCTTAGATGAAGTTTCTTGCCTCTGGTTACAAGGCTGTTGAGTGTCAGGAGCAAGGCTGGAACCCAAATTTGTTTCTGAACATCACGTTCGTTCCTTGGCATCACAAACACCAAATGGCATCACCTCTCTCCCTAGTTCGCAAAAGCATACCAACGTTTGAGAGAGCACTTGAAACAGCTTGCTTTCAATCTGTGTGCACTCTATTTCTCAGAAGAATTCAAGCATGTGAGACAGGCTCCATTCATTTTTGAAGAACTAAATAAAAGGGGCATTCATACTCTGGTTTAATATTTAATCAATATATGGATAGTAAACGATTTCTCTAAATAAATACCATCATTGCCCTAAAGGAACCTGCTCAGAAGAGAATAAAGATTCTATTAATCAAAAAATTGGAAAAAGAAATAAGTAAAAATTTGTTAGGAAAAATAAAAAAAAACATCTTTGCCACAGAGATGCATAATTCAACAAGTATATTATTTTTGTTTTATTTCAAGAAAAATCAGTTTTCCATAGTAAATCTCATTTTGCATTGAGAACAAAATATCAGCACGTCTCTGAAAGCCATCCAGCAAACACCTTACTTCTTACGCATGTACTTACCTGCTCTCTCGCCTGCTTCTGAAAACAGGACTAATTTAGCATGCATTGATGAATGTAAGAGTGTTTCTGTACTCCTGTTGAGCTTGTAAATTATTTTTTAAATTTATTAAGGTGGAAAACATAATCATGCCCTCTTGACTTCAGCTATATATGCCCTTTGAAAAATCTCTACTGACATGTTGGACACATTGCCTATAAATGTCAGCACTTGGAATAAGAGTCAAATTTTAGCTCATGGGAATGTTCCCTGCCTTGCTTCAGTGTAATATAATCCCTGAGCTAATGAAAGCAAACAGCTCCAAGTAACCCTCCTAAATGTAATAGTGCATATTATTTTCTTCTGCTAACCATAGAAAAGTTGGTAAACAGCTTAACAAAACACTGAGCAACAGTCCTATTGGTGGATAAGAAAAGTAGATTGAATTGATCTCTACTTGACCCTAGAGTTGCTTCTAAAACTCATCACGCCAACAGATTTACCCCATATGACTTTTGACTGGTTTGGCAGCATTGGCTGTTTGCATATGTAGGGATATCTTTAAATCCATATTATTTTTTTTAATGACCTTTGGAAATGATTTCCAATAACTGCAGCCGACTTTAAGCTCATAGCTTGGTAGTAAAAGGTCACTCTACACTTACACAAAATGTGGATAGATCTGAACTGCCTGTAGCAGGCCATTGCCCTAGGAACTCGCTGCTGTATCTGACCCAATCTTTTTTTCTAACCCATGCATTTAGACTTCTTCCATCTGGGCTTTGTTTATCCTTCTTGTTTTAACTTCAATACAGATTAACTGGCTTTATTCGTTAACAAGTAACCATCTCCCACTTCCCTGTGGGAGATGCATGTTTTCCTGAAAAGTTTAGGACAATAGAACAGGGTGTGCCTGCTGAATTTCCTTCAGAAGATACTTCTAATGACTTTCTAATGACTTTCACCATTAGGATGTTCCTGACTCAGGGAAGGCCTGGCCAGGCACTCAGAGCTACCCATCACCATCATCTCCTCTTTGTTCTTCCTTCCAATAGTACCATTCCTTGTAAAAGGGGAAGAAAAGAACAAAACACAAAAATATTGAGTCCAGGCAGCTATGCATAATCTTTTCAAGAACTCAAGGAGATGGATTTTTTTTCTTTGCCTGAACGCCAAGACCCTTCAGAGCAAAGCTGCTCCTAGGATGACCATGAGCAGGACAAGGTTGCCTACTCTTATACATGGGCTTGGCCATACCAGACAGCCTTACAAGTGAGTGAGAGGGCCCTTTCCTGCTCGTCCATTCCATCAGAGAAGGACTTTTGAAAATATCCTAGATGTTTACTCATCCTTCAGATTCAAGAGGGCTCTAGGGATGTTGGTGTCAGGGAGGAAAGAGGCAACATACCCCTGACCTCGTCCCTCCTGGATCCATGCAACAGCCTTGCCCAGCTCAAAAGCAAAGTAGCTCCCTAATGCTTGCCATGTGGGGACTTCAAAGGACCATGAACTGACAAGTCAGAGACCTGGTCCACATTCAGGTGCTGCTGCTTACAAGTTACGAGACTAAGACCAAATCATTTGCTTCTAGGCTTGAGCTTTTGTCTGGAAAGAATGAACTAAAAGAATTAATTTCTGTAAGTCCAGTAAAACAACATCCAGTCTCTACCACACCCCCTCTTTCTAAATGAGTGTCTTGAGATCAGGTTCCTTGGGAACGAATCAGATTACTGTAACTCTATCTGGTTCTGATTTCAGAGAAGGTGCCTGCATGACTGCACCTGCCCTAAGAATGAATCATGACACATGATTTCTTATCTTCAAGCAGTACTTTAAAAATTCTACGTTGTTTTCATTTTTCCCACTAAATGAGTATCTCATTTAGGCCTCCTGATCAGCCTAGTTTGGGGCACACTGCCAGAGCCCCTTAGTGTATGATTTGCTGCTAACAGGCTGGCAGACCACTGTCCATCTAGAGGCTTGCTCTGGGGCACTGAGTCCTCCTTCCTAGTCTAATGTGGTAGGTGGAGGAGGCGGGATGTCATGTCTTGGCTGAAAGGTCAGTGATGGAGGTGAGTGGGAATACCAAAGGCCAGCTCCCCTGCCTCAAACGGAATACATTTTGAGATGTAACTGATTCTGCACAGGGATTGTTACCCCATAATCAGTCTGGGTTCTTCCCTCCATTGCCAGGCTTCCCCTGGAAGTGCTTGTTTACCACATCACCAGCATCTGAAATATCAGCCAAGAGAACCTCCTCTGATAAAACAGTAGCTTAAAACAACACACAAAACAGTAGGCAGACAAGACGCAGTAGGTGTGTTGTCAAAGATACAAGTTTGCAGCTGTGTTAAGAGCTGTGTTAAGGCGTTAAGAGCTTCTTGGCCCAGAGCAAGGACTCACAGTTCCAGAGACCACCTTTTCTCCTCTGTAAAATGAAAATGATTGCACCTGCTCTGACGACTGATGCATTGCTGGGAGGATCAGATGAGGCCATGGATGGTGGAAGTGTTACAAAGCTGTCATATGCCCTACCAACACAAGGAAATAATTTTAAATCAGAAACAAAATTTTGACCTAAAACCAAAATCACTAACATTTTCAAGGAAACCTACTCAAGCAGCTGTTATATGATTTAAAAAAAAAAATGAAAGAACAGTTTGTGCCAAAGCAGTAAAGATGCCCGTTGAGATGCTTGCATCCCATATTGAAGTGTCTGGATTTGAGTCCCAATTTCACTTCTGGCACCAGCTTCCAGCTAATGTTGACCCTGGAACCGGGGGAGGAGGGACAAACATAACGGCTGAAGTAGATGAGTCCCTGCTACCCACGTGGGAGACCAAGATGGAGGTGCAGGTTCCTGGTTGCAAATTGACTCAACGTTATTGTGAACATTTGGGAAGTGAACCAGTAGATGGCAGATATCTATATCTCTATGCCTTTGTCTCTCTGCTTATCAAAGAAATAAAACAAATATTTAAAGAATGCACAGTTGCCATCTTGGCACCTGCCTGACAATTGTAGCCTTCCCTACACTCTTCACATTTCTCTCCAAATGCGTATTCTTTCACATAGTTCATCTGTGTTCCAGAAAGTAACTACACAAAATATGGTATTTGTGTCTTCATCTCAGTTACTTATAATTTCACACCCAGTTATAGAACTTTGCTGTATAGTTATAGAACTATTGCCTGCCACTGTACATTCCCCAATTATGAATGCCATGCCCTCATTTCATTAGCCCCATGTTTCTTTAATTTCAGACTACAGTGAGTCTTAAAACTTTGAGAAGGAAATAGTCGTCTTCCTGAGTTGTCAGACATGACAGTTCAAATCCTACATTTTAGATTGTGTGGGGCTGTCGTGAACTGCTGGGACAAAATCAAATAAAGGCACTAAAATGCATGGCCAAATGTTGACTTGATTAGAAATATTTGGACGTGGGGCTGGAATAGTAACATAGCATGTAAAAACTGCCACCTGCAAAGCCAGCATCCTATGTGAGCATTTCTGCTACAGCTACTTGCCAGTGGCCTGGGGAAAGCAGCAAATGACTCTCCATGCCCCTACTACTCTTGTGGGAAACCTAGAAGAAACTCTTGGTTTTGGCTTTGGCCTGGCCCAGCCCTGGTTGTTGTGGCTATCTGGAGAATAAACCAGCAGATGAAAGATTTCTCTGTTTGTCTCCAACTAACTCTGTAATAACTCTTTCAAATAAATTAATTGATTGGGTTTTTTAATGTCAATTTGGGGAAAAAAAATTGTCAATTTGTCCAAAAGACCACAACATGCATGCAAGGTGCTTTTCCAGAAAAGCCTTACAAGACTCATGATAAGATTTCACTTTTAATAAAGATCTAATTAGAGAACTCAGCATGAGTGTTCAAAGATGTGAACAGTGAGAACTTTTTGGCATAATGAGTATCTATCAAGTACTTAGGCATCAGGGATAAAAAGAAATATATCATACAAGCCTTGGTGAGGAGAGATAAATGGGAAACAGATCATCACAGTAGAGTAGGTTAAGGGCCAGGCATCCTCAAACGATGACGTTCAGTATGGGGATCCAAAAAACTTTACCCTCCATGGCAACAACACCTCATGTTTTTAATGAGGTCCTGGAAATCTCTTCAACTTCCCCTGGAGCCTTCTAGCTATTCTTCTGAATCTTGGCCTCTTTAATGTGTACTTTTCTTTTGAGATTCCTGCTGTTTCATTGCAGCCACCCCCATTTTCTGCAGCGAATACATTCCAAATTTCCCCAGAGAATCCCTGAAATCATACATAGAACTAAATCCTATCTATACAAACCTATGAATAGTGGCAGTGTAGATAGATAGATGGATGGATAGATAGATAGATAGATAGATAGATAGATAGATAGATAGATAGATAGACACACATATATGTATAGCAGGAAAAAGGAGTGATTTACATTCTAGACAAGACACAGCAGGAAGGCACAACATTTTCAACATGCTACTTAGAAAAGCATACAACATGAAGCTTACTGATGTCTAGAATTTTCCATTTAATATTTTAAAAAAATGCAACTGACTACAGATGCTTAAAATTCTGGAAACAGAATTATGGATGAGATGGTCTACTGTAATTTGCTCGTACACACGTTTGTCGTGTACCTAATTCTGCCAGGTCCTGTTCTAGGTGCTGCTAACTCTGCATAGAACCTGAGAGCCCCACCCACAGCTGTGTGGTTGTTGAGCTTACATTCTAGTGGTAAGAAAGAAAAGCAGCTTGGAAGTAGGTAAGAACAGAATTGCAGACAGGATAGCTGCCATGGAGGAAACAGACAGTAATGTGATGCAAGGAGCTGTTTTTGACCAGCTGGCCAGAGAAAGTTCCTCACGTATAAGACATCTGAGGGGAGGCAGCAGGGATAGTTCCAGACGCTGGGATCCTTCCGCTCATATGGGAGCCCTGCATTGAGTTCCCAGATCCCATCTCAGGACCCAGCCGAATTCAAGCTGCTACAGATATGTATTGAAGAGCTCTGCCACTGCCTCTCTCTGTGTCTGTCTCCCTCTCCTTCTCTAACAAATGAAAGCAAAATACATACATATATATAATGTGAAAGAAAATGAGCCATTTGAGCTGAGATGTGAAAAAAAAGAGAGAGTATGTCCTGGGCAATGGAAATATCCAAAAGGCCTTTGGGAAGAATTCTGTGTAATCAAGTGACCAAAAGGAGGCCAAGGTTGCTGGCACAAGTGAACAAGGAGCAGGGTGCCCAAGGCTGAGGTTGTGAGAAGGCAGAGGTCATCATGGGGGTCATGGGAAGAAACTAGTTTTCACCGTCAGTGCTGGGTAGCATTTGAAAGTAAAACCATACTTAAGGACACAGACACATGCACAGACTTGGAAAGAAATCTGAAATTAGAGCCCATGGCCGAGAAAGTGCCACCTTCCCTCGTGATCCGCCACCAGCCCTCACCTGGATGGCTGCAGTTTTGCTTCTGTTACCTCACTGCTATCGTCCTTATCCTCTACAATTTACTCTCAATGATTTTTTTAGGATTTATTTTTGGGCCCAGCATGAAAGCCCAGTGACTAAATCCTTGCTTTGCATCCACTGGGATCCCATATGGACTCCAGTTTGTGTCCCAGCTGCTCCACCTCCCATCCAACTCCCTACTTAGGACATGGGTAAGCAATAGAAGGTGGTCCAAAGCCTTGGACCCTGCACTTGCGTGCGATGCCTGGAAGAGGATCCTGGCTCATGGCTTTAGATTGACTCAGCTCCTCCAGCTGTTGTGACCACTTAGAGAGTGAGCCAGCAGAGAGATCTTTCTGTCTCTCCTTCTCTCTGTGAATTTGCCTTTCCAATAAAAATAAGTAAATCTCAAAAATAACATCTATTTTTGCCTTCTCTCTGTCTCTTTCTTTCCACATATGTATATATATACACATACATACACACATATGTCATATATGTATATGTCATATATGTGTGTACATATATGTATATCTTATATATTTCTCTGGCATGTGCACATATATACAGAGAAATATATACATGTATGTATTTATATATAAACAGAGAGAGAGATGGAGACATGTGTGTATTCATTGAGAGAAAGATAGATAGAGATTGAAAAGGAAACAGTGATTCTAATCACTCCGCAAATGGCTGCAACAGCCATATCCGGGCATGGCCAAAGTCAAGAGTCAGGAACTTCCTTCTGGTCTCCCACATGGGTGCAGGGCCCCAAGCACTTCAGCCATCCTCTGTTGCTTTCCGAAGAGCATTAGCAAGGAGCTGGATCAGAAGTGAAACTACCAAGTCTTGAATCAGCACCTATACGGAACAGCAACGTCATAACCCTCTCTGTCACAATGCTCTCCTCACGAATTCTTTGTAAAGTTGAATGAAATCATGAGATGTTTTGCCCCAAATGCTGCCTTGTGTCATTGAGAGTTAAAGCTGGAATCTTACACAGCCTGCCAAAGCCCCATATGGTCTGGCTCAGCTCCCTATAACCCTCCCTTCCCCATCTGTGCTGCCATACAGCTTCCATGCTGGCCCCCAAACACACAGGAATGCTCTTATCGCAGGGTTTTGCATTGTTATCTCCCCTGCCTTGATTGCTTTTTTCCAGCATAGCCCAATGACCAACTTCACCATTTTTAAAAGGTCCATTAGGGTTGTCATCTCCATAAACACCCTAGTCCTCTGCATGCCGGCTGATTTCCACACCACAGTCCTGACACTCCCAGCCCCTTGCCCAGAACACTAATCACCTCCTAACACAACCTATAACTAATTTGTTCACCTAATCTATCTATTACTTCTTGCTTGTGCCTCTTTGTGAGTCTAGAATGTACATCAGATGACAGAGGTTTCTGTGGCAAGTCCTAAGAACCATCCGCATGCCTTAGGATATCCCACCTTACAGATCTGGTATGAGGTGTGCTTCTCTGACTCTTGACTTCCAACACTGTTCAACTCTTAAACCAAAGTGACCCAAGGGAATAGCTGTCATTATGGGCATGGTCTCCCAGAGCCAAAACCATCATTTTCATTCCCTCCTCCTCCTGGGAAAACAGCATCTTGCACATTTTGAAGATAGGATAGTCCGTTGAGCTCAGGCCTGAGTGATGAGTTTGAGTAACGTTCCTCTGGGAGCCATCAAAGTCATAGACTGAGGTCAAAAAACAAACTTCATGTGAGCTGCTGAGAGTCAGTGACATTAGTAAGGCAGCGTGACATGGCTTATTCTGAGCCTTGTCTGCATAGCTAATGCATCATAGGAACTTGCAACAATGGCAGGTCTACAGTATCTGTTCATTGAGTAAATTCCTCTTTCTGTCTTCTTAAAATTTTCACAGCATGTTCAACTTAAATATATGAAACTGTCACAAGTAATTGGTACAGGGTTCACTTTGCAGATGTCCCATGATTTACCTGATTGGCCATCAGTTTCGAGGAATTTCTATTTGAGCAAGTTTTTCTTTGTGCACCAGAGGAAAAGCCACTGTGTCTGCATTATGCTGTTTTGCAATCAAGTTGCAGAAGCAGAAACACATACATCATGTGTGCACCACTGTGTGGCGGTGAGTGACACATCCTTAAGCCATCTGGGAGCTTGAGCTGGGCTCATGGCTGGTTAGAGAAAGCAACGGAGGCTACCTGAGCTGAGCCTTAAGAATTAGAGAATACTCCTGCCAGGAGGAACAACACTCAATCCTACATTAGTTGGGACAGACTTAGAACTAATAAAAGAAAATATATGCCTCTCTAGTTCAAGGCCAGACCAGAAAACTAGACTTTCCTTGACTAAAAAGGCTGGTTTTCTAGGTGCCAGTCCTACAACTTTTGACAACCAATTAACATCTCCATACCTTATTTTCCTCATTGTAAATGACATTCATGATAGTATCTACCTCGCAATGTGTATTGCAAACAGTGTTTAGAATAGCTCCAAGAAGATGGTGAATGCCCATTTGCAAAGATTCACTCATTTGCAAAATATTCATTGGGAAAAGCTCAGATTTTGCTAGGTCCTGAATCTGAAATGAAGCAGCCTATGGTTTCACTCCACAGGAAAAGATATTTTTTTGCTAGTAGCTCAGAGGTTTTGATCAGAAGGCTGACTCTGAGAAAGTTCTTGGGGACTGAACGTAGGAGACTCTAAAGGAAAAGCCACTGTTTGGAAGAAGGTGTCCAACTCACTTGATGAGCAGATTTAGGGACACACCACAGTAATAGCTGAAGAAGAGACATGGAGGGAACTTAAACTTACCCACTGGCCACCTGGGAAAGAAAAGATGGAAGCAAAACTGACCCAGAAGTTTCTGGATGAAGCCAGACAAAATTGACATAAACAATAACACAGAAACATGGTGAAGACCAGAGGGAAGCAGACTTTAAAGTGAAGTTGACAAATTCTATTTTAGACACTGGCGTATCAAGGTCAAGCTATTGAGAAGGAAATTAGATACGATACTCTGACGCTTAACTACTTAATGGTAATGCTCAAATGTCACTCAGAAAACTTTTCCCAAACGGCTTATCTGAAATTCTTTCCTTCCCCTTTCGCACCAACTCAGCAACCTAACTCATCTGCTACTTTCCACTTCATGACAGAATATGATGTTATATATATTTATTTGCAAACTGTTTATTCTGTTCCACTGACTTCCTAACGTAAGCTCAGTAAGAGGAAGAATTTTTCTTTCTTACTGCTGTGCCGTCAAAGCCGAGGACAATGTCTGGCTCTGCATGGGCTGTCAAGGACTACTTTGTGGAATAAGCACATTTTTATCAGAAGCACCTGTCATCAGTCACAAACTCATACCAAAAAGTAAGGTTCACTTCATCCCGTGCAAAGACTTCTAGCATTTTATTAGGAATCAACAAACGAGGAGAACCAGGAGAAGGAAAATGATGAGGGGAAGGAAGAGGAATGAAGGTTCCTGGGGTTCTTCTATGTTAGAACACAGAGTTGTGTGAGTTCGAATTAGGGCAGAGGGATTAATGGAACAGAGTCGGCACTAGTTTTGAATCCATGGGAGCGTTTTGTGTAAGCGAAGGTGTCAATCAGTGGAGGAAAGATGCACAAAGTCACTTTAAATGTTCACAAATTTTGTTACAAGGACGATTGAAATGTGTACATAGTAGGGTTCTTTCAAAAATCCATAGAAAATGAGTACAATGAAAAGCTATAGATTTATATTTTTACAGCAAGGTACATTTAATCCTTTAATTATATTATTCAACAAACCTTTTGAAGCACCCTCAGATTCTTCAGTCAACAATGAGGAAAATTTGGCTGATCATGTGGGAGAAGCCATACCTAGAACTATTTCCTCCAACATTGCCACCAAAATGAGCGAATTAGGTTTTTGTGTAGAAAGTTAAAAAAAAATCAATAGGGGAAAATAAATAAGCCATGAAACTCCTGGAAAAAAAAACCTATATATATATACATAGTTAGAAAGCAGTCGTGCATGGGGAATGCCTTTCTAAAAACTGGCACTGAAATCCATACACTGATTAGTGCTTGCTGCAGCCTTAGCTCCCAGGATGGAGTCTGACTCTGCAGGGCTCAAGAAGCACTCACACGACCTTCATAAAATAGTAAATGAATTGATCTCACGAAGGGAAGGGCAGTTGGCCTAGAGGTTAAGATGCTGGCATTCCATACGAGGGTGCATGGATTCAATTCGCAGCTCCTGCTCCTCACCCCAGCTTGCTATGAGTGAAGATCCTGGGAGGCAGTGATGATGGCTCACGTGACTGGATTCCTGCCACCCCCAGGGGAAGCTGGACTGAGTTCCCAGCTTTGTTTCTGGCCTAGTCAAATAACTCTTGTGGGAATTTAGGCACTAAACCAGAAAATGTGAGCTCTTTCTCGCTGTCTGTCTCATGCAGGCTCTTAAATGACTATGTGTAGGTATATATATACATATGTATATTTAATTGGACTTCACAAATATTAAAAATAATCACATACATACAGATATGCAGTTGTCCATGACCCAAGTCAAAAGAGTGAAAAGAAATTTAGAATTTGGAACATCACATCTAATCTCTTTACTATCTAGCAAAGCTATTATAAGTAAAAAGTAGATGTGTGGAGGACCAGCATGGTAACCTAGTGAATAAACCCTTGGCTTGCAAGTGCCAGGATCCCATATGGGCACCAGTTCATATCCCAGCTGCTCTTCTCCTCATACAACTCCCTACTTGTGGCCTGGGAAAGCAGTCGAGGACGGCTTAAAACCTTGGAACCCTACACCCATGTGGAGATCCAGAATCTCCTGGCTCCTGGCTTCAGCTCAGCTCAGCTCTGGCTGTTGTAGCTACTTGAGAAGTGAAACCGCAGATGGAACATCTTTGTCTCTTCTTCACTCTGTAAATCTGACTTGCAAATAAAAATAAATCAATCTTTTTAAAAAGAGTATTTTTTAGGGCCCGGCGCAGTGGTGCAGTGGTTAAGGTCCTCGCCTTGCACGCCCAGGATCCCATATGGGCGCCGGTTCTATCCCCGGCAGCCCCGCTTCCCTTCCAGCTCCCTGCCTGTGGCCCCGGGAAAGCAGTCCAGGACGGCCCAAAGCTTTGGGACCCTGCACCCGCGTGGGAGACCTGGAAGAGGCTCCTGGCTTCGGATCGGCATAGTATCAACTGTTGCGCTCACTTAGGGAGTGAATCATCGGATGGGAAATCTTCCTCTCTGTCTCTCCTCTCTGTATATCTGCCTTTCCAATAAAAAAAAATAATAAAAATAAATCTTTTTAAAAAATTTTAAAAAACAGTATTTTTTAAAAATTAGTAATTCACCGGAAATGAGAAATTCACAGGAAAATAAACACAAATGCTTAAGAAACATGAAAGAAGCAACCTCACTCAAAATTGTTTAAAATCAGTTAAAATCATGAGATAACAGTGGCAACCAGTTCAGAACCTGACAATGAGCACTCAAGGCCAGGGGCTGTGGACAAAAAACAAAACTTCTCACAGTTTTAGGGGTACGAATCTGTATGACCCTTTTCCATGTTCATTTGGTAGTAACATTTGGCCAAGTGTTTGCAGTTCTGAGATATGAAGCTTATTTCTTAAGAATCTGCTTATGTCAGTGCACCATGATATGAGGAAACATATTGACAAGCTGCTGTAGGTCAGAAATTTCTAAACATAAAACACAATTCCCTCCCTAAAAAATTGTGGACACTCTGGACTATATTTCAATTGTTAATTGGAGGTCTGTGTAGGCTAACAGAGAGATGTTTTCAATATACTGATAAATAAAAAAAAAAAAAAAAAACAGAAGTGGCTGAACATAGAAACAGCGTAACTCCAAAAAGATATGTGTAAAAGTCTTGTGACTCCGCAGTATAAGCATTCAGAATGCCATGTGAGCAACTGTTAGTCAGAGCGACACGTGGGCGTGTGACTGGGGGCAAGGCAATCCTTTTCATTTTCTATTGATACTCTGTCAATATTGGAAACTCTGTATGCCATACAGGATTACATTTAGAATTTCATTAAAGAAGAAATGAGTCCTTAATAGTTCAGTCATACTGTCTTTTTGACCCTCCCTTAAAAAGTATTTGCTTAAGCCCAGCATGGTGGCCTAGCAACTAAAGTCCTCACCTTAAACACACCTGGGATCCAATATGGGCACCGGTTCTAATCCCCACAGCCCCACTTCCCATCCAACTGCCTACTTGTGCGCTGGGAAAGCAGTCGACGACGGCCCAAAACCTTGGGACCCTGCACCCATGAGGGAGATCTGGATGAAGTTCCTGGCTCCTGTCCTCGGATCGGCTCAGTTCTGGTCGTTGCAGTCACTTGGGGAGTGAATCATCATATGGAAAATCTTCCTCTCTGTCTCTCCTCCTCTCTATATATAGGACTTTGCAAATAAATAAATAAATCTTTTTTAAAAAAGTATTCACTTGATTATTCTTGAGACTAAGATAGTAAGTGCCAAGCTGATCCAATACATCCACTGTCTGGAACTTTAGAAAATTTTCAGAATCTTTTAAACCGCTGCAAGATTCTCTGTCAATTTTTATTAGAGAGGAGTAAAGTCTTGCTTTTATATCACCAAAAATCATCAAAACATCACCAGCGACAACCTGCAATGCTACCAGAATTCATTTGCCTTCAAATGGCCAACTTTCCTTCTCAGTTAATTACAACATTTCTGGGGGAACTAGGAAGAAGGGCGAGCCACCAGGCTCAGTAGAGTCAATCCACTGGAGGCCAGATGCTGCCAGCCAGCTGCCAGCCAGCTGCCACACCAGCACATTTATAGGTGTGTGTACGTGTGCACAGTGAGAGAGCATGGTTCTAAACCAGCACATGCATTTCATCAAGAATTTGGTTGAAATAAGAAATACTCTATGAATTATTTATATTTCTGCCTTGTTTCAAAAGAATTTAAGGCAAGGATATCAAATTTTAAAAACCCCCAAAGTGCGAGATTGTTTTTCATCAAATATAAATGTACGTATAGTTCTGCTTTAAAGTCTAAGACAACACTAACATGTTTTTTAAGCCTTGGAATCACTGTTGTTATGATTGATTTTGTCCAAGGATTTAGAAGAGATGTTGTTAGAAAATTTAGCATATCCTATCAATTACAATTTTCTTTTGAATTTTTGCAGTAGCTACCACATAAGTGACATTTTAAATAATAAACTGTTCCAATTTTTAAATGCTTAAAAATTGCAAACCAGGGCTCAGCACAGTGGCCTAGTGGCTAAATTCTCACCTTGCATGCACCAGGATCGCATACAGGAGCCAGTTCGTGTTCCAACTGCTCCACTTCCCATCCAGCCTGGGAGAGCAATAGAGGATGGCCCAAATCCATAGGACCCTGCACTTATGTGGGAGACTCAGAAGAATATCCAGACTCCTGGCTTTGGATTGGCTCAGCTCCAGCCATTGCAGCTACTTGGAGAGTGACCCTGTGGATGAAAGATCTTGCTCTCTATCTCTCCTTTCTCTGTAAATCTTCCATCCCAATAAAAATATATAAATCTTAAAAAAAAAAAACAAAACATGGGTTCTGCATTCATGGGTTCATCCAACCATAAATTGGAAATATCTGAAAAGCAAACTTGCTCCTTTACAAACACATACCAACATATAATGTTCTTGGAATTATTCCCTATGCAAGACAATAGAACAACTAATTCACATAGCATTTCCTTGTATGATGTATCATAAATAACTCAGAAATTTTTGAAAGTGTGCAGGAGGATGTGCATAGTAATATGCCAAGACAATGCCATTTTATATAAAAGATTGAGCAGCCATGGACTGGCGTAGCTTCCCTTGTGTGGCTGTAAGTTTATCCTTTACTGTTGCTGCAAGAGTGGAGGAGAGTGACCACGTACTGGGTTTCTCTTGGCACTTGGAACCTATTATTCATTTAGCCTTCACAGCAACAGCATTAAATAGTCTTGATTATTATCCACATTTTTAATTTGCAATCCGTGACTTAGAAATGTTTAATGTTTCACAGCTGTTGAATGGCAGAGCTCATTTTTGAGCTGGGGACTATAGATGTCCAAAGCCCATGTGACAGGCCAGGGTCAAACTAGAGGGCAAACTAGGCAGCCCACTGCTTCGAGGTGCCAATCTATGAAAAGTACATGGTATTATTACTGGAATAAATGAAGAATGGATTGCTAAATCCATCAGGTTTCTGCACATAAATTTTCACGTAGTCATGCATTGATTGGCTTGCTAACACAAACAGGAGCAGCTACAAATGGAAATAACATAATCAGTAGCACCAGTACTGCTGCCCAGGCGAATATTTTTATGAAAAGTGCTGCAAGTTACACAGTGCCATGAGATAACGCACAAATCAAACGACAATCATCTCAAGCTCATCATGAAGTCACAATAAGCTAACATTCTAAACTCAAAAAGCAACTGACCCAGGAATGAATAGCCAAAACTTACTGCTTTTTTTCTATTCAAATTCTTTAGCTCATTTTTATTGGAAAGGCAGTTTTAAAGAGATAAAGAGAGAGAAAGATCTTCTGTTGGCAGGTTCACTCCCCAAGTGGTCACAGCAGCTGTTGCTGAACTGATCCAAAGTCAGGAGCCAGGAGCTTCTTCCAGGTCTCCCACACGGGTGCAGGATCCCAAGGCTTTGGGCCGTCCTCGACTGCTTTCCCAGCCCACAAGTAGGGAGTTGGATGGGAAGTGGAGTAGGCAGGATTCGAACTGGCTTTCATATGGGATCCTGGTGTGTACAAGGCAAAGATTTAGCCACTGAACTATCGCACCAGGCCCTATTTATTTTTATTTATTTGAAAGGCAGAGCAAAGAGAGAGTTATCCCATCCACTGAGCAACTCTACAAATGTCTATGACAGCTCAGGGCAGGCAACCAACAGCAATCAAGAACACCACCCAGGCCTCCTACATGAGTGAATATTTTTGTGAAAGGACTCAGTCCATGGAGCATCACCTGCTCCCTGCAATAGCAGAAAGCTGTTAGCTCACAGGATCCATCCTGCCTTTTGGCTTTACCTTATTTGAAGGAGTGCAGCTCAGACTCTCTGCCACCACAGAGTCTTCTGTCCTTTTCCACACGATGACACACAAAAGAGTTGGTGTATGTGTGGCTGACACAGGATTCAGACAAACTGGTGGAACTGAGGCCAATGGACATGGAGACTGACCACCACAGACCCAACACATGGCTTACTGGTCAGCCTATTGCCCAAGAATTCCTACCATAAAAAACACTGTGGCTTCTGTGATGGTGATCAGGGCCTACTTGAGTACAAAAGCAGGACATATATGAAATGTGCTCCATGCTAGATGGAAAAAGAAATCTGAAGTGTAAAATGATCACATACGTTTCTTGGAGGGAAAAAAAAAGTGCATTCTCCCCTCTTCCTTGCCGACACATGAGTAAACATATAAACATGT
This sequence comes from Ochotona curzoniae, assembly GCF_017591425.1. Lineage (NCBI taxonomy): Eukaryota > Metazoa > Chordata > Mammalia > Lagomorpha > Ochotonidae > Ochotona > Ochotona curzoniae. Next base: position 6,169,396 of record NW_024466218.1, read on the forward strand.
AAATGTCCCTGTCCGAGCTGACCAGGCAGCCCTCCCAGCCCTGTGTGTGGGACATGTGCAAACAGACCTGAGCAGAGGCAGTATGTCCTTGTTTGGGTACCAGTCCTCTAGCCAGATGGGTCATTGAGAACAAATGTACACTATATGTATCCAAGACCTTGTTAGAGCTATTAATGGAGACTTAGAAGAAAAGAGATGCTTCTGAAAACAGCCGTAAACTAATTCACAAGTAGTTTTTAGTAGTTACGCTAACTGGGTAATAGAGAACGGTAAATGACATGGATTTTGATTTTTAAGTTATAAGTTCAATAAATACTATGTAACTTGTATTTACTACAGCAAACGTCTCAACTCCGATTCTAGTTTCTTAGATTAAATGCTGTTTTTTTAAGTGGGACTTTGCTGCTGAGGCTACAGTGTTTAGGATATTTAATCAGTTTTCCTTTCTTGCCTAAGGGTATGAAAAGTAAAAGACACTCAGTTTATTGAGCACTTACTGTATGCCAGGCACCATGCCAAGCATACCTATGTTATCTCATTTAGCTTTTATGAAAACCCCACAAGCAGAAATGATTCTGATCATCACCATTCTAGAAGAAGGTTTTAAGGGTTTGAGACAGTAAGTGGCCCAGAATTCCATGGGTGGTTGGCTCATTGATAGAACTACTCCTGTGACCCACATGCTTTCTAGGCTTGTGTTGCAAATCACCATCTTCTACTGCTTGAAATTGTAATAGAGGTTTATATTTTGAGAGTTACGTAGGAATCCTTTCATATGTTTAATCCTCTTGAAGAATATAAGCTTGACTCTGGGTTGTCCCTCACTGCAGGAGTCTGAAGATTTTCCATTCGGACAGATGGGGGAGCTTGTACGCAGCTAATCTGTTCATTCTGTGTGCTTAAAAACAGGCTCACCTGCTCAATACTGAGCACCAGGGTTAGCTTTTGCAACTAGTCCTGGCGACAGCTTAGCAGGATATGAAGTTGCAGGCATCTCATAGACATCTCTGGGCATTTTATCCAGCCGTGTCTGCCTTTTCTGTCTTCAGCCACCTTCCTCCTCAGTCTGGCCTGGGTTTTCACAGCCCAACCACAGAACTCTCTTTGAATCCTTCCACATTCACATTACCTGCTAGGGAAATGCCTTTTCTTTGCAATTTTTTTTTTAATTTATTGATATTAACTGAACAGATTTCATGTAATTTTTAATACAGATTAAGGATCATTAGTATACTTCCCATCCTATCCTTCCTGCCCACGTTCCCTAACCCAGCCTTCTCCTTTTTTTTTTCTAACTTTCACAATGGCATACTTTCATTTTACTTTGCAGATACAAGTGTAACACTTCATTGGATAAAGCTATCAACACAAAGCAAGTAGAATCTAAACAAAATAAAAATAAACCTTTTAAAAAAAAGCCTCAGGCATATAGACAACGGCTGTGAACAATAACCAGTGCTAGCACCTTGACATCACGTTCTGCACCATGGGAGGACTGCAAAACACCTCAACATCCTGATGCTCCTGCACCTGTTAAGAGTGATTCCAAACTTGCACTGCACTTTAAATCCTCACCCTTCCCATTTCAGCAAGCTCCTTGCTGTAGGCTTTGGAGGAAGTCCCAGCCTCAGGAATCCCATCTGAGTTTTAGGTATGCTCATTGCTAGTGGATGTTTGTTTTCCTAAATGATGACTTCTAATTTTTGCTGTCTAAAATTTAGAATCCCCCCCTTTTTTTTTTTTTACCTCTCTTTCTTTTGTTTTTTACACTGAATTTTTTTTTTTTTAGAAAATAAGTGACTTTAAAGTCATTTTTTCCTGTATTTTTTAAATCAGTTTCCTATACAGCTTCATTTGTCTCTGCTAAATTTTAGGATTTAACTTTTCACTTAATGTTATAGTTTGCATATGTGAAATATTTCCATGGCTTAAAAGTTGCAACTCTATAGAAAGGGATCTTCTTAGATGGATACTCCCAAATACAGCCATTGTATTAGCTCTAATACTCCCTTCCCTGTAGAACCAGCTCATTCGTTTCTGGCTTATTCTTTTTATTTTTGGACATATAAATTCAGGTTGAGCAACCATAGCACAAAAATCTGAACTCTGCAGTGCTCAAAAATCTGAAGCCTTCAGAGAAATATCATGATGTTGCAAGTGAAAATTCCATATAATTAGCTTTGTTTTATGCATAGATGTATCTTTAAAGTATTGCATAAACTGAGGTGAGTCTTTGGCTCATTGCTTACGATGTTTACATGCTAGGGTCAGCATTGTGACACAGTTGGTTGAACATCCCATGTCACAGTCCTGGTTGTAGTCCTAGGGAAGATTCTTTCTCTCTCTCTCTAGCTGTTTGTGTCCCACATTGGAATTCCTGGGTTCAAGTCCCAGCAGACCTCCTTGACACTCATGTGGTTGAGTTTCTGCCACCCACCCACATCAGAGATCTGGATTGTGTCCCTGAGTCCTAGATCCCAGCTTCTGACTCAACCCAGACCAGCTGTTACAGACTTAGGGGAGTGAATCAACAGATAGGGTTTCACTCACCCACTCACTTTGTTTATCTATCCATCTGTCTATCATGCTTCTATCTGCCCATTGACCTATTTGTATCTCTCTATCCCTCAAATAGATCTTTTGATTTAAAACTAGCAAGTAAGCATACTGTAGAAAATTACCTTCAGCCTGTGCACAGAAAGCCTATATGAAACTTATATGAGTGTCATGTTTTAATAGGGTCCAATCTCTAAGATATCTTATTATGTATAGGCAATTATTCCAAAGTGTAAAATTTAAAATATTTTTAGTCCCAAACGTTTTGTATAAGGGATACTCAATCTGTGTAACTAAATAAACAAACACATATCTCTACTTCAGAGAAGTACATCTTATATATTTTGAAAATAACTAAACAGTCCGCCATTAAATGGTTATACTGATGTTTATTTCTAATGAATTATTTCTAATTTTTTTCTTCTTACATATAATGCTGTAATAAATATCCACATGCCTATATTTTTTATGTTTTGGAGATGTATATTCATGATCAAACAGAAGTGTGTGTTAAAAGGAATCAGTAGGAAAATTCATATTTGTCATATTAGACACTGACAAATTCTCTTCCTGAACTATAGACAACGTAAGATGGAGTTTCTTCCTACGTCTTGACTTCCTTGATTCAGTGCAACCACATCCTTCTTCAACTTAGTGTACCTCCTCTCTGTCTTCATGAGCTCCTCTTGCTGTTATCACACCCCCTCCCTACTTGGTTTCACCATATCCATTGTCCCTAAGTTGGGTTGTCACGCAGTTCCCTGGAGCTTCAGGAATCTACACTCATCATGAGCTCATAATAATACCGTGCAAGGTAACACTCAAGTGTGATCATGTAGTCATCTGCCCACTTAACCTTTCCATCCTTACAAGCCCTTAGATGTAGGTATGGAAACCATAGACAGAAAGAAACTCACTCCCTATCCCTCTTAACCGTGCTTCTCAGATGACACCACCACCTGATGGCGGTGCCGATTTTACCCTTTTACTTACTCTTTAAGCACCCAGTTTGCCTTCTGCATATTTCTGAAATGGATACCTCTTCTTCTGATACCTCGCCTCTCACAGGATTTCCTCACTTCTTAAAAAAAATAAATAAATAATAACAACAACAACAGAAAAAAACCTTTTAGCCTGTCCCTTCTGAACATCTTCACAACTCCACAGCCACTAGGAGACTTCTGTAGAGATTTCTAAGCTCTGTATTGTTCACTGTAAAGAACATTGCATTTGCTTTTTATAATCACTATTGAATAGCTAATCAATAAAACTGATCTAAATTGCATGCATGCTCCAGGGTGCGTGAAAGAAACCGTAGGTAGCAAATTAAAATGAGAAGTGATGTTCACAGACTGCCTTCTCAAATGGACCCTTGCCGGGATTTGCACTGTTACAAACACAGCACAACACACCTGGTTATTCAAACAAGAACCACTGTCATTCTAATTGTTTTTTAGACAGCAACTACTTCCTAACAAAAGAAAAATAAAACTCTCTCTGAGCAGTGAATTGAACCACTCAAGAAGAAAGAATTTTCCACTTGTGTAAGATTATGATGAGGAGTTCAAACTACTGAAAATGATTGACTGTTATTTGGTTACCAGAGAAAGCTGGATTGAGTGAGACAGGGACAGGTGATGAATCATGCTCTTCAATTCTTATGTGTATCTTGTGTGTGTGATTAAAGGTAAAGAGAATTACAGTAACACATGCAGTCTAACACTATGTCTGATAAATATTATTTGCCTGTATAGAAACACCATAAAGGTTTATGTTCTCTGCTCTTTTGAAGGAAAAAAAAAGAATGGATGATTTTAAAACAAAACAAAAAAAAAAATAACATAGCAACTCATGTATAAAATGGCTTAGAGTTTAAGTTACTTGCTCAAATTATTGCTTGCATAGCAACAATAAAATCTGACCAGAAGAGTACATTTTCCAAATAGAAGAGGAAAAATTACCCAGTCTCCATACTGAAACAAAACATTCAACACATTTACTGTTAAGGTTAAAACAAAAATAAGCTTCAAAAAACAAAATCCTATTTTAACAAAAAACAAGAAGCTATGAATCAATTATAATTCCAGTAAATATTAAATGATTTCCCCTAATTAATTTAAGTGATATAAAATAAATAATAATCTGATTAAAGAATTCTCTATGGTATAATCATAGATCACATTCAGCTTTGTATTTCTATCCATGACTGAGTGTTTTAAAAAATAAGAGCTGAAAAACTAATGGATCACCACCACAGAGTCAATTTTATGTTCTTTCACTTGACCCCCCAAAACAGCTCTTGAAATCTAAAGGGAGTTAAAACTGGAAAAAGATCTCAAGTGCCAAAAAAATAAGAAAAAATATGTGGGAGGGTGAGAACCATGGTTCAACTCTCAACTGTTGGAATTATAAGGGAAAATGATGCTACATGGAGTCACCTACAAGCTACATCTTTTTATTTGATCTTTGCTATGTCATAGAGTCAGTTGCTCACTGAGCACACAAGAGGGTCTTTCAAAAATTCAATGAATGGGCTGGCACTGTGGAATATCAGATTGGGCCTCTGCTTGTGACACTAGCATCCCATATGGGCACCAGTTTTATTCCAAGTTGTTCCACTTCTGATCCAGCTCCCTGCTAATGAGCCTGGGAAAGCTATAGAAGATGGACCAAGTGCTTGGATACCTGTGCCCAAGTGGGCACCTGTATCCCAAAAACGCTCTGGGTTCCTGGCTTTGGCCTGCTCAGCCTCAGTCAATTTGACCTTTTGGAAAATAAACCAACAGATGAAAGAATCTAAGTGTTTATCCTCTCTCTCTCTCTCTTTCTCTCTCTGTAATTATGCCTATCAAATTAATAAAAAGCAACTCTTTTTTAAAAATCATAAAAAATGCGTATTACAAAACCAATGTACAAATTATTTCAAAAATGTTTGTATCAAAACTCGTCCCACTAAATTCTTCTGTGAACTTTTTTGAAGTCTCTCTTCCTAAAGGCGAGCCACTGAGAAGGCACAGCTTTCAATTTTCCATCTGTAGACTCTGACCCGACATAATCTCTGGAGGTTAGAGGAGCTCAGAGCCTGATTAACAATCGCACAGTCCGCCCAGCTAGTTCTAGCCTTAAGGAAGTAGCATCATTTTCCCTTATAATTCCAACAGTTGAGAGTTGAACCATGGTTCTCACCCTCTCTCCTTCTCTCTGTAAATCTGTCTTTCCAATAAAAATCAATCTATTTTTAAAAAGACCAGAATTTGGATTAAGATGTGCACATCCATAGTATAAAATAAATCCAAGGTTCTAAGCAACAGAGTTGTCATTTGTTTAGCTCAGCAGTGGACGCTGCAGCCCTTTGGGGAGTGAACTAGCAGATGGAAAATCGTTCTCTTTTCCTCTGTATTTCCTTCTTTGTAACTCTGCATTTCAAATAAATTTTGTGCACTAGCACCATAATTTTGTTTCCTGCTTCCCTACTAAAGTCTCTTATGAGTTCCAATAGTCTCATTCTCTTCAGAGTCAAAGGATTTAGCAACTCTAAGCATATTTAGTATGCAGAATCACATCTTTATGCACTAAAGCAAAAATCAAAAGTCAGGTAATTAATTCTTCAAAGCTCATACAGACTGACTAGGGGAAGAATCCACACTAGAGAAAACAAAGTGGCCCCATCACCGGTTCTACTACATCCAGGTGTAAGAAACCTGTACAACCAGCTAAGTATGTATTTTGTTAATAAATGTCTTACAGCTCCGTGACTAGATGCTATTTTGTTGGTAAGTTAGCTAATTACTCCCTCTACATTAATTCTGTACCTCCAGAGCACCTAGCATATTACTTTATCCAGAATAGGCCCTCATGAAAACACTACTGTTGAATAAAATGAACAAATTCCCCTAAAGTCAGAGCAGTTCCAGGTTGAGTCCATTTGAAAAGCCTCATCCATGGCTGGTCAAAGTTAATCTATCTCCTTCTTTACCGAACCAGGACTTCTATTCCTACATTTACAATTTGAAGGGCAGTTTTAAGCTATTTCAGAGACATAAATAGACATTGAAAAGTCCAAATCTCTGAGTCACTTCATAAATATCTGCATTGGTTTAGCCTTGCAGAGCTGGAGTCTAAATCTGGAAACCAACCCAGGTCTCCCAGTGGATGGGAAGGACCCCCCAACTGAGCCATCACCTTCCAACATCTAAGTTCACAGACGTTCTACAGCAGGAGTGAAGCTGGCTCACTCTGTCTGAAAGCCACTTAACTCCAGCAGGAGCTGGGCATCCTAAACACTACACCTGTCTCTAATCAATGCTTTGTATTGTTCCATGCTACTTATTTAAGGTGTAAAAATTAAATGCCCAAATACATTTATAGACAGGGAAAAGAAGCCAGCACCAGCGCAACCTGCTCTTGAGCTGAATTACTTCCTGTGACTCTATATTGTTAACTGAGACTGTTGGCAGTTATTGAGCCATCACTGTCCCCCTTCACATACTTTCTGAAAACAATAATCAGCAATCTAATTTTTCACTTCACGGCCATAAAATGTACCAAGATACCCTTCTGCCTCTCTTTCACACACCTGTGCATGTTTATACTTATTTATTTGTCTACAGGTTTATACATAGATATGTATACTCACAAGACACAGCACTTACTATTATATATTGCCTTTAATGAAACAGAAAACTGTTTCTTCAGGTGAAAGTTCTCTGATAGTGATAAGAAGTCATTCATTATCACAATGATGATCATTGTTATTACTATTGCCATTATTATTTAATGTCCCTATTTGATGCCTCATTTCTTTCTGCAGTAAACTTGTAAACACTGAATATAGATTTTAAAAATAAGAGATCAAGAGAGAAACTGCAAATGACACCTTAAAAAAAAGACCTGTTTCAAGATAGTTCTCAGAAGGGAATAAAAAGAAATTGATGGCTCTCTTTGGGACAAAAGTGGCGAGATACACTTTATGTATTAGTACATGGTCTTCTTGGCCATCTGTCACAGAAACAGACTGCCTTCCACCAACAGTTTACATCAAACTCATTTTCTAGACAAAGAAACTGAGGCTTGACAGCGAATGAAGTATCGTATCTGGGAGGATATCCTGAGCTCGCGTAATTCACTTTGCCCCTGGCTTCCTGCACTCCTCATCCTTTTTCTTCTCAGTATTTCAGGGCATTGTTCCTTCAGTTTGCACTAAGTTGGTTGGAGGTAGGCACCATAGGTTTGATTGATACAGCAATTTGCATCTCAAGGCATCGCTCGATAAATACAGTGCAATGAAAGGCTACTCTCTCACAAGCCAGTTCCCCCCTCTGGGCTGACTTTAGAAGCTCATTGATGTCACTTCCTTCCTCAGTCAGCAAGTGAATTTTCTTTAATTCTCAAGACCAGCTGTCCATGCTGTCAACAGAAAGTTATTAAAATTCCTTTAAAGTGAATAAAAATAGCCTAAAAGCAAATGCACTTGGAAACAGGAAAGAATCAGTATGCAAAGTCCACAAACCTCTGAGCAAAATAATGTTGATCCAACCAGAGATTTCAAACATTGTGTATTCAAGATGCCAGGAAAAATAATTAAAAGATGCTAAACCACATACTCCTTAATCTTTTATTAGCCAAGACTCATACCATTAAAATGTATCCCCCTAAAATCCATTCTTCTTTTTCAAATATGATGCGAATAAATTTGGGAAGGACTTGGGTTTCACTTAAGTGGGATTCCCTTCTTTATTTCTTGTGTAGACCAGGGAAAATGTATGTCTCCACTGGGCAGAAGCCATCCGCAAGCAGGAAGGAAATAGTATCACAGCAGCACGCATAATCTCTGGAGCTATAAAATGATAGCATGATTGTATGTTTTAATTTATTACACTTTTAAGTCAAAAAAAAATCACTTTTATTATATGATTTTAAGGATTTGATTTTATTGTTATTGGAAAGTCAGATATACAGATGGAGAAGAAACAGAGAGAAAGATATTACATCCATTGATTGATTGTCCAAGTGGCCACAATGACTGGAACTGAGCCCAGAGCCTTTTCCAGGTCTCCCACGCAGGTGCAGGGTCTCAAGGCTTTGGGCCATCCTCGACTGCTTTCTCAGGCCACAAGCAGCGAGCTGGATGGGAAGCGGGACCACTGGCATCCTGGCACGTTCAAGGCGAGGGCTTTAGCCACTTAGGGTATCTCGCTGGTCCCATTTTTCCTACGTTTAAAAGGCTATAACTCACAGAAATAACTTATCTGGCTCTCCAATCCCCCTAAACCTCAAATGCCTGGCTGACCTCTGTCAAGCAAAGATACCTTCTTACCTCCCCGATCTGTGCTTTTATTTTCTTTTTAAATCCCCCAGTCTGCCAGACACTAGATTCTACTTTGTGGTCGTATAACTTGACCTCTCTTCCAAGTCTCTCCAAAATGTGGGTGCATTTACTGCTGCCTCTATTATCTGCAGACACCCATCTCTTCTTTACACGCGCAACTGCTGTGCATTCTAGACTTGTTCTGACCTGTTGCCAAGGTAACAGGCATCCAGACTATCTTGAGGGCCCAAGGTGCACACCAGGTGTGCTCCTTGGGTTTCTATCCGACACTGGGTCACCCGAGTTCAGCCTGTGTTGGTGCTGCAGAGCCTGTCGCCATCTGAGACTTCACAGTGACACACGGTGTGCAGTGCAACTAAAATGAAGCCTATACATTTACCATAACTGTGCCATAAACTTGATTTTACTAAATATGAGCTTAGTGAAAGGAAAGGGCGAGAGATTTCGGTGAATCTGAACTAAAAGGGAAATTACAATATTGCTGATTTTTTTTAAGATTTATTTATTTATTGGAAAGTCAGATATACAGAGAGGAGGAGAGACAGAGAGGAAGATCTTCTGTCCAATGATTCACCCCCAAGTGCAGCCAATGCTATGCCGATCCGAAGCCAGGATCCAGGAACTTCTTCCAAGTCTCCCACAGGGGTGCAGGGTCCCAAGGCTTTGGGCTGTCCTTGACTGCTTTCCCTGGCCACAAGCAGGGAGCTGGATGGGAAGTGGGGCTGCCGGGATTAAAACTGTTGCCCAGATGGGATCCCAGTGTGTTCAACGCGAGGACTTTAGCCGGTAGGCCACACCACTGGGCCCCAATATTGCTGATTTTTAAGACAGTGCAAATTGTGATCTAAAAATCATCTAGAATTAAGTCCTTTAGAACCCATAATTTGGAACCCTTGCTGTGTTCCTCCCACAGAACTGTAGTATGCTAGATGTTGTATAAGATATGAAATGATTCCTGCTATCTGGGTACATAAAAGTTCTTGGAAAATCAACTGGTTACTAACACAAAAAAGGTCTGCTATCACTAAATAAATAAATAACATCTGGCATGGTCCAGAATTCATCAACTGTCAACTGCACTTCCAATATGGTTTCCCTAATGACTTTATTATTTTATTACTTCAGGAGCAAAAATGTAACAGTGAGAGACAGAAAAGGAAGAACTCTCCTGTTTGCTGGAACACTCCCCAAATGCTCAGAACACCCAAAGATGAACCAGACCAAGCCAGGAGCCAGAAACTCAATCTTAGTCTCTACTTTGGTATCAGGAACTCAGCTAGTTGAGTCATCGTGTTGCTGCCTTCCAGGCTGTGTGTTAGCAGGAAGCTAGAATTAGAAACAAAGCCGGGACGAGAACCCAAGCACTGTGATAGGGAAGTGTGTGTCTCAAGTAGAATCTTAACCTTTGCTCCAATAATTCCCCCATCGAATAATTTTTAATGCATAAACTTTTTCTTTTACCACGCAGCAATGGTCAGGAGCAGTTGCTCTCAACATGTTGATGCCTAATCAAGGCTCCATCCAAGGCAGGTATTTGGCTCAGTGGTTAAGACACCTGCATTCCATGTGAAGTCCCTAAGTTTAGGTCTCTGCTGCAATTCCAGTTCAGCTTCTTTTTAATGCACATCCTGAGATTGTTACTTCGGCTGAAGTGCTTCAATTCCTTTACCCATTTGAAGACCTGGATAGAGTTTCAAGCTCCTGACCTTAACCTGGCTCAACCTTGGCAATTGCGGGCATTTTTGGGAGTGAACCAACTTGTGGAAGCTCTGACCATAACCCACCTCCAAACAACCCCTCTCATCTGTCTCATCTGTCTGTCTCTCTCTCTCTTCTTTCTCTCTGTCACTCTCTGACTTTGAATAAATAATGTTTAAAAAAGAACTTATCCGTTGAAATTATTTTCAATGATTTCATAAATATTAAACCTAGGGGTTATTAGCACTGAGCTTTCCTAGGGGGGGGGGGGGGAAAGAAGCAGCGAGGCCCAACGCAGTGGCCTAGAGGCTGAAGTCCTCGCTTTGCACATGCCGAGATCCCACTTGGGTGTTGGTTCATGTCCCAGCTGCCCTGCTTCCCATCCAGCTCCCTGCTTGTGGCCTGGGAAAGCAGTCAAGTATGGCCTTAAGCCTTGGGAGCCTGCAATAGTTGCAAGCTGTGATAAATGCTATGAAAGAAACAGATAATGGACTGAAATAAAAAATCCCAAAAAGAAATGAGATGACCAATCTTAGAGGTCTTAAAATTAAACTAAAACTTTAAAACATTTTGAAAGAGCCAGCCTTTCCAAGTTGGAAAAACAACTTGCACAAAGGATCAGAAATGAATTTAAGACCAAAATTATTAAAGAGTAGGAAGAGAATGGAAACAAAAAGATATGGGCACCATCATGGTGGCATAACAAGTTAAGCTGCTGTATGTGAGATTGGCATTCCATAGAGGTGCAGGTTTGTGTTCCAGCTGCTCCACTTATGATCCAGCTCCCTGCTACTATGTCTATGCAAGTAGCAGAAACAGACCCAAGTCCTTTGGGCCCCTGCATTCCACATGGGATACTTGGAATAAGTTCCTCAGAAATAGGACTCCAGGACCTGGTGCAGTAACCTAGTGGCTAAAGTCCTTGCCTTGCATGAGCCAGCATCCTGTATGGGTGCTGGTTCGTGTCCCAGCCACCACACTTCTGTTTTCACTCTCTGCTTGGCCTAGGAAAGCAATCAAGAATGTCCCAAAGCCTTGGGACACTGCACTGCACCTGTGTGGGAGACCCAGGAGAAGCTCCTGGCTCCTGGATTCAGATCAGATCGGCTGTGCTCCAGCCCTTGTGGCCACTTGGGGAATGAATCAATGGACGGAAGATCTTCTTCTCTCCTTCTCACTATCTTTCTAATAAGAATAAATAAATCTTTTTCAAAAAGAAATATTTCTCCCACGCTAGGAAGGAGAAAGAGGTTCATAATCTCACCTCCTTTTGCTTTTCTTGTTCCAAGACTTCACACACAACACCTTTGGAGCAATTTGAGTTTTCTTCTGGAAAGGGCCATGGCTAAATACAGATTATAGTACAGGAACAGACAACATCGTTGCAAAGAGGGCAGTGGAGCCAGCAAGCTCTTTGGGAACAGGGATCAAGCTGTTTGAGCACAAGGGTCTTGTTCACATGGACTCCCCAGAGCTCAGTACCCACGATGACACCTGCTAGCTAATCAAGGAGTACTTGTTGAGGACAGGAATATCAGAGCCAGATTCAGCTCTTTCTAATCTTTATTTTCTCTGCTTGTTATTTATTTCTAATATTTCTTTGACAAGTTCTGTTTAACTTTCCCCTATATCCCTCTTCATTTGTTTTTTCAGGTTTATTTGTTTTTATCGGAAAGTCAGATATACAGAGAAGAGGAGAGACAGAGAAAAAAATCTTCCATCCATTCATTCACTCCCCAAGTGACCACAATGGCCAGACCTGATCCGATCCAAAGTCAGGAGGCAGGAACTTCTTCAGGGTCTCCCACACGAGTGCAGGGACCCAAAGCTTTGGGCTGTCCTCAACTGCTTTCCCAGGCCACAGGCAGGGAGCTGGATGGGAAATGGGTCTGCCAGGATTAGAACTGGTGTCCATATTTGATCCTGACATGTACAAGGCAAGGATTCTAGCCATTAGGCTATGGCGCTGGACCCAACCTTCTTCACTTCTACCTCTCAGTTTACGAGCCAGTCCGTTGTGCCTAGCTTATCCACCGCATGAAAGTTCACTGCATGTTTTCCAAATTCTCTGCATACTCTGTGCAGTGTATTCACCATTTTACTTTCCCTGCATATCTCACCATGGTGAAGAAAATACAATTGTCCTCAAATTGTCCATTTCAAACGTAATACAATGACTTATTTTCAGGTGCCAAAAGCTTCATATAAGTTACATTTTCATATATATATGCATAGTATGAAAAATTAATATATAAATAAGCTTCATAAGAGATTAATAACATATAACAAAATGTTTTAATGAAAGTTATTCCTGGAATTTTCTGTTTCGTTTTTTGGATCATAGTTGAGCATGAGCAACTAAAATCATGGAATTAAAATCCTGGATAAAGAACTACTATATTTTTAAATTCTTATAGTTATTATTCTCTAGGCATTTGTTCATGAATGCATACTTCCAAAGATGTCATTAAACTTAAGAAAAGGGCTAATAATCAATCAATCAAAATTTTAGGCATGAGTTGCTCCAGACATGCTTTTATACAAGTTACAAGGAGGCTTGCGAGTGGTTAGTAGCAGTACATGTCCTGGTATCTTATTATTTTCCCCTAAGACCAATTCCATGAGTGGTTCCTTCTCCAGGCCCTCAGTATGTCACTCAAAACTCTAATAAAACACTTCTGAGAGGCGCTGCAGTTTGTTTCTGCTTGCCTCATTCCTGCTCGACCCCGACCTTCCTAAAGGCAGGTGTCCTGCCGAGTTTTTCATACCCAGCATGGAGGGGGCATCTTACGTGTGAAGCTATTGTACTTGCAAGAGTGAAACAATGATTATTAGACTCCTACCTTCAGATCATTAAGAAACAACGGTGGTAGGACGGCAGGTGGATGCACGCGTGCTTTTAGAAGAACTGAAAGCTAGCCACAGAGGGTGGAATCTGAGAATTTCTTTCATGTGTTAGTACCCACGATTCAAAACAGTCATGACACTGCAGGCCACAGAAGGTCTCACAGCTTCCCACAGTTTTCTATTTTGCTGTGTTTTGGCATTCTTCTGAAGTACAGACACGTGACTCTTCTGAGATTCCCAAAGGAGCCTGTTATCGGAGAGACTTAGAACCATCGCTTTAAACTGTGTAGGCAGCAAAAGTGCTTCCCTGATGTTTTAGCCAGTGTGAGGTGATTAATCAAAGTACAATGGGAAGGATTAGCAAATCTCTTGGCCGGAGTCTGGAGGATTTGAGCCAGTTATCCTCACGTTATACACGTCAGAGAAGCAGGGCCTCTCCGGCATGAGTGGGTCTGGGGCATATTCCCAACTCCCACACATAAGCTCAGGAGTGGATGGGACAGCAGTCACCCCACCTGCAACGTGGGGGGAATGAAGCATGAAGCGGTTCACTGGGCTCGGGCAGCAAGGATGGCTTTGTTCACGTAAGCCACCACTTCAGCAACCTCGCTAAACATGCTGACTTTTCTCCCTTTCTAGCCCTCAATGAACCAGATCCAAAAGGACAAGCTCCAACTATGAGATAGCCAAGACAAATTTTATCCTGAAAATCAGTTGTCTGTAAGCGTAAAGAATTGTTGTTACTTAGCAGGCTGGGTAGCTTATCGTGGGTAGATCATGGAAATTTGGACAAATTTTCTTCAGTTGCCTAAACCGTGGTCATCAAATATAGATTTTTAAAAAGCAAAATGGGAGTTTCGAGTTGTTAGTGGGTACGGGCGGTTTGTCTGTTTGGAGCATCACAAAACAATCAGTTTCAAGCAAAAACTGCTCGAAAAAAAAGAAAAAGCTTGAAATAAAAGAGATGAAGGAAGGCAAAGGCAGAGCTCCCTTAAGAAGCTGCCTCCTAGTTTGCCAGGGTTTCACAGCAGATCCCAGGATGTGGGGTACAGGGTACAGAGAGGCCCTCCTGCACAAACCACACCCTCTCCACACATTGTGTTCAGAGCCCTGACTCACTGCGTTGATTCTTGCAATCTTTTCTGGTTGACTGAAGGCCTGGCCCCCTTTCAGGACAGTGTTGCAAGATAAACCCTCCTGGGAGAGTCACTGAAACACAAACCCTCCTGAGCAATATTTCCAATTCTCTGCTTCCTCTTGCTGAAGTGCCGTGCTCTGCAATCCTTTCTTCCTAGGGTTATTTCAAGGTTACATGTCTGTGAAGTGCCCGTGCTAGGGCCCCCTCCAGAACAGTTTCTCAGCTGCCCTGGGCTTCTTTCCCTGCCTCTTGAGAGAGAGCCAAAATGGAGCCGCACATTTGCCTTTGCTTCCTTTTGTTGCTCTAACAGATTGCCACGAACATGGTGGTTGAAGCAACACAAACGTGCTAATCGTACCATTCCATAGAAGAGTCTTACCAGACTGAAGCCAAGGTGGCCACTCTAGGGGAGGTGACTTCCTTCCCTTTGCCAAATTCCAAAAACTGCACATGACCCTGGCCCATCTCCAGCAGCAGCTACATCCCTCCGACCTCTCTGTTGCCTTCTGTCAGCTACATCCCACCTTTCTCACTGTCTTTCGCTCTCTTGCCCCTCTACACCACAGGACACTAACCCCAAATAATCTTCACCTCCAGGTCCCTAACTTGACATCATTGGAAAAGTCCCTGTGCCGTGGCAGGGACTTGTATTTCCCTGTGACTGGGAGGAGGGCATACTGGGAGCTGTTATTCTGTCATTGCCATATTAACTTTGAACCTGTAGATACTGTCATTTTTACTATGGACACAGATCTCTTTCAAACTCCCCCTTAAACTCTGACCCACTGAATCTTGAGTAGTGTTGTTATTGACAAGCATGTCTCACTACATTCCTGAGGGCTAGACCTTGCTGCTCCCGTGTGCTTTGCACAATCAGCTAGCCTCCAGAACCACCTCAAAGATTCCAACTCCTCTAGGATGTCTCTATTGCCACCCTCCCTGCATGAACATCCCACCCCACCAGGATCCGTGTCCCTTCTCCTCTCTGCTGTCACTTTCCCACCTACCCCAGCTCAAATCAGTCACCTCCCACCATGGGGCTCTTCCCCCTTCCCGCTCCCTGTGCTCCACAGCTGCTGTGATATATTCTTGCATGTTACAGAAGGGCCTTTTGTCCCTCAGGGCAGTGTCCCCAGAGTACCATGGCTGTCCCAGCTCCAGACAGTACTGAGCCCCTGCATACTACATGTTTCCCTCTGCCTCTCTGCCTATGAGTGATGTTGTAAGTTCATAGCACATGAATTAAGCAAATAGTAAATTAATAATAGCTAGCAATAAATGAATGTTTCTATTAGTACCCTATAATAAAAGTTATTGAAAACTTATGGATTGCTGATCTCACCTGTCTGACGCTTTGCTCGGCCTCCGCAGCTACCTGGCATGCTCTTTCCTTACCCATTCACACCCATTTCATTCTATCCTCACAAATCTGGAAAAGGGTGGATATGATCAACTCCTTACTCTAGATGGACAAATACCATAAAACATTACCTAACTGACCCCAACTCAGCCACTTCATGACTGCTAGCACTGTAATTAGAAACCAGGCCACCCTAGCCCACCATCTAGAGTTCAGTAGACTCTACGTTTTTAGGGGCTGCTCATCTGACTGCCTTGACTTTTGTTTTTCTCCCGATTCCCTCCAGATTCTCCTTAGTCTCTAAGGGAACAACACTACGATTTTGCAGTGCTAAGTCCACCCCGGTCACTTCAGTGTCTACTCCCTCCAGTGGCCATCCAGAGTTCAATGATGGTTTAGAAATGCAACTCTGTATACACAATGCTTAAGTTGTCTACCCGTATCCTGGTCTGCATCCCTTTAATGATTGAATTCACATTGCTCTTGGATGATCATAATCTCAAAATGTAAGACAGGCATTTGGCACAGTGATTACAACACCAGTTGGGACCCCCACATCCTATATTGCGGTGCCTGGATCTGAGTCTCAGCTCAACTCCCAGTTCCGGTTTCCTATGAATGTGCATCCTGAGAGACAGCAAGTAATGACTCAGGCAGTTGGGTTTCTGACACCTAGATTGAGTTCCTAGCCCCAACCATACCTGGGCTGCTGTAGCCATTTGGAAAGTGAACATGCAAGATGGAGATCTGTTTGTTGTCTGGCAATCTCTCTGCTTTTCAAATAAATAAAGCTAGTAAGTTAACAGTCTATAAGGGCCTGCTACTCTCCTCCCTGCCCTTTTGTCTAAAGTCTCCTCTCTCCCAGCCACAGTCACACTGATTTTCTTTCTGTGCCTGAGACCCACCAGATGACTGATGTCACAGGGCCCTTGCACATGGCTGTTCTTTCTTTCAACGTGTTTTCCCTATCTTCTCAGCAAAGCAGCTTCCTTATCTTCTTTCTCTCAGATTTCAGTCCAAATGTCACTTCTTCAAGGAGGCCAAATTTGAATTCTGACAATTTTGCCTCTTCCAAAAAAGCCAAGTTTTACCCACAAATTATGTTGCCTCTCTTTAATCTTTCTGCATATAATTGACAAAATGAATCAGAATTTTTAAAAAGAGTCATTTATTTTTATTGGAAACTCAGATTTACAGAGAGGAAAGACAGAGAAAGATCTACCATCTGGTGGTTCACTACCCGAGTAGCTACAATGGCTGAAGCTAAGCTGATGTGAAGTCAGGAGCCAGGAGCCTCTTCCAGGTCTCCCAAGTGGGTACAAGGTCCCAAGGCTTTGGACTAGTCTCTTCCACTTTCCAGGTCACAGTCAGGGAGCCAGAAAGGAAGTGGGGCAGCCGGGACAAAAACCAACACCTACATGGTGTTGCAAATAAGGACTTGCCTTGCAAAGCAAGGACTTTAGCCACTGCGCTACTGCACTGATCCCAGAAATCAGAATTTTAAAACACACGAGAGTATTCTGTTGCAAGGCCTGCACAATAGCTTAGTGGTTAAATCCTTTCCTTGCATACACTAGGATCCCATATGGGTACCGGTTTGTGCTCCAGCTACTCCATTTCCCATTGCACTCCTAGCTTATTGCCTGGGAAAACAGTAGAGGATAGAAAGGCCTTGAGATCCTGTGCCCATGTGGATGACCTAGAAGAAACTCAGAGCTTTTGGCTTTGGATGGGCTCGGCTCCAGCCATGTGGCCACTTAGGGAATCAACACCAGTAGATGGAAGATCTTTCGCTCTCCTTCTTCTCTCTGTAAATCTGCCTTCCAATAAAAAGAAAGCTTTTTAAAAAAGAGTATTCTGTCACAACAATGTCCTTTTGAAATGAAGAAAATTGTCTCTTATTGTTTGTAAATCCCATGGATGTCACTGGACATTTGCAGATGACAACATGATCTAAAAGCCTACCTTTAGTACTGCCCTCCCATTCTCTGTGTTCCTTAGACTCTGGCTGCATCCTGTATGGTACCTAGTCTAGCATTCATAGTCACAAAACCTTTTGTCTTAAAGATTTATTTTCTTTATTTCAAGGGCAGAGTGCTAGATAGCAATACAGAGAGTTCTTGCATGCACTGGTCGTTCCCCTATAATGGCTACAAGAGTCAGGGCTGAGTCGGACAGAATCCAGAAACAAGGAGCTGCATCTGTATCTCTCACATGGGTGATAGGTGCCCGAGTACTTGGACCATCTTCTGCTACTTTCACAGGCACACTAACAGGGGGCTGGATCGATACTGGAGCAGCTGGCTCAAACTGGTGCTCATATGCAATGTCAGTGTCACAGACTGCAGCTTAACCCACTGTACCACAGTAGTGGGCCCCCTTTGTAAAGTTCTGACATGTATTTACAATGAGATGATTCACTAACTGTCAAGTTATACTCACTGCATCTTTTAAGGAAACAGTTTGGCAATTTCTTACACAACTAAACATATAACCACCATCCAATCCAGTGATTGCACTTCTGGGTACTTATTTCACAGAAATGGAGACTTATACTCACATAAAACCCAGTTCAGAATGTTTCTAGAAGCTTTATTCATAATGCCTCAAAACTAGAAACTATCCAGATGTCTGTCAATGAGAAAATGTCTTACTACAATGTGGTACATACACATAATTGGATAAAAAAACACTGTGTTTTCATTTACATAGCATCTTTGAAATGATAAAATGCAAAAAGTGAAAATAAAAGAGTGATTTCAGGGTTGGAGGAAAGAATGAAGGGAATAAAGAAATGATGTAGCCACAAAAGGAAAACAAGGAAGATCTTCATGGTGACAAAATACTCTTTTCCTCAGCCGTGTCAGTGTCATGATCCTGATTATAACATTGTGCTGTAGCTTTGCATGACAGTGCCAGCAGGGGACAATAGATAAAAGGCATAGGGACTCTCTCTGTAATGTTTGTTACAACTGCATATGATCAATTCAAGTTTTATAAATGGACACATTTGACAAAGTATACATAGCGCAATGCGGCATTCGCAAACTCACATTACCTCTGGTGCCACCAATTTTCTTTCTTGGCTCCTGTGGTGGCTTGCTAGTTATTTGTGCTGGTTATCTATTATAACGAAAGATTTTCTTTCTGTTTTCTATTAATGAAGGACACACATCGGTCATGTTGAACCTGTTTTCACAATGACTATAGTTTATTATTATTTTAGAATTCTTATTCTTTAAGCCCTTCTGTGGTGTTTTATACAGTACTCTGAATTTTTTCAATCCTAGCCAACACAGCATTAGAGAACTGTTGATTTGTACTTCAATCTCTGACAGTTCGGTGGCAACAAAGTAGAATAATATCTTCATCATTTCACAGGTCCCAGGAAAGTTTTAAATGTAGCACCTTTGCCCTCTGCCACATCAGATTCCCTTTTCTGGTTCTCAAGGCTCATGAACTCAGGATTAGAATTGCACTTCAACAGGTGGCCATTGTTCGGGAACCTTTGATTAGCTGCTGATCAAAGTTTTCTTCAGTCCTTTTCATCCTGCCATCAGTTCTCTGCCACAATTTGATACATTCTGCTGGTGTCACCCTCACTAGATTCCCACTTCATTTTCGGTTATCTTTCCTAATATATTTTATATTTTGAATTTCCTTTTCCCATTTACTGGAGTAATTCTAAGTGCCCATAGTGTGACATAAATCTCTTATCAGAGAAAATATGACCACTGTGAGAGGATGGTTTTATTTTGTTTGAAAAGCAAAATGACAGTCAGATAGAGATCTTGCATTCACCGATTCACTTCCCACAGCCAGAACCAGCTAGAAGCCTGGAGACAGAGGCACAATCTGGAGTGGCTGACACCAGCACCTGCTGCCTCCCAGGGTACACAGGTACAGGAAGCTGGATCCGAAGCAGGGGAACTAGGACTTACACCAGGCACTGAAACAGGAGCTGCAAGAGTCCCAGGCAGTGACTTCACCATGGAATCCCTAAGAGTTTTGAATGAGAATAGAGCAGAGTCAGTTCTGCATTTTTTTTTCATTTTCATGTCTTTATGTAAAATATCTTTCTGCTTTCTTTTTCAGTGACTGCAGAAAAAAGCCAAGAACATACAACCAAGCAGGTATTTTCTTATTTACCATAAAATGTAACACAGAATTTTGTTTTTTAAGTTTCATTAATTAAGCATTTGTAACATAAAGTAAAAAGTTAATGTTGGATTTGAGAGCAAGCAATCCCCTCAGCTCTGATCTTTCACTACATCTGTTCTATCCAGAAATGGGGGAAAAAAAAAAAAAAAAAAACAGACTCTGCTAGTTCTAACTTGTAGGTGTTACCTGATCATGTAGTGGCATCTGTATCGACACTGTCAAGGCAGCCAACAGAGACCTCCATCTGCTTTGCCTTAATGAAGGTGACTCTCGTCTCTGGTTTGCCCTCAAACAGCTAAAAACTAAACCACTAGCAAATGTACCCCAGCTGACTTTCCCTTCCCATCTTTCAGTTTGACTCACAGTAGCCAACAACCCCCTTGTCTACTTCATTGCTCTCTTATTTGTTTTCAGTTGACAGAATCCTTCGGTAGACCTGCTTAAGGATCTTGGGCCCACGATCACTCATGCAAACTGAGAGACCTTCCCCAGAATCCCATCCGGCCCCTCTCCACTGGCTCTTTCCGTAGGACATTTTTGCTGCTATTTCAACGCACACACTGCCTGTGTACTAGATTTCAAAAATGCAGACACTGGCCTGCAGCAAAATATGCTCAGGTTGCACTCACAGATTCAAATCTAGATGTCTTTTTTTTTTTCTTCTTCCTCTGGCATAAATTTTAACTCACCACTGCCAAGAAAAAGAATGGTAAATCTACTTTTACACCATACATTCTTCTAGTGAATGCCAAGGAAAGTTGCAATGCTGGATATTACTGTTACTGCAATTCAAAGGTCCAGCTGGATTCTACCAGATGTCTTGAAAATCATCAAGC
The DNA here is from genome assembly GCF_017591425.1 of Ochotona curzoniae. Lineage (NCBI taxonomy): Eukaryota > Metazoa > Chordata > Mammalia > Lagomorpha > Ochotonidae > Ochotona > Ochotona curzoniae. The sequence continues at coordinate 6,190,320 of NW_024466218.1, forward strand.
GTTAAGCATGTACTAATACTGTAAATTCAGTGGCCTGAGTTGGATATCTTTCTGATGTCATTTGCTTTTGAACGCAATTATAAATGTTGATCTTTAAGAGCACATACACATTTATACTTGAAATAAACTTCATTGGATAGTAGCAAAATCAGATGGCCTTTTTCAAATAGTTTATTTGCCTTTTTAATTGAGTTTATCATTGTATTTTCAACTATTCGTACTGGTATGGACTCAAGGTGGTTTCATAACCACAGTCAAGTTAATTGGTGCCATTACTATTGACTTAAATCACATAGGAAATATCTTTCCTTATAAAAGGAAATATATATACTGTATTAATATACTGTATTAATTTTGCACAGAAAAGCAGTTGGTAAAAAAATATGCTAAGGCCACTCCTTAAGGGTAAATTTTCATTTCCTGTGTCTTCCTTCCTTTTGCATTTGGCTAAACTTATAGAACATGTAGAGACCAAAACAGAACAGCAAATATTTATTCATAACCCTACGCATTGACTATGCCTGATAAAAACATGGTTCTCAGTTCCTGTAACAGTGTGGAATTTTTGGACTTTAACACAACAAAGGCCTTAATATTTTGTTTATGCAATCATTCCCAGAACAGATAGCTATATTATGCAATCATTGTCAGCCAGCTTATGTTTCTAATCCTATAATAGAATTTCTGTTCATTATTCTCCCAAGCTGGGATGTGTTCCCACACTGCTGAATGCGCTGGCAATACAACTCAAAGAGGCATCTCACACCTCTAACTTATCTAAATTCTGCAAAGAGTCAGGGAATGAAGTCACTGCCTTTTTCACATCACTCTGCCACGAGAAAGCAACTTGGCTCTTGAAAAACAGTTTTGAAAACTCACTTTAGATAATCAATACCGTGTTCTTTATCTGAAAAGAATGTAAAACAGAAAACTGCAGAGAGCTAATCTTCCACCCCAAATCCTTCCCACTAGCCACTGGAGATTGTGTAATTACATTGAAATTGAAAATTGAGTCCTTCTTTTGTTTCCATCAGTCAGGCTCTGAGGTGTGTATCAATATGAGAACAAGGGTTAGCGTGCAGGGGAGGTTATGTGTGTTTTATACCACAACTATTTTGCCACACCTGGAGCTCTGAGAACAAGCAACTGTTTGAATCCACTGGAGGAAATGCTGGATTCTTTCTTGTGTAATTCACTAGGGAAATTAGGATGCTTTTTAAAAGTAACTTGTTAATGCAGCCTGTTTACGAGAAGAGGACAAAAAGGAGCAGTGAATTATTTGGCAGCTTAGGTTCCACAATGGAATGAATGCATGACCCATTTTTTCAGCTGTTTCTTTGGCAATTCAATGCTACAGTAATTTCCCATCTGAAAAAAAAAAAAATCCCTTGTAGCGATGCAATCTCCTATAGGTCTCGGGAATAATCTTTATAATTCCTTAAAACATTACCAAAAATTCTTTCATAATGAAATTAAAGTATGGTCAACATGAAACTGAGCAAACTGAATGTAATTTTTTAATTTAACTTTTGGAAATGAAAAAATAATTATCATATGGTAGACACTTGAAACTTATAGTAAATTAATCCCTCCTGTTTGTCTTTTCCTATAGTAAATCATTGAAACTCATAATGAAAAATACCTTGTGTTTGAGGAGTTAGCTAACAAAGAGGGATACTTCATATGGGGGACCATTGCATGTTCATGCTGTAGAGAACATACACAACTCAATGCCAGGTGTGAGAAGAGTTTGTGTTCATAGAGTCCTCAATCAGCAAGAGGCATTTCCACCAGCCTGCCAATATAGCTAAGCATTCATTTCCTAAGGCTGTCAGAAGAAACAAACACAAACTAAGTGGCTTAAAGCAACAACAACAAAAAAATGACTCAGGGCTCTCAAAGCCAAAATTTGACACTCAGGTTATCCTCAGGACCAGGCTCTCTCTGAAACCTTTGGGGAAGAGTCCTTCTTTGCCCCATCTTAGCTTCTGGTAGTTATCAAAACTCCCTGACGTTCTGTGGCTTGCAGTCAAATTCCTCCAATCTGCCTGTGCCATCACATGGCTCCCCTCTCAGCATCTACCTCCTCTCCAGCCATGTTGACACTTCATAACACTTGGCCTGAGATTTATTAATTTTACAGGATTTTCATGCTTTGCACTAAATTAATAATAGCAATAATACTCTACACTGTTATTACACAATGGCTGAGCTTTCCTGACATGGACCTTGGCTGAATTTTACATCAAATTATCTTACTTACTCCAGCACTATTGATAAGAAATAGAAACAAGACAAGGGGAAATTCAAGAGGCTAAGGAACTTGCCCAAGATTAAATGATCTAACCTGACAGTGGGAGTACCAGCGATTATTCTAGGTGGTTTTAAGTAACTTACAGGCACACAGATGATGGGGGTTAGTTCAGATCTGAATCCAGGATTAGTTCATTCTGAAACTCTTTCATCTCATCATGATGTGGCACAATGACTTTCCTTGGAAGTTTTCTCCTTAATTAAATGAGCCATCCTCATCATCAGCACCCCATTTGGTACCAACACTGAGGCAGTCCTAGAATACAGCTATTTACGATGTGGTTTGTCTTTTTCCAAAGCATTTTAACAATCAAGATGAACATATATCGTGGTCTGGTGTCCCTGTTGAGCATTAAATTACTTTTTAAATTAAATAAACGAAAAAAATAAAGTGAATCTAGTCTAAGAGAAAACTCTTTGTCACATGAAAAGATATTAAACCTTGGAGGAAAATATACATCGGGATCATCTATTCCCTGTTGGCAATTTTGCTTAGCAGAAATATAATGGATATAAAGCAAGAATTAAAGAAAAAGCCTTCATTCTCACTCTTTGCGTTTTTTTTCTCTTTCTGCTTCTATTTTTCCAGATAAGTACCTCACTTCTAAAACCTCTCAGACATTCTCCATTGCTGTTAATAACAGTATCATTATACATGTTCTCAGCGAGAAAATAAGGAATACTGAAAGTCTAAACTGGAAATGTAGCATCTACTAAAAAGATCTAAATAGTTGTTGCCATTGAATATATAAATGAGCCACATTATCTAGGATGCTATCATACAGTAGACCAATGGAATCGATTCCAACAGGATTTTTCTTGTCAATACGGTTTTCTTTTTTTTCTCCTCTCTCAAGTCTGTCTTACCGATTGCTCTCTCCTGACTCCCATTTGCTGCTGAGGCTGAGGAGGATAGCTCAAGTTTTCAATGTAGCAAGTTGACTAGTTCCATAGTTTAGGGTTTTTCATCAACACACAGCAACAAATGTCATTAGCAAAGAGTCTACACAATAATAGATTCTTCAACTTTCAGCAACTCAGCATCTTTGTATATAAAGTCTTCCACTGGCTTCTTTAGTTAAAGAAAGGGAGCTACAGAACCAATCTATCATCATGTTGAAATATTCATTATAAAACAGTACTTTGTTTACCCCCTGAATTCTTATATTGAATGAAAGACTCAGGTGAGAATTCATTATCTTCTGAAAGTATGTGAAAGAGAGACTTGACTATAAAATAAAATAAAATAAAATAAAATAAAATAAAATAAAATAAAATAAGATAAAAGTTGCTTATAAGCATTTCTTTTTTTTTTTTTAAGATTTATTTATTCATTGGAAAGTCAGATATATAGAGAGGAGGAGAGACAGAGGGGAAGATCTTCCGTCCGATGATTCACTCCCCAAGTGAGCGCAACAGCCAATGCTATGCTGATCTGAAGCTGGGAACCAGGAACCTCTTCTGGGTTTCCCACACGGGTGCAGGGTCCCAAAGCTTTGAGCCATCCTTGACTGCTTTCCCAGGCCACAAGCAGGGAGCTGGATGGGAAGTGGAGCTGCCGGGATTAGAACTGGTGCCCATATGGGATCCTGTGGTGTTCAAGGTGAGGACTTTAGCCGCTAGGCCACACCACCGGGCCCTAAGCATTTCTTTCTAAGCTGCATTTTAAGAAGTCGTGACCCTCAATCCCGGATTAGTTCTGTAGATTCTCTCAGGAGAGATATCCACAAGGGTCCATCCCATCATGTGAGGAATGAGCCAGCACGTAGCACACCTCTTTCCATCTCTGCACCTCTCTCTCACTCTGTCCGTCTGCCTTTCCAATAAACAGATTAACTGATTAAGGAAGAGAAAATGCCACCATTAGCTCTTTTGTTATGCATAGATTAAAATCAATTTGACTTCAGTTTTATCTTGTAAGGTGGTGCTTATCAGAGAGCAAATTTCTGGGAAGGAAGAGAAACTCAAATAAGGAAAATTTGGAGTAGCGGCCAGAATCCAGTGAAAGCCCCCTCGTCTTTATTATCCGTAATGTGGAAAAAGTTATTATCCACAGAAGTGTTATGTTGCATTCTGCGGTCGGTCATCAAACGAGGGTGGAATAAACAAGATTCTTCACTGTTTCATCACTGGTATGTGCCATGTTCAAAATGTATTAAAAGGGAATATTTTCATCATTCTGTTACTGGATAATTCAATTAGGCCAATGTTCTGTGAATGCGGAATAATGTAATTTACTACGTTGAATGATTAGCCAATCAGATTTCTCTCATTTTCTAAGGCAATGGATTAACTAAAATGTGACCATAAACAAAATAGATTTTATTAGGCATAATCTACTTTGTAAACAAATGAAATTAATTCTTCGCCTGACCTAAAGCTTTGAAAATGAAAGACCAAAATTAAACACATGCTTCCAATTTTGGTTCTGTTACGATGATGACACTTAATATAAAAGTTACAATTTAACTTCCCCTCAAGTATTCCATACTTGAAGCTAAATGATTCTTAGAAATATGTTCATCAACAGATGGAAGTCACTTATGGCCTCATAAACTCCAAAGCAAGTGAAATTATCTCAACAAAACACTAACAGATTACAACCAAGCCTCATCTGGTTATTTCCGAGATGATGAATGCATTGCCTATTGGTTCAATGAGGCAATGACTATTGACAGATAATCACCCTTTCATACAAGAGAGATAGTAAACAGATAAGTGCCAAAGATGTATGCTTTGCAGCAATCAATAAGCAATTTCAGCACATGCCCTGTGCTCAGAGCTGTGCTAAGCGCAATGCAGGATGCAGAAGAAAATTGCAGCACCATGCCTATACAAAAAGCAAGCTGAGACTTGGCAGACAGGCTAACACGCCTGCCCAACTGCACAGAATCACAGGGAACGTGTCGTTCCTTGCTTAACCTCACAGCACGCATAGTCGGGGCAGTTTGGAGAAGTTGACCATCAGATCCAGGAACAGCCCACAAAGGATTTAGAAAATCAACATTATTTCAATTGAGTCAACAAGAAGTTTAATATGAAAATACTAAAACAATGGAGTCTGGAAATGACATCCAGAAAATTACTATAGGATTTTTCTCGATGCTGATGGATCCTGTTGGCTCTGGCTTCACTAGCACCAGCCATGAATCTCCAGGCATCCTGCTTCCATTCTTACCAGCCTTTTTTTCCATCTGGCTGGCAGAGTGCACTTTATAAAATACGTCACTACATGAGCTCCCCTGTCTAAAACTCCTATGGCTTATATCATACTTCCTTTTAAAAATATTTATCTATTTTTAATGGAAAGCCAGATTTACAGAGAGAAGGAGAGTCAGAAAGATCTTTTATCTACTAGTTCACTTATCATGTGGCTGCAATGGCCAGATCTGAGCAGATCTAAAGCTGGAAGCTTCTTCTGGGTCAGCTAGGCAGGTGAGGTGCAGGGTCTCAAGGCTTTGGACCATCCTGAGCTACTTTCCCAGGCCATGAGCAGGAAGCTGTATGGGAAGTGAAGTGTCTAGGACATGAACTGGCACTCATATTGGATACCAGCGCTTGAAGAGGGAGGTTTAGTCAATTCAGCCACTGTACCAGGTCCTATATTATACTGCTGACAAAATCCACAATCCTTAGCATGGTCTGATATCCCTATAGGAACTGAACCTGCCCTTCTGTTTGACTTCATCTTGTATCCCTGTGCCCTTCTCACTCATGAAACAACCATACTTCGTCTGCATTCTTTCCATGCTTGTTGCACTGTGTGGGTTCTTTCAACCTCCTCTCCATGCCTGACATGCTCACAACCTGACTTGGGTTTCCTTTTGGGATCTGGACCTCAGTACAATTAATTCCCCCATCGTTAAACAAGATGGGTGCCTGGTCCATGGACACCTTTCTAAAGTACCTCCTCTACCTGTCTTGTTTACCTATGTTGTTCCACATCACTTTGTTTCACAGTGATAGTGTCACTCTCAGTACCATCTAAATGTTCTTTGTTCATCCATTTGCTTACTTAGTATCTCCTTTACCCACATTAGCATCATGAGAAAAAAGACCTTCCTCAGTGTTGTACACTCATCTAAACCGAAGGCCAAGAAATAGTACACATCTTAGGTGCTCAGTAAATATTTCTTGAATGAGCATATTGTAAAATTAATTCATTTGCTATGGCAATGATCTGAACATGAAAATTTTTAAAAATTCTTAAGTAAAATATTGATGTGAAGGAGCATTCTAGGGAAATATAAGTAAATTTGATGTCTGAGTGTAGTTAAAAAAAAAAAGAGCAATAAGACAAACATTAGCATGAGGTTCCCAGGTTTACTAAAGATACATGAAATTGTTGGATATGTTTCAAATATTAAATGTTGCACCTTTAATCTCATGTGCCATTTATTTCTTACAGCTGCATTATTTAGGCATCATTACCTCTATTTCACAGATGAAATATTGATTCAATAACCCTAGGTTATTCAGCTAGATATTCTGGTCGGGCCAGTCAATGAAGTGGGTTTGGTAGAAAAGTGTTGACTATATGTCAGACATATAAAGCAGGAAGGAAATGAAAATCTACCAAGTCTGTTTTTCATGGCTGTCTCCCTCCCACTTCACAAGTTGTTGGACTGAAGCAGGTGTGGAATATGTGTCTTATGACCTATCTTGGCTCCCCAAAATTTTTAGATTCCCAAAGTTGTCCTCCTAATTCTGAAACAATGCAATACTGTGAAGAAGACACAGCAAAGAAAAGGCACTGGCTTCAGGCAGGTTACTGTGATTTGTGGAGCAGAATGAGGCCAGTTACTAGATAGATGATAGATAGATAGATAGATAATCTTTCGCAGCTCTCGTAGTTGGCATTGTTCTCCCACAGCTTAAGGAGCTTTGGCTTAGCAGGTGATGGGCAGGGAAACAAACAGACCCCTGGTGTATGCTGCTTCCTGAGACTTGGTTAGAGGAAGTCTGGTTAAAGGAAGTAACAAAGAATTAGTGCCCCAAGGGTTGCACTTACTAAGTGTGGGCAGTAGATGGCAGGCACCCATCCGTGACCCTCCCTTGCCCTTAAGAAGCTCCTTTTATGTTAACTCTGGAGAATGACTGGACAGAAACTGGGTGCTCCCTGCTGCCCCACCACCACTGAGATCAGGATCAATGCAGATCACGCACTGCCCTGGCCAGAAAAAAAAAAAAGGATGAAAAGGAGACTCCATGGCCTTGTCTGCTCCAATAGCAGTTTCACTAACATCTCAAACCAAGTACAGTCATCCTCAGAGAAGACAACCCAGTTTGGAAACTCCCTGAAAGCTTCAAAATTTAGAATAAGTGAAAGAATGTTCAAAAAATTAATAAAATGTATCTGGATGTATGAATAGATAAGCCCTTGCAAATATTCATTTCCTCATCATTTTGTTTCTTTAGCGATCTGCCCTAGCCCTTCACGTGACAACCTACTGTCTGCCCCTCAAGCCCGTCTTGCTTTAGTGCCAGTCTGCGTCGTCTCTTCTTCCTCTGCTTCAGACAGAACTTTTAAAGAGAAGCCTTCCACAGCATGGCCTTGGGCTCTCCAAAACATGTTTTGGTGTCATCAGTAAACTTTCCCTCCAGTTTCAGGGCCCAGGCAACCTAGGGAAGGACCAAGGTGCGGGTGGCCTGCTCTTCGCTGAGGATTTTCTCAGACTCTGAGGAGGCAACCTTGAGTGAGACTGAGTTGTCAAACATGCAGATGACATAAGCCAGAGGGGCATGTATGTCATTCAAAGGTGCTGACACAGACAAATCTGATCTGGAGCTAGCAGAGGCAAAGCCAAATGAGACCAACGGCATGTCCTACTGCTCTCGTCCTTGGCACCGCTGCTCCCAGAGCTCAAGTGATTTTGGACTAGGAGACAATGGGGGAGGGGAACGTAGGGCCCTGGGCCTGGACTGCTGATTCTGCTTCAATCCCAGTTTCCTCGTGATCCTCACGTAGGTATTCTGTGGGACATTCTGCTTCTGTTTGGAACTTCTCTCTGTCTCTCTCCAGTGAACTAGCCTCTACAGATTGCCCACTCTAGATGCTTTGAAAGAGGTGCTCCATAAACTTGGGCAGAGGTTTTGCCCCAGGTCCCTTCCCTGTTCACCACCCTGCTGGTGGAGAAGCTATCCTTGGGTCTGATTCTCACTCCTAACTGGATTATGTGCACAGGGCCTGTTGTCTTGGTCATTTCCATCTGAGGTTGTGGAGGCAGATTATAGATGATCAGCATTGTGTGGAGGGAATATCAGCGAAGAGAGACACAGAGAGGAGATTCATTAACAGTTTAAAAAAAAACCTACTACTCCTAAATGATAGACACAAAATGTCAGGAATTGTACTAGGTACTTTATAACTGTATTTAACCAATTAATTTTCTAAATGACTAATCCTTCCTACCATCAGACTACAAAATTAGTAGACTGAGATTAGAGTAGGGCCCTTGGAAAAATAGCCTAGAGGCCTTCTGTCCTAAACTGGTGTTATGTCTTGGGCCTGTCTGCTCTGAAAAAGAATCTTTAAAAATCTACACAGACTAGGTTAGCTCAAAGGACTAGGGTTATAAGGTATTCCTTTTCTCAACGTTTGCATGTAGTGGTACACACCATGAATACTTTCAAACTAAGAAAGTGATGGAATTAGGATTTCTTACCATGATGTGACAGGGAAGTTGAGAATCTTGACTCTTAGCAAATGTTGCTTCCACCCCAACATGTCCCAGCATAATTAATAGAATTCTCATGTTAAAATAGGAAAGTGGTAACTTAAGAATGTGAATTGACTTCCTGCACAGAGCTGGCTCTGTCTTCCCTCCTATGCCTTCATTTCATAATGTTACCTTGCATTCTGTCCACATGTCTAGATGACTGCCTCAATCATGACTCTATCTGAGCAAGCCTGCCCCACTGGTCTTCCCAGCTGACTCGAATTGTCAGACCTCTTTCCCCCAAAGACTTCAACTTCAGCTGGTGGGATACAGTGGGAAACCCCTAGGACAATTGTTGTACATTGATTGTGAGAGTTTTTCAATAGATTTCAAATCCTGTTTCCATTATGTTAACTTTTTTTGATAATTAACTCTGCCAGCCTTTGCTTTCCCTTCTGTCTCTCCTATCCCTACTCACCTACTGATATTTGCTGGCATCAACTCTAATTACTTATACTTGATCCCTTAACAAAGAATCTCCCTCTAGGATAAAACAAATGAAGACTCTGTCCTAAAATCACCCAACTAATGGATGTAGGACCTACATCCATCTGATGTTCATCTGATGCTAATATTCTCGTTCTTTGTATGTTGTAGATCTACCCAGCCACCTGATTACATATCAGCTTTCTTGCTCATGTACTTCCATTTTCCCTCCTGTAAGAGTAGCCAAACTCTCTCCTCCTGTGGGATGTGAGTGTTTGTGAGAGACCCATGTCTCCTGCCCATGGTACACCCAAATCAGTCTCCAATTTTGAAAACGCCTCCTGGATTCATTCTTCTTTCTCTGAGAAACTTGTGTTTGATAAAGCATGCCCTAAGTATTTTTCCTGCCAAAAAAAAAAAAAAAACCTGTCACACTTAGCATTGCAACACAAGTCAAGAGATCCCTTCTTCCCCACTCACCCCTGAAAACAAAAACAAAACTGCCCTAACTGCTACCTTCTAGAACAAGGTCTGTCTGGGGCCTCTTCTACTTGCTGCCCAAAACCCTCTCAAATCTGTGCATCATTATTGGTGTGCATATTACTTGCAAACAGAGAAGAAATCGGCCAAGTAGCATTAATTTTAGAAAACATAATACTGGAAATATTAATAGCCACATTCCAAATCCACTTGATGTCTAAATTCTAGAGAAATATTAAAATCGTCATAGTCATTCACTTAACCTACTTTCTTTGTGTCAAATATAAGTGACTTGGTTTTGTGTATGTATGTTAAACATATACAGGCCCTAGCCAGGAAATAAAATACTGAAGACCAGAAACTTTACATGTATTTCAAGTTTCTACTCTCATTAAAGTTTTGAGCTTCATCTTTTTAAAAGAGTTAATACATTTTTATTTGAAAGGCAGATTTTTACACAGAGGAGAGAGAGAGGATCTTCTCTTCACTGGTTCACTACCTAAATGGCCACAACAGCCAGAGCTGAGCTGAACTGATCCAAAGCTGAGAACCAGAAGCTTCTTCCAAGTTCCAACTGGGTGCAGGGTCTCAAGGACTTGGCCTGTCCTCCACTGCTCTGCCAGGCTGTAAGCAGAGAGCTGTATTGTAAGTGGAACAACCATTATATGAACCATTGCTCAAACGGGAGGCGGGCACCACAGGGTGGGGTTCAGCCTGCTATGTCACTGCACCAACCCCTTGAGTTTCTTTTCAAATCCAGATTTTCTGCTAAATAAATTTACTGAGCTTGAGTTAGAGAAGTGGAGAATATGAATATCCCTGATTTCTCCATTGCTTTTATAGAGCTAAGTTGGACAAGTTAAAGCCTCCTTTAATTTCTTTTTCAAAGGATATATTTATCTTTTTGAAAGGCAGATCATCAGAGATGGAGAGACAGAGAAAGTGAGAGTGGTAGAGAGAGACCTTCTGTCCATGGTGCGCTTCAACAATGGCTGAAATAGCCAGGGGTTGACCAGTTAGTTCTTCTGGGTCTTCCATGTGGGTGCAGAAATGCAAGGACTTGAGCCATCACTAGCTGCCTTCCCAGGCACATTAGTAGGAATTTGGATCAAAGGCAGAGTAACTAGGACTCATGCTGTGATGTGGGATGCCCCCATGGCAAGTAGGAGCTTAACCCACTGTAGCACAATGCACACTCCTCTATTTACAGATGGAAGTTTAAGAATGAAAGAAAAGCTTCCTTTTCCATATGTAATTTTGAAGAAAATTAGAATGATGGATCTGTAAAAGAATACTGAACACCTAGAGGGTGGTTATCATACACATTAAGACTATGAGTGTTTTCAGCTTCTGATGGTCTGGCCAAACCAGGAAAGAGCATGATTTCAATAGAAACGTCCCCTTAATATTCAGAATGTGTTACAACCCCATATTTTAAGCTTGTTTGGCTTCAAGGGGAAGGACACAGAATGAAATTAAATCCAAAATTGAAGGAACTAGCAAATAAAATCATAATTTCAGTCCTTGCATCTAAGGTGACCATAGAAATTAACTTACTGGACCCACTTGAATAGCCTTACTACAAAACAACTGTTTTGTGTTTAATCGGCTTAAATGTTTTACAGGTCACAGCTTGGAGAGGGCTACAATTCACTAGTGTTCTGTCTTTACCCTCTAGAGTTCATTATTCTTTCCTATTACCCATAATTGGGCTGCCTTCTGTTTTCTTTCTTTGCTTTTTTTCCTTTCCCGTTTATGTCTCCCTGTTGTCTGCATCCTTCTTTCCGCTGGTCATCTTTCTTCCCATTGGATGTGTATTATTGACTCTTTGCTAAGTGCTGAAAGAAGGAAGAGGAAGAAGTGAAAATAGTAGAGGAAAAACACCAATATTTATGTAGAACAATGTTATTACAGAGGAGTTGACAGTAAATAAGTAGCATTGACTAAATTAATAAAAGTACCTACTACTTACAGAGAACATACTTTGTGTTATGTAATCACTGCATGCATTTCCTGTAATTTAACCACTCCATTGTAAGTACAAGGAAATGAAAGCTTAGAAAACCAAAATAAATTAATCATGTTTATCCAGATGGAAAACTGATAGACTAAGAGCACAATGCCAGTTCTCTTTGATTCAAAAGAAAATCTAGGTCCTTGACTACCACTCTTTCTTACAACAAGTATATTCGTGGTGTTTTCCTTGCATCAGTTCATTTAATGGACAATGAACATGGAATAGGTTGCTTAGTGTATAATGCAGCAGAATAAAGCCACACATGATTGAGACAGAGGTTTGAAGCACAACTCTAGCAATAGCCAGATTAACTTGGACAATTTATTTAAATTCTCTAGGCTTGAGATCTTTCATCAATAAAATGAGTGTATCTTTAGCTCATATTTGGATTAATACAGTGATTAAATCAGTTTGAACTTTTAACTAGGAACACCAAAAGGAGAATATGCAAGAGAGATGAAGTCCCAGAAACAGGTGACAGAACTGATTCTGTGTGGCATACACACTGTCCTTCACCTCTGAGCCTGTTCTGTACACCCTCTTAGCATCTCATCATTGCTCTGTGTTATCACCTGCCAAAAGTGTGGTGAGACTTGGTTTTCTTGTATGTATCTCCTTCCCTCTCCCTGACACTGAGGCTGCCCATTAAGATCAGACATCAAGAACAAAGAGGCAGATTTTATCTTTCTGCCTACCTCTCTACCATGCAATCCAGAGTCCGGCGCACAATTGGTCTTCTGGAAACATTTATTCATGAATAACTGGAGGTGGAAGGGTAGAGGATGGGGACGTAAAAAGGTATAGATTAGATGGCTTGAGAGACAAGGACTCCACACTCACATGCTTCCCAATTGTCCTCAGTGTCATTTGGGAATGGAGTCCTGGTCCTCCCGTCATCTGATAACCCTGCAGCTAACTTTTGACGCCCTTGCATCAGGAGGTGGGAGGAACAGCCATGCCCTATACACAACAGACAATGAGCTCAGTCCTGGAAAAGACTAACTTGCCCACCTACCATCTGAAAACACCATTAGTCCTAAATTCCTATTACCTACTAGAGATAATCTTCATGATTATATGAAGAAATGGAATTGCACTCATGTCTAGTTTCAGGATGAATGACGAAAGACATTTTATTAAAAGTAATATTATAAAATCAAACTAGCAAAATGTCAAAGCTAAAAGATAGGAACTAGGGCAAAGCATAATCTAATTGCTAATATTATCCTTGTCAAAATTGTGACTTGCCTAACAAATTCTTCTAGGTTAGGCATGTTCAGCAATGTTTAGAATATTGTCAGCAAAAGGTGTCATCTACTCAATCCGTAGTCCATTTGAAAGACACATAAACCACACACATAACTGCCTAAGTGCCAGGATTCCATTTTGTAAAAGCAAGAAGCACCTCCAACTGAAAGAAGGGCAATCGTGACACTACCACCTGTTATGTGCCACATACTCTGTAGTGTTTTGTTTACACTAACTCGTCTAATCTGTCCTACTTTAAAACAGTCACTACAGTTATCCCCACTTCTCAGATAAAACAGTGGAGTTTGTGAGGCTGAGAAATCTATTCACAGTCACATGCCAGGGACTGCACCCTGATTTTCATAGAATATTTGTCATTTTCAAGGAACCTGGAAACTCAAACTTGTTCCTGCAACTTGAATTTTCATTCCAATCAAGCCCACAGCTGCCAATGGAGCGGTCACATTGCTATAACCATTGGATTTTGAGTCTTACAAAAACAATTAATCTGATCGACACTTTTGTCAAAACATGGAAACATCTGGCTTGTGCTGTACAGGGAGAACGACAGAATCCCAAACATTTGAAGAACTCAAACCATAGCAACTTCAGTTCCATGCATTTGGATGCAAATAATAGAATGCCTTTCTTCTTTATGGCTAAATTAAACAAGGGTACTTCAAAATCCCTATGTTCATGGATTTCAAAATTCTGCACAAAAGAAAACTTTTTAAAGATATTTATTAATTTATTTATTTGAAAGTCAATGTTACAGAGACAGAAGAAATGAGAGAGAGAGTTGGTTTTCATCCACTGGTTGCTTTCCAAGTTGAACCCAATGGCCAGTGCTGGGCCAGGTCAGATTCAGCAGCCAGGAGCTTCTTCCAGATCTCCCACATAAGTTCCAAATATTTGGACCATGTTCCACTGCTTTCCCAGGCTATTCACATGAAGCTGGATCAGTAGTAAAGAAGATGAGACATGAACTGACACCCATGTGAAATGTCAGCACCTCAGGCTATAGCTTTACCGACTATGCCACAAACCAGTCCTATATTTTTAAATATAATTCCTCCATCCCATAAACTTCTGAAACACTGTGTGTGTGTGTGTGTGTGTGTGTGTGTGTGTGTGTGTGTGTGTGCAATTTCTTTATCCATTCCTCCATCAGTGGCAGCTAGTTTCATTCTATAGCTTACCTATTGCGAAATATGCCACAAACAAACAAGCAGGCAAATGTGGCACTGCAAGATCTCTTTGGCTGACTTCATTTCCTTTAGATGAATACCCAGCTGGATCTGGAAATCATTGGGCTAAGTGAAATAAGTCAGATAAACACACAGCCACTCTCACGTGTGGAACCTAAAAGAAGAAGCACTGATCTGAATGTATACTAGTGACTATTAGAAGTTTGGCAGGGTTGGAGGGTGAAAAGAGATCAAAACACAGAGAGGAGGAGTATGATCTACTGACCCCCTGCACAGCGGGGTGACTCTAGCTCACAATAAACTATTCTGCATTTTATGAAGAATTACAAGGGCTGAAAACCTCCAAGCATCAAGAAACAATAAGGAAATGGAAATGCAAAGAAATGCTATTTAATTAGTACATGCTGTGTGACTGACTTAAAATATCACATCTCATCCCATAAAGATGTACAGTTATTACACATTAATTAAAAGTATAAAACCTTGTGGGATACAAAAAAATAAATTAAAAGTTTATTTTAAAATAAGAAAAGAAAACTTAGCTCCTGGCACTGTCCTCCATTTCCTACCTGAATTTCCCTCTCTCCTTGGCAAGAAAAAAAAAATGTGAGTAGGACAACCTTTGAGGTCATGAATTGTCCCCTTTTTCAAGCTATGTGTCTTAAAGAGTTACTAAATATGTTTAAAACTCTTGTTTTTTCATCAGTAAATTAAAGTGGAAGCTGAAGACGGCAGTAGGTGGCAGTGTGTGCTGTGGTCAGCATGTGGCAAGCCCTCGGTGAAATGCAGGCATTTGTGGTCATCACCGCTACTGTCCGAAAACAGAGCCTTCCATTCCCACACACTCACTCTCAGCTTCCAGCTGTGGACTCCCAGCGTGTGAGTCCTGATGCACACCTGCAACTCTCTTCAAGGACCTCCAACTCAAGAGGTCTGAAATAAAAAGATGTTGTGGACTCAGATGCACTACAAAACGTCTTTGCCTGTCCTATAAAATCTGCTCCCTCATCTCCTCTCTCTGGGAATGAGAAGCCATTCCTTTACGTTTCCTTCACTCTTACTTGATGAATGTCCCGTGTTTGTCTCAAGAAAGCCCCACTGGCTTCACGTTGCCCCTATTGTCTTTGTTACTCTTCTAAGATTTCCTGGTGTACACTCGGTGATGCTTTCCCAGGACTCACCTCCCTCAACGCTACATTCTGCCGTGAATCTGTCCTAGATGGACACAGGCACTCCCAGGATGCTTCCCAGCCCTACTTGCCTCTCAGTTTATCCTGTTCACATTATGCAGAATTTCAGTATCATCCACAATATTAAGATAGTAACAGAAACACAAAGGAGAGAACAAACAAGGGGAGAAGTTTTATGGTGTGATCTGAAGCAGTGTAAGAATTCTCTTCATTGTATGCATCTTGCATGGGCAAATGGTGTCAGCCCATTGTTTGAAGGAGAATACACTATCCAGAGTTTGCACATTGTTTAGGTGTGAAAAAACAGGAGTAAATTCAGCAGTGAATATCTGAAATTCAAACCAATTTACCAGTAATCAAGGAGATTCTCCCTATCTGTTTCACAAACATACAAGTTGCTTTCATCTCTTAAAATATTTGAAAAGTTAAGATACAACTAACTATTCCCTCAAAAGTAGAAAAAAAAAATTTGTACCTCAGCATTATAAAAGTTATACAACAGGCCCTGGCGCAGTGGCCTAGCAGCTAAAGGCCTCACCTTGAACACACTCAGATCCCATAAGGGCGCAGGTTCTAATCCCAGCAGCCCCACTTTCTCATATCCAGACTTCATTTCATTTGAATATATTCCCAAGGGTGGGATAGCTGGGTCATAGGGTAGATCTATCTTCAGTTGTCTTAGCGCTCTCTATACTGAGTTCCCTAGTGCCTGCACAAGTCGACACTCCCACAAACAAAAGATTAAGGTTGTTTTTTCTTTGTCATCAGTTGTTGTTAGTTGATTTCTCACTGCAGTTGGGTGGAACCTCAGTGCGTATTTTGTCTGAATTTCCCTAATAGCTAGGGAGTCTGAGCATCTTTTCCTACATCTAAAAGCCATTTGAATTTGTTCTTCTGAAAAATGCCTTCTCGTTTGCTTTGTCCATTTGACAAGGTTTTTGTTTTGCTGTTGTTGAAGCTCTTTGTGAATCCTGGATATTAGTCCCCTATCTGTTGTCTATTTCTCTTGATATTATTATTATTTTTCTCATCATAATAATTGTGATAGAAATTCATTGGTATGAGCCTCAAACTTTGTCATTAATTTTGATTCTAGTAATTCAAATCTGTCAGTCCAGGAATCCCTTTCCGTAACTGGAAGGAAATGGAAGTGGAGTGAGCATGAGAGGAAGGTCTCCACATCCTCATAACAGCTTTGATGAGTGACGGCAAGAGGAAGGGGTCTAAGAGAATGCCTGGTGGTCATCCAGGAGGGGTCATCAGGTGTTAGTGCCATGTTTTAGAAAATTAACTTTTTCCAATGTGTTAGTTATGCTTGGAGTAAAAGAAGCTGATTAGCACTAAATATCAGGAGATTGGCATCTAATTGATATTGAGTGATAAATCTGCCCTGATGCGTTACAAATCTTCATGAACATAGTGAGAACTGGCCAGTTTTCTAAATTACCCTGTCCTTTCAATGAATGCCGTCATCATTCAACAACGTCACAAAACAATTGTATGAAAGTCCCCATTATTAGTTGATTATTAAATTATTTTATATTATCAAGATATTATTAAATTTAAAATTATTGAATTATTATTCCACTTGTTTATTCATTAAATATTCCTCACTTTCTATGTGCTAGGCTCATAGAACAAGAAGATAAAGTGTCTATAGCTAAATTCTAGTGACGTGGAAGTGGAGTGGGTTAAAAGTAAGCCTACACAGAACGAATAAATGAAAAAATCCATTTCCCCTTGCACTCAATGCTGTGAAAAAAATACGTTGGGTTTTGTCGGAGAAAACCTTTGGGAAACAGAGCTTAGACAGGATGGGCAGGAAAACTTCATTGGTAGGGGACTCTGATTGCAAGATAAAGGTTGAAGGACGAATCATGCTGGCTGTTGGGAGCCTGAATCACGTAGTGAATGGTTCAAAATTGCAAAATAGTAAACTGGAAGGTTAGATGGTGGCAACTGGAAAAGTAGATGAAGGTGGGGCCATCTTTGGTAACAGCCAGGATTTATGTAGAGAACTCTTCTAATTACAGATGGGGTAGTCAGGTTGCACATGTAACCTAGCAGTTAAGACACTGATTAGGATAGCTGCAGCTGCATCCTGTATGTGAGTGCCTGGAATCAATACTGATCTCCAGTGATGACTCAAGTCATTGGGGTGCCACCATCATGTATGATTTGGATTGTATTACTGCTCCTTGCTTCAGTCTTCCAACCATAGTAAATCTGGGGGGAGGAGGGTGAACCTACAGGTGGCAAATCTCCCTCTCTCTCTGCCACCTACTTCCAACGCAGACAAATTAAACAAGCAAACAAACAGACAAATGGGATGATAGTGGACCTGAGAGTTTCTTGAATGCCAGAATCAGCTGCAAAGGAAAAAAAAATCAGCTAGAAAAAGTGGTTCTCTAGCTTCTGACCTGAGGGATATGTATCCAGTAAGTGAAGTTTCATCTATTTGTGAAAGGCCAAGGGAAGCATGGCCTTGGGGGGCATGCAAGTTTCATTGAGAAAAAGACATGGGATAAAATATTACAGAAGTGCCCAGAGGCTAAAAGCAAATTTGATAACCACTGAGCAGGTCTAGATGGTGCAATGGAAGGTTGACTTTGTTTAGTTTTTGGTTTTGCTTTGTTTTGTTTTGTGGAGTAAAAGAGAGAGTGGATTAAGGTATATATAAAGATGCTCATTACAATCTGAGGAACACCAGACAAATGGAGAAATGTGAAGTTTACTAAATGACTGTGAGAGAACATTGTTGCGTCACTGTTTATGGTTGTGTTGGCAGAAGAAGTTGCAGAAAGATTGTTCTAGTTTTATCCGAAGCCTATTCTAAAGCCTTTCTTCCCATGCCTGTTGATTAGGAAGCCAATAATATTCAAACCTTGTGTCAGATTTTATGTTATCATTGACGATTGTGGACTACAAATCATTGACCAGAGGAATGACATATTTTGGGCTTCAAATTATGCTGATAGGGAAAAAATAACAGACAAATATTTTTAGAGTTGAAACCTGAATAACAGGGAATATTTGATATAACTATTATGAAGCTATTCAAACTAATGTTTTGTGAAAGGAAGATTACTCCTCTCTGCAAGAGTCCTTTTGTAGTACTATGGAAAAGTTCCCTTCACACTCAACTGGTACAGGGACTATAACGATGCCTGGTGTGTTTCCATCCAGTACTTCAACCCTCAGTTCTCTTGTTCAACTGTGTAGAAAATTCATAATCATCCTTCAAGACCTAGCTCAATAACTTACTCAACAAATGTTTGAGAGTAACTACCACAGATATTAGAGCTCTCTAGATACTGGGACACAATGATAAACATAGGAGACTCACCCATCCCTTCCTCCAGCTTTAGGTTGGTGACAAAATGAATTACCACAACAACAGAAGATTGACTTTTTCAACTTCCCAATAACATGCAGTTAATCCTATAAATTTACTTCCAAACCACCTTCTCTACAATCACCCGTTCCAAGTTTAAAGGAGATCAAGTTGCTTGTCTGCCAGGGAGCCTTCTAAGAGCCCTCCAAGTTACCCATAGTTAAAATACCAAAATCTTTACAACTTCTGACACTTCCAGAGGATGCCATCTTGAAGAGTCCAACTTGCACATCCTCTTTTACAAGCCAACGTAAGCACTGGGGGATGATCGTAGTCAGATGAAAGCAACATGGTAAATGGCTTGCTTCATCCCTCACGCAAGAGAACTGAAATCTGTTTCTACTTTGGATATAATTTTGTATAGCAAAATATCAAGTGCATTTGTATATATTCCTTAATCATTCTTCACTGGGGAAAGAAGGAAGTTCTCAAACATGAATGACACAATGATTTTAGTTCTTAACATGAAAACATCAATGTGGAAAAATAAAACACTGCCAAGGGGCAGTGTTAACTTTTTCAAGTGCTTAGGAAATGGAAGCATCCATCAGGATGGCATGATTAGTGTTACTTTAATTACTTTAACTTGTAACTTGGAGTTCTTTTGTGTGTTACAGAGTACCCTCAAAAACATCAAAAATGGTGCAAATACAGCTACATTTTCTGTCTACAAGAAGATACACTAACTTCTTTAGCACTTGAAAATATTTAGTAACTCAAAAACAAGTGACTCACAAAACAGTGAAGTTACATTACATTGCATTGCAGTTGGAACAAGAACAAAACTCCTGTTGCTCACCATCCTGGGGTACCATTTCTCATCACTGTGATGATTATATAATAAGTTTGTGTGAAGAAACAAACTTCACAGAAACTTACCACATAATGTATATTTAGCATGCTTCACTAAATTGTTGTGGCAGCTTACACAAAATATGCTTTTCTCATCCGTATTTTAAAACAAATATGTTCAATTCCTTATTTAATACACTTACACTTGTGAATGTGTTCTCAATATTTCTCCTTCTCTTCTTTAGCAGAAAATCAACTTACAGATGCCTGAGCATCTGAAGGAAAACAAGGGAAATCTACTCAATTCTGAAAGGCTTACCAGAGGCCCAACACAGAGCCGCCACTCACACCGAGGGGATCATGTTTTGAAGATCATGCAAACACCAACATATAGGGCTCCTGGAAAGCATCAAGGAACTAAGACTCTTTTAAAGAAGTTCAGTGAAATGAATTGGCCCCTGGATATCCGCCCTTTAAATAAAAGTTTAGTCCAAGACAACAAATGGAAGAAAGCTGATGTGACCCAAGAAAAACGCAGATGCTTCCTACAGGAATTTTGCAAAAAACATGGTGGGGTGAGTCATCCTCAGTCACATGTCTTTCATGTGGTATCCAGGATCTACGTAGAAGACAAGCACAAGATCTTATACTGTGAAGTACCAAAGGCTGGCTGCTCCAACTGGAAAAGAGTTCTAATGGTCCTAAATGGATTGGCCTCCTCTGCATATAACATCTCCCATGATGCCGTTCACTATGGAAAGCACTTGAAAAAGCTAGATAGCTTTGACTTAAATGGGATATACACACGCCTAAATACCTACACCAAAGCTGTGTTTGTTCGTGATCCCATGGAAAGATTAGTGTCAGCTTTTAGGGACAAGTTTGAACACCCCAATAGTTATTACCACCCGGTGTTTGGAAAGGCAATTATAAAGAAATACCGACCAAACGTTTGTGAAGAGTCATTAATTAATGGTTCTGGAGTCAAGTTCAAAGAATTTGTCCACTATTTGCTGGACTCCCACCGTCCAGTGGGAATGGACATTCACTGGGAAAAGGTTAGCAAACTCTGTTTTCCATGTGTGATCAAGTACGACTTTGTAGGAAAATTTGAAACTTTGGAAGAAGATGCCAATTATTTCTTAAGGTTGATTGGTGCTCCAGAAGAACTGAAATTTCCAAACTTTAAAGACAGGCACTCTTCTGATGAAAGAACAAATGCTCACGTTGTGAGGCAGTATTTAAAGGATTTAACTAGAACTGAGAGACAGTTGATCCATGATTTTTATTACTTGGACTACTTGATGTTTAATTACACAACTCCATTTTTGTAGTTTGTGTTCATTTTCTAAAACCCTGTATTTGTGTTATCATGATGACCTCAACTCAGCTACTGTAATTTCCTTAAAATTCTCTGTATGAAGGATAATTAACTGAATAGAGTTTTTGTGATTTAATGAAGATTTATGATAGCAATTGGCACAAAGTTATAGGAAAACCATTTAACAGAAACTTGTAAACAATTTGAATGACTCTAAAATGTTTAAGGAAGAGTAGATTTTACATTATGGATCATATTGTTCCCAGCCAGCTATTACATTAACTAAAAAAAAAAAAAAAAAAACCCTTGCAATGATAGGAAAGGGAGTCCACAGAAACATGAATATATGCAATCATCCTGGAATTCACTCTCTACAGTGCATGGATTACTTTTCAGCAGTCTAAGGTATATTGATCCAATGATTGTGTAGTCTTTCTTACATCTGGAAATCTAACAATCGTATCAAAAAATCCACTTTGAAATGATATTTTGGACTTGGATATTTTGCTTTTACTCAGCAAGTATTTCATCATTTGCAACATGACAATAAGAAAAAATAGAGGAGTCTGTGTCTTTCTATGAGACAACTTATAAAAACTGTGGAGGCCACCAAAATAAAAGCAGCAGAAGCAAACTTCCTGTCCCAAAACACTGAGGGAATTGATGCTGCTCGATCTTGAGATCTCCACAAAAAGGCAAAATGAACACAACCTCCAAAGTCTTCATTTCTAAAGCAAGCAGTTGAAAAGTTTAAGCCTCATCTCATATAAATGTGCTCTTAATTCTGCCTTAATTGGGCATGGGGGGAATTGTTTCAGGATGGAATAATCATCAAAAACAAAAGTTGCCATTGTGAATATAGACCTCAAACAATAACAAGTTTTGTAAGAATATTATTTGAATCAAAGCATCGTGTGCACAGCTTTATATGTGGAATACCTTCTAAGGATAGCTTTTGTTTTTAGTCTAATTATTCAGCTTGGGAATGATTTTTTTAAAAACTAATATACCACTTCAAAGATAGGTTATGTTCTAGAGGAGAAACATAACAAGAGCCCCTAGAAATATTTTAATGGGCTTATGCATAAGCAAATTAAGATATTTTCTTTTTAAGTTTAAATATTCTATATTAACGAAGTCAAATACCACTGCATTCAAATATTAAATCAAAGTCTTGGAAAATAGGACCATGTGTCACCCCTATGAAAAGTTGTAATGCATTGTGGAAACTTCTTCCAAGGAGTCCTACGTTAGAAGACACATTTTGATGGGAAGTGTAGTTTCATTCATTGACTATAATTGTTGAGTTAGGCAACCCACATGTAATCAAAGCCCTGTCTGAATACTTTGGTTGGATATGTTCCTCTTCGTAAGCTATTTTATGAGTAAGGATTTAGTAAAATTTCTCTCAAATAAAAATAGGTATTAATAGACCAATATAGTTACCATCATACTTACTTCATTTTGATTTTACATTTTGTGGCTGACTATTCTCAAATTGCTTCACTTTATACACCCCTGCCCGATCCCATCTGTGTCTCCTGAGGAGTGAGCAAGCTGCAATGTGCTGAGAGATTGTAAGGATTAAACCTTCTAACCCAAACTTTTACTGTTTCCACTCCATTTACTCTTGCCTCTAGACCATTCACTTAGCTGTGCTCTCTGTTTTTGAAGAGTCTCATTCTATAATAACTTAAATTTTACAATTTAAAATATTCCTATGTCATGTAGAATGATTTCCAATAACTTAGACACACAGAAATTATCCATTTATGAAGAAATAGAATATAAAATGTTACTCCTAAACTGCACAAAATTAGTTTTAAATTGAATCTGCTATAGAGAAAATCTTCCCAAAGGTATTTTTAGATCTATTTAAGAAACAAACAAAAATATTTTTCTGTTCAGGCAGTGGAAAAAATAGAAACAAGTATTCTGACTCTCATAATTACTTCTAATGCATTGAGGACACGGAATGCGCGTGTGTGTGTGTGTGTGTGTGTAAATAGATGTAAATTTGGTGGTGAAGAGAATGAAGACAGAGTAGAAAACCATGATACACAATGCTCTCCATCAAAGCTTTCTCCGGGGGCAGATGGTTGGCCTAGCAGTTAAGACAATGGTTAAGATCTGTGTCCTGCATCAATTTCATGATTCAATTCTTGGTTTTGGCTCCTGATTCCAGGTTCTTGTCAATACTGACCCTGGAAAGAATGGTGTGGGTTCAAGTCACTTGTTGCCCACCACATGGGAGACCTAAATGTAGTATCTGTCTCTTGACTTCACCCTGGTCTATTTCCAGTGGTTGCAAACATTTGAGGGGGTATGGGCCAACAAATGAGAGCCTGACTATCTATCTCTCCTTTCCTTCTCTCTCTCTTGCCTCCCAAATAAATTTTTTTTTTAAATTGTTTTAACTTTGTTCTGCTAGATTTTACTGTTAAGCTATACATTCCATAGTTTCAGTCACTCATTGTTATATACTGGCTGAAGCTACTATCTAGAGAATCCCAGAAATCTAAAAAGAAAGTATGGCTTATACATTGTGCATGGTTCTGGATAGCATGATGAAATACTGTACTGTGCCATGCCATCCCACCTGGACTAGAATCATTCCTTTTTATTCACACTAAATGTCTCGACATTACAGTGACTGTGTTCAAGCAACGTAGTGGCCAATGTTGTATCATTATGCCTGTCATTCACCTTATTTTATCTCATCACATAAGCATTGTATCATCTCACATCATCAAGAGAATAAGAAAGATATACACAGAGAAAAATCATATTCATGTAACTTTTATTAAATTATACTGTTAGAATTATTCTATTTTATTAGCAGTAATTGATGTCAGTCTCTTACTGTGCCTAATTTATGTACTGATCCTTATTATGGGTTTATATGTACAATAGTACATTGATTAATGATGGGCATGAA
Organism: Ochotona curzoniae; assembly: GCF_017591425.1. NCBI lineage: Eukaryota > Metazoa > Chordata > Mammalia > Lagomorpha > Ochotonidae > Ochotona > Ochotona curzoniae. The sequence continues at coordinate 6,214,366 of NW_024466218.1, forward strand.
TTCTGAGAAATGTATCATTAGACTTTGTTATTGTGCAAACATCATAGATTGCTTAAATGGACTAAGGTGGCTACAATGTCACTGAAGAATATCATCTTTGGAGCCACCATTGTACACCTGGCCCATCATTAAGCAGCATATGACTGAAAGGGTAAAGCATAGTGCAATAGATGTGGGATTCAGGCTCTCAGGAGGAGTTTTGGAACATATGCTATGGGATCTGAACAAGTACTGCCTTCTTTGCTCCTCTCCTGAGTCTAGGTAACCATTGATGGACTTTCATTTATGTATTCTTTCTTTAAAAATCTTTTTTTTTTATTTTTCATGATACAGTTCCTTTGGTTCAGGGATCTCCCCTGAATTCTTCAATTGCCGTTACTCTTTTTCCCTATATTGTAATGATGGTATAGTCCTTCAACAACGGGCATGAGTCCATCATTCTATTTAAGCGTATCATGACATTGGAGATACAGACATCTTTGCTGCTGACATTTGGTATGTAATTGTGAATTCAGAAGCTATATGTGTTTTTGTCAGGGGAGAACAAACTGCTTGTGCATCTTCCTTATATTTTTGAGGACTTCCTTTCAAGTGAGGTCCAAAGAAATCAGTCATCAACCTAAATTCCTTGTGGTTTTAAAAGCCAGCTCCTCACATCTCCCATGAATTGTCGTGCTTTGCAAGTCGGCTCAGATTTGTCGTTCTCAATTCTGCCAGTGTAAAAGTCCAGGTGGGATCATCACTGTCCATGTGAACAGTCACGAGTTCATGAAAGTTCAGGACAACTTCCCGCACGTGGATCTGACAGCTGCTGAGTATGCTCAGGGCGCATCGACCAAGGCATAACCAAGCTTTTGTGACTCTTGAGAGCAATTCACAAATGTGCCTTCTCTCCTTTCTTCATTTCTCATCCCCAGGATTAGTTTAATAGCCAGATAATCTCAACTGATCCCAGAAGATTTTAGATAAAAAATAGAGAAGGAGTGGCCCAGCAGTTAAGATAAAGCTTGAGAGAACCTTATTCTGTACTAGATTGCCTGGGTATCAGTCCTGACTCCATCCCTAGTTAAAGAATCCTGCACAGCATGGAAGGCAGCAAGTGCTGCCTCAACTGTTTGAGTCTCTGTCACCTACTGAATTGAGTTCTGAGCTCCTGGCTTCAGTACAGTCCTGACTGTGGCAAGTGTCAAACCAGTAGATGGAAAATTCTCTCTCTTTTTATCCTTATTTCTGTCAAATAAAATGAAAATAAATAAGTTACTTTAAACAAAGAATACAGGAGGGGTTGGCCTTTGTGGTACATTGGGTTACGCTACCCCCTGGGACACCAACATCCCATATTAGAATGCTGATTCTGTCCCGGCTGCACAATTACAATTCAGCTCTATGCTAATTCACTGGGAAAGCAGCGGGAGAGACCCAAATACAGGACCCCTGCCACCCAAAACTCAAATTCAGATGGCGCTCCAAGCTCCAATGTTTGGCCTGGCCCAGCCCCAGCCATTGTAGCCTCTTGGGAACTGGATGAGAAAATGGAATAATTCTTTCTCTCTCTCTGTCTCGCTATCATTTTGCCTTTCAAATAAATGAAATAAATCTCTTTAAAAATGAAAGATTAGAAGAATAAATTAAGCTACCTGAAAACAGATCCAGATAACTGTTGAACTGGAAGATGACACGTTTACTCTAGGCCTGTGGGATACACTGCGCAAGCAACGCCAGGTCTAGGGACCAACTGAATACTATCTACATCATTCAGGTCTCAAAATGGTCTTCTTGCCCACATCTTGATTCTTCACACAGGCCATACCTTTCCTGGCAAATTTATCCCAATCCACTTAAGCCATTAACTTTTCCCATCTCTAAGCCTCTACTCAGACTAACCCTGTATTTAATTTATTTGCTCATTTGGTATTCATTCCATTTTGTATGAATGCAAAAGTTCGGCTGTTGTTATTGAAAGATGTTTAGATCTCCCAAGAAGAAAGAAATTCCCTTTGCACCAGTTCTGGATAAGCACTGTGCAGAAACAGTTACTTTAGCAAATGCTTTGGATGATGCCGATGAAAGCTTCCTCACGCAGCTTCTCTGCATGTATAATGCGTGTCTTTCTGCCTTTAACACCCAGGCTCTATAGGAGCAGGGAGTCTAATGAGAAAGCACTAATATGAGATACCATAAAAAGGAATCTGAGCCCAATACCTTTTCTGCACTAACAGTCACATCTTATCTAACAGGATAATTGTTGACACAGAACTCTTGCACATTTCTTTTGTACAACTTTTTGTGTCTTTAGTACTAGAAGAAATTTAAATGCATGATTTTGGTCAGTAAAAGAGCCATCTAGTGGGCATCTGCTGTGTAAGTAGATACTGGAAAATAGCCTATTACACTCATTTAATAACATAAAGAGTATGTCTAAAACCAAAGTAATGTCTTTTTCTATTCACCATCCCATTGGTGAGGAGATGGATGGTCAAAGTCCCATTGTAGGGTTCCTTGTCCTCATTTAATAAGCTACTGAATGTTTGACCCTGCATGTCTGGGATTTCCAGGCCATATTTTATTGCTTGAGGAAATCTTCTTTTACCAATTTCCGAGATGTTGGGAGAAATTCACTCTCTTTGTTCAGTGTTTTTCTGTCTTAGCCACTGGCTTCCCTGGCAATGATATTCCTCTCACCACCTTCAACAGAGATGAGTCCTTCTCCTGCAGTCTTGATGCTGCAGTGTAGAAAGACAGGCTCTGGCTCCCCACGGTGCCTCTTTTCTCAAGTATCCCCACCTTCCCTCAACACTGAAATTCAGCTGCTTCCCAGCTTTCTTGGTGGTTTCTCTTCTCTGGCTTACGTTACTCTCCACTCCATCTGCTGCTGCTATCTGAGTTACTTGGGTACTTCAGCGACATCTCCCTTTCCTTGTTTCGAACCTCTTGCTCCTTCCACCTCAACTGCTAGAGAGCAGGGTGAAACAGGTAGAAGCCCGTGAAAGGGGCAAACATAAGTCTTGTCCCCAAATAACCGAAAGCTGCTCAGTACCTCCTTTCATTCTATATATATATATATAGATATAAGGAATTCTTCAAAAATAGTATAAATGGAAGCATAATCAGAACACTAGAACACCAACCAGTTTTAAATGAAAGCAATGTTAAATTCATTGCAATTATCCCTATAAAAAATTTCCAAACTTCAGTTCCTCAAAAAGTAGTGCTTTTTGGGATTCCCTGTATCATAGTTATCCTAATTTTTAAAAAATTCTCAGCTCTCATTCAAGCTCCACTGAACCAGAATCTCTGTGAAATTCACCTGGAAATTTCCTTTTTAATGATCTCTTAGAGTATCTCTTACATAGATCAACATCTCAGCATCGTGTGTGTGTGTGTGTGTGTGTGTGTGTGTGTGTGTGTGTGTGTGTGTTTTATAAGGTCCTGGTGGATTATAGGTCATAAATAAAGCTTGCTTTTTTGCCACTTTGCTGAAAAGCTAAAGACTCACAGTAGTGATTGGTACCAAAGGCCTCTGTGGGAATTTACCCAGCACTGAAACAGAAAGTTGACAATGGAAATCTGCCAACCACAAGAAGTAGAGCTGAAATGATGAAGTGATTTATGGGGACAGCTCTGGCATGGCCCAGACATTTTGAAAGCTCTCAGAATGAAATGGGGAAATGGAAACTTTCCCCTGTTGGGAACACAAAAGCAAAATGTGAACTGAAGGCAATTTTGGCAATTCAACTTCACAATGAATGAAGTAAAGACAATATGAGCTTCTCCAGTAAAAAAAATAAGAAAGCTGATGTCAAATTGACCTAAGATGACTGAAAACGGAAAATATTTGCTATTTGAGTTATTAGTTTGAGAGCAAGCACCCCAGGAAATGTTTTGCAATTGAACTTTAATGGTAAGAATGTACATGTTCTTGGACTTCATTAAGAAATGTATCTCCCTTTGCCTTTCTCTTGGGTTGAGCAGTGTGACATTGCCAACATTTGAATAGTTGTGATGTGTAAAACAGCCCTTTTCTATGGTTGTATTCATAGTTTCAATGCAACTCACCCCATTCTTGCCATATTAACTCTCACCTGGACTATTGGATATAGTCTCTGAAAAAAACCCTGCTTTTCTTTTCTTGGCGTACTCTTGCTTCCTGGTCTTTTCCCTATGATATATTACACCTACCACAGTATCTAGCATGCGAGGCAGTTGAATAACGCTGAGCATATTCACATTGGTGGGCAACCATCATCTCCATCCAATCACAGAAGTATTTTTCATCTTGTAGAACTGAAATTCTCTACTCACTGAACAGCTCCGCTCCTTCCCTGCTCCCAGGCCCTGGTAACCACCATCCTACTCTCAGTCTCTAAAAATTTGTGTACGGATCTTTCCTCTAACTGGAATTCTACAGCGCTTGTTTGTAGCTGGTTTATTTCACTTAGCATAATACCCTCAAGTTTCATCCACATTGCGACATGCCTTGGCATTTCATTCCTTTCTAAGGCTAAAGAATGCAATCTTAGAAGTATTCTTCCTCCCTTCAATAGCTCCTCTCTTTAATCCACTCTATACACTTTGAAAGTAAACATACAACATCATCAGTCAGCTCCCATTCCAGACCTGCTTCAAAGCTTCTTATTGTCTAACCCCAAGAGTATCAACACAATCAACCTATCCCAGCTTAATCACTTAACGCCTACATCAAACCACTATTATTCAATCCAATTGAACTGTTCCGTTCTCTGAAAACACCTCTCGCCTCTCCCTCTGTTTTATTAGCACTACTTGCACAGCCTAAACTGTCCATTTCCCTTATCTCTTTATAAACAGCCCCCCTCCCCATCTCCTCCCACATGATGCAACACCCAGCCCCTGGGACTTTGCTCAATTTGCTTCACTCATTGTACTGGAGAATATTTTTCCACTCTCCTTACTTAAGCTCCACCCTTTGGCTAATAGCTCCCAAATCTGTCTTTGCAAAGCATGTATCTGTTTTGTATTTGTTTTCCAATTGCTTGCTTCACCTGATTGTCCCATTGAAGCTTCAGACTTTACATGCCCAAAGCTAAATTCATCACCAAACCTTGAAACCTATTTTTGCCTTTATTCGGAGGTAACAATATACAATCACCTTGATTCCCAAATCGGAATGTAGGAGTTAATTCAAACTTTATCTGCACTGACTTCCAACAGATGTAGAATTAGGATAGTCAACCAATGGCACCACCTGGGTTTTCTTCAACATGTATGCCCCTCTCACCCACCCTGCTCATGTCCCAGTTCAAATTCACCCTCTCTTTCTGGCAACATGACCATGTCTATCTTTCTCCCAAACATACTCCTCTAACTGCCACCTAATTGCCATTGTAACCACATTAAAATGCATGATTCAGCTTCACGTTTCCCAAGTGTTGTTCTTATTACCCAATCTAGTTCCTAACAAATAGACAATGTCCTCCATGGTCCTATATTTCCCATAATTCCTTGCTCCCAGCTTACTCTCCAATAGCCAACACTGCCAAAATCATCAAGCATTAGGTGAATTCCTGCTTCCTGAGCCTATTCATGCTGTTTCCTCCAAAAGAAAATCCACATACCCCCTTCACCACTCTAAATTGCCTTTTCCCTGACCTCAGCACAGGGGGGCATCTCTCCTCTTTGCCTTGCTCAGATGGATGTCCTGTGCAGGATACCCACACCTTGCTGTGCAACACCAAAGTATGGTATTTAAGAGCACAGGCTTGCCATCAGTAAGAACTGGGCATGGCTTCCATCAAACTTTGGCACATTCACAATTGATCTGACTTCTCGGAGTGCTAATTTTCTCATCACCAAAGTGAGGCTAGCAACATCTACCTCATAAAGGATGTATGAGAAAAGCATGTACAGTTTTTTAATGAGTATTCAAAAAAAGGTATAAATATAGTTATCTCATGATGGTCTGTGCGTATGTCTATATTTGCTCTGATGGAATTTTTATGTATGTCTGTAGCTCCTCTGCTGAATTAGTTGAAAGTGAAATGACTTGTTCCTTGTAACCCCACTTACTAATGTTTGTCAATTAAAATGAATGCAGGAACAATTACCCTGTGCCTATCCCTGTGTTAACATAGCGTAACATTGCCTGAAGACTTATTCTGGTTTGTATTTTAGTATTGTGAAAGTTTTCTTAGCAGTTTAGATTCTAAGTTACTTGAGGGCAGGAACCATGTCTTAATAAATGTACCTCTCACTGAATTTGAGACTTTAAGTGTTGATTCTTTTTTTTTAAAAATAAGATTATGTATTAAAATAGCAGGCTTCATAATCAAAAAGAAATATATAATTAAGTAAACACCACTTTTTCATTCATATTCAGCTCCTTTCTTGTCAGCATGTTCATTGTCCTGATTTAAAAAATTTTTCATTTCCTCAAATAATTCACACCTTTTTTCGCCTTGGGGACATTCTACAACCTTTGCCCTGAGCCTAAACCTCTGTTGGCCAACCTGATGGTTTGCTTTCAGAGAATGCTTCCTTGATTCCCCAGACCAATCTAGTCATTCACAGTTACTTTCCCAAACTTGCCTGTTCTCAGTGGGAAAGGAAAAGATTCTCATTTGTTAGGGACTGTCTGACATATTCTTTGCTTTTCCCTCAACAGCAAGCCTATATTTGGCACTTAGCAAACTAGCATTGATTGGCTAAATGGAGTTTGAGGCTTCAATCTTCAACTTTAATGAAACTTTGGTTTAGTTAAGACTAAATTTCTGGTATTTTTCTTTTGGAGGAAGAAGAGCATTTTGTTGTAAACATGAACCTATCTAATAACTTTCACAAATAAAATGAAATTTGATATTTGTCTTTCTGGGTCTGGCTTATTTTACTTAGCATAATTATGTCTAGTTCAATCCATTTTTGTTGCAAATATTAGGATTTCATCCTTTTATTATTTTTCTATTTTATGATAAAATTCCATAGACTCTGGAATTTCCCTTACCACCTTCCCCTAATCCCTCCACCCACACTGATTTCTCTTATGTTATTATAATAGTATAATCCTTCCTAAGCAGTTTTAAGTCTGTCATTCTGCTATTTAAATGTATGCTGACATTGCTGCCATGGACAATGGCAGAAAGTCCAGCATCCTATTGTCAAGTTATATTTAACAGCTTCATTGGGAATTCATCTATAAATTTAAAAATTTACAGCACCATGAAGTTAAATATGCTACTGCATGACCGATGTGTCACTAAAGAAATGAGAAGGAAAATCAAAACCTTCTCGAAGCAATGATGCTATTGTATGACCTAGGTGTCACTGAAGAAATTAATAAGAAAAAACTGTTTTGAAGAAATTAAAATTAAAACAAAAATATCAAAACCCATGAGACATAGCAAAAGCAGCATTGAAAGGGCTATTGATCTTATGTTTTACATGGAGTAAGGTCAAATTCTTAGACTGTGTTACAGGCAACAGAAGTCACGACAGTGTTGTGGATTTACTCTATAAAAGAAAAGGCAAGAAAGGTGAAAGGTGACCTCAATGTCAGCCTAAAGGGCTAATTAGTTTAATCTGGCTTGGTAATGACAAGGTGGCATAACGTTTTCCAAAGCTCAAATTGGAAAGGGAAGAACCTAAAAAATAATATCTACATACGCTGTTGCTCAGTGGTTCTCTGTCCACAGCTCCACTTCACTGGTGCAGAGTTCATACAACTTACATCACTTTCATTTTCTGTAGCCTTCTGGGCACTCTTTTTCTGAAGTAGATTTCCCATGCTTCTTCATCCATGTAATCAGCCAAATCTCAGCATGCCCCTCCCCACAAAACTTAACAAGGCTCAACATGACTAGATTCCATACTCATTGCAATAAGCAAATCTTTTCTGCACTAATATCAGCGATTTTATTAACTCTATTAAGATGTGGTCTTTTCCTCCTTGTTTCCAGTCATCTCCATACATAGTTATCTACTGACGTTTCTGTGTGTTTTCATGTATACAAACACACGTACTTAATTCAGTCTTATAAAAGGGTCTTCCCTAAATAACCTATCAGGAAAGCTTTAGGAGAAGAGAAAGAATATTGGTCATAAAAATCTATCTGCTAGTCCAGAAGTCCTCGCAAAGCCAAAGAGGCAATCAGTGCATCATCCACAGCGTGAAGATCTCTCAGCAGTTGATTCAGCACCTTCCCCCATCAGCATGCGTGCTGTGCCTTCCCCAGGCCAAGTTGGCTCTCGGGTTCATTTCTCACCCTACTTTGTTCTGTATCAAAGGACATTTGTGAGCTGTATTTTCTAAGCTAGAGTGGTCTACTTCCAACTCAGGGTTAAAGTCAGCAAGCCTATACAGTTCTCAAATAACGATTCACTCCCAAAGTAGATGAGACCGAGAACCAAGCTAACAGCAGCAGAGCTAAACACAGTCTCAATAGTTCCTCTGTGGCAAGTTCAAAACTATGCCAGAAGAAGGTAGAATACTAAAAATAAATCCTTTATATGTGAATGTCTCAGAATCTTGACTGTTCAGCCTAAGAAAAGCAACCTTATTCCTCTTGTCGGAGACCAATATCACTATATATGAAGACAACACAAACACATAACTAAAAAAGTCAATTAGAAGATAATATTTTCCTCAATATCATCTTTATCACCTCTAAATTAGATAACCAGGATTAATACAGCACAAAAGGAAAAATTCTAAGAAAAAATACCTTGTGTGCCTAGATCACTGTGAGGTATCCCAAAGTTGAACTGTCAGATATCACTTAAACACACCTGAGAAAGGATTTCTAAGGAAGCTCAATAAGTGGGGATAAGGTGAAATAATAAGTAGAATCAGATACAATCTATTGACATGATAAAGCTTACCCATGTTTTGGACTCACATTGTGGCAAGAATTCTTGAAGCCAATAATAATGCTTGGTTAAAATTGTTCCAATAATCTTGGATATGATGGCAGCCTGCAGAAAATTAAGGCAGTTCCAATAAGGATGAAATATCTGAATGTGCCATTATAGTGACCTCACTTCGTAACATCGTGGAACTTAATACTGTACCGTGACAACCAGGATGCTTCACAAATACATCCCTTTCCGTAATGCAATGTGGAATAGACTGATGCAGGACAGCAGCATTGTTTAGCTAAACAAACCAGAGATGTTGTTACAAAGCATGGACCTACTACATTTCCGGGATCATAGGATTCCATAATGGTAGAAGCATGATGTGCACATGCCTTTCTGTGACAATGTGGATGTAATTACCACAATAGGAAAGAGGTTATGATGCAATCAGGAGGGCTAACGTACCAGAGATCTGTGCCAACGGCTAAAGATCATGCATATTGATATGACATACCACCAGCTGTTTTGTTATTTATCAAAAAGATAAATGTCTAATGAAGTTGAGGTACCTCACAATTTCTACATTCAAAAAAAATTTTTTTTTCATCTCAGTTCTTTGAGCATCTCCCTGATTTTGTTTGAAAAGCAGAGTCACAGGGTGGCAGGAAGGGTGAAATCTTCTGTTTACTGGGATAATCCCCAAATTGCCGCAATGGCTAGGGCTGGGCCAGGTCAAAGCCAAGAGCCTGAAGTTTCATCCGTGTTCCCATTTTTGAGTACAGTGACCCAAGCACTTGGGCCATCGTCTGCTGCTGTCCTGGCAGCATCAGCAGGGAGTTCGATGGTAAATGGAGCAACTGGGTCTTGAACCAGCGCCCTCATGGAATGCCAGCATTCTAGGTAGCAACTTATTTGGCTGAACCTCAACGCCAGGTCTCCTCGCTGGATTTTGGAGGCAAGAAACACTGATCTTCAGTGTAGTGATCTCTCCTGTGTTCACCTAGAAATTTACCTCTTCATTTGGATCTCAGGCCAAAAAAGGGCCCAGAATCAAGTCCACATGGGTGTATGAGCTGCCTTGCCACTTGGTCATCTGACCTGCGGTTACCAGATGCTGCCATACACAAGGATACTGTTTGGATTTATTGGCAGATCCCAACACGATGGGCACAGTACATACTATACCAGTTCATTAGCAAAACCATCCTTCAACCTTCCTGAACCACTGTCCATTTGAAAAAAGTTATTTGCACCTAGTAGAAATTGTATCTAACAGTAGGATCTCCACTCAGAGAGCTTCCCTTTAAGAACAGAGTATTGGCAGGTTTACGAAATCAGAAAATCAGATGTGCACCATGGCAGTCCCTCACATAACAAAATGTTGTATTTAGAGTTTGCCCTGGTTTTCTAGAATTTGTAACTCATTGAATAAACAAGTGATTAATAAATAGCCCATATTCCCATGTTAACTATTTAAATGCCTCTCCTTCCACTCACATCCTCAGAAAATTTGAAGAAGAAAATAATCTGGGTTTGTTTCAAAGGTTATTTAATATGATTTCTTAATTTAAGATAAAAATATATGCCAGTTCCACCACAGCCCCTCAGGAGGAGCTGTAAAGAAAAATGATAAAGAGATTTTATTGCAACACAAAGCCGAAGAAAGGAAAGCTGGTCATGCACTGTACAGAAGGAAAAATCGCCTCAGAAGTTATGATGCAAGAACCCCTGTCCAGAGTCCAAGGGCTTGACTTGGTTCAACAAAAATCCTATGGAAAATAAGTTGAAACATCACTTCAGATCTTGTCACTCTCACCTGCCTGGTATTTTCAGTTGCCACTGCAGCATCAGCTATTCATGGGCTCCAGCTCACTTCCCACATATTTCTGCATGAAAGCCCCTTACTGCACATGTGCACTGTGTGTTATCTGGGTCTTTCCCAGGGCTTTCCTATGAGCGATTGTGGAGATGTTATTGTCTCCTTGGGTGAACTTTTTAGCAATGGAAACAGAAGCCAGCAGATTGATTTTCCCTTTCCTGGGATGCTGTTGTTCTTGTTAGGTTTTGGTTTGTAGCTGCTCTAACTGCTCCTTGATATCAAGTAAATGTGTTTTCATGGAAGTCAGCTAGACAGTGAATAGCTACATCTTCTCTCTCTTTTTCCGAGTTTCACTCTCCTTGTCCCCCATTCTTGCTGTTTAGGATGTGTTCCCTACACTCTATCAAGTAGGTTTTGATCAAAGAAAAAGAGAAGAGCCTCTAGGAGTGAAATACAATAAGAGTTTTTTGTGTTTGTTCTTGAGGGTTTTTTTTTTTTAAGGAATTAGTCTTTATAGAGTAAGTCTCCAAGGACACATGAATCATTGCTCTCCAGTGTAACACAGTGTAGGTATTCAGAAAGGAAATGTATGCATGAAGTAAGCGAGAGAGGTAGCAAACCAGAACACAGTATGGGGAGTTACAGCCCCAAGGCAAACTGGCACTTCCATGATGTACAGGACTTATGGAAGTCAAAGGTGACGTGGCTGGTGGAGAAAATGTTGGGACTAGAGTTATTGCTAGTCTGGTTATTTCTTTGATGTGCTTACAAGCAAACTGGCCATAGAAGCAGAAGTAGATGTTATATGTGATTTCAAAACCATATTTCTGCTAAGACAGATGTGTAAGAAACAAAACCTGCCAACAATAGGAATCACTGTCTTATCTCACTCCTACACCTGATGCCATTGAACAATGTTCCCATTCCCCAGCAGCCTCCTCCTGCCACTTGATGGCAAACTGACTCTACAGGATCAGTTCTTTTATGGAAATGGCTTAGGGTTATCAATGACAAGGTCACTTCTTCCATTTGAACCTACACTCTAGAATCTGTTTCTACACCCATTCCACAGATGTCTAGAGATATTCATGTAAAAAAAAAAAAACCCTCCTCAGACAAGACAGACTGCACCTACAGAGAAATCTCATTAGAATTTGAAAATTAAATATTACCAGTATTGCAAGGATATGCATGTATTTTTTCATATGTATTTTTAGGTTTTGTTTTTGTTTTTGTTTTTTAACTTAGAAAAATGTTGGGGAGGAGCACGCACACACAACACAGGGAGAGAGAGAAAGGAATTTCATCGATTTGTTCATTCCCAAAAAAAATATATGAAACAAGTATGACTGAGTCAGGAAATCCATTCTATGAGGTGGAAGTATGCAACATGGAGACTTTTTCTCCGTGTCTTGTCTATTTCATTCATACTTTTTTTTCCCCACAAAGCCTCCTACATGGGTAGACTTGAACCAATAATCTGCTGCCTCTCACGCGTGTATTAGCAGGAAGTTGGGTCAGAAACAGGTAGGACCCAATCCCAGGCACTCCAACATAGGCGGTAGACAGCTAAAGTGACAATTTAAATTGCTAGCCCAGCACACTCACTCCATAGTCGGGGTCTGACAAGGAAGCTTATCATTGAGAATAGAATACATAGAAACATGTTGAAGGAATTTGACCATACACCACTGTGAGCACTAGTTAGCACCTGATGTGTGATTGCTGCTTTTGTATCTGAAGCGGTTCAGAAGTATTGTGGGCAGTCAAGGAAGAAAGGTAGATGTGAAATGGAGGACAAGGGCAAAAGTTGAACCTGCACCTTCTCACACTGCTTCCGAGCCTCCAATTTTGTCCATGCAACTGATTTCATGAGAAGCTAGGATTCTTCTCCTGTAGCTATATTCACACTTGGGTCAGGAATCAGAAGCTGGCAGAGGAGATAAAAGATTTCTGGTCTTTACTCTTATGTATAAGCCAAACGAAACCAAAATTATCCTGTAAAATATAGCTATATACCTTTCATTTTTCATCGCTATAATTGAAAGCCTTTTCATTTCCCCCAAATCTGCAAGCTAAAATTGAGTTTAACATATTTCTTAAAAATGTATTTTATGCCATCTTTGAATAATTTAGTAGCTTAAGCACACAGAAGACAGATACTAAACTCACTTAAATGTGATGTTCATTATTCTGCCTTTGTGTATACTTATACTATTTTTGCATTTTTCCTTTATATTTAATTTAATTTAAAAAGATTCATTTGGTCTCTCCTTTGTTCCTGCAAGCTCTATGGGAAATGAACCTATGACTAAAATCCTACATCAAAGATCAAGTGATTTAGAAAGAAAAATACAAATTGAAATGTGGACTACAAATTCAGGAATATTTTATTAAGGAAATGGCATTCAAGAGACATCATTAAGACTTGAAGTGGGTTCCTATGAAGCTAGATGGACTGGCAGGGATCTTCAAAGACAGGAGAAAATAACAGGTGAAGGTATGCCTAAACGCAGAAAGTAGCACCAAACGATGCGGAGTGTGCCACCCTGGCTGGGCTGTGAGACAGATTCACAATAGGGAGGCTGAGAGAAGAGACTAAGGCTTAGGTAATTCATAGGGATATTAAACAGGAGGTAGGATATTGGAATAAAAAGCTGTAAGTTCCAAGCAGAGACCAGGAAGACCTTTGACAATTATAGGCTGAATGAATTAGAGAACTGAAGACTGTAAAAGACTAGAAGAAATTAGAAAACTTCAAGACTGGGAGCTGGAAGACCTGGTTGCATCTTGAGTAAAGTCACTTTCCCTTACTGCATCTAAATTTTCTGCTTGACAAAAAAGGTACCCTTCTCGTACCTTCTAATCTCTACAAAGGACAGAAAATCCAATCTTAACAGATTGTTGCAACAGAACCTTAACATAAATGAATCTTCCATCTGTGACTCACTTTTACCGTAAAAAAAAATTAAAGATGCAGTTAAAAGAATGTAGTTCTCTATAACACTCTGTCATCACATGGGAAATCTTGCACCGAACAGCAAATCTAAATGTATCTCTTTGAAAAATGAGCAAGCAATTTAGCAAAGATGTCTCTGCTTATCCACATACAAATTAAAGTCTTGAACAATTTTTTTTTTAAGTGTTTGCTCACCGACAGTCAAAGCTACTGAGGCCGCAACATGGCAGCAACATTAAAGTGGTTTTGTGAGTTGCAGGAGACTGAGTGAACCAGCTTCAGTGTGAGCTCCTCAGATGCCACAACCTTCGCAGCACTCCATATTTTTGGAAGCTTCACCTCTAAGAACTCCTTAAATTTTTGTGAGGATGATGCACTTGGAGCTCTGACTTGCTATGAACTACACTGTGATTTCATGACAATGAACATGTTTATAGAGAAGGAACGTGTTTGTCAGTCCCAGAGTCGGATGCTAGCATCCGCACTATACTATGCACACACTGTACTGCAAAACCAACCCCTGGTACCTGGAACATAACTTAGAAGTCAAATTACAGTGGAAGAATGGATTTGTGAAGGAAAGAATACATGAAACAATACATTCATAAATTGAATTTGTAAACAAACAACTTTTTATGGTGTAAAATCGAACTTAGAGGAGGCCACTGGTTCAGATTAACTATTCAAAACACATAACTACTCAAAACACAGTCTAAGAATCAAAATAGAGTCATTCTCATGCTAAAGTTCCATTCTGCCACGCTGAAATTAAGCTTTTTATCTGACCTGATAAATCATGATTACAGAGGTAATCACCAAGTTTTCCAAGCCAGACAGCTTGATAATGAAGTTTCCCAAACTTTAATCCTTACACAAAAGAGGTGACCTGAAATGAATTGGTGTTAACTTATCAGCTACTTATCTACTTAAAGTTACTTAAAAAGATAGTAACTTCAAAATGAAAAGCCTGCTTTTTGGTTTTTGTTTCTTCAGCCTTCTTCTGCCTATAAACCAATGAACAGATAGATCAGAACACCTATTCTATTGAAAAAGTGACTGAATTGCAGACTTAAAGAAAAAAGCCAAATAAATTATTGTTTTGGATTGTGACAATTGTAAAGGCTGCTACCAATAATCCTTGTATCAATTACATGTTAAATACTTACACTTCTAAACGTTAAACCTACATTTAAAAAATATTCTAAATCTAAAGTCACTTTTTCTGAAAATAAAGATTTAAAATTTAAAAGTCAGTTTAGATTATTGAACTATTACCATTGAGAACAACATTGAAGCTATTTTATCATCAGCAGCTGACTGGCTGTCCTAAGCTCTCTGTTCCTGGTACTACTAGTGACCACATTTTTGGGTGCTGTCTGGCAAGTCTTGGTACAAATTCTTGCCTCCAGGCAAAAAGGAAAAAAATCCATGAAGGAAATGTAGGTAGAAGTGAGAAAAAAAAAATCTAGAGTTGTTCTGGCATCAGACATCTCTGCTCTGGAAGGCCAGACTTATTTTAGCATGTGTCACTATCAGAAGCTGAGGTAGCACACACACACCCAAGACTCTCAAGTACCCAATGACTGCAGGACCCAGACGTGGCACTACTTAGGACCAGCCAGGTGGGGTGGAGACTACCTGCATCAATCTCCCCCACCCTTGAGTCATCAGAACCACCAGACTTCATTCTAACAAGGGTCATTTGTAGCTAGTTGCAGCATCTTTGGGCTATGAGTTCACCTCAGCATCCGACAGACTGTATCGGGGTGGACTTTGTTTTTGTCCCTGCACTGTGTTCATGTGGTTAGACCAGAGGCTAGCACTGTGTCACCAGTGATCACAGAAGTGGTTCATTGAGCCCTCTCTGGCCCTTCCCTAGTTAGATCAGTCATCTCAACACAATCACTAGGACAATGACAATGCCCTAGCAGTAGATTTGAGTCAAACAGTCATATAGAAAGCCACCTGCTCTGACGTGGTAGAGGTGTCTATAAGCTTACAGAAAAAGAAACATACTGTTCAGAATTTCAGGAAAAACAGCCAAAAAATATCCACCTTGCAAAGTTTGGAAAAAATACTAATCCTTCAATTCACAACAATTGTTACAAACCCAGGCAAGTGTGTCATCATCAAGTGAACAAACTAAAGTGCCAGAATCATTCAGATGGAGACTGAAATAGCCGTACCGAACAAAAACAACAAGTTTCAAGGACGAAGCCAGTGCAGTGGCTCAACTGGCTAATCCTCTGTCTACAAGCCCTGACATCCCACTGAATGAAGGTTCAGCTCCTTGCTTATGACCTGGCAAAGCAAAGGAGGATGGCCCAATGCCCTGGGATGCTCTACCCACATGGGAGACCTGGAAGAAGTTCCTGGTTCCTGGCTTTAAATAACTGAGCTCTGGCAGTCGCAATGATTTGGGGAAAGAACTAGCAGATCAAACAGCTTTCTCCATCTCTCCTTGTCTCTGTAAATCTGTCTTTTCAAGAAAAACAAATCTTTAAATTTTCAAGACAACACTGAGAAAGGATTTAATATTCTGAGAGACTTGATAGAGAGATGTAAATAATTTTTAAATCATAAAGAAAACTTTCAGTTGAAAATAACACTAAGTAAAATTTAAAATGCATTAAATGATGAGAACAGTGGAATAGGAGACTTGCACAGTCTCAGTGTAAAAACTGCCACCCAAGAATTTTGTACCCAGCAAAACTATAACCTAAACATAAAGGAGAGACATTTCCAGACAACCAAATCTGAGAGAAGGTGTCACCACCAGACACATTCCACAAAAATCAAATGAAAATAGATACACACACCTAATCCTAATAATTCAATTATCTTTGCATAAAAAGTCATTAGTCACTTTCAAAATCTCACTTGCTAGCTAATATTTTAAGCAATAAAATTTCAGCATAATAAAAAAATTAAGCAATTTCTACAAATTTAGCAAATTCTGCAATTTTCTACACAGTATCACTTACCCATGAATTGCTACTGAGTGCCTGAAATGGTGCTAATAAAACTAAGACATTGAACTTTCAATTTTATTCCATTTCATTAAGTTTAAATTCATTTACTAGAAATTTTTAAATGTATTTGTGAATTTGCATTTCCAACTTGAGAATTTTATGGTATTTTAATAGAAGCTAAAATGAATTTGGTATGCAAATAGAGAGATAGTATATAAAATACAAATGTCAAACAGAAAGAAAAATATGAAGTGTTTCACTTCTACTTGCGTTAATATTAAAATAGTAGTATTTTTAGATATTTTGAATTAAATAAAAACAGTACTGCAAACTACTCTTATCTGCTTATACTTTTATAATGTGCCAACTAGGAAACGGGAACTACATGTGTGGTTTGTATTCTATTTTTCTTGCACAATGCTGCTCTCAAGTCTGTGGTAGAATTAGATTTCAAATCTCCTAAATAGGACCTAACATTTTATTATCTGTATCTAGTGTTTTCTACTTTTGATTATCTCTATAAATCTGCTTAAAATCTTTCTGAATCTGAAGTGGGAAAAGTTTTATTCTTCTTCTGAAAAGTTGTCTCTCCTAAATACTATTATCTCCAAGCCACGCAACAAGGCATTTGTAGTGCGTGAAAACATTAAATACCTGCAAGGAGCCTGTACCTCTGAGAGGTAGCATTGTGTTATTGCAATGGCATGGTAGATGGCTGTGCTGAAACCTAGGAAGTTCTCTTTCGAAACCAGGCTACTTGGTAAGCAGCTCCAGGTGATGGTAGGTTCTGTTTGAAGGCAACAGTTATTTTATTTTCCCTTTGCCGTTATGACCCGTTGCTCTCTGTCTTGGCTGTGTGACAAAGGACTGGACAATTAAAATTTCCCAGCAGTCCCTTTTCTTAGCTGTCAACAAAGCCATCGCAAGAGCTTCTGTCTCTTATTCCCAGCAATGGTTTTTCACTTTTCAATGAGAAAGCAAAACTGAGAATAGTTTCCAGAGCTTTCAGAACTTTTTCCATTGAAATGCAAACACTCCTCTGGCGCCTCCGAAAATTCGGAGAAATTGTTGGGTTTGGATGATGTTTCCAGGAAACCTGGCATTCTTCTCCAATTCATGGCTGGTTTAAGTTCTTCCCTGTCCAAGCACATTCAAGCAAAGTCAGCAATTGACTGTCTCTTGCCGGGCCAACTCCCAACTTGAATGCTAAACTAGAGTTACTTTTTCAGTCCAAATTTATAATTGGGATCAGTAACCCCCTGAACCATATATTTACTTCATCTTCTAAGTGTGGTTTAACTTCCTAACACATACCCATCATACCCTGTCCATGTATGAGCACAATCAAGTAATCAATCGGCTTCCAAGTAACAAAGCACTTGTACACCTGAACAAAGATCACGTGAATGTTTGCATTGTGGCCACTGTCTGTGACACTAGAAGCCCAGATGGGTGCTGGCTCCAGTTGCTTCTGTTCTAATTGGAACCAGCTCCGTGACATTGGCCTGGGAAAGCAGGACTCAAGTGACTGTACCCCTGTACTGAGGTGGCAGACCTGAATGAAACTCCTGGCTACGGGCTTCAGCCTGGCCAACCCTTGGCTGCTGTGGCCATTTGGAGAGTAAAACAGTAGAGTAATGAAATCTGTCTCTCCCTCTCTCTATAACTCTACTTTTTAAAGAAATAAATAAAGATTAAAAAAAAAGATAATGACAGACATTGTCTCAGATTATCCAATGTAGCAGTCTTAACTATTGTACTAATATAGGGGAAAT
Organism: Ochotona curzoniae; assembly: GCF_017591425.1. Classification (NCBI taxonomy): domain Eukaryota; kingdom Metazoa; phylum Chordata; class Mammalia; order Lagomorpha; family Ochotonidae; genus Ochotona; species Ochotona curzoniae. The sequence goes on from NW_024466218.1 coordinate 6,232,717, forward strand.
CAGTGGGGAGGGGGGGAATTTGAGCAGGCCAGAGACTATGTAATTGTATCATTAAATAAAAAGCTTTAGATCTCTACTTATTTTTTTTTCATGCAGCCTATGTTTTCTGAAAAATGAAGCTGCCAGTCTTTTCCAGATTTATTTTCTCAATGGTCTAAGTGACCTGGATTGGCAAACTAAGCAAGTGATCACCAAGCACTGTAACACATCTCCGGATTCTAACCTTAGATGGAACCAACTCAGATACACTTTTCTTGCTTAATGTCTATCGTACAGAGCATTTTCCCTGTCATTCATTCACATAAAAGTGATCTGAAAGGGGCCCCGGCGCAGTGGCCTAGCGGCTAAAGTCCTCTCCTTAAACACGCCCAGGATCCCATATGCGTGCTGGTTCTAATCCCAGCAGCTCCACTTCCCATCCAGCTCCCTGCTTGTGGCCTGGGAAAGCAGTCGAGGACGGCCCAAAGCTTTGGGACCCTGCATCCGTGTGGGAGACCCAGAAGAGGTTCCTGGTTCCCGGCTTCAGATCGGCGCAGTACTGGCCGTTGCACTCACTTGGGGAGTGAATCATTGGACGGAGGATCTTCTTGTCTGTCTCTCCTCCTCTCTGTATATCTGACTTTGTAATAAAAATAAATAAATCTTTTTTTAAAAAAGTGATCTTAAAGATGTGTTCCTCAACTGTTCCCACATGCAGTCATCTTGTGGGTGAGAATCAACAGGTTTTTCTTTGGTGGCTCATGGATTAGGCTCAGTGGGTACTTATTTAATGCTTTTGGAATAAGGGGAAAACTTACCTATCAGCTCCCAACATGTTGAAAAGGAAGTTCATGCACAATTAGAAGGTAAGAAGAGCTCATTTGGCCTGGAGTGAAAAGAGATTCATGAAATTGGAAAAAAAAAAAAGCAAGTGAAAACTCAGAGGAATGAGCTGCCTTTATTGAATGCTGTGCAACATTTTGACTCAGTAGATCATCAGCAAGCTCCATAGTCACCAAATACCACATACATAAACATAACAAAACCTAAAGATTCTATGAAAGATTATGGTATGAAATTCAAGTAAAAGAGCAGGAATTTGGCCTAGTAAAGAAGGTGCTAGTTCAGATTCCACATCCCACATTAAAATGTTTGGGTTCAGAATCACATGCTAGCTCCTGACTCCAGTTTTGTATTCACACAAATTCTGGTAGGTAGTGGTGATAGCTCAGTTCTTTGAGTTCATGTACTTGTTGTGCAAGTTTAGGAGTGAGGCAACAGATGGGAACTAGGTCTGTCTCTGAGTCTGCCTCCATCTCTATCCTCTCCATCTCTTTTCCATCCTTGTGCCCTTCGAATAAAAAAAAATCAAATTAAAAAGATCACTCTACATGTTCCAACACTTGTTTCACCTTCTGAACAAACTGCAGTGCGTCCGTAAAGCTCAGTTACTGGCCTTTTTCTTTTGTTACTGTTATTCTTAATAAAGCTTTCTAAAGCTGTGTACCAAAATAAATTCAAAAGATTTATTCTAATGTTTTACATATACAGGTAATTGTGATTTTGGGGGGAAAGGTAAATCTTTAAAAACTGACAGGAAAAGTCAAAATACGTAACAATTTTGATCCGGTTTACACCAACACTATGAGGTTTCTGGCCCAGTAGTAAGCTGATGGCATACGTTTAGGGAATAGTATTCAAGAGTAATCAGGATGTGGAAACACATTCTGGAGCAGTCCCCAAGAGCCATGACAGCAGCTTCAGAAAGCTGCCCACCAGCCAACCTGCAGATCAGCAAGGTCTTTCAGGAGTCAGGAAATAAATTGCCCCACCTGCGTGAGCCAGACTGACCTGCCTTACACCACAGCCTCCTCTCCTGTGTCTCTCTTCCCACTCACCCCCATTCCATTCCTCGCCTGACCAAGAATTAATTTTCCGAGCATCTTTATGTACTTTTTCCAGGCTCTGGGAGATGGGCTTATTTGGATTCAAGCTTGAGGCTGCAACTAAATGTTAGTATTAGTGGCAGATTCCTAACTATGGGCTTTAAATGGTAATGAGATTAAGACTATAAAGCACTTTAAAATGATTCACAAAACAAAAACTCGTTGTTTAGAAATCAGCCGCATAGCATGATGGACTCTGTTTTTGCTAGACATGCACACACACACACACTGTTTTTGCTTTTGCCAATCATGAAGACGTGAGGACTGGGAAGATGCACAGAAGCCATTAGTTACCAGTGTCTGTGTCTTAATAAATGCAGTGAGATTACTGAAAGAAGTATAACGTATCAGCTAGAACATGATTTAATCTGAAAAATAAGCCATTGAGTAAATGACCTACATATAGAGATGAAAATTTTTCAAAAGTAATTGATTTAATTCATTCTTAAAACCTTCCAAGCAACTATATTGACAAATCAGTTAAGTCACCTCAGTACTAACAGGGCAAGAGTTTGTTCAAATCACCAACTAAGTTGGTTATTGGCACACACCTTTTGTTTTGAAAGCCTTGTTGGAGTTTCAGTTGGTGGTCACAGTATCCATGGTAGAAGAGGCAGAGAGAGAAAAAGGGAGGTGTTAGCTTTAGTAGCAAAGCACTTTAAATCAGTTCTGCTGTTACAAAGCAAACATAGTACTGTGTCAGTTAGCAAAGAAATCAAATGAAAAATTGCTTTCAAAGGCCTCCGAATGATCCCTGCTTTGAGGCATTGGAAAAAATTGATTTCAGTAATTGAAAAAGGGTTTCTCTGTGCATGAACAATCAGCTTCGCCCAAGATTCCGCCGACACAACCCCCTGACTTCCGGGATATCTGAATTAAGATTTATCTACACCCACAAACACGGCAGGTGGGTTAAAATCTGTGACTCTTTCCAGATGCCTTTAAGCATAAGTCTAAAAGTTCATTATAAATGTCTGACATGACCATGTTACCAAATCTTAACAAACTAGAAGATCTGCCCAATTGAGGTTAATTTTTTTTTCCCACTGATGAAGAAACCCCAGTTTCAGACACAGGTAGTTCCCCATCACAGCAAAGGAATACAAATTATTTTACAATTTTAGACTTGATTTCACATTTCTGAAGAAAGGGAGTGACTTCAGGTGATTATCTTGTTTATAACCCAGCTTCCAAAACAGATCACACTTAAAACCTCCCAGTCAGATCATTTGTAAGGACTGGAAGAACACTTTCTGAACTCCACCTCAGATGTTTATTATGAAATTGTAAAATCTTTTTATTTCTTTAAAAAAATTATTTGTTTTTTTCAGAAGTAAAAATATAGACATTTTATGGTTACAGCATGATGGTTTGGTGTATATGGCAAAATCAAGCTATTTGATATTGGCTTTTTTCTAATATTACATTATTTTCTTGGTGAAAACATGGAATATCTATTCTCTCTGCACTTTTCGCCTATATAATATATTATTAGCTACTATTGTCACCCTGATGCACAATGCATGTCTTGAACGTACTTCTCCAGCCTAACTGAAATTTTGTGCCTTTTGACCAACACCCCCTCTTTCCTCTCAGCTCCAGCCTCTCAGTAAGCTATGTGTTCAACTTTCATAGATTAATACGTAAGGAGCCTGGGTGCCTTCCTTCCACCACTGCTGTGCAGCTACCAGGCAGCCTCAGGGCACCTGGGGACTTTGACTGGGGCCAGCAGAGCTAAACAGGAATGGGACTCCTGCCTGTGTTTGGGTCCCAGGCTCAGGGGCCAGGAGGGAGTTGGGGCCCTAGGTTGGCATGTCCTCATGGGGTGATGGTGGACTGGGCTTATGGAGTCATTGACATGCTTGAGTCCAGGCGGGCAGAGGGGTGGGATCCCCACCTGGCTCCTGTCCTGGGTTCTGGGTGCACAGGAAGGACTTTAGACTAGCACATGGCCCCACTTGCCAGAAGACCTGGCTAGAGGACCTGTGAGCTTGTGGACACAGAGATAGTGGATTGATTAGGGATGGGATGTGTGGGAGGGGGAACTGCTGAGGAAGTATGTTACAAGTGAGGAATAACTTCTGGGGCACTTCTGCAGACAAGGCCACTATACTTTCAGATAAGCGAGGGGGCTGAGGCTGAGCAGTTTGGAGGAGGGAAGCTGGAAGACTTTTCCAGGTCCTACTGATGCACTTGCCCACGCAGGATACCTGAGCTGGGCTACTTAGCATTGACCTACACTGACCACCACCCAGTGATGCACACCAAAGCTGGGGCTCAGGGTCTACCTAGCAGGGCTAGATCACAGTACCCACCAGTGTGAGTGTTAGAACAGGGGATGAGTCACATTAGGCTGGGCCATGACACTACCCAGCACACAAGAGAATCAGGTGTGGGAGCAGATTCTGTCAGGAATATGTGGACCAACTCCTGTAGAACTGTAATATTTGCTAATTTGCTCAACAGCTGGGGGTGGTAATAGGATGAGGTAGGCATGAGCACAGAACCCCTGACCCTCATGGGTACTGGGCCTGGGAACAGGCCAGGCTTATCCAGGCTATAGCACCAGTAGGCCCACCCAGGAATAGGGTGTGGGGCATGCCAGGCCACAACATCCACCAGCACATGCAGAGGCTGAGACAGAGGGGGGAAGGTTGTGTTGGGTAAGGACACACCACCCACTGGTACAAATGAGCTCTGGCCTTGGGAATAGGCCTTGAAGGGGAACTTGGGGATCTCCCATGGTGAGATGTAACTTTGGCTGGTGAGCATGTGAGTCATTGATGGTTGCTGGTCAGACTGAGCAAGGCTGCTCCACTTGTCGGCAAATGTGTAGACTGGTTCTGTGGGTCAATCTGGGCCGATCCAGACTAAACCTAAGCACTCTGGGATGTGCAGAAGCCAAAATGGAGTGCAGGCCATGCTAGACTAAGCTACCACACTTACCAGTTTGCATGAAAACTAGCGATGGGGGTAGGCTAGGCAGAGATAGGTTTCATGATCCACCGGTGAGAGTTGAGACTGGGGCAGGCCAGGTTAGGCCAGGCTACAGAATCTAATGGTAAAGGCCAAGACAGGAGATGGTCTATGCCAAGCTAGGTCAGAGCAACCACTTGTATATGCAAGATTTGAGGCGTGGAACAGGCCTGGCCAGGGAGCTAAGGGGCTACCTTCACTGGGTTGTAGTTCTTACTGGTGAGTTTCTTCTGCTGGTGGAGAATTGGGTTAGACATGGGTGCAGTATGCCTCGGCATCAATGTGGACATGATCTGGGATGTGCCAGACTAGCATAGACTCTACTACCTACTTGTGCTTATGAGAGCCAGGATGGGTGTAGGACATGCTAGGCCAAGTCTCAGCACCCACTGAACCACCCAAAAGCTAGCTTTTGGAATTAAAAGGCATGGCTGGGCTATAGCACCCAATAGTAAGAGTCATACAGGGAGTGGACCAGTCTGGCAAGACCAAGCTCCATGCCAGGACAGGAGGTGGGCTAAGTCAGACTGGGCCAAGGCACCCACCAGCACATAAAAAAAAAGAAACAGGGAGTGCAAGCAAGCCCAGTTGGGGGTCACTGAGGTTTCCCCTGCTTGGTCACTGCTCCTGCTGGTGGACATGAGGACTGGGACCAGGATCAGATCATACTAGGCAGAGCTACAATACCCATTGGCTTGCATGTGAACTTGGTTAAGAGGAGGGCCAAACTGGGCTAAGTGACCATACCCAATGGTGCCTACATGAGCCAGAGTAAGTGCAGGCTGATTGAGCTTTGGGGACAAGTCCTCCAAGCTAGACTGTAGAACCACCTGGAAAGTGCAGCTCTGGGACTGGCAGTGGGCCTTGTAAGGAAACTGTGGACACCTCTCTGATGGGTTGTAACTTCCACTGGTGAGCTGGGGTAGAGCTGGCTGTACAGGTGGTAGCACCTGCCAGCTTAAGTGCGGGCTATATGGTGTTGCCAGTTCAGCTGAGCCGGGCTGTAGCACTCATTAGTGTGTAGAAAAGCCAACTGGGATATGGGACAGACCAGACCAGTCTGCTACACATATCGGCACGCACAGGAACCAGGGTTGGGGCAGGCTTGATGGGGGTTATCGAGGTTCGCTCCAATCGGGCTGCAGTTCCCACTGGTGAGCATCATGCCTGAGTGCGTGGTGGGCAGGGTTGGGCTGGGCCACAGCATCCATTGGTTTGTGTAAGAGCTGGAACTGGAGATAGAACTGACAGCAATTACAACCACCTCTGTGTACACAGGCAAATGCTTGTGAGAGACTGAACTGGACCCTTACTAGCTAACACACAAGTCAGGTTGGGGGGTCATCTCAGACAATATTTCTTTGGAGGACCCCCCTCCACCAAAATGAACCACTGGACTCAGAATTCCAGCCATGAGGAGAATCGCAGAATCTGTGGTCTGAGCATGGAGTTCATGTGTCAGAATTGCACCTCCTCAGTTGTTAAGACGATGTAGTGGACAGCATGTCCAGATGCACATGTGTTTTATATGGCAGTCCACTGGGGCCTGCAGAGGACATCAGGTACTATAGCAGAGGATGGAGGGCAGAAAAAAATTGCACAATTCTCCCAACTGAGTGTTGACAGCATGTATCTGGGTGAATGGGAACTGCAAGGTGGACTATGTCAACCAATGGACCTTGGAAGGAGTTCCTCATTCTTGGAGAAGTGAAATCAACAGCATTTCAGAACTACTGAAACCACTTGAGCAACACTGTCAAAGCAGGCTCCACACTAGGGATGCTGGGATGACATCGGATAGCTGTTTCCCATCCTAGCATACTGATGCAATTGGAATGCTGCATGAGGCTTGTCCCCTTCCCCAGAGAAAGGAAGAAGAAAAAAGAAAATTGAAAACAATGCTCTTGTCCACTTTCCCCTATTCCTTGACCCTTTCCACCCTAATCAGTGGTCCAGATGGCATGAATCTTTCTCAACTATGTAAGCATCATCAAAAATAAAATTTTTACATATAAAAAAAGATTATACATGAATTGAGATCATGTCATATTTGTTTCTCTAGACCTAGTTTAATTAATGTTCTGCAGCTATTCGTCCTTTTCATCACAAATCAGAAGTAGTCTTCCTTTTATAAGGACAAATAATTTCCCATTATAAATTTACTACACTTGCTGTATTCATTCATGCATTCATAGACAGAGTTCTAAGTCTCAGCCATTGTGACTGACGGTAAAATGAACATAATAACCAATTATCTCTTAAAATGTGCTGATGGTTTTGCCTTTGGATGCACACACCAAGAGAGGGAGGGAGGTTATTGACCGACCATAAATACAGGAGTTCAGTTTTTAATTTTTTAAGGAACCTCCATATTGTTTTCCACAATGGTTACTAATTTGCATTCCCCCCAACAGTATACAATGATTCTCTCTTTTTTTTTTTATCATCACTAATAGTTGCCTTTTGTCTTTTTGATAGTAGCAATTCCAATGCATTTCTCTCCCCACTCGCCTCCCTGACTGCAGTGATTGGGCCCAAATTTCTTAGCTATGACTTTCCGTTCACTAATTTCAGTTTTGTCCCATGCACTGCTCTTGGCTCATTCTCTTCTTCCTCAGTCACATTCTAGCATCCTAGAGGTAAAGTCCTCTTTTTCGTTCTCAAAACAGGCTAAGTTTTTTACTTCCATACAAACCTGGTCCCTATAAAACAGATTTTCCCATATCTCCATCTCACAGCTTTTAGGAATATCAAATGCAGAAATCACCAAAAAAAAGCTATAATTTTTATCTATGGCTCACTATTCTAGAGATCAAGATGACAGCAGCGTTGGTTTCTGATGAGATCTCTCCTGATTTGCAGTCACTTTTTCATTGTCCCCTCACAGGGGCTGTCCTTTGTACCAAAAAAAAGGAGAGGGGGGTGTAGGGGGTGCAGAGAGGGAGAACTTCAGTGCCTCCTGTTGTTTTAAACACAGCAGCTTTTTCAGATCATGCCATGCTTAGAAGGTAATTTCACCTTAACCATCTCTGTAAGAACACATATCAAACTTAGTCACATGGAGCATTAAGGCTTCAACATAAAATTTTGTGCATAACACTTACTCTAATCTTATTTTTCTCTCTACTGAACCAGCCAAAACCAATGAAGGGATGGATATATACTAACAATTCTCAAGCAGTCATGTGTCATCCTAATGTGTTTTACAACTATGGAATCCCAAGCCCTATTCTAGATCTCCTGAGCCAGAAAACTTGCGCTTGGAACCTAGGGAACTGGAGTTTTTACTTTTGTGTAAGTGAATCTGTTATGCAAACCTAGTGGACATAACTGGTCTGTAATCCTGCCTTCATTCTCACCCTCCATTTCTTCACCGCTTTCTGATTTTTATCTTTATCATTTAACTGCAACAAAAGCCACCAAATGACTTCATGGTTGCAAAGTTGTATGGCATTTCTTAATCTTTCTTCTTTTTCACGTGTCTATAGCAGTTGTACCCCAGGGTTTCCTTATCCCACAAAATTCCCCCTGTCTGCTCTCTCCACGGCACCACAGCTGTAGTAATTACACTTTAACTTGTGTGTCTGACAATTTTCACTGAATTTTATTTCCCCATTTCCCAGGGCTTGTCCTTGGCATTGTCTTTCTTCTTCTTCCCAGATCACCTCATCTGTTCCAACCACTGCAAACACTGTTTCTATGAAGATGATCCTAAACTCTGCAAAGTATTCCATGAATATCACTCCTCATTCCCACTGCAGATATGTATCTCCTCAGGAGTTTCCCATTGGTCCCTCTAATCAAGCATAGTCATACATTAAGAAACCACCTTGTGCCAGGCACTATAATGGGTTCTGAGGACATATAAGAACCAGACATAATCTCCTCACAGAAACTGCAGTCTAATTAAAAAATTTAAACTGGCACCAGCTGTACAAACACCAACAAAATGCCATGAGACGAAGTGAACCCAGTCATGAAGGGCACAATCAATGCTTGGGAGGCAAAGATGGCTTCTCAGAAGGAGCAATATCCAATCTGAGTCCTAAAACACAAGTAGAAAACAGTTAAGAAATACTAGACCACGGTGATCATGCATCAATTCTAACTGAACCAACATCCAATCCACTCTTTCTATTATTCTGACTTGAAACATCCCCTTGAATACAGACATGGGAGCACTTTGCAGAAATAAGCACAAACATCTTCATTCTCCAGGATAGAGAAGACATGAATGGCGGGGGAAGGCACATAACTTGTGCAAGGCCAACTAAAGTTTTCATGTACAAAGATGCTGAAGAGGAAGGACTAAGGAAATAGGACCACAAACCTGGAGGCTGATGTTGTGATAAATAAACGTGTTTCAAGAAGCGAAGAGATTATTGTTAAGGTTTCTGGATCGGGGGCCACAGAAGACTTTAAGACTGCATCTCTCCTTCTGAACTGAAGAACCATGTTTTCTTGGTTTGATCTGCAACAAATTCATGGCACCAAAGCTCTCTCATGTCAAGTTCTGAGCTCAGCAAACACCTGGCACAGATGATAAGGGATAAAATGGCAAACGGGATCAGGTGCTGCAGAAAGCAAAGCAGGGAAAGGGCATGGGTATGTCTCCTGGAGTCACCCAACAGAGACAGCCCCGCAGCCTAATGGGAGCGGTGTACAGGAAGAGGTGGGGACAGACATCAGATAGTGATTGGTGAGAAAGAATACACTGTGGAAAAGCAGGAATAATAAACAGAGATGATTCTTTACGGCCATTTGGGAAATGATTTAATGATCTCTGTGTGTGACATGGAGCTAGCAACAAAGATTTTTCTTCAAAATGAAAATTGCATAAGCATGCTTTAAAAAAAAAAAGTCAGGAGTTTCAGTGACCTATGATGTGTCTCTGGAGGATAGGAGAAGCATTTGGTCGGAGCCATGCAGAGGCAGGACTAAGCAGCATTGGGGACCCCAGGGTGGAACAGTGCTTCCTCACCCACAAAGGATACCACCTAACAGTGAATTCCTGAGCCCCAGAGACTACACAATTTATATACACTATGTTTCTCTGTATATAAAAATACTTTTGCTAGTTTAATTAGTAAATTAGGAATAATAGGAGATTAACTGATTAATAACAAAATAGAAAAGGTAAAGTAACATGCTAAAATAAGTTTAATTCTTTCTGTCTCACCCCCTCTCAATATTTTCTTGTTTCAAACTCACTCTTCTAGTAGTGATGTGAAATGATTCAATGGTTTTGTGAAAACATGAAGTGAGGTGAAAGATGCATGGATTGTGTTATAGCATTAAACTGCTTTGTAAGGGTTACTCAAACAAAGTACTGTAACTCCCAGCAGTTATCTGTCAGCCAAAACAATCAGGAACTTCCTACTGAGTGTAAATTCATATTCATACAATGCATTGAACACAGGCATGGATCATGTTCCAGGTGTAACCCATCAGGACAGTGAAGGATTCATCACTTAAAACAGGCTACAATGGGGCCCCGTGCGATGGCACAGTGGTTAAGGTCCTCGCCTTGCACGCCCAGGATCCCATATGGGCGCCGGTTCTAATCCCGGCGGCCCCGCTTCCCATCCAGCTCCCTGCCTGTGGCCCAGGAAAGCAGTCCAAAGCTTTGGGACCCTGCAACCCGCGTGGGAGGCCCGGAAGAGGCTCCTGGCTTCGGACCGGCATAGCACTGGCCGTTGCACTCACTTGGGGAGCGAATCATCGGACAGAAGATCTTCCTCTCTGTCTCTCCTCTCTATTTATCCGCCTTTCCAATAAAAATAAAATAAAAATCTTAAAAAAAAAAAACAGGCTACAATGTAAAACTTATGAATTGTTTATTTCTGGAATTTCCACTCGGGATTTTTGGACTATAGTTGGCTATCGCTGAATGATCATGGGAAACAAAACCATATGACTACGGGGAGACTAGTCTGTATTCCTGAACCAGAAATTGACATGTGCTCATCACCCTGCCAATGCATATATCAGTAAGGTCATTGAACAAAATCTCAAAAAATAAGAGTCTGTCTCCAACAACTGTCTGTCCACTACGAACACTTTAATAATTTTAATGTTTTGTTATAGGTAACACAAGACTAAATATTTAAGCTAGTTTGTCTCTATATACTATAAAATATTCTAAAATGCTAAGCTGGTTATTTAGCTTATTCTGTATATTCTGATTTTTATAAATACGCAGCTTTTTAAATTTTGCCTATGGTGTTGACATAGAACTCTACCTCGAGAAAATTGAACACATAACAATCTCAACATCTTAGTTTAGCTTCCTAGAGCACACATTAATTCTACTGGGGAAAATGGTTACATGAATTTGTTTTCATTTTCTGTCTCAGAGGACATGATATGCCTGTTGATTCAATGTCCACGTGACGTAGTGAGGGAAAGCTGTTATCAAAAAGAAATTGAAGTTCAGCTTCCTGTCTGATATGAACAAATTCCAGTGTTAAAGCTACGTCATCAGGACTGATTTCCATCTTCTATCACGTAATTCTGAATAACAATCATCAGATTTCCAGTCTTGCCAGTTATGAAAGTACTCGTTCTTCTTGCACCAAAACTGAATGTTCCCAGGATAACATGCACTTCCGAGTGTTGGAGGAGCTACAGCCCACGTGGATGGCAGACAAGCCCTGCCATCTCAGCTGTAGCCCAGGTTTGAGACATTTTTCAAATCTGCTATAATCTCTGTCTCCCCTCCTGACCACTCATGAATCACAGCCATTTAACTTTTAATTACTAAGTTTAATTGAGAGAAAGAGTGAGAATATGGCAGAGCAAGGCATACAGAAACTGAGAGTTTTCATTTCCCAGCTGCTTCCTCAAATACATGCAATAGCCACAAGTGGAAACTACAACCTGGTCCTCCACGTGGACCATCCCCACTGCCTCCCAGGCTCCACATTAAGAGAGATGTGGAATTAAGGGAAGCCGATGCCAGGATTCCAGCCAGAGCACTCCAAGATGAGATGTGGACATCCCGACCAACTTAACCACTATGCCAAACTCATGTTCCCACAAGACAGTTTTTATTGAACTGTGAAGTTTTTAAAATGTTCTTTTTATTTTAAACTTTGAATTGCATCTCTAAAGTTCTGCTTATCCTTTTGAAGTTCATAAAACTTTATCACTAATGTGAATGGTAACACAACCAGCTCCTTATTTCAAAACACTATGCAAACATCACAACTCACCGTTTCCAGGTCCTCAGCTGAGCGAGGAAAGCTTTGTCATTTCACCCTGTAAATGGGAGAGTGAGTTTAAGACTTGCGGTTTTCTCAAGATTTGACACAAGTTAATTTCTTAACGTATGGTCAAGTATCTATCACAAGCACCAGTAATGTGATTACTTACGTTTGTTAACTCAGTTTGCAAAGCACTTCTGCTAGTGGTACCTTACTGAAGATACTTTCATGTGTTTATTTGTCCCACAGTGCTTTTTAGTCTTCCCAGGGATCTATGTTAGGGGCTGGGAACACAGCAATTAATAAGGCCAACTCATTACTAAGATCACCCAGAGTCTTCCCTACTTTCAATACTAGTACAGACTGGTGACAGAGTTTGACAAAGTCCAGGCTACTGGGAACAATTCTGTGATGGGATCTAGGGAATCGAAGTAATTGGATAATTGTTCCATTTCATAGGCAAAGAAAACAATTTCAAAAAGGGCCCAGAGACAGCAAGCAGTCTCTAGTCAATAATAGGAAAGGGATAAAATTGGGACTGTCAATTCCTACCACTCTCTCCGCTCCAGAATTATGCTATCCCTAGAATCCATAGTGTCACATCGTCATCATCATCATCATTGTTACTGTAAATAATTTAACAAAATGATATACATTACAGCTTATATCTCAGTTTATTGCTGAAAAGATTAAGCTGCTATTAACAACCAGTCAATGACATAGCATCCTACCCAGTCATAATTGTAGGAGAAAAAAATGGAAATCCATGCATATGAAAAAACTTCAAAAAGCACTTGAAAATACATATTACAAAAATCTGTGTGTAAATTTCAACATTTTTTTCACCAAATCTTATTTTCATCCTATTTTTTCAAAGATTAATTTATTTGTAAGTCATGGTGATAGAAAGGGAAAATGAATACGAAACAAGGGAAATATTCCATCCACTGATTCACTCCTCAAATGGCCACAATGGCTCATGGCTTGGTCAAACCAAAGCTAAGGGTCAGAAGCTCCGCCCAAGCCTCCCGCATGGGAGCAGGGGCCTGAACACCTGGGGCGCCATCTTCCACCTTCCCAGGCACATCAGCCGAGATCGGAACCTGAGCAGAGCTGTCAGGAAACCGAAGCTCTGATCGCTAAGACAGCATCACTGACCAATACACTGCCCCTCTTAATTCCACTTTTCCTTGAACACCGTATCATCATTTAGGAAGGAAGCAAGAGAAAGTTTTGTCTGAATTATAAGAAGGATGCTCTGAGCACATTCCCCCAGAATAATTTGACTCTTCTTAGTCATATTTTTGATGATCATTTATTAGAACTGCCTTTTGTTCCTTAGAAAATGTTCTGGCTGGGACCCGGCACGGTGGTCTAGCGGCTAAAGCCCTCACCTTGAATGCACTGGGATCCCATATGGGCGCCAGTTCTAATCCCGGAAGCTCCACTTCCCATCCAGCTCGCTGCTTGTGGCCTGGGAAAGCAGTCGAGGACGGCCCAAAGCCTTGGGACCCTGCACCCGCATGACAGATCTGGAGCTCCTGGCTTTGGATTGGCATAGCACTGGCCGTTGTGGTCACTTGGAGAGTGCATATCATCGGATGGAAGATCTTCCTCATTGTCTCTCCTCCTCTCTGTGTATTTGCCTTTCCAATCAAAATATATACATCTTTAAAAAAAATAAAGAAGAAGAAGAAGAAAGAAAATGTTCTGGGAGCCTAGTGCAGTAGCCTAGTGGATAAAGTCCTTTCCTTGCACGCGCCAGGATCCCATATGTGCATCAGTTTGTATTCTGGCTCCCTGTTTGTGGCCTGGGAAAGGAGTCCAGGACAGTCCAAAGCCTTGGAATGCTGCACCCATGTGGGAGACCCAGAAGAAGCTCCTGGCTCCTGACTTCAGATTGGCTCAGCTTCAACCGTTGCAGCCACTAGGGGAGTGAACCAGTGAATGGAAGATCCTCCTCTTTGTCTCTCCTCCTCTCTGTATATCTGACTTTCAAATTAAGAAAAATAATAATAAATCTTTAAAGAAAGAGAAAATGTTCTGGTTCCCCATTGCTCTAAAAGGGATGGGGAGGGGTTGTTTTGTGTTGTTTTGTTTTTTGCCACGTACATTTTGGCCTACTCCTATTGTAGCCCCTTAGCACAAAATATTACACTTTTTCTGTCCTTGTTGCTGGAAATTTTTGTTTTCAGTTTAAAACTAAAAACAGTCTGAGACTTCCTGTAGTGGCTGTGAAAGGTGATAGAGATCAACAAAATGTTAGTTTAGCTCTTAAAATGTTCACATTTCATCTCAGCTTTGGTGCACGTAAGGCCACAGGCTGGTCTTAGATTTTTGGCCATTTCAACAATGATGGAACACACGAGATCTCAAAGTACCCCCCGCCTCCCACCCCAAGAGGTCTGATTTTCCGCTGTCGGATGTCTGATCTGCCTTTAAAAATGCCCAACAAAACTCAGAGCTGTCATATTAGCTGGGTAAGAGATAAGAGGTAGGAAAAGTATCCACTCATCCAACCACATTTCTGGGTTTTTGTACAGCTTCAGATGAAATGCAGTCACTCAATAAAGTCCCTCTGTTTCTCTTTGCCTCCCTCCCTTTCTCTCTCCCTATTTGCCTAGAGAGGGGAACCCTAAACCCCTTGGAGCCCTGCCAGCAGCACCAGAAGAATCTCTTGACTATTTTCCCAGGGAATTCCTGCCTTAAATGTCAGCAGAGTACAACTCTGCAGCCAACACCGAGTCCATCCACTGGATACGAGTCAAGGAAAATGTGCCCGTCCTACCGAATAGGAATACTCATCTGTGGCGCATGGGGGTAGGGGAGAAACTTATTTGTAAGAAGTTCGAGGTCCACTGGAAAGACACGTGCTCTGAAATTCAGCTCACTAAGGAACAGGAGACTAAATTCAAATGTTTTGTTTCCCCTGTTGTTTGATCGTGGTTTTTATTTTGCTGATTTGGTGGTAGATATTTCAAGAAGTCATCCTGAATAGCAATCATAAGGTTGTTATCTTGTTGACAATGGAGCGACGGAAGCTTCTTGAAACCCCTAGTTTGGTGAGTGTGTTTATTACACCTGCTGGCGTTGTGTTGTGTTGTGTTGTTGTCTGTTTTGCACAAACATAGTAATAGATATATGCTCAAGGTTGGGGGTTGGGGAGGATTCGTGATGCTGAGATTCGTGAAAAGCAAAATAGGATTGATGAGTTGGGATTGAATTTGCCCGTACCAACCTGGAGATATTTCTTGCCTGGTGCTTAAGTGTCACTGATAGTCTAAGAGTTTTTGTTTTAGTCAGAAATCTCTGAACACGTGGAAAACTATGAAAAATTCTGTGGGCAAGTGTGTGTATGGGGGCAGAGGGTGTGGCCTGCACAAATCCCACAGCTACACACGAGCACCAAGAGAAAACAGTATAATGCCACAAACCAAAACTCCATAAGTGCTCTTTAACTAAATAAATAAAGTTATATTTCCAAAATCCTAAGCAGGGACAGTGTTGTAACATGACAAACCACTCTTTGATGCCAACATCCCATATCAGAGTGCTGCTTCAAGTCCCAGTTTGCTCCACATCTGGTCCAAGAAGCTGATAATGTGTCTACTGACAAAGCAGGAAAAAAAATGGCCCAAGTATACTTGGGAGACTTGAATGCAGTTCTGGGCGGCTTAAGTCTTACTCAGAACATGCCATTGCAGCCATCTGAGGGAGTGAGCCAGAAGATGGAAGAACTTTCTTTCTTGGTGTGTGTGTCTGTCTTTCAAGTAAATAATCCAAACGTTTAAAAAGTGGCATTCTCTTAAAGGAAAATTTGGAAGCAAAGTATCCCATGAGTTTGTTTTTGCAAGATACGCTGAGAAATTTCATTTACCCTTCTCTCGGTTTCTCCATGTGTTACTGACCTATAACTTCACAAATCTACTCAACTAAAACTCTGATAGGTTGTCTGGTACAGGGCGCCAGTTGCATATCAATGTGCCAAGTAATTCTCCTCCCCAAAAGATCAAGGACTACACCATTAGAAACAGTTACTCGATTTTTAGATGAATTAAACTCTTTGAAAGTTACCAACAGGGAAAACATTGAATTTCACTCTATTTGATTCTGGACTTAGCTCAGAGTGGCTCACTTTGGAAGGAATTCCTCCAATTCTTCCGGCTCCCACCTACTATGGTCAACCACAAGTACAGTGTGATTGCCTTCCTTTATCACCATATTGTGCTTACACTGCCATAGACACACTTACTGGAAATTTCTGTCCCTCGTCCAAAGAAAAGCCAGGCACACATCTGTTTGTATATGCCAGTGCTAATAGATCTGTAATGTTATCTCAAGCACAAAAATGATCATCAGCAGCACCTATCTCTAGCAGATACAGAGTTAATGTCTGACCAATTGTAAGCCACTCTGCTGAGAGTACTAACAAGTACGGGAGCTGGTGCCAATTCGGGTGGCCCTGCTCTCAATGGGAACAGTCATCCCTTGGGGACAGGACTGTCAGCACAGCAGCCTGCCAGGAAAGAAAAAAAAAGACTCTGAGAAACTGTGGTTACCAACTTTTTCTGGCACTTTGGAACATGGTGACGGGAACTGGCCAGGCCTTGCAGAGAATGCCGATGAGCTTCGAGCAACCTGCAAATGGTGCACCTGCAGAGGGTCCCTCATGGACCAGCAACCTTGAGCACCTTTTCAGGATGCCCATTCACCTCACTGTAAGATTCGTTCCTAAGAAACACCTAAACAGGGCAGCTTTGTTGCCTTCATAGGCCCGGCCAATGTTCTGACTCCGTTTTTCTTAGTGTCAAAAACTTACATCTAGCACATCCTCCTAGAGAGTCAAAGTTCTCTACTTTGAAAAAAAAAAAAAAGTATTTTCTGCCTTTTCTTTTCATCTCACCCAGAATCCAAATGGTACTCAGTTCTAAGAATCAGTATGATTCACATTAATCCTCCTTTCTCCTGATATCAGAAGATATTCCAACTTTCAGAAAGAATATTTTTCAAGAGTGAGATCATGCATATACAATGGTGAATGCACAGACATTTTTCTTAAGAATATAAATTCAATCTTTGTTAGCAGTAACTGCTTGAAACAGTGCTTCCCTGAAATTCACATTCAAAATTTTAGCTCTTCTATTATATCTTTGCACATACCCCATACTTCAAGGATCT